>NC_137279.1:17270000-17895000 GCF_054371585.1 Giraffa tippelskirchi
ACATGGAATGGTGCTCTGTTTCACATATGACAATACACATGTCTCAATGCCATTCTCCCAGAACGTCCCACCCTCACCTTCTCCCTCAGAGTCCATAAAATTGTTCCATGCATCTGTGTCTCTCATTCTGTCCCGCATATAGGGTTATCGTTACCATCTTTCAGATTCCATATATATGCATTAGTATACTGTATTGTTGTTTTTCTTTCTGGCTTACTTCACTCTGTATAATGGGCTCCAGTTTCATCCATCTCAGTAGAACCGGTTCAAATGTATTTTTTTTAATGGCTGAGTAATATTCCATTGTGTATATGTACCACAGCTTCCTTATCCATTCATCTGCTGATGGACATCTAGGTTGCTTCCATGTCCTGGCTATTGTAAACAGTGCTGCGATGAACATTGGGGTACACGCGTCTCTTTCAATTCTGGTTTCCTCGGTGTATATGCCCAGCAGTGGGATTGCTGGGTCATATGGCAGTTCTATTCCCAGTTTTTTAAGGAATCTCCACACTGTTCTCCATAGTGGCTGTACTAGTTTGCATTCCCACCAACAGTGTAAGAGGGTTCCCTTTTCTCCACACCCTCTCCAGCATTTATTGCTTGTAGACTTTTGGATAGCAGCCATTCTGACTGGTGTGAAATGATACCTCATTGTGGTTTTGATTTGCATTTCTCTAATAATGAGTGATGTTGAGCATCTTTTCATGTGTTTGTTAGCCATCTGTATGTCTTCTTTGGAGAAATGTCTGTTTAGTTCTTTGGCCCATTTTTTGATTGGGTCATTTATTTTTCGGGAATTCAGCTGCAGAAGTTGCTTGTATATTTTGGAGATTAATTGTTTGTCTGTTGCTTCATTTGCTATTATTTTCTCCCATTCTGAAGGCTGTCTTTTCACCTTGTTTATAGTTTCCTTTGTTGTGCAAAAGCTTTTAATTTTAATTAGGTCCCATTTGTTTATTTTTGCTTTTATTTCCAATATTCTGGGAGGTGGGTCATGGAGGATCCTGCTGTGATTTATGTCGGAGAGTGTTTTGCCTATGTTTTCCTCTAGGAGTTTTATAGTTTCTGGTCTTACGTTTAGATCTTTAATCCATTTTGAGTTTATTTTTGTGTACGGTGTTAGGAAGTGTTCTAGTTTCATTCTTTTACAAGTGGTTGACCAGTTTTCCCAGCACCACTTGTTAAAGAGGTTGTCTTTTCTCCATTGTATATTCTTGCCTCCTTTGTCGAAGATAAGGTGTCCATATGTGCGTGGGTTTATCTCTGGGCTTTCTATTTTGTTCCATTGATCTATATTTCTATCTTTGTGCCAGTACCATACTGTCTTGATGACTGTGGCTTTGTAGTAGAGTCTGAAGTCAGGCAGGTTGATTCCTCCAGTTCCATTCTTCTTCCTCAAGATTGCTTTGGCTATTCGAGGTTTCTTATATTTCCATACAAATTGTGAGATGATTTGTTCTAGTTCTGTGAAAAATACCATTGGTAGCTTGATAGGGATTGCATTGAATCTGTAGATTGCTTTGGGTAGAATACTCATTTTCACTATATTAATTCTTCCAATCCATGAACACGGTATATTTCTCCATCTGTTTGTGTCCTCTTTGATTTCTTTCATCAGTGTTTTATAGTTTTCTATATATAAGTCTTTTGTTTCTTTAGGTAGATATATTCCTAAGTATTTTATTCTTTTTGATGCAATGGTGAATGGTATTGTTTCCTTAATTTCTCTTTCTGTTTTCTCATTATTGGAGTATAGGAATGCAAGGGATTTCTGTGTGTTAATTTTATATCCTGCAACTTTACTATATTCATTGATCAACTCTAGTAATTTTCTAGTAGAGTCTTTAGGGTTTTCTATGTAGAGGATCATGTCATCTGCAAACAGTGAGAGTTTTACTTCTTCTTTTCCTATCTGTATTCCTTTTATTTCTTTTTCAGCTCTGATTGCTGTGGCCAAAACTTCCAAAACTATGTTGAATAGTAGTGGTGAAAGTGGGCATCCTTGCCTTGTTCCTGACTTTAGGGGAAATGCTTTCAATTTTTCACCATTGAGGATAATGTTTGCTGTGGGTTTGTCATATATAGCTTTTATTATGTTGAGATATGTTCCTTCTATTCCTGCTTTCTGGAGGGTTTTAATCATAAATGGATGCTGAATTTTGTCAAAGGCTTTTTCTGCATCTATTGAGATAACCATATGGTTTTTTTCTTTCAATTTGTTAATGTGGTGTATTACATTGATTGATTTGCGGATGTTAAAAAAACCTTGCATTCCTGGGATAAAGCCCACTTGGTCATGATGTATGATCTTTTTAATATGATGTTGGATTCTGTTTGCTAGAATTTTATTAAGGATTTTTGCATCTATGTTCATCAGTGATATTGGCCTGTAGTTTTCCTTTTTTGTGACATCTTTGTCTAGTTTTGGAATTAGGGTGATGGTGGCCTCATAGAATGAGTTTGGAAGTTTACCATCTTCTGCAATTTTCTGGAAGAGTTTGAGCAGGATAGGTGTTAGCTCTTCTCTAAATTTTTGGTAGAATTCCGCTGTGAAGCCGTCTGGTCCTGGGCTTTTGTTTGCTGGAAGATTTCTGATTACACTTTCGATTTCCGTGCTTGTGATGGGTCTGTTAAGATCTTCTATTTCTTCCTGGTTCAGTTTTGGAAAGTTATACTTTTCTAAGAATTTGTCCATTTCTTCCAAGTTGTCCATTTTATTGGCATATAGCTGTTGGTAGTAGTCTCTTATGATCCTTTGTATTTCTGTGGAATCTGTTGTGATCTCTCCATTTTCATTTCTAATTTTGTTGATCTGATTCTTCTCCCTTTGTTTCTTGATGAGTCTGGCTAATGGCTTATCAATTTTGTTTATCTTCTCGAAAAACCAGCTTTTAGTTTTGTTGATTTTTGCTATGGTCTCTTTTGTTTCTTTTGCATTTATTTCTGCCCTAATTTTTAAGATTTCTTTCCTTCTACTGACCCTGGGGTTTTTCATTTCTTCCTTCTCTAGTTGCTTTAGGTGTAGAGTTAGTTGATTTATTTGATTTTTTTCTTGTTTCTTGAGGTACGCCTGTATTGCTATGAACCTTCCCCTTAGTATTGCTTTTACAGTGTCCCATAGGTTTTGGGTTGTTGTGTTTTCATTTTCATTCGTTTCCATGCATAATTTTATTTCTTTTTTGATTTCTTCTGTGATTTGTTGGTTATTCAGAAGCGTGTTGTTTAGCCTCCATATGTTGGAACTTTTAATAGTTTTTTTCCTGTAATTGAGGTCTAATCTTACTGCATTGTGGTCAGAGAAGATGGCTGGGATGATTTCAATTTTTTTGAATTTACCAAGGCTAGATTTATGGCCCAGGATGTGATCTATCCTGGAGAAAGTTCCATGTGCACTTGAGAAAAAGGTAAAATTGATTGTTTTGGGGTGGAAACTCCTGTAAATATCAATTAAATCTAATTTGTCTATTGTATCATTTAAAGTTTGTGTTTCCTTGTTAATTTTCTGTTTAGTTGATCTATCCATATGCATGAGTGGAGTATTAAAGTCTCCCACTATTATTGTGTTATTGTTAATTTCCCCTTTCATACTTGTTAGTATTTGCCTTATATATTGTGGTGCTCCTATGTTGGGTGCATATATATTTATGATTGTTACGTCTTCTTCTTGAATTGATCCTTTGATCTTTATGTAGTGTCCTTCTTTGTCCCTTTTCACATCCTTTATTTTAAAGTCTATTTTATCTGAAATGAGTATTGCGACTCCTGCTTTCTTTTGGTCTCCGTTTGCATGGAATATGTTTTTCCATCCTTTCACTTTCAGCCTGTGTGTGTCCCTAGTTTTGAGGTGGGTCTCTTGTAGACAGCATATATAGGGGTCTTGTTTTTGTATCCATTCAGCAACCCTTTGCCTTTTGGTTGGGGCATTCAACCCATTTACATTTAAGGTAATTATTGATAAGTATGATCCCGTTGCCATTTACTTTGTTGTTTTGAGTTCGTGTTGAAACATCCTTTCTGTGTTTCCTGTTTAGAGAAGATCCTTTAGCATTTGCTGGAGAGCTGGTTTGGTGGTGCTGAATTCCCTCAGCTCTTGCTTGTCTGTAAAGCTTTTGAATTCTCCTTCATATCTGAATGAGATCCTTGCTGGGTACAGTAATCTGGGTTGTAGATTATTCTCTTTCATTACTTTAAGTATGTCCTGCCATTCCCTTCTAGCCTGAAGGGTTTCTATTGAAAGATCAGCTGTTATCCTTATGGGGATCCCCTTGTGTGTTATTTGTTGTTTTTCCCTTGCTGCTTTTAATATTTGTTCTTTGTGTTTGATCTTTGTTAATTTGATTAATATGTGTCTTGGGGTGTTTCGCCTTGGGTTTATCCTGTTTGGAACTCTCTGGGTTTCTTGGACTTCTGTGACTATTTCTTTCCTCAATTTAGGGAAATTCTCAACTATTATCTCCTCGAGTATTTTTTCATGGCCTTTCCTTTTATCTTCTTCTTCTGGGACTCCTATGATTCGAATGTTGGGGCGTTTCATATTGTCCCAGAGGTCCCGGAGGTTTTCCTCATTTCTTTTGATTCTTTTTTCTTTTTTCCTCTCTGCTTCGTTTATTTCCATCATTCTATCTTCTACCTCACTTATCCTATCTTCTGCCTCCGTTATTCTACTGTTGGTTCCCTCCAGAGTGTCTTTTATCTCCTTTATTTCATTATTCATTCTATATTGATTCCTTTTTATTTCTTCTAAGTCCTTGATAAACATTTCTTGCATCTTCTCAATCTTTGTCTCCAGGCTATTTATCTGTAACTCCATTTTGCTTTCAAGATTTTGGATCATTTTTATTATCCTTATTCTAAATTCTTTTTCGGATAGATTCCCTATCTCCTCCTCTTTTGTTTGGCTTTGTGGGCATTTCTCATTTTCCTTTACTTGCTGAGTATTTCTCTGCCTTTTCATCTTGTTTAGATTGCTGTGTTAGGCGTGGCCCTTCTGTATTCTGGTAGTATGAAGTTCCTCTTTGTTGTGGAGGTTCCTCACTGCGGTTGGGGTTGGACAGGTGGCTTGTCAAGGTTTCCTGGTTGGGGGAGCTTGTGTCGGTGTTCTGGTGGGTGGAGCTGGATTTCTGCTCTCTTGAGTGTAATGGAGTGACCAGTATTAATTTTTGAGATGTCTATGGATTTGGTGTGCCTCTGGGCAGCCTGTATATTGATGCTCAGGTCTATGTTCCTGCGTTGCTGGAGAATTTGCGTGGTATGTCTTGCTCTGGAACTTATTATCTCTTGGGTGGAGCTTGGTTTCAGTGAATTTATGGAGGCTATTGGATGGTCTCTTATTAATTAATGTTTCCCTGGCTTTCAGTCTTATTCTTGCAGTAGCCTCAAGACTTCTCCTTCCATACAGTCTCAATAATAAAACTTTTAGGTTAATGGTGAAAAGATTCTCCACAGTGAGGGATACCCAGAAAGGTTCACTGAGTTACATGGAGAGATGAGGTGGGGGGGGTGGGTTGAAGTGACCAGGAGGGGAAGAGGGGAATTCAAATGTGGAGAGAGCAATCTAGCCAGTAAGCACTTCCCTCCGTGCTTTCCACAGTTTGGAACCCTCAGAGTGATTCACAGAGATACATAGAGAGGGGGGAGGAAGGTAACAGAGGTGAGCATGAGTAGAAAGGGAGGAATTAAGAGGGGAGAGAGAGATCTGGGCAGTATCCTGTTCCTGAAGTGTTCTCCGGTACCCAGAACACCCTCAGAGATTCACAGAATTGGGTTGAGAAGAGAAGGAGGAGGGTGGGAGATAGAGGTTCCCTGGGGGAGAAGAAAGAGCATCAATAGGGGGAGAGAGTGATCAGGCCAGTGATCACACTCCTGAGTAAAAATGGGTCCTAAAGATTGGGTTCTTAAATGTACAAAGTTGATATCAAATATGTAAAACACAGATTAAAAATCTAGAGTAGAGGTTAGACTCTTATAAAACTTACAATCTAAAAAAAAAAAAGAAAAAAAAAAAGAAAAAAGGGAACAGTGTAAAAAGAAAAGAAAAACAGTAAAACAGTAAAAAAAGAAACAGTAAAAAAATGTAGAACAGGAAAAAAACATTAAAAAAAAAAAAACACAAAAGGTATAAGATATATGTATGTAGTTTGCTTCAAAAATAGGGTTGTTTTTTTTTTTTGCAAGTTAATAGTGTGTTATGAAAATGAAAGTTAAAGGTGTAATAGAGGACTTGAAGAAAAAGGAAAGAAGAGAAAAAAAAAATTTTTTTTTAATTAAAAAAAAAAAAAAAAATTAAAAAAAAAAATTAAAAAAAAAAAATAATAGTAAAAAATATATATATCCCGGACTTTCTCTGGAGCTGTTGTGAGCAGTGTGGGATCTGCTCAGTTTTAGATAGATCCTTATTCCTGCTTATACTTTTCAAGATCTGTAGGTCCTTTTTAATGCAGTCGGTATTAGCTACAGGGATCTTAATCTGTTGGCCTGTCCCTTCCAAAGCACTTCCCTCTGTTTATTTGGCTTCTGTTTGGAGATCTCTTCAGTATCTAATTTCCGCCCTGCAACAAAGCGGTGGAGGTGATCTCTTTAGGTTCGCTTGTTCAATCGTGCTGTGGGGAGGAAGGAACACTGCAATTCTGGCGTGTGTGTGGTAAGCTCGCAGTGTCTCGGCCGCACTGGGTTCGCCCCCGCTCACGGCGTGTGTGCTTTCCCCGTCTACCCTGCTCAGGCTTCAGGTTACTCGGCCGGGGAGCGGGCCCTGAGCTGCGTGCACTTCCCAGGACTAAGCCGCTCAGGTTCAGGCTCCCGGTTACTCCACAAAGGCGCAGACTCGATTTTGCCCGCGGCTTGTGCCGTTCCCGGTCGGAGCTGCCCAGGCGGCCAGGAGTTTGGCGAGGGCGCTGTCCCCTGTTGGGGCGGTGCGGCTTATCACCTCCCTGGTCCCCGCCTCGGTTTACGGGCGCGCCCGGCTCCGGTGTGCTTTGTGTCGGTTCTGGGGAGCTGGTCTCTGGCTGCGACCCTCCCGGCTGCTGTCGACCCTCCGGGATCTCAGGCAGTCTTTGCTTAAAAACTGGGAGCCTGTTTGCAGTTTGGTAGGGGGTGCCCTCTCTGGAGCCGAGTTTGCCCCTTTCCGGCTCTAGCGGGCCCCGCCTGCCCGCTGTGTCCGGCGGGGGATGGCGCGGTCCGCAGCCGGCTAGCTCTCCTCTGGTATCGCTCAGTCCTTTGTTCTGTGAGCGGGCCGGCAGTGCCTTAGAGTTGGGCTTTTCGCGGGATAGTTCTCTCTCTCTCTCGCTGTCCCACAGTTTAGGTTACTATCTCACGTTAGCTCCCTCAGATTGCCCTCGGGGCACTCGGGCCCGGTCCTTACCCTAGGCAATGCCGCCCGCTCCTCTCCGTTCAGCCCCCACTTGCTGGTGGCGGATGATGCGAGCGTCTGGGGTTCTTTGCTGGGAGTTGCTTTAGGCACGTAATCTGTCGATTTTATTTATTTTTTCCTCCCAGTTACGTTGCCCTCCGAGATAAAAAATCCTCCCCCACACCCGCCGGTGAGAGGGTTTCCTGGTGCTTGGAAATTCCTCCTCTTTTACGACTCCCTCCCCGGGACGGGTCTCCGTCCCTAACTCTTTTGTCTCTCTTTTTATCTTTTATAATTTCTCCTACCTCTTTTGAAGATAATGCGCAGTTTTTGTGAAAGCCTGACGTCCTCAGCCAGCCTTCAGAAGTAGTTTTGTGAAGTTTGGTCAGCGTTCAGATGTTCTTTCGATAAATTTGTGGAGGAGAGAGTGGTCTCCCCGTCCTATTCCTCCGCCATCTTCTGCTCTCCCCTGAGATTCTCTTTTTTAACAAAACAGTTACTGATACTTAGTTGACATACAGTGAGCTAAACCTACTTAAAATGTACTGTTTGGTAAGTTTTGTCATAAAACCATCACCACAATAAAGAAAATGAACACATTCATCACTCCTAAGAATTTCCTCCTGCCTCTTGGCAATTCTCTCCCCTTCCACTGCTCTAACCTCCTTACCAGATAACTACAAATAAGATTTCTGTCACAACATATTAATCATTTCCTGAAGTTTCATGTAAGTAATATCAGTATGTATTCTTTTTTGTCTTCTATCACTTGCATAATTTTTTTGAGATTAAACCATGTTCTTTGATCAATGGTTTATTACTTTTTATAGCTGAATAGTGTTTCATTGAAATAATATACGGCAGTTTGTTTAACCATTCAGCTGTTGATGGACATTTGGGTTGTTTCAAGTTTGAGACAATTACAAATTAAACTTCTATGAAAATTCATGTGTAAGTCATGATACAGACATATGTTTTTCATTTCTCTTGGGTAAATATCCAATAGTCATGTATGGATGTGAGAGTTGGACTATAAAGAAAGCTGAGTGCCAAAGAATTGATGCTTTTGAACTGTGGTGTTGGAGAAGACTCTTGAGAGTCCCTTGGACAGCAAGGAGATCCAACCAATCCATCCTAAAGGAAATCAGTCCTGAATATCCATTGGAAAGACTGATGCTGAAGCTGAAACGAATACTTTGGCCACTTTATGCAGAGAACTAACTCATTTGAAAAGAGCCTGATGCTGGGAAAGATTGAAAGCAGGAAGAGAAGAGGATGACAGAGGATGAGATGGTTGGATGGCATCACCGACTCAACGGACATGAGTTTAGGTAAACCCCAGGAGGAGGTGATAGACAGGGAGGCCTGGTGTGCTGCAGTCCATGGGGTTGCCAGGAGTCAGACATGACTGAGTGACTGGACTGAACTGAACTGAACTGGGTAAATACCTAACAGTGGAATAGCTTGATCATGGGCTTCCCCTCTGGCTCAGTGGTAAAGAATCCACCTGAAATGCAGGAGCCAAAGGAGACCCAGGTTTGATCCCTGGGTCAAGGAGATCCCCTGGAGCAGGGCATGGTAAACCACTCCAGTATTCTTGCTTGGAGAATCCCCATGGACAGAGAAACCTGGCAGGCTTCGGTCCATAGGGTTGCAAAGAGTTGAACATGGCTGAAGTGACTTAGCATGCATGCACATGGCTGTTATATTTTTAACTTAAGAACCTGCCAAACTGTTTTCCAAAGTGGCCGCACCATTTAACATTCCCACCAGCAGTCTGTTAGAGTTCCAGATCCTCTACATGTTTGACTTTTACCTTACTTGGTATGGTAAATCCTTTTTTAAAGCTATTTTAAAAGGTCTGTAATGATATCTCATTATAGATTTAACTTGTGTTTTCCTCATTAATGATATTGTGTATCTCTGACCTTACTATAATGGTTTGATCATCCAGAACAATGTTGAATACAAGCAATGACAGCAGATATCCTTATCTTGTTATTAATCTTAGGCACTAATATTCATTCTTTCTTCATTAAGAGTAGGTTTTTTGTAGATGCCCTTTATTAGCTTGAGAAAGAATTTCTTGTTTTCTAATTGTTTTTGTAAGGAATGGATGATGGATTTTATCGATATTTTTGTTTACATTTATTGAGATAATTATATAGGTTTTCTTTATTAGTCTGTTAATATGGTGAATGCAGAAATACACTATTTTTTTTTAATAATTTTACTTATTTGTTTTTGGCCCTGCTGGGTCTTCATTGCTCTGTGGACTTTTCTCTCGTTGTAGCAAGCAGGAGTTACTCTCTAGTTGTGGTGTGTGGGCTTCTCACTGCAGTGGGTTTTCTTGTGGAGCCCAGGCTCTAGGGCACACAGGATTTAGTAGTTGAGAGTCACAGACTCTAGAGCACAGGCTCAGTAGTTGTGGCACACAGGCTTAGCTGCTCCCAGCATGTGAGATCTTCCAGCATCAAGGATCAAACCCATGTCTTCTGCATTGGCAGGTGGCTTCAGCACTGAGCCACCAGGGAAGCCCACTGACTAATTTTGAAATGTTAAAATACAATCTTGCATTCCTGGGAAATGCCAATTGATCATGAGGTATTGTCGTTTTATGTATCATTGTATTTAATTTGCTACAATTTTGTTTAGAATTTTTGCATTTGTGTTTATGAAAGATATCAGCCTTAGTGTTCTCTTCTTATATTTTCTTTATCTGGTTTTGATTAATATATTAATGGCCTTCTAGAATGAACTGGGAAATATCAGCCCCTCTTCAATTTTCTGGAAGAGTTAGTATATCATAAGTATCATTTCTTCCTTAAGTGTTTGAAACAATTCACAAGTAAAGCCATTTGTACTCAGAGCTTTTTCTTCTGTAACTTTATTGAGATGTAGTCAACCAATAAAATAGTATATATTTGATTTTATATACATATACATTGTAAAATAATCATCACAATCAAGGTAATTAGCATGTCCATCACCTCACATAGTTAACTTTTTTTTCCTTTTCTCTTCCTATTTCTTTTTTGTTTGTGTGTGGTAAGAACACTTAAGATCTACCATGTTATTGAATCTCAAGTATACAATACAATCATAGTGTCCTAAAGTCATATTGTATACATTAGATCTTCAGAACTTGCTCATTTTACATAACTGAAACTTTATACCCATTGACCAACATCTCATTTCCACCTCCCTTAGTCCTTGGCAGCCACCATTCTATTCTCTACTTCTATGAAGTTAGCTTATTTTAGATTCCCCATATAAGTGAGACCATGCCGTATTTGTCTTTCTGTGTCTGGCTTTGTTCACCTAGTATAATGTCCTCCAGGTTCATTATGTTGTCACAATGGCAAAATTCCCTTTTTAAGACTGAATAATCTTTTATGTGTGTGTGTGTATGTGTGCACATGCATGTGCGTGCCTGGACCTATATGCATTTGATTGATTGATAGGTAGGTAGATGGAAGGATGGATAGATAGATAATCACATCTTCTTTATCAATTCATCTATTGACTGACATTTAACTTGACATTACCATATCTCATTTATTGTAAGCAATGCTGATATGAGTATGTGGAGTACAGATATTTCTTCAGGACATATCTGATTTCATTTCTTTTGGATATATACCCAGAAGTGGTGGGATGACTGAATCATAAGATAGTTCTAATTTTTGATTTTTTAACTTTTTGAGGAACTTTCATACTTTTTTCCATAGTGGCTATACCAGTTTACATTCTTCCCAGCAGTGTACGAGGGCTCCTTTTTCCCCACATCCTCATCAACTCTTGATGTCTTCTATATTTTTGTTAATAGCCAGGTGTGAGATAGCTCACAGTGGTTTTGATTTGCATTTGCCTGACAATCAATGAAGTTAAACACCTTTTCACGCACTTATTGGCCATTTGGATGTCTTCTTTTGAGACCTGTATCCATGCCCTTTGCCCATTTTTTTCTTTTGGTATGTGTATTTTTCAGTGCTGTTATCTCAGATCACCCCACCCTCTCTTTCTCTCACGGAGTTCAAAAGTCTGTTCTTTATGTCTGTGTCTCCTTTGCTGCCCTGCAGGTAGGATCATCAGTACCATCTTACTAGATTCCATATAAATACATTAATATACAATACTTGTCTTTCTCTTTCTGACTTACTTCACTCTGTATAATAGGCTCTAGGTTCATCCACCTCATTAGAACTGACTCAAATGCGTTCCTTTCTATAGCTGAGTAATATTCCATTGTGTATATGTACCACAGCTTCTTTATCCATTCATCTGCTGATGGACATCTAGGTTGCTTCTATGTTTCAGCTATTGTAAATACTGCTGCAATGAACATTTGGGTACGTGTGTCTTTTTCAGTTCTGGTTTCCTCAGGATTTATGCCTCGTAGTGGGATTACTGGGTCGTATGGTAGTTTCATTCCTAGTTTTATAAGGAATCTCAATATTGTTCTCCATAGTGGTTGTATCAGTTTGCATTCCCACCAACAGTATAAGAGGGTTCCCGTTTCTCCACACCCTCTCCAGCATTTTGAAATTGGGTTATTTGGGTTTGGCTATTGAGTTGTATGAGTGCCTTATATATGTTTTGGATATTAATGCTTTATCAGATACTGGATTGATATATATTTTCTCCCATTCTATAGGTTGCCTTTTTACTCTGTTGATTATTTACTTCAATTTACAGACACTTTTTGATTTAATGAAGTGGCATCTCCACTTATTTAGTTTTGATTTTGTTGCTTATGCTTTTAGTGCTGTACCTAAAATAATCATTGCCTAGACCAAAGTCAAGAAGATTTCCCCCTATGTTTTCTTCTAGTAGATTTACAGTTTCCAGTCTTATGTAAGTCCTTACACTATTTTGATTTATTTTGGTAAATGGTGTGAAATGAGGGTCCAGTTTCATTCTGCATGTGGATATACACTTTTCCCAATACCGTTAATTGAAGAAACTACACTTCCCCATTGTGTGTTCTTAGCATACGTGTCAAAGATCAGTTGAGTATATAAGAGCTGGTTCTTTGAAATGGTAAACAAGATTGATAAGCCTTTAGCCAGACTCATCAAAAAAAGAGAGTGCTCAAATTAATAAAATCAGAAATGAAAACAAGTTACAACCAACACCACAGAAATAAAAAGAACAAAGAGATTGCTATGAACAACTATATGCCAATAAAATGGATAACCTATAAGAAATGGACAAGTTGTTAGAAATGTACACTCTCCCAAGACTCAACTAGGAAGAAATAGAAAATATGAACAGATCAAATTACTACTCTTCTCAAACTATTCTAAAAAAATTACAGAGGAAGGAATGTTTCTGTACTCATTCTATGAGTCCAACAAAATGTGTTTCCAAGACTAGACAAAGACATCACAAAAAAGAAAATTACAGGTCAGAACACTGATGAGTATGCAAAACTCCTAAACAAAATATTAGCAAACTGAACCCAACAACACATTAAAAAGATCATACACCATGATCAAATGGGGTTTATCCTATGGGTGCCAGTGAGCTTAGTTGCTCAGTTGTATCCAACTCTTGGCGACCCCATGGACTACAGCATACCAGGCCTCCCCATCCATCACCAACTCCCGGAGTTTACTCAAACTCATGTCCATCGAGTCAGTGATGCCATCCAACCATCTCATCCTCTGTCATCCCCTTCCCCTCCCACCTACAATCTTTCCCAGCATCAGGGTTTTTTCAAATGAGTCAGTTCTTCACGTCAGGTGACCAAAGTATTGGAATTTCAGCTTCTGTATCAGTCTTTCCAATGAATATTCAGGACTGGTTTCCTTTAGGATTGACTGGATGGATCTCCTTGCAGTCCAAGGGACGCTCAAGAGTCTTCTCTCCAACACAGCAGTTCAAAAGCATCAATTCTTTGGCGTTCAGTTTTCTTTATAGTCCAACTCTCACATCCATACATGACTACTGGAGAAACCATAGCTTTGACTAGATTGACCTTTGTTGGCAAAGTAAATGTCTCTGTTTTTTAATATGCTGTCTAGGTTGGTCATAGCTTTTCTTCCAAGGCATCATTTAATTTCATGGTTGCAGTCACCATCTGCAGTGAATTTGGAGCCCAAGAAAAAAAAATCTGTCACTGTTTTCATTGTTTCCTCATCTATTTGCCATGAAGTGATGGGACCGGATGCCATGATCTTAGTTTTTTCAATGTTGGGTTTTAAGCCAACTTTTTCACTCTCCTCTTTCACTTTCATCAAGAGGCTCTTTAGTTCCTCTTCACGTTCTACCATAAGGGTGGTGTCATCTGTGTATCTGAGGTTATTGATATTTCTCCCAGCCATCTTGATTCCAGCTTGTGCTTCATCCAGCCCAGTATTTTGTATGATGTAGTCTGCATATAAGTTATAAAGCAGAGTTACAATATATAGCCTTGACGTACTCCTTTCCCAATTTGAAATCAGGCTGTTATTCCATGTCTGGTTCTGTTGCTTCTGAATAGTTGTGAAAAACATGCATACAGATTTCTCAGGAAGTAGGTAAGGTGGTCTGGTATTCCCATCTCTTAAAGAATTTTCCAAGTTTGTTGTGATCTACACAGTCAAAGGCTTTGACGAAATCAAGAAAGCAGAAGTAGATGTTTTTCTGGAACTCTCTTGCTTTTTTGATGATCCAATGGATGTTGGTAATTTGATGTCTGGTTCCTCTGCCTTTTCTAAATCCAGCCTGAATATCTGGAAGTTAATGGTTCACATACTGTTGAAGCCTGGTTTGGAGAATTTTGAGCATTACTTTGCTAGCGTGTGAGATGAGTACAATTGTGCAGTAGTTTGAACATTCTTTTACATTGCCCTTTTTTGGGATTAGATTGAAAACTGACCTTTTCCAGTCCTGTGGCCACTGCTGAGTTTTCCATATTTGCTGGTATATTGAATGCAGCAATTTCACAGCATCATCTTTCAGGATTTGAAATAGCTCAACCGGAAGTCCATCACCTCCACTAGCTTTGTGATGCTTCCTAAGGCCCACTTGACTTTACATACCACGATGTCTGGCCCTAGGTGAGTGATCACACCATCATGATTATCTGGGTCATGAAGATCTTTTTGGTATAATTCTGTATATTCTTGCCACCTCTTCTTAATATCTTCTGCTTCTGTTAGGTCTCTACCATTTCTGTCTTTATTGAGCCCATCTTTGCATGAAATGTTCCCTTGGTATCTCTAATTTTCTTGAAGAGATCTTTAGTCTTTCCTATTCTATTGTGTTCCTCTATTTCTTTGCATTGATCACTGAGGAAGGCTTTCTTATCTCTCCTTGCTATTCTTTGGAACTCTGCATTCAAAGGGGTATATCTTTCCTTTTCTCCTTTGCCTTTAGCTTCTCTTCTTTTCTCAGCTATTTGTAAGGTCTCCTCAGACAGCTATTTTGCCTTTTTGCATTTCTTTTTCTTGGGAATGGTCTTGATCACTGCCTCCTGTACAATGTCACGAACCTACATGCATAGTTCTTCAGGTACTCTATCAGATCTAATCCCTTGAATCTATTTGTAACTTCCACTGTATAATTATAAGGGGTTTGATTTAGGTCATACCTGAATGGTCTAGTGGCTTTCCCTACTTTCTTTAAGTCTGCATTTTGCAATGAGATGTTCATGATCTGAGCCTCAGTCAGCTCCTGGTCTTGTTTTTGCTGACTATATACGGCTTCTGCACGTTTGGCTACAAATAATATAATCAACCTGATTTAGGTATTGTCCATCTGGTGATGTCCACGTGTAGAGTTGTCTCTTGTGTTGTTGGAAGAGAGTGTTTGCTACGACCCATGCGTTTTCTTGGCAAAACCGTTAGCCTTTGCCCTGCTTCATTTTGTACTCTGAGGCCAAATTTGCCTGTTACTCTAGGTATCCCTTGACTTTCTAGTTTTACATTCCAGTCCCCTATAATGAAAAAGACATCTTTTGGGGGGGTGTTAGTTCTAGAAGATCTTTTAGGTCTTCATAGAACCATTCAATTCAGCTTCTTCAGCATTACTGGTTGGGGCATAGACTTGATTTACTCTGATATTGAATGGTTTGCCTTGGAAACAAACATATCATTCTGTCATTTGTGAGACTGCACCCAAGTACTGCATTTCAGACTCTTCTGTTGACTATGAGGACTATTCCATTTCTTCTAAGGGATTCTTGCCCACAGTAGTATATAGAATGGTCATCTGAATTAAAATAGTCCGTTCCAGTCCATTTTAGTTCACTGATTCCTAAAATGTCAGTGTTCACTCTTGCCATTTCCTGTTTGTAGTGCCATCTCCACTTCATTCTTTGAGCCAAAGAATGCTCAAACTACCACACAATTGCACTCATCTCACATGCTAGTAAAGTAATGCTCAAAATTCTCCAAGCCAGGCTTCAGCAATATGTGAACCGTGAACTTCCAGATGTTCAAGCTGGTTTTAGAAAAGGCAGAGGAACCAGAGATCAAATTGCCAATATCCGCTGGATCATTGAAAAAGCAAGAGAGTTCCAGAAAAACATCTATTTCTGCTTTCTTGACTATGCCAAAGCCTTTGACTGTGTGGATCACAATAAACTGTGGAAAATTCTGAAAGAGATGGGTATACCAGACCACCTGACCTGTCTCTTGAGAAACCTGTATGCAGGTCAGGAAGCAACAGTTAGAACTGGACATGGAACAACAGACTGGTTCCAAATAGGAAAAGGAGTCCGTCAAGGCTGTATATTGTCACCCTGCTTATTTAACTTACATGCAGAGTACATCATGAGAAACGCTGGGCTGGAAGAAGCACAAGCTGGAATCAAGATTGCCGGGAGAAATATTAATAATCTCAGATATGCAGATGACACCACCCTTATGGCAGAGAGTGAAGAGGAACTACATAGCCTCTTGATGAAGGTGAAAGAAGAGAGTGAAAAAGTTGGCTTAAAGCTCAACGTTCAGAAAACTAAGATCATGGCATCTGGTCCCATCACTTCATGGGAAATAGATGGGGAAACAGTGGAAACAGTGTCAGACTTTATTTTTGGGGGCTCCAAAATCACTGCTGATGATGACTGCAGCCATGAAATTAAAAGACGCTTACTCCTTGGAAGGAAGGTTATGGCCAACCTAGATAGCATATTTAAAAGCAGAGACATTACTTTGCCAACAAAAGTCTGTCTAGTCAAGGCTATGGTTTTTCCAGTGGTCATGTATGGATATGAGAGTTGGACGGTGAAGAAAGCTGAGTGCCGCAGAATTGATGCTTTTAAACTGTGGTGTTGGAGAAGACTCTTGAGAGTCCCTCGGACTGCAAGGAGATCCTATCAATCCATCCTAAAAGAGATCAATCCTGGGTGTTCATTGGAAAGTCTGATGTTGAAGCTGAAACTCCAATACTTTGGCCACCTCATGCGAAGAGTTGACTCATTGGAAAAGACCCTAATGCTGGGTAGGATTTGGGGCGGGAGGAGAAGGGGACAACAGAGGATGAGATGGTTGGATGGCATCACCGACTCGATGGACATGGGTTTGGGTAGACTCCGGGAGTTGGTGATGCACAGGGAGGCCTGGCGTGCTGCAATTCATGGGGTCGCAAAGAGTCGGACACGACTGAGCGACTCAACTGAACTGAACTGAACTCCACTTCTAATTTACCTTGATTCATAGACCTAACATTTCAGGTTCCTATGCAATTCCTCTTTACAGCATCAGACTTTACTTCCATCAACTGTCACATCCATAACTGGGCATTGTTTTCACTTTGGCTCTTTCTGTTCTTTCTGGAGTTATTTCTCCACTCTTCTGCAGTAGCATATTGGGCACCTAACGACCTGGGGAGTTCATCTTTCAGTGTCATATCTTTTTGCCTTTTCATACTGTTCATGGGCTTCTCAAGGCAAGAATACTTAAGGGGTTTGCCATTCTCTTCTCCAGTGGACCACATTTTGTCAAAACTCTCCACCATGACCTGTCCGTCTTGGGTGGCCCTACATGGCATGGCTCATGGTTTCATTGAGTTAGACAAGGCTGTAGTCCATGTGATCAGTTTGGTTAGTTTTCTGTGATTGTGGTTTTCAGTGTGTCTGCCCTCTGATGGAGAAGGATCCGAGGCTATCGAAGCTTCCTAATGGAAGAGACTGACTGTGGGGGAAACTGGGTCTTGTACTGATAGGCGGGACCATGCTCAGTAAATCTTTAATCTAATTTTCTGTTGATGGGTGGGACTGTTTTCCCTCCCTGTTGTTTGACCTGAGACGGAACAATGGTGGAGGTAATGAATGGTGAACTCCTTCAAAAGATGCCGTGTACACACTGCTGTGCTCAGTGCCCCCAGCCAAAAATGATGGTTTAATATCTGCAGATCAATCACTCTAATATACTACATTAACAATTGCAAAATAAAAACCATTTGATCATCACAATAGGTACATAAAAAGTTTTTGACAAAATTCAATATCCATTTATGATAAAAAGAACTCTTTGGAAGGTGGAGATAGAAGGAAGGTACCTCAACATAATAAAGGCCATATATGACAGGCCCACAGCTAACATCATACTCAACATGAAAAGTTAAAAGCATTTCCTCTAAGATCAAGAACAATATAAGGATGCTGACTCTAACCACTTTTCTTCAACCTAGTATTGGAAGTCCTAGCCAAAGTAATTATATAAGAAAAAGAAATGAATCTGAATTGGAAAGGAAGAAGTTAAACTGTTGCTGTTTGCAGATGACATAACGCTATATGTAGAAAATCCTAATGATGCCACTTGAGCTCATCAGTGAAGTTGGTAAAGTTGCAGGATATAAAATTAACATACAGAAATCCATTGCATATCTATATACTAACAAAGAACTATCAGAAGAGAAATTAAATAAACAGTCCCGTTTACCATCAGAGTAAAAAGAATAAGATTGTAATACCTAGGAATAAACTTATCTAAGGAGGTAAAAGACCTATACTCAGAAAACTATATGACACTGATGAAAGAAACTGAAGATGACACAAATAGAAAGATATACCATGTTCTTGGATTGGAAGAATTAATATTATTAAAATGGCCATATTAATACTATCCAAAACAATCTCAGTAGATTCAGTGCAATCCCTATCAAAATACCAATGAAATTTTTCACACAACTGGAACAAATAATTGTAAAATTTCTATGGGAACACCAAAGACATGAATAGCCAAAACAATCCTGATTATGAAGAGTAGAGCTGGAGGTGTTGCACTCCCTGACTATACTACAAAGCTACAACAATCAAAACAGTACAGTAATAGCACAAAAACAGACACATACATCAATGTAACAGAAAGAAAGAAACCTATGCTCAATTAATCTATGACAAAGGAGGTAAGAATATACAATGGAGAAAAGAATATCTTTAATAAGTGGTTCTGGAAAACCTGATATATAGAAGAATTAGTTTATAACATTTTTATCATACCATATACAAAAATAAACTCAAAATGATCGAAGACCATTTAATTATAAATGTAATATCAGAAACCATAAAATTCCCAGAAGAAAATAGGTAGAACACTCTTTGACATAAACTGAGTGATATTTTTTTGGATATCCTTCTAAAAGCAAAAGAAACAAAAGCAAAAATAAACATATGGGACCTAATTAAATTTAAAACCTTTTGGACAACAAAGGAATTCATCAGTTCAACTCAGTCACTCAGTCGTGTCCGACTCTTTGCGACCCTATGAGTCACAGCACGCCAGGCATCCCTGTCCATCACCAACTCTCAGAGTTTACCCAAACCCATGTCCATCGAGTTAGTGATGCCATCCAACCATCTCATCCTCTGTCCCCTTCTCCTCCTGCCTCCAATCCCTCCCAGCATTAGGGTCTTTTCCAATGAGTCAACTCTTCGCATGAGGTGGCCAAAGTATTGGAGTTTCAGCTTCAACATCAGTCCTTCCAATGAACACCCAGGACTGATCTCTTTTAGGATGGATTGATAGGATCTCCTTGCAGTCCGAGGGACTCTCAAGAGTCTTCTCCAGCACCACAGTTCAAAAGCATCAATTCTTCGGCACTCAGCTTTCTTCATCGTCCAACTCTCACATCCATACATGACCACTGGCAAAACCATAGCCTTGACTAGACGGACCTTTGTTGGCAAAGTAATGTCTCTGCTTTTAAATATGCTATCTAGGTTGGTCATAACCTTCCTTCCAAGGAGTAAGCGTCATAAACATAATTAAAAGGCAATATACTGAATGGGAGAAAATATTTGCAAATGATATTGTTAAGTCTCACTTTTTGTACACTCATACATTTTGCCTTTTAGTTGTGTTATTTTAACCGTTCTATTTATTGTGATTATTGATATGACTGAATTTTTCTGTCTTGTTATTTGTTTAATATTTGTTCACTGTGCTCTTCCCTGCTCTTCTTTCCCTCTTTTTCTGCTTTCTTTTGGGGATACATGAATGGATTTTATGATTCTGCTTTATTGCTTTTATTAGCTTATTATTTATAACTCTTTGCTTTATTATTTTAGTGTTTGCTTAAGAATATATAGTACACTACTTTAACTTATCAAACTCCATGTTTGAGTGCTGTTTTACCACTTCGTGTATTCTAGAACTGTAGAATAGTGTATTTCTGCTTACCTCAACTTTGTACTTTATTTGTCAAATATTTTACCTTTACATATGTATAAAACCACAATAAACTAAGCACCATGTTTTTATAATTTGTGTTTAAAAAGATGATTGTCTTTTTAAGTGATTTAAAGAGTAGGAGAAAATCATAAATATTTATCCATATATTTTCCATTTCCGCTGTTCTTCATACATTTTTATAGACCACATTTCCATCTGGTATCACTTTTCTTTTGCCTGAAGGACTTCCTTTAGCATTTATGATAGCACAGATTTGGCAAAAAAAAAAAAAAAAGTCTTTCTAGTTTCTTAGTCTGAAAAAGCATTTTGCCTTCATTTTTAAAAGATATTTTCTCTGGGCCTAAAATTCTAGGTTGACAGTTGTTTTATTTTAGTCCTTTAAAGTGTGATTCCACTGTCTTCTCACTTGCATTGTTTCCAATGTGACATCTGTTTCATTCCTTATCTTTATTCTTCTGGAAATAATGTGTCTTTTATTCACTTAGCTGCTCTTAAGATTTTCTCCTTATCACTGGTTTTGAAGTTTTATTTAATGTATCTTGATGTAATTTTATTAATGTTTCTGTGATAAGAATTTTATTGAAATCCTTGCATCTGTATTTTTATTGTATTCATCAAATTTGGGGACATCTTAGTCATTATTTCTTCAAATATTTATTATGACACCCTCTTGCACTTCGGATTCTCCAATTAAAAATATATCAGGCAGCTCAAAGGTATTCCACAGCTCATTAATGCTTTGATCATTTTTTTTAATTATCTTTGTATGTTTCATTTTGAATAGTTTTTATTGCTGTGTCTTCATAATTTGCTGATCTTTTGTTTTGTCATGTCTAATCTGCTATTATTCCCAACCAGTGAATTTTTATCTCAGACATTGTAGTTTTTATTTCTGTAAGTTTTCTTTAGCTCTTTTAAAATATCTTCCATGTCTCTAATTAACTTTCAAATTGTATAAAATCAGTGTATAAGTGCAATGTCCTTATCTACTAGTTCTAGTATTTGTGTCAGTTCTGGGTTGTTTTCAATTATTTGATTTATCTCATTATGGATTACATTTTCTTCCTTCTCTTTATGCCCAGTAGTTTTTTTTTTTTTTTAATTAGATGCTTGAACATTTTCAATTTTACCCTGTTGAGTGCTGGATGTTTCTGTACGCTTAGGCTTCTGGAACAAAATTAAGTTACCTGGAAACACTAATTCTTTCTGGTTTGCTTTTAAGATTTGTTAGGCAGGACTGAAGCAGTTATCAGTTAGAGGCTAATTATCCCCTGCCACTGAAAACTTCTGTTTAATCTACCCTTGAATCTTAACGCTTTCCATTCTGGATGTTGAGAATAGACACTATTCTTGGCCCTGTATGAGTGCTGGATACTGTCACCTTTAATCCTTTCAGATCTTTTCACCCTAGTTTTAGGTAGTTTTTCTTATCCATATGTGAGTTGAGTGAGTGAGTGAAAGTCACTCAGTCATGTTTGACTCTTTGCAACCCCATTAACTATATAGTCTGTAATGAAACTGAGGTGGGGGGAGATGAAATAACTTGCTAATAAGTGGTAAGACCAGGCTTTGAACATACGCAATCAGACTCCAGAGGGCTTGCTCCCCCTCTGCCCCTTCCTGCAGGGAGCTGGGGACTGTGTTAGTCAGGGTTTTCCAAGAGGCAGACACCAAGGTGAGATTAAAGGAATAGAGACACAGATGGAGAGAACAAATGTACGGATACCAAGGGGGAAGGAAGATGGACTGGGAGATTGAGGTTGACACATATACACCATTGATACTTTGTATAAAATAGATGACTTTGAGAACCTACTGTATAGCACAGGGAGCTCTAATGCATTGTGGTGACCTGAATGGGTTGGGAATCCAAAATAAACTGGATATATGTATATGAATAGCTGATTTACTTTGCTATACAGCAGAAACTAACACAACATTGTATATAAAGCAACTATAGTCCAATAAAAATTAAAACAAAAACAAAATGGAATTCTCCAAGCAAGAATACTGAAGTGTGGGTAGCCATTCTCTTCCTCAGGGGATCTTCCCCACCCAGGGACTGAACCCGAGTCTGCTGAATTGCAGGCAGATTCTTTATGTCTGAGCCATCAGGGGAGCCCCAACAAAAATTAAAAACAAAAACCTGAAAAAAAAACCAGGATCAGACATGCAAGAAATTTATTGGGGGATACCCCAGTCAGAGAATATGGGAAAAGAACCAGAGGAAACTGGTAGAGACGGTAGACCGTGATGGAGTTCTGACCCTGGTGAAGGAGAGGGAGTGGAAGGCAGAAGGAAGGACACCGCAGTTTGCAGTATAACTTTAAGAATGTTTCAAGAAAAAAGTCAGTCAAAGGTCATACATCAAAGGAATCGTGTCTTCCAGGACCTGGTCGGCCTTCTTACTTCTGCCAAGTTCAGTGGTTAACTGGGAGGAGTCTTTGGAAGTGTAGCCCTGGCAGGAATATAGTGATAGATTTCAGAGCACAGAAGCTGGGGCTGTCAGTAAATGGCATTCCCTGAGATGCGCATTTTCATGGCGGCCACAAGGATGCTGTTTTGTTCCCTACTGTATCTCTGATACCTATACTAGCACGTGGCAGACACTTGATCAATATTTGTCAACTAAGTAAATTACCCCTCAGAACACATAAGGTACTTAATGGTTGACTGTTGAATATGAACAGATAAGTGAAAAAGTGAACACGCACAGAAAATAAAAAGAAGTCTCATAACTCCTTTACCATTTGCCCTCCACCGTTACTACTTTCAGGTGGTGCTAGTGGTAAAGAATCTGCCTGCCAGTAGATGAGACATAAGAGTCAGGGGTTTGATCCCTGGGCTGGAAAGATCACCTGGAAAAGGGCATGGCAACTCACTCCAGTATTCTTGTCTGGAGAATATCATGGACAGTGGAGCCTGGTAGGCAAGGGTCCATAGGGTCACAAAGAGTCAGACACAAGTGAGCAACTAACACTTTCATTGCTGTTTTGGTGAAAAGCAGGAGTGGGAAGATGGAGAAGGGAATGGCAACCCACTCCAGTATTCTTGACTGGGAAATCCCATGGACAGAGGAGCCTGGAGGGCTATAGTCCATGGGGTCGCAAAGAGTTGGACATGACTTAGTGACTAAACAACGACGGGAAGAGTAGGAGGAACTGCAGATAGGGTCACAGGAGACAAAGTGTCTGCTTCACCCTTTCCTCTTGGTAATGTGGTGTTTAGGCAATGATTTATGAAGGCAAGTGGACTCCACCAGGGAAAAGAATGCTACTTGACTGATGTTTAGGCAGGTGTCCTTCCAGACACTTAAGACTTGGACATTTCCAGAACTTCATCCACGTGAAGTAGTGATCATTTACTCTCCTGAATCGGTTCCAAGTGGACTAGATAAGTCACACTGCATTTTGTATCACAGACAGGCTCTCTCAGGCTCACAATTTCCTTTTTTCTTCTTTCTTTCCCCCTTTCTTCTCTTCTCTTCTTTCCCTCCCTCCCTCTTCCTTCTGACCTTCCTCTTCCCTCCTCCCTTCCCTTCCCCTCTCTCCCTCCCTTCCTTCCTTCTTACCTTTCCTTTAGACAACAAAGTTGTATTCTCTCACTCTTCTGAAAGCTAGACATCTGAAATCAAGGTGTGTCAGTAAGACAGAGTTCCCTCTTGGGGCCCTTGGGAGAATCATTCCTTGGCTTTTCTTAGCTTCTGCGGTTAGCTGGTTATAAACCACCCTTGGTTTATAGCTGCCCCACTCCAGTTTCTGCCTCCATCATTCTATGATGCCCACCCTGTGCCTCCTTTTTCTGTATCCAAAATTCCCTCTCCTTTATTTTTAATTCTGCCCCAATATACATAATAAAACTTATTTTAACCATTTTTAAGTGTATAGTTCAGTGACATTAGTAGAGGGCTTCCTTGGTGGCTCAGCTGGCAGAGAATCTGCCTGCAATGTGGGAGTCCTGGGTTGGGAAGATCCCCTGGAGAAGGGAAAGGCTACTCACTGCAGTATTCTGGTCTGGAGAATTCCATGGACTGTATAATCCATGGGGTTGCAAGAGTTGGACACGACTGAGTGACTTTCGCTCAGTGACATTAAGTACTTTCACGTTGCTGCACACCCATCACAACATCGATCTCCAGAACACTTTTCATCTTGCATTAGTAAAACTCTGTACTCATTAAATACCACCTCCCCAGCCCCCTCTTTACCCAGCCCCTGGCCCCCACCATTCTACTTTGTCTCTATAAATTTGACTACTCTAGGTACTTCATATAAGTGGACTCAGGCAGTATCTGCCCTTTTGTGATTGGCTTGTTTCATTTACCATAATGTCTTCAAGGTTCATCATGTTCTAGCATGTGGTCAAAATTTCCTCCTTTTTTAAGACTGAATGATACTTCATTGTTCACTGTATTAGTTTTCTGGGGCTGCCATTATACTGTAGACCAGGTGGCTGAAACAAAAGAAATCTATTTTCACAGAGCTCTGGAAATGAGAATTCTGAGATCAAAGTGTCAGCAAGTTTGGGCTTTTCTTGAGTCCTCTCTCCTTGGCTTGCAGACCACTTTCTCCCTGTGTCCTGACACAGTCATCTCTCTGTTGCAGTTTGCCACTCTCCTCTCTTTATAGAGACATCAGTCATGTTGGATTAGGCCTACCCACATGACCTCGTTTTACCTTAAACACCTCTTTAAAAGCCGTAGGGCTTTTAAAGAGGTGTTTAAGGTAAAACGAGGTCATGTTGAATCGGTTCTATTGAGATGGATGAAATTGGAGCCCATTACACAGAGTGAAGTAAGCCAGAAAGAAAAACATCAATACAGTATACTAATGCATATATATGGAATTTGAAAGATGGTAACGATAACCCTATATGAGAGACAGAATAAGAGACACAGATGCATAGAACAATTTTATGGACTCTGAGGGAGAAGGTGAGGGTGGGACGTTCTGGGAGAATAGCATTGAAACATGTATATTATCATATGTGAAACAGAACACCATTCCATGTTCGATGCATGAGACAAATGCTCAGGACCGGGGCAATGGGATGACCCAGAGGGATGGGATGGGGAGGGAGGGGGGAGGGGGGTCCAGGAAGGGGAACATATGTAAACCCATGGCTGATTCATGTCAATGTATGGCAAAAACTACTACAATATTGTAAAGTAATTAGCCCCCAACTAAAATAAATAAATTAAAAAAAAAAAAATAAAAGCCCTACCTCCAAATTGTCACATTCTGAGATAATGGAGTGAGTACTTGAACACATGAGTTTGGGGGAAAGGGCACAATTCAGCCCATAACACCCGTGGTACAGTTATCAAAATCAGAAGATTAACACTGGTACTGTTATATTATGTATTCTATAGACTTCGTTCAAATTTTGCCAGTTACTCCAGTAGTGTCATTTTTCTGAATGAGGATCTAGTCTAGGATCACACATTGCATCTTTCACCATTTGTAAAGGTGGTATCTGCCAGGCTCCTTCACTGTATTTTTTTTCCTTGTAATGAGTAAGTATCTTATGGGGAGATACTTTGAGACCATGTAAATAGCTTGTTTCTCATACTTTTGTCTATGAATTTTGGCTTCCATTGACAAGTCTTGACTGAATAATTGTTACTCAGATGTTAACTAAATGCTGATTTCCTAGTAAGATTTCTACATTATCGATTGGAGTCTAAGTCAAGGAAGAGCTTTCCTTTCTCCACCATTTATGTATCTCTTCAATTATTTATATCTCTGTAGACTTATGGATTTTTATTTCACTCTATTTTGCTCAAATTGTTCTGGATTTGTTCATTGTAGCTTATTCAATTGGCTTCAGTGTCTTTTTGATACGGCTCTATCATTTTTCAAGCATTTCCTAATCTCTGTCCCCATAAAATGTTCCAGGTTCATCTTATATTTTCCCTGCCCAAGCTTTGACCATCTTTCCTGGTGGCTCAGACAGTGAAGGATCCACCTGCAGTGTGGGAGACCCAGGTTTGATCCCTGGGTTGGGAAGATCCCCTGGAGAAGGGAATGGCAACCCACTCCAGTATTCTTGCCTGGAAATTTTCATGGACAGAGGAGCCTGGTGGGCTACAGTCCATGGGGTCACAAAGAGTCAGACACGACTGAGCGACTAACACACAGAAGCCTTGAGATATGCCCCTGCAAGGAGCATTTTATTCCTGGTTCCTTTTATTGAGAATGACATTTTATTGAAACAGTTACTTTTATTAGAGGATAGGATTCAGGTATGCTTACCTTAATTCCTTAATTCCTGAAAATTATGTAGAGATATAATTGACTGTATTCCTCCTCAGTAGACAGAACTATAATGTGTGTGCACACTTGCATGCACACACACACCCCTATAGCTATTTTTATTTCTATTTGTATATATTCTTAAGTCCTTGAATTTATATTAATTCCTCCAATTTCAGTTCAACCCCTCAAGGCTTATTCTAGCCTTCCCCTCCTCCTGATTTGCAACTTTTTTCTCTGACAAAGAGCAACCTAGCTCTTATTATTCATAATATATATGCTGATTCATACACTACTCATGAAGTAGTTTCAGAATTGCTAACCCATAACCCTGTAGAAAACAAACCTACCAACTAAAAGTACAATATTTGCAAGTTTTTTTCTTTTCTAATTAGTCTTAGGTTATGTAGTCAAACCACTGTTTCCGGAAGTTACATTGGTTAGTTATCCACCACCACCACATCATCAGTGTGGTTTTGTTATTGGTAACAGAGTTTGGCTCATCTTTTTTCTGTTAATATTCCTTTTGGCATCTCCTTCCTCACCATTCATTTTAGTTAAATATCTGTATTTTGATTATGTGAAATATTAAATAGTTCTAAGCTACAACTGTACAATTTTTTTACTCAAGGAATGTTATCCCCCAATTTCTACCACATTCCTGTTTTTCATCCTGTTTCTACCCACTATCTGTGGGTAGCCAAAATTGTTAGTTTTCAGTTCATCCTATTTTTTAAAATAAGTACATTTATATATATTTTCTTATTTTTCCTGTCTTATACTCAAAGTAGCATACAGTAGAAACTCTGGAATATATTGCTTCTATTCACCTAATATTATACCCTAAAAATTACTCTCTATTAGCTTATAGATAATGTCCTCATTTTTTTGTAGATACATGGTAGTACTACATTGTGTGCATGTACCATAATTTATTCGATCACTTTGCTACATTTGTTTCCAATACCGTACAAACAATTCTGCAATGAATAATCTTGCATGTGTATATATTGCTAAGGGTATGTCTTGAGGGTAAATTTCTACAACTACTTATAGCAATTGCTTTAACTCTTTGGCTGGGTTAATAGTATTACTGAATCTGGACTTGGATCTGCTTGCCTTTGAGCAGTAAAATCAGTCTACTGACACTAGGTTGTGATGAAGGAAAGTGCAACATTTATTGAATGGTGCTGAGCAAGGAGAATGAGCAGTTCATGCTCAAAAGACTCAAACCCCCTGATGGCTTTCGGGGAAATTTTTTTAAAGACAGTGTGAGGGAGGGGGCTGCAGGAGGTGTGATTGACTCATGCACAATTCTCAGATGGGTTGGCATCAAGGTGAAGTCTCAAGTGTCTCCAATCTTCTGCTTTCAACCTGCCTGGTGTCTAAGTGCTTGTGGTCAACAGTTTTCATCTGTTTCCTGTAAAAACAACTTAGGAATGTGTGTAAGAGCTTTATCTACATCTTCAGGGAGGTGGGAGCTCTGTGTTTCTGCTATGCAACTGGTTTATAATTTAAACTGTTACCCGTTTCTCAGCCCAGTAAGTATTCTTTGTTTCTACCTCTTCACATTTTGTAATCATTAACTCTTAAGCCAACCTTTTGAAACTCAGGGGAGGCCTGGGAGACTAAAGCAAAAGCCTTTTACTTCGAAGGAAAGGACACAGGGGCTTGTAGGCAGTTTCAATATACCCTTTCCTTTGATATTTCTCAGTCTTGAGGGAAACAGGTTCAGGACAAGAAAGGGAATACAATTTTGAATAGAGAGGTTAATGATAAACTCAGCAGAGGAACTCGGTTTCAACAAGTAACTGCATAAGTACTTTTTTTTATTATGTAAACCCAAATTCTTCTCCTTAGAAGACTGGCTCCAGTTTCTATTCCCATCAGCAGTGTATGAGAGTGCCTCTTTCTACAGAGCATCACCAACAAAATGCCTCTTGTTGTTGCTTTTTTCACTTTTACGCTGGATAAGAATGATATCTCGCGTAATTTAATTTTCATTAACTTATATTTCATAAAATCTAATTATGAGTGAGATTGAGCATCTTTTCATTTATTTGAGGGTCATCATGTATATATTTTTTGTTAATTGTTTATTCATATCTTGCCAATACTTTACTCAGAGTTTTGTGTCTCTCTTCTCACTTTGTCTGAGTCACTTACATGTTATCAATAGAAATACTAGCTTTAATCTGTTATAAATCTGATGCATTCCCTCTTGACTTTGGTTGTTGTGGCTGTTACCATGAAATTTCTGTTTTATATACTCAAATTATCAGAAAGGGAGATGATTTCAAAAGTATGTCTTATAGGATAGTTGAAAGAGTTTCTGGAGAAGAAAAGCTTGAGGAAGAACATAATCATTAACTTTCACTTATTTGGATTACTGTCATGAGAAACAGGAAGTAGACTTATTCTGTTTCTCCAAGGGAAAGAATACATTAAATGACTTAAAGTTGAGGGAAGCAACTTTTGCCAAATGCAATGAAGGGCTTCCTAGTGATGTATGCACCTTGCTTTTATTAGTAGCTTATTCTGTATCACCAGAAGATTTAAATGAAAGGTTGCTGTCATAGTGTGTGATATTCCAAAGGTCAGATATTAACCTTGGTAGAAAGTAAGATGCCGGTTAAGCTGAGGTGGTGAGCTCAAAATGGATTATCAAAGACAAGAGTGGTTAGAGCACATTTAACATTGAGTGACTGAGCCAAACTAAGGTTAAAAAACCAAGCAAGTCAAGAACTATACAAAGCAAATCAGAATGGGTAACAGAAAATGGATCAGTTTTAGAAATGTGAGTTAATATCCTCTATGATTTTTATGAGTTTTTGCTGCATATCCACCAAGGTAAATTGGGTCAACATAAACTATACTAAGAGACATCTTGATAAATTTGCATTTTCTATAAATATTTATTGAGCTATGGCCCTGACACTGTCTAGGTGTTCTAAATATAGCAGAACAAAAAAAGACATTTTTCTGATTTTGCAAGGCATGCGCTCTTGGCAATTGCTATTTGCCCTCTGTGAATCTGCTTACTAGAACTTTGTTCCAGGTCAAATTATTTCACCTAACACATAAAAAGATGAAGAAATATGATCTTGCTGTGATTCAGGTGACTTACCTGGCTGGGCTGAACTGAACCAGTTATATTGCCCATACCTTTTATTCCACATATATATATTTAGAACATCTTATACATCTTAATCATGACTGTTCTAGGAGAGGGGCTTCCCCAGTGGCTCAGTGTGAAGAATCCACCTGCCAATGCAGGAGATGCGGGTTTGATCCCTGGGTCAGGAAGATCCCCTGGAGAAGGAAATGGCAACCCACTCGAGTATTCTTGCTTAGGAAATCCCATGGACAGAGGAGCCTGGTGGACTACAGTCCATGTGGTCACAAAAGAGTCAGATACGACTTAGTGACTAAACCACAACAGTTCTAAGAGAAGCATTTTCAGTACACGCATGAGAGTTCAGAGGGATGAATAGAACTGATAAGGTGGAAATTAATAATAATCATCTGGGTAAGTCAGCAACAGACCCAAAGCAGGACTGACGACCTCATATTTTCAGGATCTTCACTTCATGACTAGACCACACAGCGTCAAGGACAATTTGACGTCCTTATCTTGTGTTGAAACATCCATAAAATGCATGGAATAGTGAAAAATTGCTTGAGACATCAGTCTAAGATTTACCCTAAATAGCTGCACGTCTCTCAACCCTTGAATTTAAGCTAGTTAACTTCTGGGACATAGACCAGTTAGATGTTACAGACCTTTCAACCTTCGAGCTAGAAGATTCTGTACAGTCCCCCTACTGTAACCTCCTGTAGCACAGTGGCCTGGAGAGGTGAAGAGGTCACAGAATCTCAGAGGTCCTGAGATCACAGCTGGTTAATGTTACTTCAGAGTCTTCCACACTGTGGTTCCTAGGTACTTCATCTTCATCTCAGCCCATTTCCCCCTGTTCTCTGTACTCTGGCTGGTTACAGCCTCCCTTATTTCCACATATGCTTGATGCTTTCCTTTGCCTCTAAGCCTTTACACGTGCTTTTCCCACTGCCTGGATTAATTCTCCTTTGTCTCCCTCTGGACAAGTCTCACTTAATTTTCTGAACTCAGCTTATCCCTTAGACTTAGTAAAGCCTTCTCTTCTGTGTTCCCATAGTACCCTTTATATTCTCCTTGGAAATGCTTATCACACTTGGAATTACGTGGTTACTGCTCATCTTTTCCCTTTTCCTGAGTTAGTAAGCCTTTTCTGTCTTATTCTCCACTATATCCTCAAATCCTAGCCCAACATTTTTGGATGTAGTGATTGCTCAATAAATGTTTTTCATTGAATGGAAACCAGGACTCAGATTTAGTTTTCCTGGTTTCCAATGTGACACTATTTCCATGCTATAGACCTGTCTCCTGACTTAACATTCTTTTCCTCTGGAGATATTAAGGGACACTGACAAGGATCAAGTATTTTCTCTGAGGTCATATCATTTGTGTTACTTAAAAAGAACCTGATGGAAGAAAGCTATTTGAGAGATTAGAGTGACTCAGAGTTAGATGGATGAAGCCTCACGTGAGATAACAATGTCAGCAGGACAATTTTTCAATTTATAGGACAAAAATACACATTGGGTTTGGTCAAATTCTGTATCTCAGCAAATGTCATCTTAGATTATCCAGCCAGCAAGATCAGCCCATCAATTCTGACATTTACTGGTTTGAGAGTTTACCCTTATAGCCAAAGTTTCTGTGAATTGAAGAATACTTAGATAAATTCAAAGAAACTTTGTTTATAGACATGAATAAATAAATGCCAAATATTCTTCCCTAAATCTCATAAATGTTTAAACTGGAAAATGAAATTTTAAGTAGAGTATTTCTTGATATATTTTGTTGGTATACTTTGCATGAAAGTCATAAGTAATGAGAGTTAAAAAAGAATGGATCTTAGAGATTATTCCATTCTTGAGTGCATTTTGGAGTGAAACAGGTCCTAAAAAATTAAGTGACTATGCCTATGTCACATAGATACTGGTAGAATCATGTTTTTTGTCTTTCCCTTCAAAATGCTACTGCTACTGGTGTGATATGTTTGTGTGGGGGGGGTGGGCGGGGAGTGTGCTTGAATTTAGATGTATAGAAAGGCAAAATCTTGAAGGTGTATAATTTATTTATAGGTTCACATAGACACATACTCATGAATGGAAAAAAAAAATAACACCTGTGGCTCCAGACTAACATGAACCATTTGACCTTGTCAGAAGCATCAGAGAGAAAACTAAGGTCATGAAGGATGCTTGTTACCCATTAGTTTCTTTTGGAGAAATGTTCAAAAAACTGAATAAGGAAAGAGAATATATCATGTTGGAAATTATCCTACATTTTCTTTAGGAAAAAAATCCACTTCATTTTATTTTCACAAAGTGTTCTGTTAACTTGATTCTGTTGGGTGGAGGCGTGGGAAGAATTTTTATGGTTGTTGCTCAGTTGCCAAGTTGTGTCTCACTCTTTGTGACCCCATGAAGTGCAGCACACCAGGCTTCCCTGTCCTTTACTATCTCCCGGAGTTTGCTCAACTCAAGTCCATTGAGTTGGTGATGCCATACAGCCATCTCATCCTCTGTTGCCCCCTTCTCCTCCTGCCCCTAATCTTTCCCAGCATCAGGAACTTTTCCAATGAGTTAGCTTTTCACATCAGGTGGCCAAAGTATTGGAGCTTCAGCTTCAGCTTCAGCATCAGTCTTTCCAATGAATATTCAGGATTGATTTCCTTTAGAGTTGACTGGTTTGATCTCCTTGCAGTCCAAGGGACTCTCAAGAGTCTTCTCCAGCACCACAATTTGAAAGCATTAATTCTCTGGCACTCAGACTTCTTTATGGTCCAACTCTTACATCCATACATGACTACTGAAAAAACCATAGCTTTGACTATACGGACCTTTGTTGGCAAAATGATGTCTCTGCTTTTAGACCTACACTGTCTAGGTTTGTCATAAGGAATCTTTCATACAAGCAGCCATTGGCCCTAATCATAATTTAGATAATATTCAATTTTCTGAAAGCACTTTTGCAGTCATCGTAGGACTTTATTGATTTGGAATGTGTTTTAGCAAGCCCTGAGGTTTCCCTTTGATTTACAAACTCTTCCTTGGTAGAGAGCATAATTCAAGTGTGGTAATAAGATTTCTGAGGGGATAATCAGTCTAGAAGTCAGGATAATCTGTTGGCTTATTTACATAGCACTTTGCAAATACGATAAGCAGATAGAGGATACTAACATCTTCATTGTTGATAACATTGTTATTAAAGCAGCAAACATTATTCCCCTTGTCCCCAGTTATCTGCTGCAGGCATAAATAGGACTGTTTTACCTACTGGTCACTTGTTTAACTAGAGGTACATTTTCATTCTAATTGAATCTTAAATCTATAAAATTTGTCCTAATCATTAGAGTCACCATTCTCCCCACTGTTTGGGCCTTCTGAGCCTTCATCTCATTTAGGAAATGACTGCCAAGGTCACTGCAGCAGGACTCGAGCAGCACTGCTGAATAGAACATCTGTGATGAAGGAAACATTTGATATCTGTGCCAGTCGGTATGGTACAGATCCCACTGGACATGTGGGATGAGCACTTGAAATGACTGTTACTGAGAAATTCAATTTTTTATTTTATTTCAACTTAAATTTAGTGACCACCTTCTTAGACAGTACAGGGACTAAGTATGATCACTTCTATCCACATCCCACTGGCCACAAGCCATTCTTGCTGTTCCAACCTAACTATAAAGTATACTGGGAAATGTAGTCTTTTGTGTCAGGAAGAGGGAAACAGGATTGGTGAGTACCTAGCAAGCCTCTGCCATAGGCTGCCAATTTGACTGTGGAAGCCTTTTTCACTCCTACTTTCACACATAGGACATGCACACCAAGGGGGCCACTCAAAGCCCCACCCAGTCCCTGCACTCTGCTTAAAGCTCAGGAGCCCAATTTTATGTGGCTATTTCCATCAAGTCCACATGTAGGTTTTCTGAGAAAAGAAGAAAGTTATATGCTTTTCCCCATTCCCTCACTGCCCACCCCCCACCCCCCTCCCCTCCCCCCCCACAAACATAAACAGAACACAGTGATGGGACAGGGCTGGGATAACCACAATAAACAGCCCTTCAGAACCAACAAGGACCTACTATACAGCATATGGAACTCTGCTCAGTGTTTTGTGGCAGCCTGGATGGGAGAGGAGTTTGGGGGAGAATGGGCACATATGTATGTGTGGCTAGTCCTTTTGCTGTCTACCTGAAACAGCCACAACTTTGTTAATTGGCTATCAGTTCAGTTCAGTCGCTCAGTGGTGTCCTACTCTTTGTGACCCCATGGACTGCAGTATGCCAGGCCTCCCTGTCCATCACCAACTCCTGGAACTTACTCAAACTCATGTCCATCACGTCAGTGATGCCATCCAACCATCTCATCTTCTGTTGTCCCCTTCTCCTCCCGCCTTCAATCCCCAATACAAAATAAAAAGTTTAAAAAAAAGGAGGGGGGAGAGTGGAGCAATTCTGAGACATATTGGGTAGGTGTCATTAAGTCACCCATCCTTGGGGTGGGGTGGTTCCTTTATTATATTGATTCTGGGAACAATTCTTTTATTCATTGTTCTCTGTGGCTCCTGGTTCTTTGAGATGGCTCACCAGTCTGTAGTGTTTCTTAATACATAAAATGCTCTTTAGGGGAATTGTGTAGCTTATAAAGCATGCTATGTATGTTTATGGAAGTCTTAAGGATTGTTTTTAAGTTTTGAACAATCAAATACTTTTTAAAATCCATATTCATGGTTTCTTAGGAAACATAATTCCCTCAAAAACATAGTGGGCTTCTAATCTATCTCAAATCCATTTCTTATGTGAGTAAACATGCCCAGATTTCTCCTGAAACATAGTTCTCAGATATGGTTTTGAAAATCATTGTTTCTTCACCTCCATGCCTCTCTGTCTCAACTTAAATATGGCAAAAAAATATGACTATCATGAAACCACTTGGAACTTTTAATCTGATCTTTTCCCTAGTCACGTTTATCAGTTGAGAAGTTTTATAAGGGTTTTGTCTTCAGAGGCTTCAAAAATCCCATCTCTAGCAGTTCAGAGTTAGAGGCAACCAGACTTTACAGTCCTGCAAAACCCTGGATTTCTGGACTTTCTATTCATTTTATTTCTGCTTGCAAACAAGCTGATTCTTTTCTGAATTCATCTCTTTTTTGTAATACCTCATCAAAAGCAACCAAGAGTGTCCAATAAATACTGGTAGCATCCTGTTTTCCAAATTCTTCCCTAAAGCTATGAAGTCATTAGACACGTGATCTGACATCCAGGTTATAGCATTGTATTTCAAGTTCTAGTGTTTCATCAAGTGTATGGCACTTGTTTAATATAATTTTTTAGCCTCCAACAAAGGTTTGCTTGTTCCTCAATGCTGATTTTTTAGGGTCTGGCACAAATTCTGGGCTTTTACTTTTAGTAGCATCCCAATTCAAGATACCAGTTTCTGTGTTAGAGGAATTCATGCTAACTGCTCTGATTCATTTCTTCCTTATACCCTTATCTAATGAAGGTCAGCTGGTAAATGAAGTTGGTGAAGAATCTGCCTGCGTAGGAGACACAAGAGATGTGGGTTCAATCCCTGGGTCATGAAGATCCCCTGGAGGAGGAAGTGGCAACCCACTCCAGTATTCTTGCCTGGAAAGTTCCATTGACAGAGGAGTCTGTGCTACAGTCCCTGGGGTCACAAAACATCGGACACGACTGAGCACGCACACACCATGAAGATCAGGGGCTCTCTGCTTGGCAGTGACCATGGGGCTCAGTACCTTTGTGTCCTGTGAAACTGCTATTTAAACATGTGGCTTCCAAGACCACCATAGAAAGAGAATACGGTGGGGCAGGAGGTCATAAATGGTGTAGGGACTTTTAAAGCCAACCTGGAAGTGATGTGCACCACTTATACCCACATCCTATTAACCAGAATCTGGCGGCCTCACTCTGTTTCAGAGGAGGCTGGAAAAGGTAACATTTCTCTGTGCATAACAAGTTGGATTGGTGAGCCTCCAGACTTCCAAACTAATCTGCCACACTAAGGATATTCCAGGCTCTTTATCATTGTTACCTTTTCAGTTCTCACAACAACCTTATGTAGAAGGTATTATCCTCATTTTATAGGTAGGAACTGGAAAGAACTTACAATATTATCAGTCCAGTTGCTCAGTCGTGTCCAACTTTGCAAACCCATAAACGGCAGCACGCCAAGCTTCCCTGTCCATCACCAACTCCCTGAGTCCACACAAACCCTTGTCCATTGAGTCGGTGATGCCATCCAACCATCTCATCCTCTGTCGTTCCATTCTCCTCTCACCCTCAATCTTTCCCAGAATCAGGGTCTTCTCCTCCCACCCTCAATCTTTCCCAGCATCAGGGTATTTTCAAATGAGTCAGCTGTTCGCATCAGGTGGTCAAAGTATTGGAGTTTCAGCTTCAACATCAGTCCTTCCAATGAATATTTAGGACTCATTTCCTTTAGGATGGACTGATTTGATCTCCTTGCTGTCCAAGGGACTCTCAAGAGTCTTCTCCAACACCACAGTTCAAAAGCATCAATTCTTCGGTGCTCAGCTTTCTTCACAGTCCAACTCTCACATCCATACATGACTACTGGAAAAACCATAGCCTTGACTAGACAGACCTTTGTTGACAAAGTAATGTTTCTGCTTTTTAATATGCTGTCTAGGTTGGTCATAACTTTCTTTCCAAGGAGTAAACGTCTTTTAATTTCATGGCTGCAATCACCATCTGCAGTGATTATGGAGCCCAGAAAAATAAAGTCAGCCACTGTTCCCACTGTTTCCCCATCTATTTGCCATGAAGTGATGAGACTGGATGCCGTGATCTTAGTTTTCTGAATGTTGAGCTTTAAGTCAACTTTTTCACTCTCCACTTTGACTTTCATCAAGAGGCTCTTTAGTTCTTCTTCACTTTCTGCCATAAGGGTGGTTTCATCTGCATATCTGAGGTTATTGATATTTTTCCCGGCAGTCTTGATTCCAACTTGTGCTTCTTCCAGCCCAGCATTTCTCATGATGTACTCTGCATATAAGTTAAATAAGCAGGTTGACAATATACAGCCTTGATGTACTCCTTTTCCTATTTGGAGCAAGTCTGTTGTTCCATGTCCAATTCTAACTATTGCTTCCTGAGCTGCATACAGGTTTCTCAAGAGGCAGGTCAGGTGGTCTGGTATTCCCGTCTCTTGAAGAATTTTCCACAGTTTATTGTGATCCACACAGTCAAAGGCTTTGGCATAGTCAATAAAGCAGAAATAGATGTTTTTCTGGAACTCTCTTGCTTTTTTGATGATCCAGCGGATGTTGGCAATTTGACCTCTGGTTCCTCTGCCTTTTCTAAAAACAGCTTGAACATCTGGAAGTTCACAGTTCACGTATTGCTGAAGCCTGGCTTGGAGAATTTTGAGCATTACTTTACTAGCGTGTGAGATGAGTGCAATTGTGTGGTAGTTTGAGCATTCTTTGGCATTGCCTTTGTTTGGAATTGGAATGAAAACTGACCTTTTCCAGTCCTGGGGCCACTGCTGAGTTTTCCAAATTTGCTGACATATTGAGTGCAGCACTTTCAGAGCATCATCTTTCAGGATTTGAAATAGCTCAACTGGAATTCCATCACCTCCACTAGCTTTGTTCATAGTGATGCTTCCTAAGGCCCACTTGACTTCACATTCCAGAATGTCTGGCTCTAGGTGAGTGATCACACCATCATGATTATCTGGGTCTTATATTAGGCTTCCCACAATTTGTTGTCTAAAATTAAGTGTTCCCATTGCAAGATCAGGTAGCATCAGGGAAGACCAGCTGACTGGCTGCCATTTAACCAGGTGACTTCACCTCAGTATAGATTTTGGTCATCAGTTTTGCCACCTGAAAATGGTTTGGGGTTTCTGAGAATGAGTTGAATACTCAGGAGCAGTTTTATATTAACTACATCTACAGGAATCACTATGTACATCAGTGTTTGTTAACTTATGAAAAGAAATACAATTGTCCCTTGAACACCATGGGTTTAAACTGCAAGGGTCCCCTTATACGTGGATTCTTTTCAGTAGTGAATACTGCAGTACTACATGATCCCTGGTTGGTTGAATCTGCAGATATGGAGGAACCATTGGTATGGAGGGACAACTGTAATTTATATGAATCTTCAACTGTGCAGAGAGTCAGCACCCCTAAATCCCACATTGTTTAAAGGTCAACTGTATAATTGTCACGTGGGCTAGAATTTCATGTGGCTGTGATGTGCTCTTTTTTCTGAAGTCTGTTGATACTCAGGAATGAATGATGGAGGGATGTCAGGATCATTTGGAGAGCACTTCAATACATATATGGTTTCTTGCCTTCTCCATTATGATGTTCCCATACTTCCTGCAAAGCTCCCTAGATGATTTTCAGACAACCTTCCTATTCTCTTTCTTTCTCCACTTTGACCCCATCCACAATATATAGGCAAATCTTTAGGAAAATTACATTCTCCTGAATAGGCAAACAGAACAAAGGTATGTATTTAGATGAGATTCTGCTCCCCAAATAGAAATAATAGGAAAATTGCAAAAATTATTTTAAGACACCAAAGAAATGTGGAAGCAGTAGGGACTCAATAGCATAAAATTCTGCAGGGAGAAAGAACAGTACCTATATGAGCTGAAGTTGGCATCATTTTATTTCCTGGAGGCATTTGACAAATCCGGAAAAGGACTAGATATCAGACTTGGCCCAGGCAGGGCTGGCTACTGGGGAAAACTGGAATTAGCAGTTCTTATTTTTGTCTTTGGTTTTCAACAGGCTAACTGTATGTGCTTTGGTTGGCTTTCTTTGTATTCATCCTCTTGGGAGATTGCTGAATATTTTTAATCATTCAAAAGATTCCGATCCTTTATCTCTTCAGTTGTTAGGTCTGCCCTAGTTTCTCTCTCCTCTCCTTCTGGGACTTATATCTATGATGTCTGTGTGTGTGTGTGCGCACGCACACATGCTCAGTAGTGTCTGATTCTTTGCAGCTCCATGAACTGTAGCCCATCAGGCTTCTTTGTCCATGGAATTTTCCAAGCAAGAATACTGGAACAGGTTGCCATTTTCTCCTCCAGGGGATCTTCCTGACTCAGGGATTGAACCCCCATCTCTTGTGTCTCTTGCATTGGCAGGCAGATTCTTTACCACTGTACCACCTGGGAAGCATTCCTCTGATAGACTATTTATTTATTTTTACTGTGTTCAATATATTATACTTCCCTGGTGGCTCAGACAGTAAAGCGTCTGCCTGCAATGTGGGAGACCCAGGTTCGATCCCTGGGTCAGGAAGATCTCCTGGAGGAGGAAATGGCAACCCACTCCAGTACTCTTGCTGGAAAATCCCATGGACAGAGGAGCCTTGTGGGTTACAATCCATGGGGTTGCAAAGAGCCAGACATGACTGAGTGACTTCACTTTAATGCATATATTACTCTCTTCTGTTTTCTTTTTTTGAACTTTTTCATTCTCTCCTTCGATTTTTCAATTTGAGTATTTTCTCTTGATGTATCTTCACTTCACTATTCTACCTTCTCCTGTGTCCCGTCTGCTGTTGAAATAAAAAAAAAAAAAAAAACCTCATTGGATAGTTTCAATGAGGCTAAAGGGAAATCAGAGAAAAGTCTTTTACAGTTTGGTGGTAAAATACATAAAGTTTACTATGTTAACAATTTTTAAGTTTACCGTTGGTGGCATTAAGTACGTTCTTATTGTTGTACAACCATTGATATTAATACCATCCATCTAGAACACTACTAAACAAGAACTCTCTATTTTCCTCCCCCTCCATCATTCTATAGTTTCTGTAGCCTCATCTAAGTGAAATCATGCAGTATTTCTGTACATGACTGGCTTATTTCACTTAGGATAATATACTCAAGGTTCATTTATATTGAACCATATATTAGAATTTCCTTAATTTTTAAGGCTGAATAATATTCTGTTATATGTTTATATCCATTCATCTATCAATGGACATTTAGGTTGCTTCTACTTTCCAGCTATTGTGAATAATGTTGCTATAAAGATAGTGCACAAATATCTCTTTGAGACTCTGCTTTTAATTCTTTTGAATGTATACCCAGTGGTGGAATTGCTGGATCCTATGGTAAATCTATTTTTAACTCTTTGAGGTACCACCTTAGTGTTTTCCACAGTGACTGCACCATTTTACATTTCAACGAACAGCCCACAAGTGTTCTAATTCTTCCACGTGGTGTTTTTTGTTGTTGCAAAGTCACTTCAGTTGTGTCCGACTCTGCGTGACCCTATGGACTGTAGCCCACTAGGCTCCTCTGTCTATGGGATTTTCCAGGCAAGAGTATTGGAGTGGGTTACCATGCCCTCCTGCAGGGGATCTTCCTAACCCAGGGGTCGAACCCACGTCTCTTATGTCTCGTGCATTGACAGGAGGGTTCTTTATCACTAGCGCCACCTGGAAAGCTTCTGTTTAATATGTATGCCTTTCCTAATGAGTATGAGGTGCTATCACATTGTAGTTTTTATTTACATCTCCCTTTTACATCACCCTAATGATTAGTGATGTTGAGTATCTTTAATTGTATTTATTGGTTGGTTGTTTATCTTCTTTGGATAAATGCATATTTAAGTACCTTACCTATTTTTAATTGGTTTTTAAGTTATTGTTATTGAATTTTAGGAATTATCTATAAATTCTGGGTACTGATCCCTTATCAGATATTTGATTTTCAAATATTTCCTCCCAATCTGTAGACTGCTTTTTTACCCTGTTGATAGTATCTTTTGATGTATAATTTTCTTAAAAAAAATAATGATGTTCAGTTTGTCTGTTTTTTCTTTTATTGCCTGTGTCTTTGTTGTCATACCCTAGATCATTGCCAAATTAATTTTTGAAGATTTTGTCCTATGTTTTCTTTCAAGAATTTTAGAGTTTAGGGTCTGTGTTTTGGTCATGAATCCATTTTGAGTTAATTTGAGTTTATGAAATTAGTTAAGGATCTACTTATATTCTGCATGTGGATATCCAGTTTTTCCAGAACTATTTGTTGAAAAGACTGTTTTTTCACCCATTGAACGGTCTTGACACCTTTGTTGAAACTTACTTGACCACGTGCATATACCAGGATGTTTTTTTCTGAACTGTCTGTCCTGTTCCATAAGTCTGTATGTCTGAATTTATGTCAGTACCACACCGTTGTGGTGACTCTAGCTTTGTGATAAGTTGTGAAATCAGGAACTGTGAGTCACTATCTTCATTGTTCTTTTTCAGGATTGTTTTGGCTCTTTGGGGATCCCTTGAATTTCCATATAAATTTTAGGATTTCTTTATTTCTGCAAAAAAGATAATTGGGATTTTGATAAGAATTGCATTAAATCTGTAGATCACTTTGGGTAGTATTAACATCTTAACATTTAGTCTTCCAGTCTACAAACATGGAATGTTTTACCATTTATTTATATCTTCTTTAATTTCTTTTAGAAGTTTTTTTCATTGTACAAGCCTTTTGCTTCCTTAGTTAATTCATATTTTTTTGTACCATAAATTATAGTAAATGGAATTCTTTTCTTAATTTCCTTTTCAGATTGTTGTTAGTGTATAGAAATGCAGCCTATATTTGTGTGTTGAGTTTGTGTCCTGCTACTTCACTGAATTTGTGTATTGGTTCTAACAGGGTGTTTTTTTGGAGGGGAGAATCTGTAGGATTTTCTGTGTATGAGACTAGATTGTCTGCACCAGAAATTATTTTACTTCTTCCTTTCCAATTTGGATGCATTTTATTTCCTTTTCTTACCTCATTGTGCTGACAAAAACTTCTAGTATTATGTTGAATAGAGAGAAGAAAGTGGGAATCCTTGCCTTATTCCTGATCTTAGAAGAAAAGCTCTTGGTTTTACATCATTCAGTATGAAATTCGCTGTGGATTTTTCATATATGCTTCTGTTACATTGAGCTAGGTTCCTTCGGTTCCTAATTTGTGTTTTTTTAATCATGAAAAAGAGTTTTGAATTTTGCCGAATGCTTCTTCTGCAGCAGTTGAGATGATCATGTAGTTTTTTTCCCTTCATTATGTTAATGTGGTGTATTACACTGAGATTTTCTTCTGTTTGAACCATCTTTACATTACAGAAATAAGTCCCACTTGGTTATGGTGTATAATACTTTTAATATGCTGCTGAATTTGGTTTGCTTAATAGTTTGTTAAGGATTTTTGCACAAATTTTCATAAGGAATACTGGTCTATAGTTTTCTTTTTTTGTGGTGTGTTTGTCTTGCATTGCTGTCAGGTTAATCCTGGCCTTAGTAAATAAGTTAGGGAGTATTTCTTCCTCTTTAATTTTTTGAGAAAGCTTGAGAAGTATTGCTGTTAATGCTACCTTAAATATTTGGTGGAATTCATCATTGAAGCCATTAGGTTCAGAGTTTGCTTGGTTGGAAAGTTTTGATTCCTGGCTCAGTCCCCTTTACTAGTTGTAGGTATACTATACTATATACTAGTATATATACTAGTTATACACACACACACACACACACACACACATATTCTATTTCTTAGTGATTTATTCTGGATAGAATTTGTGTTTCTAGGAATATTCTGTTTCATGTATTTATTCTATTAGTTGGCATACAATTGCTCATAGTACTCTCTTACGATTATTTTTATCTCTATAGAATTGGTGGTAATATCCCCACTTGCATTCCAGATTTTAGTAATTTGAGTCTTCTCTCTTTTTTTTTTCTCAGTACATCTAGCTAAAGTTTGTTAACTTTGTTGGTCTTTTTGAAGAGTCAACTTTTGATTTCATTAATTTTTTTCTTTTATTTTTCTATTCTCAATTTAGTTAATCTCCTCTCTAATTTTTATTATTTAATTCTACTACCTCTGGGTTGTTCTTTCTTCCTTTTCTACTTCCCTAGGTTGTAAAGTTAGGTTGTTAGTTTGAGGTATTTCTTGTTTTCTAATGTAAACATTGTAAGTATAAATATCCCCTTTAATACTGCTTTCATGTGTTCTGTCGGAGAAGGCGATGGCAGCCCACTCCAGTACTCTTGCCTGGAAAATCCCATGGATGGAGGAGCCTGGCAGGCTGCAGTCCATGGGGTCGCTAAGAATTGGACATGACTGAGCGACTTCACTTTCACTTTTCACTTTTATGCATTGGAAAAGGAAATGACAACCCACTCCAGTGTTCTTGCCTGGGGAATCCCAGGAACGGGGGAGCCTGGTGGGCTTCCGTCTATGGGATCGCACAGAGTCAGACACGACTGGAGCAGCTTAGCAGCAGCTGCAGCATGTGTTCTGTACCCTTGGGTTTGTTGTGCTTTTGTTTTCATTCAGTTCTAAGTTCTAACTTCTCTTGTGATTTCTTCTTTTATACGTCGGTTGTTTAAAAATGTGTTGTTTGATTTCTGCAAATTTGTGGAGTTCTTTCTTTTGTTATTGATTGCCAACTTCATCCTGTTGTAGTCATAAAAGATATTTTGTATGAGTCTATCTTTTAAAACCTATTGAGACTTAACCTGTGGCCTGACCTATGATCTGTCCTGGAAAATATTCCATGTGCACTAGAGAAGAATGTGTATTCTGTTCTTGGGTAGAGGCTGTATATGTTAGATCTAATTGATTTATTGTGTTGTAAAGTCCTCTGTTTTCTTTATCTTCTGTCTGGTTGCTGTATCCGTCATTAATAGGGTGTTGACGTCTCCAACTATTATTGCAGAACTGTCTATTTCTCCCTTTAATTCTGTCAGTTTTTGCATTATATGTTTGATAACCTGCTATTTACTATATAAATGTTTATAATCATTATATTTTTGCTACATTGAAACTTTTATTAATGTATAACATTCTTTGTCTCTTGTATGCTTTTTTTCCAAGAGTTATTTATTTATTTATGGCTATGCTGGCTCTTTGTTGCTACATAGGCTTTTCTCTAGTTGCAGCAAGTGGGGGCTACCTCGAATTGCATATGCAAACTTCTCATTGCAGTGGCTTCTCTTGTTGTGGAGCATGGGCTCTAAGGTGTGCAGGCTTCAGTAGTTGCAGCCTGTGGGCTCAGTAGTTGCTGCTCGCGAGCTCTTGAGTACTGTCTCAGTAGCTGTGTCTCATGGGCTTAGTTGCTCCTCGGAATGTGGAATCTTCCCCAACCAGAGATCAAACTGGTTGCAAGATTTTGCAACTGGTTGCAACTAAACTATCAGGGAAGCCCTTGTATACTTTTTTTGATTACAGTCTATTTTATCTGATATTATTATAACCACTCCTGCTTTCTTTTGACTATAATATTTGCATGGAATATCATTTTCTAGACTTTCAAACTATTTGTATGATTTATCTAAGGTAAGTCTATTGCAGATGGCATATGCTTGGGGCATGTTTTTTATTCATTATGCTAATCTATGTCTTTTGATAGAGTTTAGTCTATTTACATTTACAGTAATTGCCCCTAATATTTTCTAATATGCCTTATAGCTTTTTTTGTCCCCAGTCTCCTGCTTTACTGTGTTCTTTTATTTAGTTGATTTTTTTGTAGTGAAACATTTAATTTCCTTTTTCATTTTTCTTTTGTGTGTATTCTTAGTATCTTTTCATTTCAACCTGTAAGACTTCCTATAACATCTTTTTTTTTTTTTCAGGAAAAATATGGTGGTCATAAACTCAGCTTTTGTTTATATGAATGTCTTTATTTCTCCTTCACTTTCAGAAAACAGTTTTGCCAGCTATAAGATTCTTGGTTGATACTTTTAGTCCTTTGACTATATCAGCCCACTGCCTTCTGGCCTCCAAATTTTCAGATGAGAACTATGCTGATAATATAATTGAGGATCCCTTGTATGTAACAAGTTGCTTCTCTCCTCTTGCTGCTTTAAAAATTCTGCCTTTGGCTTTTGGCAGTTTGATTATAATATATCTTTGTATGGGTCTGTGTAAGTTCATCCTACTTAGAGTTTGTTGAGCTTCTTGATGGATGTATTCATGTCTTTCACAAAATTTGGGAAATTTGGGGCCACTATTTCTTCAAATATTCTCTCTGCCCCTTTCTCTGTCTCTTCTCCTTCTGAGACTTCCACAGTGTATATGTTGGTTCATTTCATTTGATAGTGTCTCAAAGGTTTCTCAGGCTCTGTTCACTTTCCTTCCATCTCTTTTCTTTCTGTTCCTCAGATTCAGTCATTTTATAATCCTATAGTCAACTAAGTTTCATTTTTTCTCCAGTCTGCTCAAATCTGCCTTTGAATCCCTCTAGTAAAATTTTCATTTCAGTTATTGTACATCTCAGTTCTAAATTATTTTTTTTTGTTTGATTTCATATCTCTTTATTGATCTTTCCATTTTGCTCATTATTTTATTGTCTTAATGTAGTTCTTTGAGTATTTTTAGAACAGTTTTAAAGTTTTTGTCTAGTAGATACAGGATCGGTTCCTTTTCAGAGACAATTCTGTTGGTTTGCTTTTTAATTTGAGTGGGTTGTATTTTCCTGTCTCTTCGTATGCCTGTGATGTTATAGTTGGAAATTGGACATTTGAATCTAATAATGTGGTATTTCTCAAAATGATTCTCTGCCTTCCCCATGGTTTGCTGTTTTTGTTGGTTTGGTTTTGTTCTTTTATTGTTCTAGACTATTTCTGTGTGACGAATCATCTTAGATATAAATGCAAAGTCTTCTCAGGTCTTTTCTGAGCCTGTGCCCTCCCTGGGAATACACAGTGACTTTCTAATTTCCCCTTAAATATTGTTGCTTCAATATCTGCCTCACAAAGGGAAAAACAAAGGGAAAATGGCACTGACTCTTTATAAATCCCATTGAGTCACTTTCGTCAGAGGAGCAGGAGCTTGCAAAAATGTGGGTAGATACAACAATTTAAGCTATCACTTCTTTGTTTTTGCAAATCTCTGATCAGAATTTGCAGTCAAAAGAGCTACCTCACATTTAGAGGACTGGATTCTTTTTGCCCACCCTGGCTCCTGCAAACTATATGCAAGTGACTCCAGGAAAAAAAAAAAAAAATGGCTGCCTGCCATGGGTTGGAGGAGTGGGGAATGGATAGCTGTTACTGTGTCAAGAGCTGAAGTTGACTGAAACTAACTACAGTTGACCATCAAAGACTTTTCCTGTAAGTGGCAAGCCTTCAGTCTATACTTCAGTGTTCCACAGTAGTTGCAACACACAGATTCTGTCAATGCTGTTGTTGTCTATGTGAGGTTACAGATTTCTGGTGCTTCCTACTCTGCCATCTTCCCAGAATCCTCCTATACTCATTGATTTCTGCATGTTAAACCAACCTCGCATTCCTGGAACACCTCACTTGGCCATGATGTATTATCTGTTTTTCACATATTGTTGTATTTGATTTGTTAAAATTTTGCTTAGAACTTTTGCATCTATGTTTAAGAGGGATATTGATAGGTAGTTCACTTCTTATAATTATTTTGTTTTGGTTTACATTAAATGCTGAACTCATAGACTGACTTGGAGAGTATTTCCTTCTTTTCAATTTTCTGAAAGAATTTGTGTAGACTTTTTCACTCTTTATTTTATATTGGAGTATGGTTGATTAGCAATCAAGTGTGCAGCAAACTGATTCAGCTACACATATACATGTATCTATTCTTTTTCAAATTATTTTCCCATGTAGATTGTTACATAACATTGAGCAGAGTTTCTTGTGCTATACAGTAGGTCCTTGTTGCTTACCCATTTTAAATTAAGCAGTGTATACATGTCAGTTCCAAGCTTCCTAACTATCCCTTCCTCCCATCCTTCTCCTCTGGTAACCATAATTTTTTTCTCTGAGTAGTCTGTGAGTTTTTTTCTGTTTTGTAAATAAGTTCATTTTATCATTTTTTTTTTTTAAATTCTGCATATAAGTGAAACCATTCAATATTCCTCTTTGTCTAACTTACCTCACTCAGTATGATAATCTCTGGGTCCATCCATGTTGCTGCAAATGGCATGATCTCATTCTTTCTAATGGTTGAGTAATATTCCATTATGTATGTACCACATCTTCTTTATCCAGTCCTCTGTTGATAGACATTAAGGTTGCTTCATATCTTGGCTATTGTAAACAGTACTGTAGTGAACATTGGGGAGTACATATCTTTTCAGACCATGTTTTTCTCTGGATATGTGCCCAGGAGTGGGATTGAATAATCATATGGCAGCTCTGTTTCAACTTTTTAAAGGAACCTCCATACTGTTCTCCACAGTGGCTGCACTAATTTACATCCTCATCAACGTGTAAGAAAGTTCCCTTCTCTCCACACCCTCAGCAGCATTTTTTGTGTGTGTGTGGATTTTTTGATGATGTCCATTCTGACTGGTGTGAGGTAATATCTAATTGTAGTTTTGATTTGCATTTCTATAATAACTGACAATGTTGAACATCTTTTCACGTGCCTCCTGGCCATCTGTATGTCTTTGGAGAAATTTCTATTTAGATCTTCTGTTCATTTTTTGATTGAGCTGTTTGTTTTGATAATATTAAATATTTTTGTCCCACTACCATACTATTTTGATGACTATAGCTTTGTACTATAGTCTGAAATCAAGGAGCCTGATTCCTCCAGCTCCATTTTTCTTTCTTAAGATTGCTTCATCTATTCAGGGTATTTTGTATCTCCATACAAATTTTATCTTCTGTCTCACTTATTCTGCTATTGAGTCCTTCTAGTATATTTTTCATTTCAGTTATTGTGTTGTTCACTTCTTTTCTTGTTCTTTAGTTCTTCCAGGTCTTTTTTAATCATATCTTTCATTTTCTCGATTGTCGTCTTCATCCTTTTTCCAAGACCTTGGATTATCTTCACTATCATAATTCTGAATTCTTTTTTTCTGACAGGTTGACGATCTCCACTTCACTTAGTTATTCTTCTGGGGTTTCATTTTGTTCCTTCATCTGAGACATATTTCTCCACCATCTCATTTTTTCTGACTTTGTCGTCGTGGTTTCCATTCTTCAGGATTGTTGTTCTTGCCTCTGCTATCTGTCCTCTGGTGTATGAGGCTGTCTAAGAGGCTTGTGAAGGCTTTCTGATGGAAGGGGCTGGTTCCTACCCAGGGCTGGGGAGAGCTAGGTCTTGTGTCTCTAGTTGGCAGGGCCATACTCAGGGAGACTTTAAGCCACATGTCTGCTGATGGATGGGGTTGCTGTGTTCCTGCTCTGTTGGTTGCTTGGCCTGAGGTGATACAGCACTGGAGCCTACAGGCTGTTTGGTGGGACTAGTGGCAGCCTCTGGGAGGGTGCAAACCAACGACTACTTCCCAGAACTGCTGTTGCCAGTGTCTCTGTTCCTGCAGTGAGTGACAACCAATCCCCACCCCACCTCCATCAGAGTCCCTCTGGTACTAGCAGGTAAGTCTGGCCCAGTCTCTTCTGGGGTCACTGCTTTTTTTCTCATGCTTGAGACTTTGTGTGTACCCTCCAACAATGGAGTTTCTGTTTCCCCTAGTCATATGGAAGTCCTGCAATCAAACTCTGCTGGCTTTCAAAGCCAAGTTCTTTGGGGACTCCTCCTCCTGTTGCCACACTCCTAGACTGCAAATGGCACCCCACTCCAGTACTCTTGCCTGGAAAATCCCATGGATGGAGGAGCCTGGTAGGCTGCAGTCTGTGGGGTCGCTAAGAGTCGGACACGACTGAGTGACTTCACTTTCACTTTTCACTTTCATGCATTGGAGGAGGAAATGGCAACCCACTCCAGTGTTCTTGCCTGGAGAATCCCAGGGATGGTAGAGCCTGATGGGCTGCCATCTATGGGGTCACACAGAGTCAGACACGACTGAGGTGACTTAGCAGTAGCAGTAGCAGTAGACTGCAAAGCCTGATGTAGGGCTCAGCAGTTTCACTCCTGTGGGATAACTTCTGGGGTATAATTTTTCCTAGTTTGTGAGTTGCCCACCTGGTGGGTATGGCTTTTGATTTTATTGTAGTTGTACCCCTCCTACTGTCTCATTGAGCTTCCCTGGTGGCTCAAATGATGAAGAGTTGGACTGCAATGTGGGAGACCAGGGTTCAATCCCTGGGTCGGGAAGATTCCCTGGAGAAGGAAGTAGCAACCCACTCCAGTATTCTTGCCTGGAAAATCCCATGGATAGAGGAGCCTGGCAGACTACACACCATGAGGTCGCAAAGAATTGGACATAACTGAGTGACATCACTTCACTACTGTCTCATTGTGGCTTCTTCTTTGTCCTTGGATCTGGGGTATCTTTTTTTGGTAGGTTTCAGTGGTTTTTTGTTGGTATTTATTGAGAAGTTAGTTGTGATTTTGGTGTTTTGATAAGAAAAGAGTTAGCTCGTGTCCTTCTACTCCACCATCTTGAACTAATCTATCTGTTTACATTTTTAAATTCTCATTTCTCTGTGTGTATGGTTTTAAAATTTTTCTTTTATTGTATCTTGAAGTTTACTAATTTTCCTTCTAAGCTTAATTTGCTATTTATTTCATATAGTTAATTTTTTTACCTATTTAATTTCCATCTCTAGAAGCTCAGTTTTAGTCATTTATATATTTTCCATGTCTCTTCTTAAGTTTTGAGCATTTGGAACCCAGGTACAATAATTGCTTTAATGTCCTGGTATGCTAATTCTAACATCTATATCAATTTAGAGTCAATTTCATTTGATTAATTTATTTCCTAACTATGGGTTGCACTTGTCCTGCTTTTCATTCTGGCAATTTCTTACTAGATGTCAGATGTTTTAAATTTTACTTTGTGCTAGATATCTTTATAGTCCCATAAATATTCTTGAGCTTTGTTATGGGTTGTAGTTATGTTACATGAAAATTGTTTGATCTTTTCATGTTTTGTTGTTAAGATTTATAAGGAAAGACTGGAGCAGTTATCAACCCATGGCTAATCATTCCCTATTAATGATGCAGAGACTTGTGTCTACAAAGCATCCTTAATTTTTGTTTTTTCAGTCTGGCCATTGTGAATAGACATTATTCCAAGCCCTATTTGATCACCAGACACCTTGATCTCTAATTATTTCAAATAAGTTTGCCCAGCCTTGAGTAGTTTCCTCATATGCATGTGCTAATCAGTATTCAGCTAAATACTCAAGAGTAAATCTTTATGTATCTCCCAAGTTCTCTCTCTGTGTAGCACTTTCCTTTCTGGTACTCTCTTTTTACCAAGTTGAGTTGCCATGGTTTCCTACAAACTCTCCTTACCTTTGCCTCAGTTCAGGGAGTTCATGATTGCCCTCACATCCCTCCACCCTGCACTATGGCCATCACCTCTCATAGGAATATGATGTTTCCTATATCTCAAGGATCACTTGCCTTCATTGTCTGATATGTAGTGTCTTGCAAACCTTTGTTTCATATGTTTAGTTCTTTCTTAATTGTTTAAGATGTAAGATTAGATATGGTTCCTATTATTTCATCTTACAGGGAAGCCTAAGTCCCTATAGCTTCATTTTTTTTTTTTAAGTAGAAACAGTTTTGCAGTGAAAGGAAGAAGACGAATGGAATTCTAGAAGTCATACTGCCTGTCCTAGAGGAGTTCACATTCCTCTAGCATGTCTCAGCATCAGAAATTAATTTGGTTTCTCTTTTTCTAGTATATTCTTTGGTATCCAGGCTGGATCTACCATCTGCCTTTATGTAATGCTTCAGCTTTCTGGGACCATTCTTCCTGGGCATGTACTGTAGGTGGAGAGCAAAATGTACCTAATACTGAAACTGATGACATACTAACACAGTATTTCACTATGACATAACTCCCAGAGAAAATACTTAGAAAAATTATTTAGAAACATCTCTTTCTGATATTTCTGGACTACACAGGTCTGAATCATGAATGAAAGATCAGACTGTTTTATGAGTGTTTTTTCAGTCCCCAGTCTTTGTTCCCTTCCAAATAATAGTTTATGCAATGATGATAGTATTTAAGATACATGATCAGAGAAATATATTCATCATTTATTTATTCACAGATAAATATTTGAGAACCTATTATGTGCCAGGCACCTTCACTCCCTTGGATTGTGTGTGTGTCATTCCTTAGCACTTTATACCTTATTATTCTTTGCTTTCTGTTAGAATTACATACGTTATGATGATCTCTCTTCTGACTTGTGAACTTACTTCATTCAAAATCCATGCTTTATTTAACATCAGTATATCCCTTATAGCACTTAACACAGTTTCCAGAATTTAGGAAAACTCAATAAAGGATTTCCATTTGAAATGAACTTTTAAATATGCATGTACGTTTGAGTTTTTGAGAATATAGACATACTCTGTCTGTGTATTCCCTACTTACTGACTTGGCAGACTTTCAGACAGAAAACAATTTTGAATAGATAATAAAGTTCTTTCCAAAATTTGTTCCTTCTCAGCAGTAACTGCTATAGATCTGCAAGTTAGATCAAAGCAAGGCACGAGTCCCCCAAGAGGCCCTGGTTATTAAATTTAGAAGAAAAAGTGTTTTCTTTCTTATGAATACTTGTAAGAAGACTGTGCTTAGGAATGATGGTGCTAATCATTTACATCTATGGGACATAATCATTCCTGTGGATGAGCTACAGCTCCAGTCTGAGAGGTAGTAAGAGTAGTTCAGATATATATAGATATTACCTGTTTCTCCCAGTAGCTTTTAGTTCAGACTAAATGATAACATATGAGGACTTTTAAAGGAAAGTTTTCAGCAGAGGTTATTTTCAGCTTTATTTAGACACTATTGACTTACTTACTTAGTTATTTTATAAATCTTACCAGGGCTGCAAACTTTTGGGTTCTGTCTTTATATACTCTTCTGCACACATTCAGGGATGTATTAATGGATCTTTACTGTCCTGTCAGGCTCACAGGGAAGTCTGGTCTGTATTAAGGTGGAAAGGACTTTGGGAACACCAGGATGGGTTTATTTCTCATAACTTATTTTAAATATATGCAGTTTACAGGTCATATTAGAACCTCGCTCAAGGCACATAACCCCTTTTGCTTACTAGGTTAGCATAATTATTTTTAGAATAGGCGCTATTTATCTATAGGTCAATGAGACAAAACTCTTGCTAAAATATCTAATTTTTTATACTTTCAAAGCAATACTAAAGATGAACAAAGATTTGGGGTAAAAGTTGAGGGGCCTAAACTCTTATTTTGCAAACTTACTCTTTTACTTTGTTTTTCTTTGCCTATTCCTTCTTCACTATTTACATTGTATGTGAACTTTCTATTAGTCACACAGTCATGTCTGACTCTTTGTGACCCCATGGACTGTAGCCCACCAGGCTGCTCTGTCCATGGAATTCTCCAAGCAAGAATAATGGAGTGGGTAGCCATTCCTTTCTCCAGAAATCTTCCCGACCCAGGGATCAAACCCAGGTCTCCTGCGTTGCAGGCAGATCCTTTACCATCTGAGCCATCAGGGAAGCCATTGGGTTAAATAAAAAGTCTATGACTGTGCTTCTGCTTAAACACATGATGAAATAAAAAAGAATGCTTTAAAATGGTGGTGCTGGAGAAGACTCTTGAGAGTCCCTTGGACTGCAAGGTGAGCAAACCAGTCAATCCTAAAGGAAATCAACACTGAATATTCATTGGAGGGACTGATGCTAAAGCTGAAGCTCCAATACTTTGGCCACCTGATATAAAGAGCTGACTCATTGGAAAAGATACTGATGCTGGGGAAAACTGAGGGCAGGAGGAGAAGGGGACGACAGAAGATGAGATGGTTGGATGTCATCACTGACTCAATGGACATGAGTTTGAGCAAATTCCAGGAGATGGTGAAGGACAGGGAAGCTTGGCGTGCTGCAGTTCATGGGGCTGCAAAGAGTCAGACACGATTTAGCAACTGAAAAACAACAACAAGGAATCAGGCAAGCAGCTTATAAACAACTAGAAAATTAGGTAAAATATATGTCTTAGTTCATTCAGCATGCTTTAACAAATTATCATAGACTGAGTGGTTTAGAAGCAACAGGAATTTATTTCTCACAATTCTGGAGGTTGAAAAGTACAAAATCAAGACACCTGCAGATTTGGTGTCTGGTGAGAGCACATTTCTGGTTCATAGATGACAGTCTTCTCACTGCCCTTACATGGTGAAAGAGGGTATGGAGCTCTGAGGGTCACTTTTATGAGAGTGTTAATTCTATTTATAAGGGTTCATGGTCATGAGCTAATCACCTCCCAGAGGCCCCACCTCCAAAGACCATAACATTGAACATTAGATTTCACATATGAATTTTGGGAAGACACAGACATTCAGTCTGTAGTACAAAACACATGTTTTCCAACATTTTACAACAGGCATGAGGGACCATGAGCCCTATTAGCTAAATGGAGAGAAATAAGTAAAGTGAGCCCTGTGATCATCTTGGATTTCTGTATGGAGGCGACTTCTAGGCAACTTCTAGGCTTAGGTGGAGGGGGGTCAATTCAAGCAGAGTATAGTGACTTTCATGAATTCAACAGATAGTTATTTGGAAATTAGGACTCAAGGCAGCTACAGTGGTGGATGTGCAGTGCAGAATTTCAGAAAAATGTGAGCAGGGAAAGAACTCCTGAAACCTAAAAAAGGATTCTCATGAGTCTTTGCTGAGCACAAGGCTGCATATTCATAGAGGAAACCATACAAAGCCAGATAAAGAATACCCAAGAGAATTGTAATCAGAATAATCCCCAGAGCTTATACAGGTCAATGAAATGTTTAGCATTAGTGGGGAAAAAAGGATATAAAATAGTTGCTGTAACCATCTTTAATTTTTAAAGGAAATCAGTGGAGATATAAAAAATATCAGTAGAGCTTCAGATAAGAAAAATAAAATATTTGCAACTAAAATCTCACTGACTGGGATTAACAGAAGATAACAGAGCCTCAGTGTCCTGTGGAAAATAATTAGTCTAACATATGTATAAATGGAGAAAGAGTAAATGAGAAGGAAAGGTAGAAAAAAATACTTGAAAAAATAGATGAATAATCATGTAAATAATTATATTGAGTAGAAATGACACAAATATCTGAACTGAAACACAGAGATCATCAGATTTGATTTTAAAAAAACAAAGCAAGACCCAACTATATGCTTTTTACAAAATATTCATTTTTAATAAAAAGACATGGATATGTTAAGGAAGAGGTGAGAACTCGACACAAAACTTTTCGGAAAACAGTGAAGGAAGGCATGCTTCCCAATTCATTTTATAAGATTTGCATTAATCTCATTCCAAAATACTACCAAAAGGGAGAGCTTAGGGAGGGCATGGAAGCTCTGTGCCCTTCGTCATACCTTGCCCTACACATCTCTTCCATCTGGCTGTTACTGAGTTAAATCCTTGTATGACATACTGGTGCTCTAGTAAATTAAAATGTTTTTTTGAGTTCTGTGAGTCACTCTAGTGAATTAATCAAACCCAAGGAGGAGGTCACTGGAATCTCTCATCTATAGCCTGTTGGTCAGAATCACAGGTGACAATATGGGACTTGGAACTGGCATCTGAGGGGCTGGGTTGGGGGACTTGTAGAAGTGAGTCTGTAGCTTGTAGAGTCTGATGCTATTTCTGGATAGATAGTGTCACAATTAAGTTGAATTGTAGGACAACTGTAGGACAATTCAGCTGGTTTTGAACAACCAGCTGGTGTTTGAGAATTGCATGGTGGTATGCGGGGAAAACTCTGCCCCCCCAACACACATTATAATTGGCGACCAGAGTCAGACATGGCAAAGGGGAATTAAGGGATGCTGCTCAGTCATGTCCGACTGTCTGTGACCCCACAAACTGTAGCCCTTCAGGCTCCTCTGTCCATGGGATTTTTCAAGCAAGAATACTGAAGTGGTTGCCCTTTCCTTCTCTGCGGGAGCTTCCTGAGTCAGGGATCATACCGGCATCTCCTGTGTCTCCTGAATTGGCAGGTGGGTTCTTAACCACTGAGCCACCTGCCTACAGGGGCTACTAATCAGCTAGAAGATAGAAGTGGAAAGGCATAGAAGGAATCAGCTCTGAAAAGAGTAGCTGAGTAACGCTAGTAGAGTCCAAGGGTTTCCATGAATGGGTGCCTACTTCTGAGTGGCAGTTATTAGCCTATTTGTCAAGTCATCAGGACTCTGCAGTATTGTGACTCTCTTCCAGTTTCATTGATACCTGATATGGTCAAAATCACTGTTATTCTTGTGTCCCGACGTATAAAATTCCTCTGGTACTAGGACCAAATTTACTGAATACAGCCATTCATTCCTTGTAAGCAGTGGAACTCAAGTACTGCTAAGTGCCTAGAATTTCAAAGGTTCTGAATGGTTAGTGCCTCCCCAGGGATTGTTTAGAATTCTCATGCTTTTAAAAAAATTTTAGTTAAGGAAGGGCCATTTTGTTGTTGTTCAGTCCCTCAGTTGTTTCCAACTTCTTGAGACCCCATGGAAGGGCCTAAGCAACTGTAACAAAAGAGATTCTAAAACAGAGGGACTCCAACAGGTTGTAGATTTATATATTCCTCATTTAACAGTCTAAGTCAAGCAGCCTTTACACGGTCGGTCAAACCATTCTATGCTACAAGATCATCCAGAAACCTAGGTTCCTTGTACCTTGTTGTCTTATCATCTCTTAGGGTGTTTTCTGTGTCTACATGTTTTAGTCTCACTCACTAGCATCACGACTGCTTTCTAGCTGAAAAAAAGAGGGAAAGAGAAAAAGCAGATGGCAAGCATTTCTTTTTAAGGAACTTGCACGTATCACTTCCGCTTACATTCACTTGGTGATAACTTGGTCACTGGCTGAAAGGTTGGCTGAGACGATTTTTCTGATTTGCTGGTCACATGACCTTCTTAAGTATCAGTATAGAAGGAGAATACTATTTTTGAAAGAATCGAGGGGAATGAACACTGGCAAATAGGAATGTCTTCCACAGTTTCTAAGTTCATCTGAAAACATTACTATTATATGCTAGGTCCTTGTGCCAGGAATGAACGTTGTTACAACATTAACACCGCGTCTGCTCTCATGTAGCTTACGTTCTAGTGGAGTGAACTGACGCCTTATGATTTGGTGTGATTATTGCTATAACAGGGAAACTACGGGAGCTATGAGAATATTAGGAAAGGTGCTCAACCCAGCTTCAGTTATCCCTGAAGGCTGAGTTGGAAGCTAGGCAAAATATAGCCTGGAAAGATTTTTTTTTTAATTAAAAAAAATTTATTTATTTATTTGGCTGCGCTTAGTTGTGGCATACAGGATCTTTGATTGTAGTATGTAGGATTTTATACTTGTAGCATGTGGGATCTAGTTCCCTGACTAGGGATTGAACCCAGGCCCCCTGCATTGGGTGTGTGGGGTCTTGACCACCAGAGGAAGTCCCAGGAAGATTTTTTAGGTAAATAAAAGTGTGTGTGTACTTCCTGAGGTGAGAGACAGTGCTTGCTGAATAAAGAAACCTAAGAAAGGGTGGTGACTCTTTTAGATCACTCTAGCACATTCTAAATGAATCATTCATTTTTTTCAATAAGGTAATTTTAGTGCTTATGGGGAGAAGGCAATGGCAACCCACTCCAGTACTCTTGCTTGGAAAATCCCATGGATGGAGGAGCCTGGTAGGCTCAGTCCATGGGGTTGCTAAGAGTCGGACACAACTGAGCGACTTCACTTTCGTGCATTGGAGAAGGAAATGGCAAGCCACTCCAGTGTTCTTGCCTGGAGAATCCCAGGGACGGGGGAGCCTGGTGGGCTGCTGTCTATGGGGTCGCACAGAGTTGGACACGACTGAAGCGACTTAGCAGCAGCAGCAGCAGTGCTTATGGTGTACTCGTCCCCTTCTGGGCAATGGAAAGCCAGAATGAGAGTTAAGACAGTGTTGTTAAGTCAGAAACTGCCATTCTGTAGCCATGTAAATTTCTTTGTGTTCATGAAATAAGACTAAACTGTCTGATTTTTCTCCCAGGTAAACTGCCCAATAACCAATAATTTCCCAGGGACTTTAATTCTAACCACAGACTTTCAGTACATACTAAACTGCTAACAGATTAGATATACATGCAAAATCTCACAACGCATAGTGTCACAAAGGGTTACCCTGGTCTGTATCCATAACAGTAAAGTATATATACAATAATTAGATTAGCAACAGTGATGTTGAATCAGATTCTGTTTTACATGCTTTTCATGTTAATCTGTGTAATCTTTATAAGAACCATATGAGGTGAGAACAATTATCATCCTCATTTTATAGATGGAGCTGACTCTCCCAAGGTCAGTAAGCGGTGAGCTAGAATTTGAACCCGACCAATTTTGCCCCAGAGTCCTTGTTCTTAGCCTCTAGGAAACTGTAATATACTTAGTAGTTAATGTTGCACAACAGGGTCATATAGTCTCTAAGAAGTGCTTTGCCTTGCTTTGTTCTTTACCTCATGCTTTCATCCTGAGTGCTTAAGTATCAGTGCATAGTGTGAAGGTCTTATAAATGATGATCAATAATTAGGAAATAAATTGATTAGGATATTATTTAAAATTTGATTATATTTTGGGGGATGATGAAAATGTTGTCAAATTAATTGTGGTGATAGTTGCACAACTCTGAATATAATTTTTAAAAATACTGAGTTGTAACTGTAAATGGATGCACCGTGAAATATGTGAACTGTAACTAAAACTGTTTTTTTTTTTAAATTATTTATTTATTTGGCTGCACTGGGTCTTAGTTGCATCATGCAGGATCTTTAGCTGTGACATGCAAACTCTTAGTTGTAAAAAGTGGGATTTAGTTCCCTGACCAGGTATTGAACCTGGGTCGCCTGCATTGGGAACACGGAGTCTTAGCCATGGACTACCAGGGAAGTCCCTGTAAATCGATTAATTGAGACAAATCCACGTGACTTCAGTTTATTGTCAGCACTGCTAAAACAATCCCTAGTCCTTACCTGGCATGAGAGAGGCATGGACACTCTCTCCCTCCATGTTTGGGATGGGCACCTTTTTACAAACTCTTTTCAGTCTTGAAAATCTTCAAGTCTCCATGTGAAACATGTCACCTCTGTTCACCTTTCTCCACCTCTCTCCCCCTCTCTCCCCCAGTTCTAATGATGGATGCTTACGTGAGGGGAGAGGGTGGGATCTAGGAACTGGGGTCAGGTCTGCATGACACACTTCAGCAAGACAGCAGAATTCAAGATCACATCCTGAGGAGGAGGAGGAATTTGGAAAGAGGACACCTGGGTGAATTAGGGATGTTTATCCTGGCTGTCTTGGTAACAGTCTTTAAACATTTGATGACCTGTCTTCTGAAAGAGGAATTAGCTCCAGAGGACGGGTCTGTGTGTGGTAAATGAAGTTACACAGATGGGGAATAAAACAGCAGCAAATGGGGTCCATCTCAGATGGCCGCCTATTTAGTCAGAGCCACCTTAAAATACTAGGCCTTCCCAGGTGACACAGTGGTAAAGAATCTGCCTGCCAATGCAGGAGACACAAAACATGCTGGATTCAATCCCTGGATCAGGAAGATCCCCTGGAGTAGGAAATGGCAACCCATTTCAGTATTCTTGCCTGGAGAATTCCTTTGGACAGAAGAGCTTGGTGGGCTACAGTACATGGGGGATCTCAAAGAGTGGAACACAACTGAGCGACTGAGCATACACACCTTAAAATACTACTTTGAAAAGCTTGCTGTTTGATATTTAAAGACTGGCTCTACATGGTATGGGCAAACCAGAGAAGAGTCACATTGACAGGAAATGCCCTAGGTCCAGTTTCACAAAGGACAGATTTTGGAGGCTGAATTAAGGATTTTGTGACTGTGTCTTAATCTTGTGTGTGATAGTCGTGTCTGACTCTTTGTGACCTCATGAACTGTAGCATACCAGGCTTCTCTGTCCGTGGGATTCTCCAGGCAAGAATACTGGAGTGTGTTGCCATTTTCTTTTCCAGGGCACCTTCCCAACCCAGGGATCAAACCCAGGTCTCATGCATTGCAGGTGGATTCTTTACCGTCTGAGCCACCAGGGAAGTTCTGTTTTAATCCTGCTGCTAAGTCACCTCAGTCGTGTCTGACTCTGTGCAACCCCATAGACGGCAGCCCACCAGGCTCCCCCGTCCCTGGGATTCTCCAGGCAAGAACACTGGAGTGGCTTGCCATTTCCTTCTCCAATGCATGAAAGTGAAAAGTGAAAGTGAAGTCGCTCAGTCGTGTCCGACTCTTAGCGACCCCATGGACTGCAGCCTACCAGGCTCCTCCATCCATGGGATTTTCCAGGTGAGAGTACTGGAGTTTTAATCCTAGATACCTTTATAATTAACAGCACTTATCCTGGCTGAGTCAGTGTGAGGTCTCAAACCTTTTATATAAGAGCAGACTGGCTCAAAGCAGTTGATGTTTCTAAGAAACCCTTCAAGAAGAAAAAAAAAGCATTATAACTTCTTTTCCTTTGAACCTGATATCAGCTACTAACAGAAAAGAAAGTCCTATAAATGTGCATACATCCAATAAGTTTCAGTTTTCCTTTTTGTTAAATATTTTCTCAGGTAGATGATATTTTCTGGAGGGACAGTATAAACAGACTTCTTCAAAACGGAAGGCTCACGTAGTCCCCAAATGCTCTAAATGGAAATAACTGAACTTGGAAGAGAATGTGTATTTAAGTTTTTATTTTAGATCAGGCTGTAATTGGCCTATTGTGTGGCCTTATGCAGGATAGATTTTGTTCTTTAGAAATTTTTATATTATATTGAAATCAAATTGATTAATAATGTGTTAGTTTCAGGTGTACAGCAAAGTGATTCAGTTCAGGATAGATTTCTTATCAGTAAAATGAGGGGCTAGAATTAAATTCCTGTTTCTTAAACATGGTCTCTTGGACCATTTTAATCTGACTAATCTAGGATGCTTATAAAATGGCAAAATATGGAGCCCACCAAAACTTATTTTATCAGTATTTCTGGAGGTAGCACTCAGGAATCTGCATTTTCAGTAAATAGCCTAGGGGATTCTGATCTATACTATGGTTTAGAATTACTAGATCAGATAGTCACTAATATCCCTTTCATCTTGAACGTTATTTCGTCCACTGTGGAGAACCTGGAATATCTTTCAAGTAGAGATTTGGCCCTGTCTCTTACCCTTTCTGAAGAGCTCTAGACTGACCAATGGTTGGTTTACCCAGGATGCAAAGCTTTCAGGCAAGCTGAAACAAATTGATCACCCCATGAGAACCCAACTGGAGTGATTATTTATACCACTAGAGAGACATGCCAGTCTACCAGGTTGCCAGGGCCTTCTCTGTGCCAGTCACAAATACACAGCTAGCTGAGATATAATTCCTGGCATGCTGATAGCAAAGGATTAAGAAACTGTTGTGTGCCCCCAGCATGAGGGTCAGTTCAGAAACCATGGGTGCCCACCTGCAGTCTATTTGCATGGCTTGAAGTAGGGATGGTGGGAGGGTGGGCTTCAGCCTTGGGGTAGTTGGCAGGGCAGCTTCCATCCGCCGCTCTCAGCCATCTGTGTAGCTTGTAGAAGCAGCGAACGTGAGTCATTTCTGCTGCATCAGTGCAAACCACCCATGGGGTAGTTCGACCTCCGCCTATTTCTAGAGAGGTATTTAACGAAGACTGACCTAATTCAAGCAAAAATAGGTCTCGATTAGTATGTGAGTAACCTGCTGATTTTTCTAATTACAAAAGAACCTTTCTGCCATGCTTGGTGACTCGATGGTGATGCTTGGTAATGGTAAAGTTGTACTTTGGTTGTGTTAATACTTCTTCCTTTTCCTCCCTCTCCTATCCCAGTTTTCTCTCTCCCTGTCTCAAGGGAAGTTAGCAGCTGGTGGCCAATTGTGGTGCCTGAAAATTCTCTTCAAGTACCCCTACCTGGCAGAACAGCTTCCATTCTGTCGTGAAATGAATATGGAAATTAGAAATGAAGAATAAGCAAATTGGGACTTGTCTTTGAGACAAGAGTGGGAGAATTATTTTAAAATTATTGTTACTGTTGTTAAGTCTCTTCAGTCATGTCTGACTCTTTTGAGACCCCATGAACTGTAGCCCACCAGACTCCTCTGTCCATGGAATTTTCCAGGCAAGAATACTGGAATGGGTTGCCATTTCCTCCTCCAGGGGATCTTCCTGACCCAGGAACAAACCCATGTCTCCCGTAGGCGGATTGGCAGGCAGATTCTTTACCACTGAGCCACTCAGTTCAGTTCAGTCGCTCAGTTGTGTCCGACTCTTTGTGACCCCATGAACAGCAGCACTCCAGGCCTCCCTGTCCATCACCAACTCCCAGACTCAAACCCATGTCCATTGAGTCGGTGATGCCATCCAACCATCTCATCCTCTGTCGTCCCCTTCTCCTCCTGCCCTCAATCTTACCCATCATCAGGGTCTTTTCAAATGAGTCAGCTCCTCTTCACATCAGGTGGCCAAAGTATCGGAGTTTCAGCTTCAACATCAGTCCTACCAATGAACACCCAGGACTGATATCCTTTAGGATGGACTGGTTGGATCTCCTTGCAGTCCAAGGGACTCTCAAGAGTCTTCTCTAACACCACAGTTCAAAAGCATCAATTCTTTGGTCCTCAGCTTTCTTCACAGTCCAACTCTCGCATCCGTACATGACCACTGGAAAAACCATAGCCTTGACTAGACGGACATTTGTTGATAAAGTAATGTTGCTGCTTTTTAATATGCTGTCTAGGTTGGTCATAACTTTCCTTCCAAAGAGTAAGCGTCTTTTAATTTCATGGCTGCAGTCACCATCTGCAGTGATTTTGGAGCCCAGAAAAATAAAGTCAGCCACTGTTTCTCATGATGTACTCTGCATATAAGTTAAATAAGCAGGGTGACAATATACAGCCTTGACGGACTCCTTTTCCTATTTGGAACCAGTCTGTTGTTCCATGTCCAGTTCTAACTGTTGCTTCCTGACCTGCATACAGGTTTCTCAAGAGGCAGGTCAGGTGGTCTGGTATTCCCATCTCTTTCAGAATTTTCCACAGTTTCTTGTGATCCACACAGTCAAAGGCTTTGGCATAGTCAATAAAGCAGAAATAGATGTTTTTCTGGAACTCTCTTGCTTTTTCGATGATCCAGCGGATGTTGGCAATTTGATCTCTGGTTCCTCTGCCTTTTCTAAAACCAGCTTGAACATCTTGAAGTTCATGGTTCATGTATTGCTGCAGCCTGGCTTGGAGAATTTTGAGCATTACTTTACTAGCGTGTGAGATGAGTGCACTAGGGAAGCCCTATTTAAAAACAGGTATACAATAACCTGTAAGGACTGATGTAATTGCAACATTTCTTAGGAGTGAGGGGTTGCCTTCTGAGAAGAGAAGGTACTGTGATGCTCAGAGTGATACAGTTTGAAGATGGAGCAAGGGTCCAGAAGCTAAAGAATACGGGTGGCCACTAGAAGCAGAAAAAGGCAGGCAAGGAATTCTTCTTAGGGGCTTCAGAAAGAACCAGCCCTGCAAACATCTTGACTTCAGTCCTGTGAAACTGATTTTGGACTTTTTACCTCCAGATCTATAAGAGAATAAATTTGCATGGTGTCAGGCCACTCATTTGTATAATTTGTTGCAGCAGCAAAGAGAAACTGACACATCATCTTAACTAACTTGCTGGCTCACTCATTGGAAACTACAGATTCGTGCGTCTGTGTGCCACACCAACCGGTCCTCAGATCCTGCCTAATCCTTCCCTAATCGTACTCCTCAGTTCTGTCCACTTCTTTCCATCTCTGCTGTCATTATCTTCGTCCAGGATAATGAATCTCTCCCCTTTGAACCCGGTTCATCTCATTTCAGCCCAAGTGTTTTTGTTTTTACAGATCTGACCGTGTCTTTCCTCTGCTTCTAACCACCTCAGTGGCTGCTCACTGACTTCAGGATATAGTCAAGGTTGGAGGGTGTGTTACACCACAGCTCCCACAGTCTCCTGAGAAACAGGCTCCTCTTGGGTTTCTCAGCACTAAACTCAGGGACTGATGTGGGCTGGACTGTGTTAGGCAGGGAGGGGGAAGGGCCAAGTGTGATAAACAGGAACTGCCCTCCAGCCCGGGTGTTCTGCCCTGTACAAGCGTTGTCATCACAGTGCGATTTCAAGACTGATGGGGTGCAGCAGCGGGAGATGTCCCTTGGCACTGCCCCAGATAACCTACACCGAGAACAGCTTCGGTGTCGTGCTTGGGAATGGAAAACTTGGAGGAGATGGTTAAGTCTCCAAAGGGTTTGACATGACTCTTGCCTACTCACATTATCGTCTTCAGCTGTGTATTCCCAGGACAGAATGTGGTGGCCAGAAGACTGTGTCTGTACCTTGGAGGACACTTATTTCTCTTTGGTGTGTACTGACTCTCCCGGCTTTCTTCTTTATCCTTCAGGCAAGCGAACCTGCTCTGGCTTGCCCATGTGGTATCTGTGTCTAGTCTTCTCATAATTCAAAACTTGCCACTGACTAACTGGTGGTTGTGTGAAGACTAAGCTCTGAACCCAGTTTAAGTTCTCTCTCTTAAGGCTCCAAACTTATCCCTTCACATCCTCTCAGAGCTCTGTCCTTGAACCGCAGTGGGCTACTCTCTCCCACACCTTCACTAGGCACTCTCTTCCCCATTCTTGTGGCCCAACTAACCTCTGCCACCCCTCTGCCCTCAGTTCAAATACTGGGTCTTCCAGGAGGCTGTTTTTGACTCCTCAGCTCCTCTTAGGGGCTTCCATATTACCCTGAAACTTCCCTACCCTATAAGAATCACAGTCTGGAGCAGAAGTTTATTTGTTGTCTAAAATTTCATTAGATGGTGGACAACTCAAAGCCACTGCTTCATCTGGCTTGTTCATTACCAAAACCCTAGTGCTCTGCACAACACTGAATGATTAATAAATACATTTGATGATGGGTGAGTGAGCTAATAATAACAGCAATCATGTTTTATAGAATGCCTGTTATGTGATAGGCACCATGTCGAGTACTGTGTGCATGTCTGTGTGTATACGTGTATGCAGTTGACCCTTGGACAGCACTGGTTTCACCTGCCTGGTTCTACTTATAGGCAGATTTTTTTCAGTAAATATATAGTAGTACCTGTATTTTCATTTTACAGATCATTAAGTGTGGGGATAAATTTGTATTCAAGTAGAGATCACAGTATGTGAATCAAAAGAACTAAGGTTTCAATCCTTATTCTATCCAAACCGTTTCAGCTTCCTGCCCTAGGTTGAGTTATCTATGAGTTTCTCTATTTTTGAGAGAGAGATAGTAGTATGCAGATTTTCAATGGCTCAGGGAGTTGGGGCTCCTAACCCCTGCATTGCTCAAAGATCAGCTGTTATTGCTAATCCTAAGTACAACAATGCAAGGCTGGTCTTGTTATCCTAATTCCATATTGGGAAAACTAAGGATTCTGTTGTTCAGTTGCTCAATCTTGTCTGACTCTTTGAGACCTCATGGACTGCAGCACACCAGGCTTCTCTGTCCTTTGCTGTCTCTCAGAGTTTGCTCAAACTCATGTCCATTGAGTCGGTGATGCCAACCATCTCATCCTCTGTCACCCCCTTCTCCTCCTGCCCTCAATCTTTTCCAGAATCAGGGTCTTTTTCAATGAGCCAGCTCTTTGCATCTGGAGGCCAAGGATTAGAGCTTCATCTTCAGCATCAGTCCTTCCAGCGAATATTCAGGGTTGATTGCCTTTAAGATTGACTGATTTGATTTTTCTGTTGTCCAAGGGGCTCTCAAGAGTCTGCTCCAGCAGCACAGTTCAAAAACACCAACTCTTGGGCACTCAGCCTTCTTTATGTTCCTACTCTTACATCCATACATGTCTACTGGAAAAACCATAGCTTTGACTATACAGACATTTGTCTGCCAATTGATGTCTCTGCTTTCTAGTATGCTGTCTAGGTTTGTCATAGCTTTTCTTCCAAGAAGCAAGGATCTTTTAATTTCATGGCTGCAGCAACCATCCACAGTGATTTTGGAGCCCAAGAAAATAAAGTCTGTCACTGTTTCTGTTTTTCCCCCATCCATTTGCCATGAAGTGATGGGACTAGATGCCATGATCTTAGTTTTTTGAATGTTGAGTTTTAAGTCAGCTTTTTCACTCCTCTTTCACCTTCGTCAAGAGGCTCTTTACTTCCTCTTCACTTTCTACCATTAGGGTGGTGTCATCTGCATATCTAAGGTTGTTGATATTTCTCCCAGCAATCTTGATTCCAGCTTGTGTTTCATCCGGCCTGGCATTTCACATGATGTACTCTGCATATAAGTTAAATAACCAGGGTGACAATAAACAGCCTTGATGTATTCCTTTCCCAATTTTGAACGAGTCCATTGTTCCAGTCTGGTTCTAGCAGTTGCTTCTTGACCTTCTTACAGATTTCTCAGGAGGCAGGTAAGATATTCTGCTATTCCCATCTCTTTAAGAGTTTTCCATAGTTTGTTGTGATCCACACCGTCAAAGTCTTTAGTGTAGTCATTGAAGGAGAAGTAGGTGTTTTTCTGGAATTCCCTTGCTTTTTCTATGATCCAATGGATGCTGGCAATTTGGTCTCTGGTTCCTCTGTCTTTTCTAAATCCAACTTGTACATGTGGAAGTTGTCAGTTCATGTACTGTTGAAGCCTAACTTGAAGGATTTTGAGCATTACCTCACTGGGATGTGACTTGAGCACAATTGTGCAGTAGTTTAACATTCTTTGGCATTGCCCTTCTTTGGGATTAGAATGAAAATTGACCTTTTCCAGTCCTGTGGCCACTGCTGAGTTTTCTAAATTTGCCAGCATATTGAGTGCAGCACTTTCACAGCATCATCTTTTAGGATTTTAAATAGTTCAGTTGGAATTCCTTCACCTCCACTAGCTTTGTTCTTAGTAATGCTTCCTAGGCCCACTTGACTTCACATTCCAGGATGTCTGGTTCTAGGTGAGTGACCACACCATCATGCTTATCTGGTTCATTAAGATCTTTTTGTACAATTCTTCTGTGTATTCTTGCCATGTCTTTTTAATATTTTCTGCTTCTGTTAGCTCCTTACTATTTCTGTCCTTTATTGTGCTCATCTTTACATGAAATATTCCCTTGGTATCTCTCGTTTTCTTGGGATCTTTCATTCTATTGTGTTCCTCTATTTCTTTGCATTGTTCACTGAGGAAGGCTTTCTTATCTCTCCTTGTTATTCTTTGGAACTCTGCATTCAGATGAGTATATCTTTCCTTTTCTCTGTTGCCTTTCACTTCTCTACTTTTCTCAGCTATTTGTAAGGCCTCCTCAGACAACCTTTTGGTATTGTTGCATTTGTTTTTCTTGGGGATAGTTTTGGTTACCACCTCCTGTACATTGTTATGAACCTCCATTCCTAGTTTGTCAGGTACTCTATCATATCTAATCCCTTGAATCTATTTGTCACTTCCATTGTATAATCATGAGGGATTTGACTTAGGTCATACCTGAATGGCCTAGCAGTCTTCCCTACTTTCTTCAATTTAAGTGTGAATTTTGCAAAGAATAGCTCATAATCTGAGCCACAGTCAGCTCCCGATCTTGATTTGGCTGACTGTTTAGAGCTTCTCCATCCTTGGCTGCAAAGAATATAATCAATCTGATTTTGGTATTGACCATCTGGTGATATCCACGTGTAGAGTCTTCTCTTGTGTTGTTGAAGAGGGAGTTTGCTATGACCAGTGCATTCTCTTGGCAAAATCCTATTAGCCTTTGCCCTGCTTCATTCTGTATTCCAAGGCCAAATTTGCCTGTTACTCCAGGGATCTCTTGACTTCCTACTTTTGCAAAAAAAAAGGACATCTTTTTTTGGTGTTAGTTCTAGAAGTTCTTGTAGATCTTCATAGAACCGTTCATCTTCTCTGGCATTAGTGGTTGGGGCATAGACTTGGATAACCGTGATGTTGAATGGTTTGCCTTGAAAATGAACTGAGATCATTCTGTCATTTTTCAGATTGCACTCAAGTACTGCATTTTGGACTCTTGTTGACTATGAGGACTTCTCTATTTCTTCTAAGGGATTCTTGCCCATTCCTGTCCATTTTAGTTCACTGATTCCTAAAATGTCAATGTTCACTCTTCTCATCTCCTGTTTGACTGCTTCCAATTTGCCTTGATTCATGGACCTTACATTTCAGGTTCCTATGCAATATTGTTCCTTATAGCATCGGACTTTGCTTTCACCACCAGACACATGCACAACTGGGTGTCATTTCTGCTTTGGCTCAGCCTCTTCATTCTTTCTGGAGCTGTTTCTCTGCTCTTTTCCAGTAGCATATTGGACACCTACCGACCTGGGAGGGGGGGTTCATCTTTCAGTGTCATGTCAGGTAACATGGCTGCGGGCATTATTCGATGTATAACTGGAATTTGGGCCCAGCTCTATTGCTTTGTGTCAGTGTGTTTACTGAGTTGTGTTTACATAAGGCACCCTTTCCCCCTCCCAAACCTTTCCCAGCCCACACTGTACTTCCATCCAAGTCAAGCAATCAGATCTCAGATCTCAAAGGTGAGGAAAGCAATATTTTCAGTATGCCTGGGAACTGGGCCTGGATTCTATCCTTTATTTCTGGGTCCAAATAGTTTAATGTCACAGCTCTTCCTTTAAATTCCTTTGATGCAAGTAGCTCTGTTTTGTGCTTGGTCTTTCCCTAATACCTCCTGGGACTGTCACGAGGGATTATAAACAGGCTCTGGGTGGGGTTGGGGGATGTGAAGACTCAGATTTTTTGTGCTTTTATCAAGGGAGATAGTCCATAGCTTCCACTAGATTACCAAAGGAGTCTTCTGGACATGTGAGCAAGAAGGCCTCCTCAGTATTTCTCTGCTGTTTTCTTCTTCTTTGAAAGTAGTTCTAGGGTGGCTGGAGCCTACTGTGGTTGTCCAGATTCACAGGAGACCTCCTTGATCTCTGGAAAAATCCATGTTGGAGTTTTCTAAATCTTACATCCTTCATGTATGAACTGGCTTGGGCCAGAATCGACACCTAAGCTCCTTCCTGCGTTAACATGGTTAACTGGTTAACCTGTTAACCTGGTTCTATGATTTCCATGTATTACAGAATCATTTAAATATCAGCAGCTTGAGGCTATACGTATTTTATTTACATATGTGGTCTGGCATGCAGAAGCAGTTGTTTAGTCTCCAAGTCATGTCTGACTCTCTGCGACCCCATGGACTGCAGCATGCCAGGCTTCCCTGTCCTTCAGTATCTCCCAGAGTTTGCTCAAACTCATGTCCATTGAGTTGATGATGCCATTTAACCATCTTGTCCTCTGCCGCCCCCTTCTTCTCCTGTCTTAACCTTCCCCAGCATCAGGGTCTGTTCTAATGAGGCAGCTCTTTGCATCAGGTGGCTAAAGTATTGGAGCTTCAGCTTCAGCATCAGTCCTTCCAGTGAATATTCAGGGTTGATTTCCTTTATGATCAATTGGTTTGATCTCCTTGCTGTTCAAGGGGCTCTCAATAATCTTCTCTAGCATCACAGTTTGAAAACATCAGGCCACAGATTTGGAAACAAGGCCCTAAGGCATGAGAATCCCCTTCTTGGATGGACTCAGTTGTTGACTCATGTTGCTCTGCCTTCTTGGTACTCTATTCCTGCAAAGCATTGCAATTTATTTTGTCCAGAGCTGATGCCTTATGAGCTAATAATTTTTATTGACCACCTAGCAATGGTTTTTTAAAAGGACTTTTCTGATATTTTTTTCTTTCTTTTCATGGAATAACAATCAGGCTGTCTGATCCTGAATCTATGATTTTTTTTTTTTGCATGTACCATTAATTCATGAGTTGTTTCTTATTTCAAATTGTCTTGAATATTATTGCTACGTTCATGTGTATGCAGTATTTTTAATGTTGCCATTTACTTTATTGCTACTTTTACAATTACTGTCTCCCACTAATGTTTCTCCCATTTTGTTATTAAATGAAAATGGAAATTAGAAGTGAAGAATAAGCAAATTAGGGCTTGTTTCTCAAACAAGAATGGAGGCATTATTTAAAAATAGATATATAATAATGATTTGCTTACTTTTTAAAGCTTAATTTATTCTCTTCTCATTAGAAAGCTGTCTATGGATCAGATTGTCCTCTGTGTTTCACTGACAGAAGGGGAATGCCCACCTGGCATACTCTTCTGTAGGACTTGCCTGTAGCTCAAATAATAAAGAATCTGCCTGCAATGCAGGAGACCAGGGTTTGATCCCTAGGTCGGGAAAATCCTCTGGAGAAAGGAATGGCAACCCACTCCAGTATTCTGGCCTGGAGAATTCCACAGACAGAGAAGCCTGGCGGGCTACAGTTTGTGGGGTCACAGAGTCGGACACAACTGAGTGACTAACACACACACTGAACTGTTAAGTTTCTTGGGTTTAGGGGAGTTGGGGAGTGTACTTTTATGAGACAGTGATGACAGGGATAGTGTTCCCAGACTTTTGTCAAATGCCTATCATGGGGCAGGCAGGCCCTGGCTATTATTTCTTTCATTTTGGGGGCTGGGGGTGGACACGAAGGTGTGTGCCATCTTAGTTCCCTGACCAGGGATTGGCCCCACACCCCCTTTATTAGAAGCACAGTGTCTTAACGACTAGACTGCCTGGGAAGTCCTGGCTGTTCTCTTTATATGCACTAACTAGTCCGGTCTATACAACCACCCTATGAGGTAGTTGTTATATTTTTCCATTTTATTAAGGTTTTTTTTTTTTTTTGATGTGGACCATTTTTAAAGTCTTTATTGAATGTGTTACAACATTGCTTCTGGTTTATGTTTTGGGTTTTTGGCCAGAAGGCATGTGGGATTTTAGTTTCCTGACCAGGGATTGAACTCACACCCCCTGCATTGGAAGGTGAAGTCTTTTTTTTTTTTTTTTAATTATTAAATAAATTTATTTATTTTAGTTGGGGGCTAATTACTTTACAATATTGTAGTAGTTTTTGCCATACATTGACATGAATCAGCCATGGGTTTACATGTGTTCCCCTTCCTGGATCCCCCTCCCACCTCCCTCCCCATCCCATCCCTCTGGGCCATCCCATTGCCCCGGCCCTGAGCATTTGTCTCATGCATCGAACATGGAATGGTGTTCTGTTTCACACATGACAATATACATGTTTCAATGCTATTCTCCCATAAGAGACACAGATGCATAGAACAGTCTTATGGAAGGTGAAATCTTAACCACTGGACCACTGGGGAAGTTCTTACTGTTCCATTTTAAAGATGAAGAAAGTGTTAGGTTAAGTGGCTTGCTCAAGGACACACAGGTCACGAATGGTGGTGCACATATTTGAGCTCAGTTGGGTCTGACTCCAGCACCTGCGTTTATAGCCTCTCTTCTTTGTGTTGCTTTGTATCCTTGAGGTGTTCTAGAGTCATCTACACCTGTGACTCATCCCAATATTTTGTGTTTAAGGAACTGACATCTTAGTATTTGGGAGTTTTCCTAGCTTATCAGCAAAGGAACTTGGTATACAAGTAAAGACACATTTTCAATATTGTACAAAATTTAGGTTAAAGATCATGTTAGAATAACCAAGTGATGCTCAGAATCGTAATACAGAAGCATCAGAAAGAAGCTCAGAATAGTGTCTGTTTTTATTTATGTATGTTCCCTAGTGCCATAACTCTGTGAAATACTATGGACCTAAGGTCTAGATGAGAAGGGAACCAAACAAACCCTTATCAATCCCTGTGGAAATTCCTTACAAACCACACTTTGCCTGAACAAACCAACTGGTAATACCATAAAAGAATGTGGATAGGGAAGACTGTGGCTGACATTGACTCGTCCCAGCTCCCACAGTGATGGAAACCATGGGAAAGACATTGCGACTGGAAAACACACAAAATTTGAACTGGACAAGAATTTATAGATTTCCAATCCAGCTTCCAAGGACCTAGACTGTTTGCTCACAGTCAAAACTATCCAAAAATGTGGTGCAATAATTCTCACTTAACAAAATTATGTTTCTTAGGGCTTCAGAGTTTATTTTTGGTGGAATTGCAAAAATGGGGGGCTTACCCTAGAATTCTGGGTTTTATTTAATTGATAAAAGAATTATTCAGATTAAAATAATAAACCCAATACTAGCAGCAGGAGATGATGATGGTTCTTTGGGGAGAATGAGACAAAAAGGTGTTCTCAGCATGGAAACTCAAAGGGATCACTGAACCCAGGGACTGATTCTTTTTATTAAAGAAGCCATGATGGTTAGATGAGGAGTGATATGAGTGGAAGGGAAGAATGGACAGCATTTCCTGAAAATCTTGGGGAGTCTGCTCCCTCCTGATCTTGGCAGCTAAGTTGGTATCCCATAATCTTCCCTCCCTGTTGGGAGGGAGGTTGATTATAGTTTTACTCATGAAGCCCTGTGTTCCATAAAGAGATTCTCTGCCCTCTTTTAGATAAATGTGTGTATATATACATACATACATACATACATATATATGTGTGTGTGTGTATATATATGTGTATATATATATAATTTTATTTGTCTGTGTTGGGTCTTCATTGCTGCACAGGCTTTTCTCTAGTTGCAGTGAGCAGGGCTACTCTCTCTACTTGTGGCACATGGGCTTCTCATTGCAGTGGCTCCTCTTCTGATCTTCTGATCTGTAGTCGGACGGGTTCTTCATTGCGCCACTGGCCCTGTGCAGTGGCTTCTCTTGCACAGCACAGGCTCTAGAGCATTCAGGCTTCTGTAGTCGCGGCATGTGGGCTCAGTAGTTGTGGCACTCAGGTTCTAGAACACAGACTCAGTAGTTGTGGTGCATGGGCTTAGTTACCCCTGTGGGCATTTGGGATCTTCCTGGACCAGGGATCAAACCTGTGTCTCCTGCACTGGCAGGTAAATTCTTTACCACTGAGCCACCAGAGAAGCCCTCTGCCTGTTTTTAAATTCTTCCCCCAGAGATGGTATTTTTCTGATCAGAAAAATCTACCCAACTTTTTCAGCTTCAGGGAACTAGTTTGTCTGGTTATTTATTTTTTATTTCCTCTAAGACAAACATTTATAATAGAAGAAAATCTCCTAGGACAGGATGTCCTTGGAACTTTGGGAAACCCTGGAATTCCTCATAACCAGATGGGCTGAGCAGATATCTACATCTGGAAGCTATTGCCACTCCCATCCCCCCTGCCCCGCCGAGCATCCCCGAGAGCAAAGTTTCACTCCCATGATCTCCTTTTTGAGTGGGAGCAAAGAAACACATTGAATGAGTGAAGGAAATCAGGCTGATGAATTGTTTACAACAAGGTTTTATTTATTTTCTTGGACCACACCCCCCCAAAGAAACATTAAAGTTGGTCATCTGTCTTTAATTTTTAATGGTTTTCCTTTTGGATCCAAACGAGCATCTATGTTACAGGATATCCACCTGGTCAACATGCAGTGCTGAACTCTGGCTTTGGGTGAGATGCACCGATACTGTGGGCGGGCCAGCACTGGCTGCTGTGACATGCAGTGACATGGTCACTGAAGGGGCGTCAGGCTGGCATGCCACACTGCAGTGGATGCTGCCTGTAAGGAAGCGTCTGGAGTGCCTTGACTTGAACATGTTTTGTAACACAGGTGGCAGCGTTTTAACAGCCTAAGGCAGAGCACCCAGTTTCCCTCTCGATCCCATCTGATGTGGGCATCCTCTAAGAGCAAACCAAGGTGGGGAATGTCCTGACCTTGGATCCCAAAGGACAGAGGGTATGACCTGGACAGCCTGTTGTCCACTTCCTTGCAACGCCATACTCTGAGGCTACTAGCAGAGTGCCTTGTGGAGTCTGACATTTATTCGTGATAAAGCTCCTCTCCTGTGCCACTCACCGCCCCTCCTCTCTTTCCCCTCCCCTCCTCCATCTCCCCTCCCATGACACTTGTGCCACTAGGAAGGTCAACGAAATCTGTCCACTGTTGGCACTACTTTATCGAAGAGCAGCTAAAGTCACTGAGATTGTCTTCAGGCTGCTTGAAAGCAAGAACCTCCTTTCTCTCCATCTCCCAAGTCTGGAAAACTTTTTTCAGGGCTCTATGAATCCTCTGAGGCCTTTAAATCCACTACCTAGAGTGGAAAGAAGCCGTCTCTAGTACCATGTTAACAAGTTGATCCGTGATCTGGCATAAATGAGGATCCCAGGTCACACGCCTTCCTCTGTCTGGGACCAGCTGGTATTTCCCACCTTAACCTTGTCTTTGTTCTAGAGTAGGTTTTCCTCACCTCTACCCTACTCGTCCCAGCTATGAGATGCTCCTCACACTAACTGCTTTAGATTTTTCTCCTCCATTTGTTTTTATGCATGAGTTCCAAATCACGGACTCAGTTTGTGTGGAGCTGGCTGGACAGCTCTCTAATGCCACCAAGAGGGAGGTTCCTCTGCAATCAACAGCACTTAGGGTGGCTTTGTATAAATTTTGGCTTGGTGACAAAACCCCAGGATAGAAAAACACTGATTGATGTTTGGCCTGCAGGCTAAGTACGTATCTCCGTTGGTAGCCATTAAAATACAGTACCTACGTTTTTACTAAATCTGTTGGGATCTGCTTAACGCTATATAGCTCCATATCAAATGTAACTAAGACCAGACTACAGTAGACTTTAGTTGGCAGTTAGATTACATTGTTTAGCCCTCATTTCCTGTTACCTTTATTTTTAAAAGTTGATTAATGGCACTTTGAAGTTCTGGAGCGTGTTTTTTCCTGCTCATCCCTTATCAAGGTATCTAATAGGCTTGCTTTGAGTGGCAGTTCTCGGTGTGATGCAGGCCATCGCTAGAAGAAATTAGACTATTGGAAAGAAAACTGAGTCACCAGAGAAGGTAAAAGTTGAATTTGGTAGCTTTGACTTAGTTAGTCCCCTTGCAGGTTGGGGGGTTCCCTTCTGAGTGAACCAAGAAGGAAGTGGTACTGCCTGGTATACATTCTAGAATCTGGTCCAGAACACAGAAAATAATCCATTCTTATCTCTGACAAACTGGCAGAACACACACACAGAGAAAGCTCCATCCAGATTTCTAGTGCTGAGTAGGAGAAGGTGTCTCAGGAGGATCCTACGTGTTAGCTTGTGAGCATCTGACCTAAGACTGGCTCAGTGTCCACAAAGATGGCACTGGGAAGCTCTGAGCAAGAATACTCAGCTGCCTTCCTGGATTAAAAACAAGAAAGTCTGGATTTCTGTTGTTGTTAAAAAGCTAAGAAAAGGAGGAAGGGGAAGATGTCAAAAATAGAGGGTGAAATTAAAGCAAATCCTGGATTCAGGTTTCACTAAACATGAAGTTTCTTTAAAAAAAAAAAAATGCTTAGAGCAATGCCAAGACTAACTGGAGTATAGGGAGTGAAGACTTTTCTAAACTGATTTGTAGAGAATAAGTGCTTTATTAAAATGCTGAGTTATTAACTTACTTCCAAACACTTGACACATCCATGAACTAGGCAAGCATTAGTATTTAATTTTCCCAATAAGGGAACACTTATGCTGAAGGCATAAGTTACTACAGAAGGCTGGGGTAGCATTTATCATTTTTGACTCCCAATAATGTTCATTTCCCAAATTACTGTGCCCTTAAAAGTTTCTTTTTAATCTTTTCATAAAGACATAAATTTTGTATTTATTAGTTAAAGATGTCCTGTAAAAATTCTACATCCATTTTATTATTTCCTGGGCTTTCCCTATGTTTTCATAGTTTTTCAGTATTCTAGATAGCATAACACGTCCCTAAAAGGAACAGAAACAAGAGACAAAAGCTGACTTAGAAGGAAAAAGGAGATAAAAAGGAAACCAGAGAGAGAAGCTAGATTTGGTACTGTGTAACCTCAGGTTTTTGACTTAAGTATCACATCTTTAAACTGGACAGAAATTAATTCCTAAAGAGAAGCTAATTCAGAAACACCGCGGACCCTCTCTGCTGTTCGAGTAGGTCTTTTACCAAAAAATGCAACTAGCCAAACCAAACCAAAATCCAAATTAAAATCAACTCAACTCCCCTTTTCTCTTTTTACCTGATCTACTCAACTCTTTCAAACCCCCAGGAAGAAGAATTCAAACTCAGTAATTTACATAATAGCACAGCTTATTATAAAATCTCTTCTTGCATTTAGAAGGTCAAGATACTAGCCATGCTTTTGGCATGGGGTGGGGACGGTGTAGAAGGAAACAAGACTATAAAAATAGAGAGGCAGTTTGGGGACACCCCAGCAATGTGATGAGACTTTAATCTGAGCTCCATTCCTGCTTCTTAACTGGTGTGAATTTTAAGGGCTGCGTTCCAGGCCCTTGGGTAGGATGGGAGAATCTATGAATCTATTCTCTTTGGCTTGGAGTGATCTCTCCAAGATGAGCTTCAGAGGCTCAAAGCAGAACGGACTCAAGAGAAGAAAAAGACGACTATCAGATACCAAAGACGGTTCTGTCTTTTCCTCGTCTTTTGTCCCCTTGCCCCCGAGCGCTATGTATGTGTTCTCTGATCAGGTGAATTGCAGCACATGGCAGCTGACAATCACCGCGGCAGGCTGGAGGTGAGCCTGCCCCTGGAGTGGGCAGAGAACCATTGGCTGCTGCTCTGTCCGGTTATTAGACCTGGATACGATGTACTGGGTGGTTCAGAGAGGAAAAACCAAAAATCAAAATATCCACACTGCTAACAGGGGCAGTGTTTATTCCTGTAGGATCTCCTCTGATCGCCTCATGGAAAGGTTGGGTCATAACTCCTGAATTAATCTCATTTGGCTTTTGTTAAAATGAGAGTCTCTATTGTGGATATATCGATATCCAAATCTGGACCTGACTCCTTCTGGGTGTCTGGAGTTAAACCATCATGCCCTGACTGTCCACTTGCAGGGGGCCCATGTCGTCTTCCTTTCTGACAGCGTAAAGTCCCCTCCTGAAACTCCAGAACAGTGCTCAGTGTTCTGGAATTCAGAAGGGAAAGATGGACAGGATAGATGAGAAGCAACTGAAGAACAATCTGGCCCAAGGCATGGACATGTCTCACCTCACTCAGTGTTTGCATACACTGGCATTAGGCCTTTGAGGATCACAAAACATTAACAGACGTGAAACTGACAAGAATAGCAGTGAAAGTTCCTTAATCTTCAGGTCTCATAAAATCCCTGCAAAGTAGGTGACTTTCTGCTCCCCTCCTGTGATACATATGTCCTTTTCCAATACAGCCTCAGAAGATGAGGTAAGAAATTAAAGAATTTCTCAATTTATCCCTGGCATGACCCACTAAAGAAATATTCTGTCCAAAAACGAGACATCCAGAGCACGCTTTAGAAATAAGGATGTAGTAAAAAAAGAAAAAAAACCTGCAAATTTTCTTAAAACTTCAAAATTATTCAATTTTGTTTCACTATTCCAGGAGAGACCTCATTTCCCTGCAATGGGCGTTCATCAAGTATGTGGACATTTTATACACACCAGCAGCAGTTCTACAGCTTTCACTGTTTCAGATCATCTCATGAATAATCACCAGGTGAGTCTCTGACTGTATTTCATGAGACTCAAGCTTGCCCGAAAGGGCAGAGAGCCCAGCAGAAGCAGCTAGGTCAGCAGATAAGCTTGGACTGGGTGGACTTAACAAGATCCCCTGGAGAAGGGAAAGGCTACCCACTCCAGTTTTCCTGCCTAGAGAATTCCATGGACAGAGGAGCCTGGCGGGCTATATATAGTTCATGGGGTCGCAAAGAGTCTGACACGACTGAGGACTAAGAACACACACAAAACCTTCTCGGGAGCTACGTCACTGCTAGTAAGTGGCAAGATGAAGGCTGCTGGGAGGACACCCAGGCTCATCACAGAGCCCAGGCGAAAGAGGATGGGTATGGAGGGTGCGTGCTGGCCAAGTGGTGTGACATGGGGTCTTCTCCTTGTGAGCCCTGTGTCAAGGGAAGGCCAAACCAGGAGATCTGGAGTTCGGCTTCAGAGAACTGGTAGTATCAGGGATCTCAGAACTTCATAGGAATGTTGAATGCGGAGAAGCAAAACCCAGAATAGAAACAGATTCCTTAGCCAGAAGAGCACACAACCCCACATTGGGCAGCTGTGTTCGTGGTTCACGTTGAGCGTGGGGAACCCTCAAGGGTACTGTCCCTTCACAGTGTAGGTGATTCTATCTTGACCCCAGCTCACAGGGCACCTTGGCCTAGAGCTCTACCCCCTTGTCTGAAGGTCTGCTGGCACTTGGCACCCTCGGTGACTGAGACTGGCAGAGGGACACATACATATATAAAGAGAGAAGAATTCCCCACCAGAAGCTGTCTGGAGCCTTAAGTGAAGAGAGGAGTATCTATACACAAAGCTAGTTAGAATCTCTCTTGCCTTGGTTTCTTTTGCTTCTCTTTCCTTTTTCTCCCCTTCCTTTCCCCATCACCTCCCTTCTTATTTTGAGGGGATCCTGAAGACTCATATTAGCAAAGGAAACTGGACAGGTAGCCAAAGACTCTTCTGAGGGGACCTACAGTGCTAAGCTTGATCATGCTGTGTACCTTAAGCAAGGTGGTGGTCCACCTGGAATTTTTCAAGATGCTGCCATACTTTTTAATGCAAAGAGAAGCAGAGGTTTTGCGATCCAAAGGGGAAAAGGGGACCTCTTCCCAAGGGAAAGAGGCAGAATCTAATACCTAGGAATGGATCTCCTGGTTGGCTGTGACAGGCAAGGTTTGGGTTCATATTTATTCAGAGGTGGAAGGAAACCATTATAAGATTATGTTAATGTGTTCCGTGATGTAACAGAAAATTGTCTTTTATTTTCTGGTCTTAATAGCAGGGCAAATGCAGGCTAAAGGATAAGGAACCTGATTTCTTGGTCAGGGGAACTGGAATAAAAGAGATGAGTTGGTAAGTGCATGTGTACTACAAAAAGCCCAGGGGGATGGCCAGGGACCTGCATCTATCTGCTGTGCACTATGCCCCCCTCTTTGGGACCAGGTGCTCGTGCGGATGTGAGTTGAAGGAGTTCAGGTGTCCAGGAAGGCTTCCCGGCACAGCACACCAAGTGTCTGTAAAGTTGTGTGCAGGCAAATCCCACTTCTGGTAATTTTGCCATCCTCCATGTCTCCTGTCACCATGGCGTAGGGGTCATTTCAACGCCCTTTCTCAAAACACAGTGTGACGGGCTCGCTGGGAAAGCTGCATTGCCAAGGTGGAAGCAAGCAGTTTTGTGCAAAGCAGCCCATAATAGCAGCATTTGGGCAGGAAATGACACTGAACAGAGGAAACCTTTAAGACAGCACAAGGCCCTGCATCTTGAGTCTCAGGTCACAAACCCACCTATTAGGGTCTGGGTGCTACATGGTCCCAATCCCAATGACCCCTGGGGCACACGCATGTGCTGAGCTGGAGAGGAAATGGTAAACAGTGCTTCAGAGCAGGCGGCCTATGTGTCTGCCTCACTGGTCTCCTGTGGGGGATTACTTTCGTTGGGGGCTGACTGCGGCCTGGAAGTGCCATCCCTGTCTAGGGCAGAAGGCAGGGCCATCACAAATGATTTTGCAGCCACAGCATTGAATCTGGCTTTTCAGAGCTGATACAATGATACCTTATTTCTATTTCAACAACAAAACAAAGCAAAAAAAAAAAAACCAACCCAATTTCATAAGAAAAATAACAGCCACCGACTGCTCCTACCTAAGAGGTAAAGTCTGCCAGGGCTGGAGGAGGATAAAGAGTATTTATCCACTGTAATCTCAGCCGGGGATCCTCTGAGTCGCCCCAGGGAGAGCCCCAAGAGGCAGGCTCCATCTGCTCCTGGCTGGGGGAGGGGGCCCTGGATGGTACCCCACCTCCAGGAAATCCTTCCACCTAATGGTGATGGTGCTGGGGGACTGGAGAGGGGTGTAAAGGATTGGTCCCCGAATGGATAATCGATACAGTAAAAGGAGCACTGATTGGCCAAGAAAGGGCGCTCTTTCTCAATGCTTCTGAGTTTGGGGGGTTAGGAACAAGGTCCTGAGGTTGCCTTCTGCTCAGCTCCTACTCCGGAGAGGGGTCACGCCCAGGGGAGTATTCAGGACCACCGGGGCTCCAGGCCTATCACTTTGTGTTCTGAGGCCCCACCGGAGCCTGCTTTGCTAGAAGCAGCAGCTCAGGTCTAAGCTGAGGTATATTGACTCATCACCTTAAAGTATCCTGACAGGCTGATCCTCAACCACACACCAGCTGCAGAAGCTGCCCGTCCGAGGGTCCCTCCCTCGCAGGAACGCCTCAGTAAATTCAGACAACAGGTCCTCTCATCGAAGCGTCTCTGGTTTCAGTCTTTCGGCCTTTCTCATCTCTACGGAAGTCCCTAGCAGGTGAGGTATAGCCCACCTTGTATAGGTGTGTGCGGCCCTCTTGGGGGGTGGCCAGGCCCCTGGCACTGGGGCTCACTGGCCTTGGCATGGCACAGGCCTGGCTCGTGGACCAAAGTCTGGGCTGACACTCAGCCAGTATGTGTGAGACGGTGCTGCCCCGCTCCACATACCGAATTACCTCCATACTGGTTGGAAAACTGACTCTTGCTGAGTCCCTGAAGTACCCCCGCCACACTTAGCCCCCCACCCCAAGGCTCCCCTGTGCCTGGCATCTCCCAGACTGAGGCCTGTTGTGGCATGGGGCGCCAGCGCTGAGGCTGAACTCCGTTCTCATCTGGTGTCCTGGCCACACCGATTGTTACATACTCTGAGAATATCACCCTCACCAGAGTGCCTCAGGCACCTCTCTGGACTAGGGGGACCTCTTAGCCTATCCTAATGAACACAGCACCTCCTGAGCGGGTGACAGGCTCAGACAGGACTGTAGCGACCAGACCCCAGCTCTCCACGTCTCCGCCCCTGCCTCTACACTGAGGGCTGCCGGACTATGGCTTGGCTCATTCAGACCAGCCCTTGCTGCTGCCACCACGGCACCCCGACCCCCTCCCCTTTGCCGCTTTCCTCCTCCTGTACCTCCCACCCTTGACATCCGATGCTCCTGGACTTAGCCTGTGCTTCTTGCGGGGAAGCAAGCCACAGGGAAACGCGTGAGATGCTGTCGCGGTGGCCCTGGTGGCCATGGTTGCTGGCTGAGGAGGAAGAGCTGGTGAGGGAGGCGATTCCTCTCCCGGGGTCTCCACGACTCCCCCGGTGAAGAGCTAGAATGTCTCCCAGGCTTCTCAGGGCAATGGGCACAGACACAGGCCGGCTCGATTTCCCCCCAACGGCTGTAGAAAACTGGGAAAGGGGCAAGGGGAGGCAAAGCCATCCGCCTGTCCCTTCTCCCCTGGGAATAACCCTCCCTTGTTCTTGTTTCTTTCCCCAGCAGAGAGGCAGAACTATGGCAGTGCCCATCTTGCAAAGGGAAATACAGCGATTTGGTGGGTTTGAGTGGTTTGCCTTCTGTCCTTCCCTTTCTCTCCTCTGATACCTGCTCGGTGTCCTTCCAGCTCCTTCCTCCCTCTTCCTCCCCCCCGGGCCGCACTGGCTTCCCAATTCAGGTCTTGGTTTTTCTCTGTGTGAGAGAAGAGCATGCATCGGAGGGGGGAGCGGCCTCTAGCACTTGTCATCTTCTTCTGTGTCACTCAGGAGGTCGCTGACAGCTCCGCACGTCATGCCCGGTCCAGGCCCCCCGCGCCTCCGCCGCCGATAGTGCCCGTTGGGCATCTGCCAGCTGTGCCGCAGGGGTGGGGCCGAGCCGATGGTGTTGGACCGGCCCAGGCTGGTGGCCACGGCTGCTTCAAAGGTGAGCGTCTCCTCCTCGCCGCAGTCCGAGGCGTGGGAGTCTTCGTGCAGGGCCAGGTAGGGCTCGGAGATGTAGCGCTGTGGGGAGGGGTGGCCCTGCCGGGGGTTGGAAGACTCGGGCAGGCCAGCGTCGTTGCTCTCCAGAGCTTGAGAGGTCAGTGGGGAGCCACCCTCACTCCCATCGGCTGGTGGGGAGACGCTCCCAGCGTGTCTCATCAGAGAGCTGTAGGAAAGGAGGGGCCGAGGCTTGGGAGGGACCGGTGGGAGCTGCCGCCGACTTCGTCGTGGGGTGCTGGAGTCGGAGACGGAGGGGATGGAGCTCTCACTCAGGGACCCCGTGCCCTGTGTGGCAGGAGAAACGTGGTACGTTAGCCTGGGTTTGCCATCGTCCCTACTTGGGACCCGGTACCAAGGTCTCTAACCCCTCCTACTGAGAGCCACTGGAACCCCCTCTGTTATTGGGTTGGCCAAGAAGGTCGTCCACGGTTTTCATTACGATGTAACAGAACACCCAAATGAACTTTTTGGTCAATGCAATACCAATCACAGCCACTTAGGGATGCAGAGATGAAAGGAGATTGAGGAGCCAGTACTATTGAGTGTGTCAACTTTCATTATGCTTACACATCTCTGTGCTTCCCTGTTGGCTCAGCGGGTAAAGGAATCCGCCTGCAATGCAGGAGACACAGGTTCGATCCCTGGGTTGGGAAGATCCCCTGGAGGAGGAAATGGCAACCCACTCCAGTATTCTTGCCTGGGAAATCCCATGAACAGAGGAGCCTGGTGGGCTACAGTCCACGGGGTTGCAAAGAGTCAGAAACAACTGAGCAATAGTACACATGCATCTCTGGCGTCAGAAGGTCTGGCTGGGGTCTGAGAGCCTTCATTTCTACTAATAACAAGCTCTCAGAGGTTTGTTCCATGGAATAAACACATTGAGTAGCAAAGATTCAGAAAGCTCTCTGTCACGTGGCACACTGAAAGCAAGCCTTGAAGCTTTAGGAAAGACAACTCCATGGAGGGTGAGAAGGCCCTACAGTTGCTCTGTCTGGGGTAAGTTCTTGGAAATTGGATCTCAGGACAGGGCAAATACCTTCCCTCATCTTCTCCTTCTGCATCTGTGTTTTCATTGGTGTGCTGAGGTTAGCTCAGCTTGTACACCCAGCTACTCATCTACTGGTTCAGGCCTGACTTGACCTGCTCACCGAGTCCCCAAGGTCCCTGAGATGGTAAGTGGACCTTCAGGGAGGTGTTTCTCAAGGTGTGTGTGACCTAGGAACCACCTGCTCAAGATCTTCTGGGAGATTCTTGGGTCCTTCCAAGTGCAGATTTCTGGGTTCTCCTTTCCGGAGGGTGTCACTGCTGAAGCAGAAGGTCTCAGGAATGTGCAGTTATAACAAGCCCAGGTGATTCCGTTCTGCACTGAAACTCACCACCACTGCGCTAGAAGTACCTTTATCAACTGCCTCTAAAAGCTGTCTATGGAAGCCCTTCCTCTTCCCCATTGCCATTGAGTGGGTCTGCCATCTGGCCTCTGACAGCCTTGGACTGAGGTAAGGCAGGGAGCCAGGGACAGTGGTGAGGAGGAAAACAGGGCCAGGGAATGTTTTCACACAGCCTTGGTAGCTATTTCTTAGACTGGGCTTTGTTTCAGCAACAGGGCAGAAGGAGAGATGATCTTCCTCTTGGGATAGCTGGAAGCTAAATAAATGAAATTGGATTGATCTTTTGTATCCTGTGTTGAAAGAGGAATCACCATTCCAACCAATACTGAGCCTCATGCAATTAGTCAAAGAAACTTTTTTGCCCTAAAAAACATTCCTTTCCTCTGAAATCTGCCTGAGATATTTATGAACTTATTTGTTGTGACTTTGTAACTCTGATTTCTGAGGACTCAGTCGGACTGACCCCTAGACACCACTGTCTTTCTTGGAGTACTCTCTGATTTTCTGTGAATTTATATCATTTCTGAATACATAAGCATGAAGTAGCTAACCTCTGTGCACAATGGATATAGTTTCCTGTGAAGGTGAGGTCTGTGTGAGTGCTGGATGCACACATTTTGCATCCAGTGTTAAAAGCCTGCCCTTCCCTGTCTTCCTGCAGAGGCCTGTCTTCCTCTCCACGCTCACCTGTCTGTTGGGGGTCTGTGACCTGCCTTCACTGGGAGACCGGGACTGACGGCGCTCAGGGGACTCCCAGTCGGCCTGGGTCCCTCGCTCCTCAGAGTTGCAGCGGGAGACGTCGGGAGAGAGAAGATGCTTTCGCTCTTTCGATCGTCCCCGCTCTCTGCCCCCTGAGCGGTGGGTGTCGGACTTGTGGCCTATGAGAGATGAAAAGGCAGTGAATCATAACTCTGCCCATCCTGGCTGCTGAACAACTCTTACAGCCTGGGACCGGGCCTCTCAAGGACCCTGACTTCTGCAGACATGTCAACAGGTGATCTGAAAGGGAGGCAGAAGACAAAGGCTGGAAAATTAACCTTTTGTGAAGAGGTAAGTGTGCAAGTTGTCACTGGAAAGACTTACAAATCCAAGGATGCAACTGTTCTCTTCTGCTTGTGCTAGATATAATTAAGGTAGAATCTTGGCCAGCAGTGTGGCCCAGGAATCCTCCATGTCCTAAACATGGGTGTGTAACTTTTTAGGGGGAAAATAGCATTAGGGGAAGAGAATTAAGAAGCTGCTATGAATGAAATAATGGATACAGTTACTGTAACGTCCTGAGACTGAAGTCAAAGGATTTCACTTCTGCTCAGGAAGATCCCCGGGAGGAGAAAATGGCAACCCACTCCAGTATTCTTGCCTGGGAAATCCTATGGACAGAAGAGTCTGGCAGGTTACAGTCCACGGGGTTGAAAAGATTCAGACATGACTGAGGGACTGAGCACATGTGCTCCTTTTCTGCCACTTAACTGCCCTATGATATGGGGCATGTCATTGGTTTTTTATCTTTCTTTCTTCATTTAGTAAAATGAAGAAACAGCTTGAATAGCTATTTGGCTCAAAAACAGCTTGAACCAAACTAGTGATTTTCTGTTTTTATCAACATGACACCTTCCCTTAAAACATAAATACATAAACCGATTCCAGGTAGCATTGTCTGGGTTGAAGTGGAGTTGGTGGGTGAAGCCCAGTGCCTGCCAGGGCATCTCTAATACATCCTTAAGGCAGAGGAGTGGTTTGTAGAAGGCCGTTGAGAAACCTCCACTTTCATGATTTCTACAGCCTGGTCTGGCAGAAAGAACTCTCATTAGCCTTTGTGATGACTGGGGAGGGTTTTGTTGCTGTGTTTCATGTGAGTCAGATAGGGAACCCCTTTTATTAAGGAGCATTCTTCCTTCACTCCTATAACACTGTCTTTTATCTGGATCCTGTTGCCATGATTTTTCAGTTCTTGTCAGGATCAGCCCTTCAAGAGCAGGAGCACCACAGAGAGTGAAGACTTTCTCACCTGAGTCAGAGTTCAGACGGTGGGCTGACAGCCTGAGGGAGGAGTGGTAACTCCGGCGCCGCGACTTGTAGGTGTTTTCGCTGCTTCGCTCCATGGAGAATTCCTCCAGCCACGAGGAATTTGAACGCTTATCGCGAATGGTGGAAAATGAACGTCTCATGGAGCTGGGGTCTGTCACCACCTGGAAACATGAGCCCCCGCCCCGCCCAGGAACACAAGGTATGGGTTAATTACTGAAACAGTCTTAAAGTAAGGAAGATAGAAGACTGAGATGGTTGAAGATTGCCAACTGTCACCTCCCGCGATTCCCTCTGGTTGAGACCTTATGCTGGAGGAGGCTGTTCCAGAAAGCATCTTTATATTAACATGGTCACTGGGCTGTTGCAGGGCTCCTCATCATTGTTCAGGGGAGCAGGGAGCTAAGTGTCCTCTGCAAGCTGCCCAGAGCCATCTACCCCAGGGACCCAGCCAGGATCTGCTGTGAACCTTGAGTTGCTTTGAAATAAGTGAGGGAGACTGTCAGAAAGTATCCACGATGCAAGAGGCATGACTTTGCCTTTTTGTGTCTTGCCCTCCTCGGAGAAGGCGCTGCTCTACAGTGCTAGAGCTTAGGAGAGCTGGTAACTGAATAGATACTGCAAGGCTCCTGAGAAAGCATTGCTCTCTCCATCAGTCCCACCCCAGCTCCACATTAAACTCGGGCAGTTTGATTTGCCACAGATATTAAAACAGATCCACAAAAATTTCTTGTCTCTGTCAAAACTTTGATGTAAGACAGACAGACAGGAAAACAGACAGAGGAATGAGGTGTGGTCTGTGCTGGTTAGGACAGACAGTCCTGACACAGAGCTGTATGTGTAAGTAATTGCATATGTGCTAGAAGAGCCAGGAACAGAGAAAAGGAAGGAAAAACCCATGGGGAACATCCTGGAGAGTATTTCTTGCCTAGCCAGTGGAGTCGTGAGGATGTGCAGACCATCCAGAGGCCCCACCCTTTTTCTGGCTGGCCTGTTGTGGTTAGACTGTTATTGGAAACACAGTGTGGAGGACCATGCTCCATAGAGAAGGCCCATGAGCCAGGTCTTGCTTACAGAGAGGCATGGGAGCAAGTCAAGGGCTCACCTGAAGATGTCAGATGTGTTTTCATAACCCACCAATTCAATACAGCCCAGGATGCCACTGAACATAGTAGTGGTGGTTGCCTTTTACCTGGGGATCCACAGTCAGGCGTGGCATAGAGGATGCCTTCCCAGAGCCCGCATGCTCCTGGGTGTCCGAAGGAAGGTAGATGCCATGGTTAGAGGGCTGCACGCTTTTTAATTCACTAACCTCTGGCTCCTAGAAATAAACACACAGCCAAGCTTGTGGGACTTGGTTCCATCCCATAGCTTCTCACTTTCAGTGGATGATTCTGCCTCCTCCATATGAAGAATGGCTTTCAGAAGAGAGACATCCACCTCTAAGGTCTCAGTTGTAGGCGTATATAGGTTTGTGTTTCTGTGTGCACATATATGGTATACCAGATGTCCCAAAACAGAAAGCTCTAACTAGGATTAAGAGGTAAAGATCACCTTTTCTAGTTAAGGACCATCTTAATTATTACTAAACAATGCATCAGATGTTACCACTTTACAAAATTTACTTTCTGCAAGTTGCTAGTGTTGGGTTTATTCTTTTAATCTGAAGAATTTGTCAATTAAATAGAAAGCAGTGTTTTAAGGAAAGTCACCAATTTCTGAAATCTTAAGACATGCCTTTAAGAGATTTCTTATGGTTAAAACCAAAAAAGGGTGTGGGTAGCCACCTTTCAAGAATGCTCTAGACTAGTGCAGTCCAATAGAAATATAATGCAAACCACTTATGTAATTTAAAATTTCCTAGTAATTACATTTTAAAAAGCAAAAATATATATGAAATAATAGATTATGTTTAACCCAATATATACAAATATTCTCATGGCAACATATAATCAATATAAAAATAAGATATTTTACATGTTTTGGCACCAAGTCTTTGACATGGATATGTATTTTACACTTATGACATATCTCAGTTTGGACTAATCACATTATAAGTGTTCAATTACCACATCTGGGCGGTAGCTATTGTACTGGACTATGAGAGCATTTGAGAGCTTTAAGAAGTTGGATTGGAAATCTCTAGATTCCTGCCCAAATCATTTAATTTTCCTGGTTAAGTAATGTTAGTTTGGCAAATGTACATGCTCTATATAGACAGCTAGTATCACTGCATAAAGAGTAGAGCTGCTTTAAAAATGTTTATACTGGCTACCCAACAAAGAGAGCTAGGAATATTTTGGACATCTGGAGATTATACCAGAAAAAGAGCATTTTATATTTAGGAAATGACACCCTAAAAACATGGGTGTATGAGTAGGGTACTGTTAAAGGTAAGGGTGTCTAAGACACCCCCTTGGCCTCCATGACCATTTGGCTGAGGGGTCCCTGGTATGCATGGGAAGCACTGCCTTCATGAGACAGGATATGTGTACTTGAGGAAGTTATGGTGTTTGCAGTGTATGCTTTATATAGTACACATGTCCAACCTGAAACAGATGTGATAATGCTGCAGTCTGTGTAACGATGCTGCAGTCTATGGGTGTCGGAGGTGGTGCGAGACACACACAGATCACAGCCATGCCCCAGGACATGGAGCAGGAGTACACAGTGGTGAGTGTGTAGCACGGGCTGACACCTGAACTGGATTACAGACACTAGGACTGACAATGAGATGAACATAGATCCAGAAAGTCCTGGCACTACAGCTCAGCCCTGGGGAACCTGCAGGAAGGATGATGTAATAAAGCCTCCCTGTGAAAGAAAGGACACTTTATTGAGATTTTTCTTAGCAGACACACCACCAGGCAAGCCATATGATGATGAGCGGTCCCTTTAAACTGTCTGTACCAATTAGGCCTTGGGCCTTGTTGCTAATTTCCTCAGAGAGGAAGGCAGGGAATTACTCCAGGGATTTTTACCTACCTTACCAAGAACACCTTCAGGCCGCCACTCACACACTGAGGGGAGGGGAGGCTCTGGTTCTGGTGGTCTCCCCAGTACAGCCATGCATAATTCCAGGTTTCCTCAGTCACAGGAAATGGAATCACTCATTTGCTTGTGCTACTGAAGTATCTATTCCCTTCCAAAGGGTACCCATCCCATCAGACATGCCACCCACAAGCAGGCTAGACCCACACTCCACCCACACATCCATTCGGGAAGCTCTGGGGTATACAGAGGCATACCCTGGGAGGGGTCAGGGGAAAAAGGAAGGGGAGAGAAGAACACAGATACATCAGAATCTAAGTGACATGGAACTCACTTAAAACAAGCTGTCTATATAGACTATGGCAGAGGTCAGGTTTCACCCCTTTTCCTCTCCAGACCAGTCAATCAACACCTGGGCTTTAACTCAAAGCTCCAGAGGGAACTTGACCTCATGGCTTCTGAACTAATAATAGTAAAGTCTGTCATCTCTGGGAATCCTATTTTAGCTTTCTATTAGTAAAATCCAAAATTCCATCTGCCTTCTTATCTCTAAGTTTAAACTCTATTCAATAGAGTTCTTAAAGAAATTTTGCCATTTCTGCTGGTGAAAATCTTTAGGTTCAGGAGCATGATCTTAGGGACCTCTTCGAATGTATTTGATCTTGTAGAATTGTGACCATAAGGGGCCAATTTTCCTGAACCCACACAGAGCAGAGGCATGAGAGTCTTCTGTATCTCCCAGCAGACAGCTAGTCACTGATACAGACCACCCCCCAGTTCTCCAGGAGGCAGATGGCATTCCTAGACCACAGGACTCTGCCTGGTTGGTGCCACTCATTCTTATGATGATTCACCCTAAGGCTCCTGATCAAAGGCAAGATTTCATTTGTTATTTCTGTTTCTCCATGTGATGCCCAGGGACATAAACTAAGAGAGCTTGGCCTGAAGTTCCTGCAGCAGGTAAGGGGCTTCTGGGGTTTTAAAACCTGAGGAGGGAGCATTTGTCAGAGAACATGAAAAACTCAGCCAGGAAAGTAGAGATGGCAGGAAACTCCCAGGGTAATTGGTTGGTTTATCAGAAACGTTTTTTTTTTTTCTGATCGATCATGGCTATGGAATAGAATATGGAAAAAAAAAAAAAAAAGAGTGGGAGGGATCAGGAAACCAAGGAAGTAATTTTTGAATTCATTCACCAGAGATTGTTGTTCCTGGAACTGTCCATCATCAGCCGGGTCCATACAGGCCAACTGGAATATTTCCTGCGGGGAGAGTGGACTCATCGAAGGGTATGCACTCCGGCCACTCCTGCAAAGCAACGCCACGTTCAGAGGTAATGTGTGCATGAGAGAGAAACAGTCATGACATAACTGCCATTACTAATTCCCACCCTGACAAGACTTTCTTCCCAGCAAGGGCAATACCCTTTAGCCTTGGCTAACTTGTAAGCCTGTCAACTTACAGGTGGCTAGCCCTGGTGGTGGGGGACACACACTGGAAAAGAGAAACCACTGTTTTCAACCTGCATTTGGAATGATTCATCATTTTGCTGGCGACTGGCATATCTGTGACAAATGACATCATTTGTCACACTCAGCCATATGGAAGACCAATGCTAGATTGTAAACCTGTTTCTGCTCAGCTTCTCCATCCGGCAGAAAAATGCCATAGTTTAAACAGTGAACAGTTTGTTTAAATATTAAGCAGTCATGGTCTTTTAAGAAATTTCCTCCACTCTCAGTACGAGTATGGTTCTATTGTGCCAACATCCATGGCCAAATGAAACAACTGAATGCCATGAACATTTACTGAAGGACTGCTCTGTACCAGATACTGTGTCTGTTGGCTTCTGAACTGGGTGGAATGATATTGTCACCTCTTCAGCATCACCTCCGACATCTGGGTCGATGGCTATGTAGGAGGATGCTTCAATGGCGATGAGGTAAAAGGACAGAGACAAAGTTGGCCAGGTGTTTAGGGACCTCTGAATGAAAAGTGCAGAGACCTGTTGCAGTGCGCCTGTTAGTAAATCACCTTTTGGTACCTGCAGACACTGTCAGCCAATGAAATCCACCCAGCTGGTTAGGAAAAAAAAAATAGAGGCAGCCAAGAACCTGTCCTGAGAATATGGCCACCACTGCTGTCGTCATTCACTACTACGAACCCCCTTTGCCCTAAGCGAGCACGCAGCTTGAGCTTCCTCATCACGAGAAGAGGGACGTGGTCAGTGACGCGGCAGCAGCTCTCAGTGGCAGTGGGGTCAGGAGGGAGAGATGAGATGGGAAGAGCCGCTGCAGAGTCTGCTGCTATATGGCTCTCGAATCCACTGGAAAACCTGAGGCCTGAGCAAGGACTGCCAATTATTTAATTCATTAGACTGGGAGCACAGGGGAAAATCGGGAGGTTTTTCAGCCGACCTGTCCCCTTGCTGCCGGTGAGGGCTTCCACTGAATTTTCACAACTGCTCGAGAGCCATCTGCTATTGAAACAACTGCTTAAATGTCAATCCTCCTCTTCCTCGGGCCTTGGCTTGAGAAACACAGGGAAAAGATGAGCACAGCTCTGCAGGAAACGGGCCCCTTTCTGTCCTATAGAAAATGAGTAACTGCAGGGTACCTAATGGCTAGAGAGGACCCTTGAAAATCACTGAACGACATTCTAGACTTGACTGATTTGAACACTGAGTGATCTCTTACTTTGAAAACTTTGTCCAGCTCCTCAGTGGTGTTAGGAAAGAGTCTAGAGGCCTAAACATCCTCCTCTTGTATGGTTTAGTCACTCAGTCGTGTAGCCTTGGCAGGCTCCTCAGTCCATGGGATTCTCCAAGAGAATCTTCCTGCCCCAGGAATTGAACCCGGTTCTCCTGCATTGCAGGAAGGTTCTTTTTTTTTTCCTTCTGTTGTGAATGTTTCCTTTTTAATTGGAGGCTAATTACTTCACAATATTGTGGTGGTTTTTGCCATACATTGACATGAATCAGCCACATGTGTCCCCCATCCCAGGGCACCGACTTTGCCATTTCACGCATCGAACTTGGACTGGTCATCTATTTCACAGATGGTACTATACATGTTTCAATGGCAGGCAGATTCTTTACCTACTGAGCTACAAGGAAAGCCCCTCCTCTTGCATAACTTTCCCTTACTCCCTGAAGTCCAACATGCTGGGCTCTCTCAACCACATTCAGTTGAATGTGCCAGACTCCTTTTCTGCCTCAGGACTTTAAGAAAGGCTGTTCCCAGCATACAGCATACTTCTCAAACACCCAGTCCCTTGCAAGCCGTTTTTTAAAATTTATCTTTCAAAAGTCACTTCCTTGAGGAAATCTTATAAACTGGTCAGAGCCCTCTCCCATATGCACTCAGATCATAATGCATTTTTTTCCATCCTAGTACTTACTAGAATTGTGATTAAATGATCAGAAATGACAAGTGTTTTTTTTTTCTTTCTGATAATCTGTTTCACGTCTGTTTTTCTACCAGGTGTAAACTCAACGAGAGAGGAGTCCAGTCATGTTCACCACACTGCCCCCAGAGCAATCACTACTTGGACACTACAGGGCTCGAGAAACACAGCTGGTCCCAAGGAACACAAGCGCTGCTCCATGGATGTCTCCATTTCAGGAGATGGACCATCATCTACCTAAAGCTCAAAGCAGAAACCCGAAGGTCATCTTTGATTCCTTCCCCTCCTTCATGCCATGTAGCCAATCAGTCACCAAATCTGACCCATTCTGTGTATGAATTACCTCTCCAGTCTGACTCTCTCTCTCTCCCCGTTTCTGTCCTGTTAATAATCCAAGCCACAGCCTTTAATAATTCACACAATTGCAGTCAGGTACTAGGTGGCATTCCATCTCTCAAACTGTCTCCCTCCAATCCACTAGCCCACACCAGACTAAAGAATGACCTTCGGAAAGCTGAAACCTGATCACGTCACTCTGATGACTGTATCCCCCATTACCCTTGGATGGAACTAAACTTCTGTATCCTAGCCCGGCCAAATCTGTCACCTGCCACGTCCCCTGACCTCTCTGTGCACCATCCATCATGACACTTTTTAAGTTCCTTAAATTTAACCTGACTTTTATTTCATCTCTTGAAGTGCTTGCTTCTGAGTCTTTTTCAAATGTTGCTTCCTCAGGGAAGCTTCCTCAAATCCTCAAACTACGGGCACTGCTTCCTTTACACTGCATCACAATAGCCCGCCCCCCATACACACGCATTTTAACTGTTACCACTCTTGTAATTTCTTTTTCAAGGACTGTGTCCATGGAAACTGTGATCATGTTGACTGAATCCCCAGTGACTAAACCAGTTTTGGGGTCACATTGACTCTCAGTAAATATTGGTCAAATCAATGAATAAATGAATCAATAAACATATGGAAGAGAGGCTGGGATGGTCCAATGGTGGGAGTTATAGTTTGCACAGCAAATCGTTGTGGTAAAACAGATCTAGATGAGAGACGGTTTCCTCCATTTCTAAGCCAAAGACCCTTGAAAAAACACCATAAACCCTTCCAAGAAGATAGTACTAGTGCTCTAATCATACCTCTTGACCTTTCTGCACAGACCAAAAAGAAACAGGAACTTGTTTTCTGTAGACAGGAGAATCCACACCTGCTACTTCAACACATCACATGTTTTTGTAAAAATGACCAACAGCCCTGGTTATCTTTCTTCGCTTTCAAACGTGGATTGTGACCTATGAAAACAATGCTTTTCAAAAACAGGTCTCCAACACCACAGGAAGAAGGAAATTCATGGTGTGAGAGGTTCCAAATGGTATTCTGACAGAGGTCTCATTCCCAAGATTGGGATTTCACTCCTCTGATAACTACCGAGGACATGATATTTACTGAATTACTGGTTCCATAACAGCCAGACTGGAAAAAAAATTCACTAACCACATGTGCACTAAATCGCTTCAGTCACGTCTGACTGTGCGACCCTGTGGAGGGTAGCCTGCCAGGATCCTCTGTCCATGAGATTCCCCAGGCAAGAATACTGGAGTGGCTTGCCATGCCTTCCTCCAAGGGATCTTCCTCACCCAGGGATCAAACCCATGTCTCTTATGTCTCCTGCATTGGCAAGTGGATTCTTTACCACTAGCACAACCAACCACAAAATGCCATTTACGTTGGGAAGGTGGACTCATGCCCTTTGAGTACTCACTACATGCTTGTGATGAGAGAGAGTGTTATAATGAGGTGTGTATATTATAATAGATCCTTTATGACTCATGGCCACATAGGGGCTAAGGCTTACAACTCAGAAGAACTGGTACATTCCTTAATTAGAGTTTTGTTTCTGCTTTCAATATAGAAAATTTTTTAAAAATGTTTTGCCTGATGAAAGGTTCTTTTTGTTCATTTCAGATAACACAGTGTAATGGGAAGACTCTGGGCTTGGAAATAACAGACTAAAATTCCAGTTCAGCATCCTACCAGCCGTGTGGCTTTGGAGGACTTAATGAATCGCTCTGAGCCACTGTTAAGTGGTGATACTAGTACAGCCTCTTCTTCCTTCGTCCATTCCCAGCGCTCCCTCTCTCTCGAGCTGGCCACAGCACCAATATGTGCTCAGTCCGCTTTTCTGTTACTCCCCGCTGAATAGCCATTTTAAGATACAACACGCTGGACTTCTCCGGTGGCCCAGTGGTTAAGAACCCACCTGACAGTGCAGGAGTTTGATCCCTGGTCAGGGAAGATTTTACATGTCGTGGGGCAACTCAGCCCACGCTCCCTAGAGCCCATGCTCTGCAACAGGAGAAGCCACTTCAATGAGAAACCTGTGCGCCACAACTAGAGAAAGCCTGAGCATAGCAACAAATACCCAGCTCAACCAAAACTATGTAAATAAATAAAAATTTAAAAGATATTAAAAGGGCTGCCATAAAAGTTAAAAAAAAAAAGATAAAACATATTTTCTTCTCAATTTCAGAGAGGGGCGCATCCACTCGTCTCAGAGTTAGTATTATTTCTCGGGCACTGCTAGGCAATGAATTTCTAGGTCTGCCTGATAACACAAGTGACAATGCCAGCAGGGGAGCTGTGGGCTTTCTGGTTATACTCACAGGCCTGAAACGGGGTCCTGCTGGAGATAAGGCAAGGCTTTGGCATTAGCAATGATCTCCTGAGGCAGAGACGAGGGCTCCATGCGCTGGAACATGGGTGCATTTTTCTGTGTTAAAAGTGGAAAGGAGGAAAAAGGAACTCAAATGACTGTGGGGGAAATACCACCGACTTGAGTAAAATGGGAATATGACTGATACTGTGTGACTACCTGAACCTCTGCCCCACTGGGTTTGTAATCCCCCGATCCTAGGCAGTCCGTGGGCCCTGCAAGGCCTGACCTCTGCTGCTATGCATTTGCGGGGCACTGTCCCCCAGGGATGCACTGGCCTATCCCGTCAGGGGCCCACCCACCCACCACCCAGTCTGTCCTTGACCTTCACCTGTTCTTCCAGCTGCTGCCTCTGCTTCTTCACCTTGCTTTGTTTGTAGTAGTCCATGATCATCATTGCTGCATAGATTTTGCCCACAGTCAGGTCAGAGGCTGAGGATACCAGTGTGGCATGGAGGGAAATAGGAGAAGATGGGGAGAGAATGAGGACACCTGGGAAGCAGGTTTGCCCCTTCCAGCACCCAGCCATCCAACATTTATGGAGGGTTCCATCTGTGCCAGGCACTGAGGATACAGAGTAAACAGGTCCCCAGAGCTATCCTTAGGGGACTTCCACAGCCACCCAGGGAGGCTCATGTTACTAATGATAAGAAACACATTAGTAAGCACCACCCCCAACCCCTGGAATGGTCTTGATGTCCATCTCTTAGTAACAGCACCTTTTCCCCAACCACTTGAAGGTTTGCTGAACTGTGTTATGTGTGAGGATAGAGCTGTGCACCCAAGAAGTTTCACCCACAACCACAGTGGCCTATCTGAAGAAACTATTTTCCAGGATGGAGCTTCCTCAGAAAACTGACAACAGAACTACCATATGATCCAGCAATCCCACTCCTGAGCGTATATCCAGACAAAACTAGACTTCAAAAATAAAACATGCACCCCATGTTCATCACAGCACTATTCACAACAGCCCAGACATGGCAACAACCTAAATGTCCATCAATGGATGATGGATAAAGAAGCTGTGGTACATTTACACAATAGAACATTACAGGGCCATAAAAAGAATGAAATGTCATTTGCAGCAACACGGATACAACTAGAAATTATCACACTTAAGTGAAGTAAGTCAGAAAAAGACAAATATCATGTGATATCACTTTATATGGATTCTAAAAATGGCACAAGTGAACCTAGCTATAAAAAAGCGGCACACCCATGGACACAGTACAGACTTGTGGTTGCCAAAGGGGAGGGAAGGATTGGGAATTTGGGGTTAGTATAGTTTTGTCTATCTATACACGATAGATAAACGACAAGGTTAGTATAGCACAGGGGTGGAAAAGAATATATGTATAATTGAATCACTTTTCTATATACCAGAAATTAACGATGTAAATCAACTATACTTCAATAAGCAAAAAGAAACTTTTCAGCTAATGACAAAAGGGACTTGAGAAGTGAGGGATTTCTGTTTTCTAAGAATAAAAGAGCACCCTTCCCTTATCTCCTTGATCACTCCATGTTCCCTCCAAAGATGTGGTCTTGGCATGCTGGGCCCACAGTGACAAGGATAGCCAAGAGGAGACCACGCACCTTTGGGCATGGGCACGAGCAGATCCAGCATCTTCTGGGACAGGTGAGGCCAGATGGCCAGGGTCTCCTTCTGGAGCTCTGAGTCTAGCTGCTGCCTGTCTGCACCACCTGGGAGAAGATACATTTATTAATAACAAAAACAGAACAGACACAGAAATAACAAGGACGGAGGGAGGAGATGGGACAGAGGCTGAGTCAGCATGGCGCCTCATATTCTTGGAGAAAATCTTGGCACGTAGTGACTGTGGATCTTGCAATCCTGGGTCTTTCTGCTGAAGAAGCGGAATGCATTCTGGCTCCTGTTTTCAGTGACTCAGGAATATCCCGCCACAGAGAGCTGAAGCCCTGGGGACCAAGATCAGCTTCCTCATTCACTCGCAGAGCCTCCCAGCTGCTCAGTATATCAGAAGGGGAAATGCAGAGCGCCACAAGCCAGCCTCCTCTGCCTCATTATACATGTATCAGTCCTTCCAGTGATCTAACCCGAGTCTGAGTGAACCAATTTTAAAAAGGACTTGGACCAGATAAGAGCAGGAAACTGGAGGCCCTTCTGGAAGTAGCAAACCCTTTCTTTCCTAAATCACTAAATGAGCAATCAAGAGGAACAAAGCGTTTGATCTTTGTTAATTTGATTAATATGTGTCTTGGGGTGTTTCGCCTTGGGTTTATCCTGTTTGGAACTCTCTGGGTTTCTTGAACTTCTGTGACTATTTCTTTCCTCAATTTAGGGAAATTCTCAACTATTATCTCCTCGAGTATTTTTTCATGGCCTTTCCTTTTATCTTCTTCTTCTGGGACTCCTATGATTCGAATGTTGGGGCGTTTCATATTGTCCCAGAGGTCCCGGAGGTTTTCCTCATTTCTTTTGATTCTTTTTTCTTTTTTCCTCTCTGCTTCGTTTATTTCCATCATTCTATCTTCTACCTCACTTATCCTATCTTCTGCCTCCGTTATTCTACTGTTGGTTCCCTCCAGAGTGTCTTTTATCTCCTTTATTTCATTATTCATTCTATATTGATTCCTTTTTATTTCTTCTAAGTCCTTGATAAACATTTCTTGCATCTTCTCAATCTTTGTCTCCAGGCTATTTATCTGTAACTCCATTTTGCTTTCAAGATTTTGGATCATTTTTATTATCCTTATTCTAAATTCTTTTTCAGATAGATTCCCTATCTCCTCCTCTTTTGTTTGGCTTTGTGGGCATTTCTCATTTTCCTTTACTTGCTGAGTATTTCTCTGCCTTTTCATCTTGTTTAGATTACTGTGTCAGGCGTGGCCCTTCTGTATTCTGGTAGTATGAAGTTCCTCTTTGTTGTGGAGGTTCCTCACTGCGGTTGGGGTTGGACAGGTGGCTTGTCAAGGTTTCCTGGTTGGGGGGGCTTGTGTCGGTGTTCTGGTGGGTGGAGCTGGATTTACCACAATGAGGTATCATTTCACACCAGTCAGAATGGCTGCTATCCAAAAGTCTACAAGCAATAAATGCTGGAGAGGGTGTGGAGAAAAGGGAACCCTCTTACACTGTTGGTGGGAATGCAAACTAGTACAGCCACTATGGAGAACAGTGTGGAGATTCCTTAAAAAACTGGGAATAGAACTGCCATATGACCCAGCAATCCCACTACTGGGCATATACACCGAGGAAACCAGAATTGAAAGAGACGCGTGTACCCCAATGTTCATCGCAGCACTGTTTACAATAGCCAGGACATGGAAGCAACCTAGATGTCCATCAGCAGACGAATGGATAAGGAAGCTGTGGTACATATACACAATGGAATATTACTCAGCCGTTAAAAAAAATACATTTGAATCGGTTCTACTGAGATGGATGAAACTGGAGCCCATTATACGGAGTGAAGTAAGCCAGAAAGAAAAACAACAATACAGTATACTAATGCATATATATGGAATCTGAAAGATGGTAACGATAACCCTACATGCGAGACAGAATAAGAGACACAGATGCATGGAACAATTTTATGGACTCTGAGGGAGAAGGTGAGGGTGGGCCGTTCTGGGAGAATGGCATTGAGACATGTGTATTGTCATATGTGAAACAGAGCACCATTCCATGTTCGATGCATGTGACAAGGGCTCAGGGCCGGGGCAATGGGATGATCCAGAAGGATGGGATGGGGAGGGAGGTGGGTGGGGGGTCCGGGAAGGGGAACACATGTAAACCCATGGCTGATTCATGTCAATGTATGGCAAAAACTATTACAATATTGTAAAGTAATTAGCCCCCAACTAAAATAAATAAATTTATAAAAAAAAAAAAAAAAAAAGAGGAACAAAGCACTGCCATGATAGCACTGGCCACAGAAGCCTTCCAAGACATTCAAGACACCATGTAAGGAAAAAAAAAAAAAAAACAGAACTGAAACTCACTTGTTCATTCAACAAATATTACTAAAATGTCTACTATATGCCAGACATCAAAGACCATATACTCTTAAAGCTCAAAGGAGCCTTAGTGAATATCAAGTCATTCATTTCATTAAGAGGAAAGGGCAAAAGTTAAATAATACAGTAACAGTTACTGTATCTCAGAGGTGAAAACTGGGAGGTGACAACTACTTGATCTCCAGGTTACTTCATGGTCAGATGAAGTTCAAATATCTCTGTCCTGCATCACTCCGGGTGAGTTGTTCCAGAATCGTCTTCCTTCCTAAGGTTACTGACCTTTGGCAATTTTAATGTCCAGAGCTGTCCGGATCAGAGCCATCAGCGTGGAAGTGAAGTGGACGGTCATGTCCTCGGCCACTGGCATGTTCATCAAGACCAACCTCTGAGTGAAAGAGAGAAAAGAAACAGCAGGAGAAAACATATATCGAAAGAAACCTTGGCGACAAGGGAGGAAAAGTGCAGAGGTCAGATGCAGAGACAAAAAAGAAGGGCAAGGATTCCCCCATCCCCTGTCCCAGTCCTGTCTTGCCCTGCTTCTCACTGAAGGCTCATTGGCTGCTGTTTTTTCTTTTTCTCCTCCTAGGGAATGATGCCAAATTCCAAGGGAAGAGGGACTCATCATTCTGTAGGACTCCTCCAGGGTCCTAAGAATGTCTTTAATTAGGATTCCTAAAAACAATGTCTCAGGGAAAGGAGTCAGCTCAGGGAGGTGGCTCCATTCCCTGCTTCAGGGCTGTTCTACAATCCCACTTGTCCCATGAAGACCCCCAAAAACTCAGGTGAAAAGACAGTGATGGGGGGGTCAATTTTACTTTGCTTATTTGACTTGAAAGATGCATCCTGATGCCCCCTTTTTGAGTCTTTAAATTGCCAGCACATGGTTGAACATGCAGAAGTCCAGCTTATCCAAAGGATGAAGTGGAGCAGAATGGAAAAGTGAGAGAGTGCAAACAGGGTCCAGGGGAAGAGGGCTGGGGAGAGCAGAGAAGACAGGAAAGAAGGGTGACCGAGGCAGGAGCAGAGTGGGCAGGCCTTGTCCCCCTCACCCAGAGGAAGGGGGTCAAACAGAAATGGCCAAATCCACTTTCCAGAGAGTATCTTGCTTTTGGAATTAATTTTTCCTCTGATTCCTGCAACCCTTGGTGCCCCCGCCCCAAGGTTCACCCCAGAAATTCAAAGAACTCAGAGCCATATAGTCCATCACCTGTTAGATGTGGAATCATGACAATAAAGGATGCCGGCCCTTAAGCTGCACAGGAGGAGCCATGTAGTGGGGTGGATGAGGGTCCCTAATAGACGCCCCCTGTTCCAATGAGATGCTCTCTGAAGCTTTAAACTTGGAGGGAGCAGCAGGAGAAGGTCCTCCAGCAGAACCACCAGCCTAGCAGGAAGTCAAGCGTCTCTTTCCAAGGCAGGGTTTCTAACACTCATCGGAACATCTCACCTAATGTGATGCCACAAACATGGCATCTTAGAGTGTAAGGCCAGTTTCCGGTTTGTATCTGAGTTCCACCTCTCTCCCACTGCTTTAGACTTCTAGAGAAGTGGCACCATTGCCAGGATGTATTGCTAGGTGAATGAAAGAGCTCCAAAATTAACAGTAACTATTAACAGTAATAGTTTAACAGTAACTATTACTGAATGTGGAGGAGGAAATGGCAACCCACTCCAGTATTCTTGCCTGGAAAATGCCATGGACAGAGGAGCCTGGTGGGCTATATAGTTCATGGGGTCGCAAGAGTCGGACACGACTAAATGAGCACACACACATTACTGAATGTGGAGGAAAAGTTCAGGCCCCAAGGCTCTGAGCACCCTGATGGCAGGTGACTCCTAATGTACAATGCTGCTCTAAGAAAACTGAGGGGAGTCCATCCATATCTCAGTCATGCCAAGAAGGCAGGCCTAATGCTGAACACAGCCTGTGCCCATCATCACCCTTTCCTTTGATATTGCCAGGAAAAATGGGTAGTGGGGCTAATGGGGGAAGGGAGCTGCATCCTTCATCATACATCAAGGAATGGAGGTCATGTTCCTTTTTATTTTTCTTCCTGATACCTAGAAGGAACCATACCACTGTTCCTTCCTATGTCATGGAGGAAGAAATTTGTTAAGAGTATTCCTTTCTCCTAAAAATTTCTTCTTGAACCATGTTTAGTGGAATTGATGCATATTTCCTAGTTTTTAGTTTATCTGATGGAAGATCTTTTTATAAGCTCTGACTGCGGTCCTTCTTGCCCAAATATGCTATTCTGCAAGGCACCACCCTGCTTCCTCTTAAAGGAAACATCTAACCCACTCACAAGAAGTCACACACTTGTAGAAACAGAAAAACACATTTAAAGTCTTACAAACCACCTGTGTATCATCCTTCCATGAACCTTCCTGACCCTTGCATCCCATCATTTCTTTTCTCCTTGGTTCCCCCCTCCCACTCTTCCCAGCCCAGCTTCCTCCCCCACGTTCTGACCTCCCCGCAGTGGGATCCCATTTCCTGCTGGTCACTAGCCCAGAACAAAGGAAGGGGTGGTCTACCTTATATGCCACCTTGGAGGGACATCTCTTGCCGAGGCCTAGCGGCGGTGACATGAGAGTCAGCATTTCATACATCTCAGTGTAATGGATGCGGCCACTGCTCATGGCGGGGGTGGGGGGCAGGGGTCAGGGCAGGGAGGGTGGCCGGGAAGAGTGCAGACAGGGAGGAGAGGAGAACAGGCATTCCCGGGGGGAGCCAAAACAAACAAAAGAGTACAGAAAACAGGAGAAGAGAAACGAAACAAAATGGACAAACAGGAAAAGAATAGGAAACCTGTTAATCAAGGCAGATCATACACGTGTCTCCATCCTGGTGCGGATTTATATCACGCCCCACACAGACCCGGGAATGTGGCGGCAACCTTAGGTCCCTCTGCCCTGCGCTGTCCTAGGGACTGGTGTTCCCCTTAGGGAGGAGTGTCACCCTACCTCCCTGTTCACACCATCCATGCCCCCTACAATGCAAGATGGTCTTCACTTCCCAGGGCTGTGTGCGAGCGGTATAAACCAGATAGACGGTGCTCCAGCCCTGGGTTAGGGGTTTCTGGCCCCTCCCTGGCCTGGAAGTCAGGCCCTTCTCCTGCTCCGAACCCATAGGCAGGGGCACCGTGTATCCCGCTCTGTGGTGTAAATGCTGCAGGAGGCAGCTGCTGGCGCTGAAAGTGGTGGGCAGAGGCTGCTGCTCTTGGCCCGTTGCTTCCACCTGGCTCTGTGGGCAAGAGTGCTCTTTGTGTGCCGGCATGCCCCGGGGCGGCGGCATGCTGGGACCAGAAGAAACAAAACCAGGAGGAGGAGGAGCATCTCGCATGCCATGCTGCCCTCCTGGGCTCTCCCACATGCGGCCGCGGGGTTCACCAGGGTGGAGTTTAAAGAGTCTCTGCAGAGGCAGCTGTTCGGCCTGCCCGAGTACAGGAATCACTGGCCGCCATCCCCGGCCAGCTCCTCTCCCATCGCCCAGGCTGGCATCTTTCTGGGCCTAAGTCATCTTCAGCTGCCAGACGGCACTGCACTCCAGGGAGCCTGCACATCCCTCATGGCACACCAGGAAAGGCTTCCTTATCTCAGAGGCTTGGCCTTGGACCCAGGCTGGGTGGAGCCACTGTGTTAGCTGGAGAGGGAGGTCCCCTGTGTGCCCCTGAACCATGTTCCTGGTCTCACAAACAAGCAGTGACTGGGCAGTCACAACAGACCCCTCAACAATATACGGCAGGACCCTCAGGCAAGAACTCTGCTCTGGAGCCCTCTGTGCTCTATTGAGACCTTCCCAGACCCTCTGAGCTATTAAATTCTCCCACATGCCATGGACTGTATCCCTTTCACCTACTTTACTTATCCTCACCTCCTGCCCTCATTTTTTTTTTTGTTTCTCACCTTTCTGTCCTATAGCTTTCATTGAGTTGGACAAATGTTTGGTTCAGGGTTTTCTGTTAGACCTTATGGAAAAAAATCCAAGCGACCTTTTTGGCCAACCGACCCAAAATAATCACTTGGGACCAAACTGTCCAGAATGGGGCAAGGGTAAGTGTGGTTAGAACCACACTTTCCTACCTTCTATATGGGAGGATGCTACTCCTGTGTGAGAAGGAGGCGCTCTATCTCCAAGGGAAAGAAACCAGAACTCCTTGCTGAATTAAAAAGATTTTTGCCTTCTGTGGAGGAGGGAGAGGTTCCTCTGAATTTAGGTTCCTCTAAATCCACAGAATAAGGTGGAGAAAGAGAGAGAGGAGAATGTGTGTGTGTTCCACACGCACGAATGAGTGTGTGCATGTGAAGAAAACAGGTCAAAGCAGCCTCTGTTATTAAGTTCTCAGCTCTTTTTTATCCACTTCCCTCCCCCCCAAAATGCCCTTCTTCCTTGTGTAACAGCTGCTGGTTCTGGAAGGGTTTGGACCTCTTTAAACTCAAAGGAAAGCAACATGAAGGTCCCCTCATGTGGTGCAGTGGTGGTGGAGCAAAACAGAGAGGAGGGGGGTTGGAGGCTGCACCCCGCTGCCGGTCACGGTCATGGTCACGGTCACGGCTGGGGACCGGAGGCAAACCTTGCAAGCCACCCTGTAGGGGCAGTTCTCTCCCAGGCCCAGAGGCGGCGAGATCAGCCGCACTAATTGGTACATATCCTTATACGGGATCCTGCCGCTGTAAAGGAAGCACAGGTGGGTTAATAGGACACTCAAAGAAGGGGAGGAGAGACATGACAGCCTAGCCATGAAAGGGACGGCCGGAGGAGGATGGGTGGCTTCTTTCCTTGGGCCTGGAAAAGCCAGACCAGGAGAGACGGAGGATGGTTAGCATCAGAGAACCAGCACCTTGCAAACGGCATGAACCATCACTCTGCAAACTACACTGCCTCCGATTTTCCAAGGAAATCAATGCCTAGTGACCATGAGCACCCCACGATGTGTCTGGCCCGTGCCTGGCCAGCTGAGGCAAATGGAGTTTGGCTCCAGCTAGGCCTCTACGAGCCAAGTCCACCAGTTCACAAATGCCTCCGACCACCATCAAGAGCAGATGCCAGGCTGCTGCGAAGCGGACTGCAGAGCCCTTTGCTTTTCACAGACACTGCTTACAGGCAGCTACTCAGACCCGCTTGTCAAGTGGTGGGAAGTCAGCATCTTTCCCTGGACTGCGAGAGAGAAATTTCCCATTAGGCTAATTAGCAAGGTGCACAGTTGGCAGGAGGGAACCTGCGGAGGACTTTGCTTCTCTTTGTGGCAGATTTTCCCCAGAGTTCCACTTGGGCAAACGCTTCTCAATGTGGTAGGAGCTTGCCGGGATCTGTGCTCAAAAAGCAGCCTGCGAGGGAGCCATAGGGCTCTCCCTCCAGTCCTGCTCCTGCCACCCCACCCGCAGACAGCCTGGTCAGATCCAGTCAGAATCCCAGGAACACTGGGGCCTGTGACATCAACCCCCTTTCACAGAGCCTGCTAGAGACTTCTGGCTTCCTGTGGAAAGAAGAGAATTGACAGTTGATTCATTTTCAGAGGCTAAAGCATCTGCTCCATGAGGGGTCAGAACCAGTCAGCAACAGCCAGAGATCTGTGGGTCTGGACACACCCTGGTTTACATCCGGGTTTCCACTGCAAACCATAAGCGCACACCTCCACCTCCAAGCATCCAATCCTCACCAGCCATGTCAAGATGACAACTTTGCCCCAGCTCCACTCTTCCTAATCTTTTCTTGATTTTGCTGTTGATTCTTCCTCTTCTTCCAAATAGCTCAGCAGTACTTCCAAGTCTCTTGACTCTTGAGAGGAGGTTCATTTTACCATGTGTTCTTTGGTTCCTTATGGTGGTTGAGGCGTGGGTGAACTGGTTCTGCTGTTCATAGGCTGATGTACTTTGCAACCTGTCTACCTCCTTTTTGAAGACATTGGCCCACTTCACCTTGGTTAGTTTCCCCTCTCATCTCCTAGAGAAGGCCAGTGAAACTAACCAAGACAAGTCACGCTGGGAATTTCAAAGCAGATGCAAGAGGTTTTCCTTGGTCTTTCACAGCTCGTGTGTCTGAGTCTCAAGATTAGTCCTCATGGAACTACTCTTCCCAGCAGATGGAAGAACTGGGGAGCAGCATGTTTAATGCACAAGGGACGTGGGTCCCCAGATAATGTGAAACCACAGGTTTTTGAGAGCCTGAGTGAGGCTAGGTGAGCAAAGAACTCCTTTGCTAACAAATAGTTTCTTCTCTTTCAGGTGAGGGATAGAGGTCCCTCCTGGGTCTCCTGATCCCATGGCCATCCAGCTCTACAGACATCAATTTTTCATACTTTCTACTTCCTTTCCCATATGCTTATTAATGATAACAAAAGTTACATACACGATTTAATATAATCCTCACAACCAGCCTTCACGGAGGTAGGATCATTACCACTTATTATACAACAGATATGGGAGCTCAGAGTGATTGAGTGATTTGTCCAAAGCCACACAGTGGACAAGATGCAGGCCTGGCTCCCTTCGCCTGTAACACACTGCCCATGGCATTCTAATCACCCTATCCTACTAGAAAGGAGGCCCAGAAAGTAAACGCCATTGCTCAGCTACTGTAACAATAACCGATTCAGAGAACTCTGTGCTCTAAGTTGTTAATAATTACTGAGAGAAAGAGGAATTCCTACGTGTTCTTCCAACACCTAAAGAAGTGACCCAAGTGCAACAGCCTCATAGGAGGATAGGCTTGGGGAAGAGTCTCAGATTATGAAATGGTTCCAGGTGGAAGCAACGTGGTCCACTCCTATGAACGATGGCATTTCTTATAGTATTTTCAGAAGGGGGCCAGAATGGATAGGTTGGCGAGATAAGATCCTAAAACTAAAATAAGCTGGGACAAAGGTCCCGTGAAATGAGCGCTCACAGCACTCTCACTTTGTCTCCCACTGTGAGGACCAAAAAGGTTGCCTTTGAACTTGAAGCAGGGATTTGCAAACTTTTTCAGTAAAGGCTCAGATAATAAATATATATATATTTAAATTTGAGGGTCATACTGTCTTTATCACAATATGTGAAAACAGCCATAAACAATAGATGAATGGGCATAGCTGTGCTCCAATAATACTTTATTTCCACATAAAGTGAGCCACATTGAGCCTGTGGGTTATAGTTTTCCAGCCACTGCTTTAAAGTCCAGAAGGCACAATTTCACTTGAGAACTACTGGAAAGTGAAAAAGATCTGGGAAGGCCACCTCTGCAAATTCCTGCCATTTAATAACTCAGTTCCATACAATCAAGACCCACATGTGTTTAAACCATCAGTTTGAAGAATAACTTGCTTGGTTGTTTATATAATTTCAGAGTTATATGAAACTGTACTTTTGAGAGGGATGAGAGAGAGAAAGGACTGAGGTCACTGACCAGGTGGCCAGATGTCCAGCTGACCCAGAGAACCCCCCTGTGACTCAGAGGAGTCCACTAACCATTCTGGAAGCTCCTCTGGGGACTGAACTCAAGCACTCTGAGTTGCAGACTGTGTATTGAGATTGTCAAAGAAAGGAAAATGCCTGTTATGGAAGGAAAGAGCAGGGAAAAGGAAAATACAGAAGCTAAGTGGTCCATAGCATGCTTGATCCCAGAGCCAGTCTGACGACCTGGCCCCTTCCCTGGCCCACAGCCAGGAGGACTCTCCTCTCCTTCTGCAACAGGCAAGAATGGGGTGGCTCCCATCCCAACCTCCTTGAGAACCCCAGAGGCCCTTGATACGGGCCCCAGAGCGGGTGGCCGAGAGGCCTACGCACCATGCTGCTCTGTCATACTCTGCCCAGACACGGACAAACTCGTCCAGGTGGTGAGGCCCCAGGATGGATGAGTCCCGAGTCAGGTACTCAAAGTTGTCCATGATGACAGCCACAAACAGGTTGAGCATCTGGAGGGCAAGGGGGAGAAGGGGAGTTAGGGGAGACCCACAGCAGAAAAACAAACTTCGAGGCAAGTAAAGAATTCATAAGTTTGTAAGGCTAAAGTTCCTAACCATAGCCCTGTTGATTCTGCTGGATGCAACACATTTTCACAACTGAACCACACATCTCACTGTGCGAGTGCTATGAATCCACTTTGCTATGCCACTTTATATTTGTGAAGAACTCCTCAGTCGCTTTTGTTATCTATTCAATTTCTTTCTTTGTTATTGCAGCAGCAGAGGGAGCAGCAGTAGCAACAGATTCTCAAAGGCCAGAGGAAGTCAAGGCCCAACACCAAGCCTTTCTTCCAGTCTCCCTTCCCCACCCATGCTCACCACAGCTGCCTATCAGAGAGCTGGTGGGATGCCTTAGAGCGGATGCAGGGCTTACTGTGCAACAACCTGAAGCTGTTCACAGCTCTCAAGTGCTTCTGAGACCCTGTTCTCCTGCTTACTTGTTCAACAACATTTATTATGCACCTACTGTGTTCCAGACAGAGCTCCAGGTGTCAGGGGTGGGAGGTAAGAAAGTTCAGGTCTGAGATATATTTCCATGACTAGCACATTCCTTAAAGCACAGCAGGTGTTCACTAGATGCTGTTACTTGAATATTCTTAAAGACATTTAGTATTCAGCAGAGACTACTGGAAACACACAAATGTTACAGATTTTAAATATATATTTATTTATATATATATTTGGCTGCATCGAGTCTTAGTTGCAACATGCAGGCTCTCTTTGTTGCCACACTCCAGCTTCTCTCTAGTTACAGCAAGTGGGCTTAGTTGCCCTGCAGCATGCAGGATTTCAGTTCCCCAACCAGGGATCAAACCCACACCCTTTGCACTGGAAGGCAGATTCTTAACCACTGGACCCCAGGGGAAGTTCCTACAGACTTTTTTGAGAGCCGTGAAAGAAACAACAGGGACAGAAAAGTGTATGGGTTTGAATTTCATATAATTTTCATGTCAGGATATATCATTCATCTTTTAAGTTTTTTTCTGAACTACTGAATAAGGTAAAAATCATTGTTTCCGGTTTCCCAGGGACACACCCCTTGCCTAGTCCCAGTTAATACAGTTTAGTGGGGCACTCCCATGACCCAGGCCTCAACCAGCCATTGAATCCTGTCCCCTGGGCTACAGTGCTGGTGATCCAATTAAGGCCAAGAAAATGGCATTGAATCTTCTGTGCAAGAGAACTTGTTTTTCCTTATTGGCCTTGAATATGTCAGGATTGAGGTCTAGAGCTGCTGCTGCTGTTGCCATCTTGGAACCACGGGCTAGGGGTGTTGGAGGAAAGAGCTCGTGTGGAGAAGCCTGGGGAAGAGATCTGTCAACAGAGAAGGAAACCTGGTCCTGGGGATGATGTCATCTGAGCCCCAGAGCAAGCTCGTGTAAGCCTGTCCTGCCCAACTCATTTATGTAAGACGATAAAATCCCTTTCTGTTCATGTCAGATGCAGCTGGACTTTCTGTCACTTGCAAGGGAAAGAATCTTGCCTGACAGAGATGAATCGCCTGTGGGGGGTGAGCAAATGGGAGCCTCTGCTGCTGATTCCCAGGTGAAGCGGCTGGGTGGGTGGAAGTGCCCAGCAGACAGGATATGCAAACAGGATACACGGGATCAAGAGAAAGTCTGCAGCCAGGGCCTGCTGGGAGTCTCCTCTGCAATACAGAGATGGCTGTTGCATCCTAATAACTGGTCTCCTCCCTTCCTTCCTTCTCCATTCCACTGCCTAGAATAGAAGTGGATCCCTGGAATCTAGTTGTCTTCTTACCACAAAGCTGAGGGACACTTGGTGGACATGAGGAAGCAGAAAGAGGGAAAGAGTCTGGGGTACCAGACACTCTGTGAAGTCACCATAACCAGCCCGCACTGCCTTCCTCCGGGCTTCACTGACTTGCCAGGAAAACAAACAACATCCCCCTTGGTAAAACTACTGTTATTTGAGGAGTTCCGTTTCAAGCAGCTGAATCTAATCCTAACATCGACTTTTCTTTCTGTCACTGTGACTGGAGCCACAGTGAAATTTATTTAATCACTGTCCAGGTTATAGAGGGTTTTCCACATACAACTGGCTTCCCAGGTGGAGCAGTGGCAAAGCATCCACCTGCCAATGCAGGAAATGGAGGAGACACGGGTTCTATCCCTGGGTCAGGAAGATCCTCTTGGAGGAAGAAATGGCAACCCACTCCAGTATTCTTTGCCTGGAAAATTCCATGGACAGAGGAGCCTGGTGGGCTACAGTCCATGGGGTTGCAAAAGAGTTAGACACGACTGAGTGACTGAGTACACAGCACCATTATCCCTTGGCATCTGCTGAGAATTAGTTCCAGGACCTTCCCAGATACCAAAATCTGTAAATGCTCAAGTCCCATATGTAAGATGGTCAAGTACCAGGAATTCCCTTGTGGTCCAGTGGTTAGGACTTAATGCTTTCAGTGTGGGGGCCCGGGTTTGATCCCTGGTCTGGAACTAAGATTCTACAAGCCACGCACAGTGTGGCCAAAAAAAAAAAAAAATGGTGTAGTATTTGCACATAACCTATGTACAGCCTTCTGTACACTTTAAATCATCTCTAAATTGCTTATGATTTCTAACATAATGTAAATGCAACGTACATTTACACTGCACACATTCCTAATACAACGTAAATGCAATGGACATTTGCTGGTATGTGGCAAATTCAATTTTTGGATTTTGGAACTTTCTGGAGTTTTTTTTTTTTTTAAACATTTTCAGTCTGAGGTTGGTTGAACTCACGGAGGCAGAACCCGCAGATAGGGCCGACTGTATCCACACATTTTCTTTACACTCCTTTCCAGATTCTATTATTAATGTTAGCAAAAACTATCTATTTGTATTATTATTGATTTACATTTGCATAGTCTTTTATAGCACTGTGTATATATTCACACCTATCATACGTTTTAATGCTTGTTCTAACCTTTTGTGAGGCAGGTTTAATTACCATCAGCCCTTCAAGGACACAAGCGCTTCCTATACACATTTATATTCTTTAGCTCCAAGCACACAGCCGGGTACATCCCAGCGCATCAGTAAATCTTTCCAGAGTGGTTGGTTTGCCTTGAGGAAGCTGTGTGACTTGCCCAAGGTCATGGAGTCAGTGTAGGGCTGAGTTTTGCAAGCCTATCATCTCATACTGAATATAGCCTCTTTAAAAATAACATTAATGTGAATTATGCAGTACCCTCTAACTCAAAATTCTGAAAGTACTTTATAGTCTCTAATTAATTTTCCAGTTATATCTTTGGTTTCTTTTAAAGTATTTATTATTAAACACTTAAATGATGGAAGATAAAATGGAGATGTCTGCATGGCCTTCTCTATGCTCCCCTTCCCCCATGATGGGCACAGTCCTGTGTGACTGTCACCTTTCAATTCTAGATGACAGAGGGACTGAATGGCTTCACCCCAGTGCCTAGCTCAATGTGAGCCTTTTAATGGCCACTCAGTAAAAATGAGCTGAATACAGGAATGAATAAACGAAAACTCTAATTTATATCATCATTCTTTCCTTGCAGTATTTTCATTATGCTTCCCTATTTATAAATAAGATAATATTTTTTGTTCTTTTTTCATTAAAAAAACCTTGCACATCCACATGTATCAGTTCACTGTACAGATAATAGTCTTATCACCAAGTACTTTTTCTTTCTATTTTACAGAAGCTACAAAAGGGAAGGTGCCTTGGCTAAAGCTAGAAAGCAACATGACCAGTGTGGGTTCCCCAAGTCTCCAATTAGTTCATCCCCTGCTACATCAACCTGCCTGACACCCTTACTAGTCTGTCTGTCAGCCACTTCACACCTGACAGCTGGACATGTGCCAAGTCCCTTCTGGTCACTTGAAAGAGGTAGAAATGCCTGGACACCAGACAGTTCACTTTGGGATGCCCAGCCATGAAGCTGGCCACTTTTAAATGGCAGCGCTTTAGTTTGAGACATTTTTTGTGCAGCTGGTGGCATTAGCAGGGGAGCTGAGCTGAGGGACATCAGGGTGGCCAGAAACACAGCACTAACCCTTTGAGCGACCTGGTAGCACCTTGCCCGTTATTCTATCACCACTTATCTGATGGTGCAGGGTAGAGATTTCTGGAAGCTGCTGTCCCAAGTCAGGCTTTCTCCCAAAGAAAGAATTCAGAAGGCACCTGGGACTTCTCACCATTTTCTAGGTGGGTGTGCTTCATATGTTACTCAATATTTACTAATGCCAGAGCAATCGTATCCTTTCACATCTATCAAGTTGGCCAAGTGCCATCAAATGTAGCAACCTAGGAAAGAACCACATCTATTCCATTGTACATTGTCATCATCCTGCTTCGATTAACGCTATCCCCTTAGAGTTTCAAGGTATGTTTTCTCAAAGGGTCTAAAGGTCTCCAAAAGAGCGATTAGAGATTCGCAGCCCTGCTTGTAAGATATAAAACACCAGAGATATAGAAGAGAAAGATTTACTCTGAGTCACCACCAATTCAACGTGACATTTGATACTGAATTCGCTGAACCCCATCCACTCCCCGCATCACCTCTCCTCACACAGTCCTACCCTAGAAGGAGCAGAGACGTTTCTTAGCCAACAAAAGCCACCCATTCGGGTATCCAACAAGCACCTTGGCCTCCAAGAGCTCTCTTCAGGAGGACCTATTTCTCAACGCGGGTTGGAGCGTGTGACTGAACGTACACAGAAGGAAACCTCTCGTCTATTTATCAGATGGGTGGGCTGGGCCCCCTCTTGAGCTGATAGCACACTGTTGCTCACCAGGAAGGAGCAGAAGAAGATGAAGGAGACGAAGTACACGTAGGCCAGGTCGGTGCCACAGCGCTCGCTCTCGCTCTGCCCCGACGGCGCAGTGGTGTCGGGCTCACAGCCCTTCTCCCCGAGACACGACAGCATTATCTCCTGCCAGGCCTCACCTGTGGCACTCCTGAACCCAAAGACAACTCGGTTAGTAGTAGCAGGTCTGCACAGCCCATCCTCTCCTTGGCCATCTTCCTGGTTTCTGCATCCCTTCTTCCTTCCCTAGGCTCCTTTTGTGCCTAGTTAGCCTCTGTCTATGCTCTCCATCCTGTGATGGAGAGTGCCAGGGAGGGCTCATTGGGCTCTGCAACTTCACACACTGCTTCTCTGTCTTCTGTTAACGGTGGTAGAGAGGGCGGTGGGACTCTAAGACTCCATGTAAACCTGGCCATCTATGGTTTCAGCCTTCTAATGGACTCTGTCCTCAGCTTCCCCCTCTTTGAGCCCTAGAGGAGGTGCTGAAGTTGCCATTTGCAAACTGACTACTGAGTCAAAGAGGCGGAGGAAACTTCCTGAAGTCAGCGGGGCAGTTTTCTGGAGGCCCTGCCACCATCCCACCCCCATCTATCCTCACAGGAGCAGAGAAGGCAGACAAAGGGGAACAGGTGGAAAAGGCAGGTGACTGTCTCCCTCTCTCAGGAGTGCTCCAGCCACCGCAGGGACAGATCCAGGTACCTGAAGAGCAGCATGAGGGACCCAAAGAAACTCCGGAAGTTGTTGTGCCGGTTGATGTGACTCTCCTCATCTAACTTTATGTTTCCAAAGACCTGGATGAGAAAAACAGCAGAAAGCCCTGAGCATCAGTAAGCAGTGGGACCTGCAGGGTCAGTGGCACCATGGTAAAGAACCCGTCTGCCAATGCAGCAGATGCAAGAGACACAGGTTCGATCCCTGGGTCGGGAAGATCCTGTGCAGGAAGAAATGGCAAACCCACTCCAATATTCTTGCCTGAGAAACCCCATGGACAGAGGACCTGGCAGGCTACAGTCCATGGGGTCGCAAAGAGTCTGACACAACCGAGCACATACTGGCTGGGGCAGTAGGTTCACCTACATGGCTCCTCCTGACGGCCTAACCCTGAAGCAGACAACTCAAAACCCAGGAAGGCTGGCAGACCCCACGTTCTTGGCCTGATATGTGGGAAGAGTTATATTCTCCAGGGAAGCAAAGAGGAAGAATGCTTGCAAGGACCATAGAAGGCAAGATCTCTGGAAGTCATTCTGCTTAGATGTAGTTCCTCCCACACCCAATTTGGTCTTTTAATTTCTATGATACCTATTCACCACAGCATTCAAGCCGTCTGTCAACAAGATTACCCCATGATAGGCATGCAGGGAACACATTACCCGCCTCTCTTCCTGTCTCAGCTGGTAATGATGAGAACATATGTATTTGCAGAAGATGTGATTTATTCTTTATAAAAAAGAAATAGGCAGATGCTGCCCTGAAATTTGCAAGTAGTGTAAGTCAGAGAGGGGCATCCCTATCTTCCTGGGATGTGCTCCCATCCAAAGAGTCACACTTCGGAAGTTTGATACATCTATAACCCAGGCCCATCGGATGAAGAAAGTCTGGAAAACTGGATACTTGGAAAAGGAAAAAGAAAACAGGTTTGGGCAGATCTGGCTACAGAGTGAGTTTTCTAACCTGCTGTTGCTCATTGGGCTTAGAATGCGGTTACTGGGCAAATTCATATGGAAATAAGAGGCACACACAAGACCTCTGGCCACAGAGAATAAGGATGAACTCCTAGACACAATGCTGCCTGAAGCCAAGGTGTATCCCACATCTCTTTAGATGGGAAGTGAAGTAATGTGAAAGTCGCTCAGTCGTGTCTGACTCTTTGCGACCCCATGGATTATACACTCCATGGAATTCTCCAGGCCAGAATACTGGAACGGGTAGCCCTTCCCTTCTCCAGGGGATCTTTCCAACCCAAGGATCAAACCCAGGTCTCCCATATTGCAGGCAGATTCTTTACCAGCTGAGCCACAAGGGAAGCCCAAGAATACTGGAGTGTGTAGCCTATGCCTTCTCGAGAGGATCTTCCTGATCCAGGAATCTAACTGGGATCTCCTGCACTGCAGGTGGATTCTTTACCAACTGAGCTATCAGGGAAGCCCTCTCTAGACGGGAAGGGTTTCCTTACACATGTACTGTCCTCCCCAGCCATGATTCAGATCTCAGGATCTACTCTCACAAGGCAATGTTTGTGCAACTGAAGGCTTACAGGTCACTTTTCCAGCCTTTTGAGATAATTTTCAGCCTGTATTTAACATGCTTCAGTTTATCTAATATGTGCTAAATGGAACACACTTTCCTCTGGAATGTGCAATTGAGGAACAGTCTCTGCTATTTTGCTCAAATAACTCCCACTGACACCTGCTTGGGGAATTTGCTCTCAATGCTGATTTTCAAAACCTAAATACTACTTCTCTCTCAGGGAGAATGGAGGTGGCAAGCTAGGTGGCATTGGAGAAGGAGGGAAGAAGGGAGATAAGAAGGCTGAGGGCCCCCAATCAGACAAATAGTAGCACTGAAAAAAAAAAAACCCCAGCCAAACAATCAAACCTAGTTCTGGACGCCCCAGGAGGAAACGGTCACATATCCCTGCCCATGTTCCTGTCTCCTGTCTTTCTTTTCATCCTCTTAATTCAAAATCCACGACTTGTCCCTGATTCTCACACACACAACTTGGTGTTTTTTCTCCCTATGACCCTCCTGAAGACTTCATTAGTTGTCCTCTTTATGATTTTCTCAAACACCTTACCAATCATGAACTGGCCAGAGGGTACACTGTTATTTTATAAAAGTTATGTGTGTAATAGTCAAGGAGCTATTGTTAAGCCGAAAGTGCATATTTATTACAAAGGCGGCCTTTAAATTTTTTTACCTTTCTTAAAGCTTTTCACTTAGTCCTTGTCATTAACCCAAATCTCCTACATCAAAAGGAAAGGCTATGGAAGAGAAAGAAGGTTTGCTGAGACTCATCTGAACACTTAATGAAATTATAGGCTTAACTCTTGTTTTCACTTGGGATTGGCGTTTCCCAGGTGGCACAGCGGTAAAGAATCCACCTGCCAACGCAGGAGATACAGGAGACAAGGTTTCGATCCCTGGATCAGGAAGATCCCCTGGAGCAGGGAATGGAAACTTGCCCCAGTATTCTCGCCTGGAAGATTCCATAAACGGAGGAGCTTGATGGGCTACAGTCCATGGGGTCGCAAAGAGTCAACCATGACTGAGCAACTGAGCACATACATACAGAGTTTTAGAACGAGAAGGGATCCATAAAGCTATCTATCTTGATATGAAGGCCAAGAGAGGTTCAGTGATCCAACTAAGTTTGCACAGCTGGTGAGTGGTGGAGCTGAGGTCTAAAAGCCACACCTCCTAACTACTAGCAGCCCCAGGGTTCTTTCCCAAACCCAGCAACTTACTCCTCCTTTAAACCCTCAGATTTGTCTGCAAAGCTCTCTACTTCCAAGAAGCCCTTGAGAACTCAGAATAACAATATTTCTCAAAGATACATCCTGTTGTTATCTCTGTCTTTCCAATGCTTCTCTACTCTCCTTCTGCTTTTCTGTCGGTATGGATCCCCCTGCTTTGTTATGGCTATACCAGAAACAACCTTCTAGTAACAAGCTAGGTGTCTGCTTTTTTTTTTTTTCAGGTGTCTTCTTTAGTCATGGTGTGGGGTCTCTGTCAAGGGCCAAGATGAAGACAGCCAGCGAAAGGTACGTCAAAATGGGGATGCCATTCCTGCCTCGAGAGAATGGGAACAGTGCTCTTAGTTTTTGGAAATCAGTCTATGGACAATAAATTATTACACATTATGGCTACTGTAAATATCACAATGTCACAATTGAAGAACTTTCCACCTACCCCTGAAGAGTCAAAGAAATACTGTGTTTCCTTGTTGGTGGGAGGAGAGACAGCACAGAGAAGGTTCAGACATGGGCTGTGGAGCAGACAGAGCTGAGATTTAAACTCAGCTCTCCCACTTACTATCTAAGATCTGGAGTGTGTTACAAGTTACTTAACCATGCTAAGCAACAATGGAGACAATGAAACCCACCTCTAAACATTTTCACATCATTTCTGAATACATTAAGTTATGTATCTTGTGTGTCCTGTATTTATCTGTGTATGTGTGTGTGTGTGTGAATAATATATACATTTTAGAAGGGGGAGAGAGAGAGGAAGAAAGAGAGGAAGGGAGAGGCAGGAGTAGGTAAGAGCATACATTTAGCACAGTGTCTAAAACACTTAGGAATTCAAGTGATAGTAAATGGTATTCATCATTATCAGTAGTATCACTAACAGGTATTAGAGATGGTGTTATTCTAGTTTATTTTGCTTGAAGATGAAAAGGGATAAGAACTATTTTGAAAGTGTTAGTTGCTCAGTCTTGTGCAACTCTTTGCAACCCCATGGACTGGGGGCCTCCAGGCTCCTGTATCCATGGAATCCTCCAGGGAGGAATATCAGAGTGGGTTACCATTCCCTTCTCCAGGGGATCTTCTCCATTAAGTGTGGACAAAAAAAAAAAAACTAATTTAATCAAGTTTCATTTGGCTATTCAAGAACATTTAAATTCTAGAATCAAATGCTTCAGAGTTAGAAAGGACTTAATAGAAGCCAGCAAGACAAGCTTCAACTTCAGCTGGGATTCAGCTTGCAACACACCCCTGACATCATCATTAAAGCTCTACCGAAATATCCTCCGTGAAGGAGAACTCATTACTTTTCAACCAAGTCTCACATTTTCTGACACCTGACATTCTATTGTATTTTTGGAGAACAAAACTCTCCAGTAATGGGATTAGAAGATGAACAAAATTAGGAAGTGCAGGCAAGAGAGAGGAGCAAAAAGATGACATTTCAGATAAGCTCTAGAAAGGGCTGCCGACACGGCAAGTCTGGAGATGTGAGCAGTGGCTCCAGGTGGCAGCCACCACTGAGAAGGCAGCTGGCCATCCAAAGGCAGCCAGACTGCCTGACTGCAGGAGACAGCCACGTGGCTGAGGTCTTACACCGGGGTGTAGCCTCAATATCTCCGAGACAGAAAGTCAGCCTCTTGGAGCCCAGCAGAGCCTGTGTACCCAACCAGACAGGTGCTGGGATGTGCTGCAGGGCGTTCACCCACTCCAAATGACCACTGCCTTTCGAAAGATCTTTTGGGCGCTTCTGCTCAGGGGGCCTCTGGTTACCTGCATGAGTACCCAGGGTGGGAACCTCATCCACGTCTCAGTCTCGAAACTGGAAAGAATGCACTAATCCAGGAGAACCATCCAGCAAGCTGCATGGTCCTTTGAGAGGCATCAGCTGGAATGTGGCCCGTGGGTTTCCCAAGGATTGGGCACACTGCCAGGGATTCTGAGTTGTTCCCAATCTCAGCTGTTTGGGGTGTAACTCACATACATTTTGTGTCTGTGTCTATAGGAGAGCAACCACCTGATCTTCTTCTAGGTCTGGCTCAAATATGGGAGGCTCCTGAGATATGGACCATCAGGAGCCTCACCCTCTCCTTAGTTTCAGGGGGCGCCCTCTGGCCAAGAATAATGGCATTATCTTTAGTGGAGTCCAGCTGCTTGTGAGGAAGCACCAGGACCTGACAACCACAGACAAAGCCCCTGTATCAGACCACTCTGACTACCTGGGCAACCTGAGTGGGGAACTGCACGTGGGAATTCCCAAGGTCATACTGCAACAAGACATTAGAGTGAGCCTCTGGGTAAGAGGCTTCCCTGGTGGCTTAGTGGTAAAGAAAGTGCCTGCAATGAAGGAGATCCAGGTTCAATCCCTGGGTCGAGAAGATCCCCTGGAGAAAGAAATGGCAACCTACTCCAGTATTCTTGCCTGGAGAATCCCATGGAGCAACCTGGATAGCTACAGTTCATGGAGTTGCAAGAGTCGGACATGACTGAGCTACTAACACTTCAACCTCTGGGTTAGAAGGGGTTCTTTAAAGCACCTTCAATCCTGCAGGCTCAGGCTGGAAAGTCAGAGACAACATTGGCAACAGCTGTCCCCCATCAGGCTCCCAAGGCACCCACTCACCTGCATCCCAATGATGGCATAGATGAAGAAAAGCATGGCGATCAGAAGGCAGACATAGGGAAGGGCCTGGAAGGAAGCAGAGACATGACCATGAATTTAAAGGCAGGCAGCTCCAGGGTCAACAAACTGCACCCCAGGCAGTGCAGGAACTCTTGCCCTGAGGCTGACTTAAACACAGGGCAGCGGCTCTCTGTTCCCCTGGGATGTTCTATTTTGGAGTTCCATGCTTTTGCAGATGTCCACATCGTCTGATAGGTATGCAAGCTGTTGGCCCCAGAGAGGTTCGTAATTTCCTTCCCCACCAAGAATATTCTCAGACCCAGAAAAGTGTGTGGCTGGGTCTCTGAGGGAGAGCTGGGAAAAATTCCTGGGTCTGGGCTTCATCCCACTCTGTATGCAGAATACTAATAACCTGGGCAATTATGATGCCAATTATACAGCAAGCATCCAGCTTTGACTCCCAAATCCCCAAATTATCCTTCCTACTCCTTCACTCAACACAAGGCTCCTAATGGAGCATCTGGAAGCAGAATGAATTGGCTGGGTCTCAGTCATTGGTCAGTTCCTAGAAGGCGCCTTCAAGCTCTATGAAACATCTTTTTCCAATGTTTAAGCCTGCTGACCTTTCAGTCTGTTTAGTGCAAAATTCCCAAAAGCCTTTCAAAGTGTGAGTGACCACAAAACCCTGCTGGGAAGCCACGTGGCACAAAATTCCATCCCGTGCAAGCTACCTGCCCCTCAGGGATGACAACACTTTAAAGGTGGAGGTGAAGGGGTGAGTGGAGGAAAAAGAAGGCAGGGAGCTGCCCCTGGTGGCTGGGGGAGGATGAAGACATAGGGCAGTTTGGTTTGGGGGTCAGGGTGGGCACTACAATTCTAGGGGATCTTGGTGCTGATAATGGAAGCCCCTTGTTTTCACCCCCCAGGAAGCCTCCCTGGCAGTTCGTACAACTCCGAGTCTTCACTCTCTGAAGTGTGTACAGCACGACTCCCAGGAGGGCAATTGAAGGCTTTCAGGCTACACGAGCCAGGCAGAGCTTCTCAACAGTGCTAACTAAACAAAGAGTCCTGGGAGACGTTTTACGCTTTGAATAAAAAATAAACATGAAAATGAAATTGAGAGTTGGTGGGAGAACCCCTTCTCCAATGGAGTACTGATTCGCAAGGTCTGTGAGGAGTGGCTCATCCCACAGGGGCATGTGAAGACATCCTCTGCTGAAAGGAGCGAGCAGGTAGGCAGGTTTCTGGCCTCTTCCCATCGCCTTCTATGTTGTGCTTCCTGCCTTTATTCTGCCTTCCCCATTCCATCATCTCTAGTCCCTGGAACATCTCTCCCATCCTGATCTCTCTTCTTGTCATGGCATACATTCCAACACAAAATAAGGAAAAGAGGGGCTTCCTTGGTGATCCAATGGTTAAGACTCCATGCTCCCAATGCAGGGGCGTGGGTTTGATCCCTGATCAGAGAACTAAGATCCCACATGTGCAGTGGCACAGCCAAAAAATTTTTTTCAAAAAGGATTGTAAAACACCTGGAGAAAGAAAAGACACAACACATTCATAGAACAAAGAATAACAACATACTTCCGGTCAGAAAATATGCAAACTGGAAGACAGCCGAGTGTCATCGTTAAATTATGAAAGGAAAAAAAATAAGGAAGAGAGAAGCACTGAGTAGGAGTCAGTGGTGGAAAATGAGGTGATGCTCAGGGTGAGGGAGGGGGAGGCAGAGATGGGGGCGATGCTGTCTACACTCTGTGACTCTCCGTTGTGTGTGTGCAGAGGCAGCCTTTGTTAAACCAACTTCAACAAAAGAACTTCTACACTGTGTTCCAGAGTGGCTCCAAAAAGGAAACACCCATCCATCACGGTGTCACCTGGAGACAGATACAACTGTCTCCACTTTTCTCTATTCACTGGAATAAGCCAACCATTTGGCCATCAGTTTTTGATATGCTTTTCTTCGCCCTCAATAGTATATACTTTCACAGAGAATTGGTGATCATGAGAATATGACAGGCTGACACATATTTCTTAAGAGACTAACAACTGTAACTTGTTGGGCAGGCCTCTACAAAGAGGTTTTAAGAGCATCTTGTGTTTCAAACTCTAAATCCAGCTCCACTTAAGACTCAAATGGTTAAGTTCTTGCTAAGGGTTTTGATTTCTCCTCTGTCATTCAGTTTTGGAGAAACAGTTTTCATTGAGGTGAGGCCTCTGTGGGAATTATCACACCAAACAATTATGATGAACACAATAAAGATGTCAAGGCTGCTCATGGGAACCTGAACATCCTTACAACTGGTCTCACATTTCACATGTGCAGGAACTTGATGGAGAAGTAATTCAGTCATTATGGTGTGGGGTGAAGTCCGTTTCAAATGATGAGAAACCATGAATTCACTGACAATATCTCTTCAGTTCAATTTGGAATTAAAATATACAAATAATTGGACTCCCTGGTGGTCCGGTGGTTAAGAATCCACTTATTAACACAGGGGACATGGGTTCAAGCCCTGGTCCAGGAAGATTCCACATGCCTTGGAGCAACTAAGCCCATGCACCAGAATTACTAAGCCTGAGCTCCAGAGCCTCAGAGTAGCAACTACTGAAGCCCATGTGTCTAGAGCCTGTGCTCGGCAACAAGAGAAGCCGCTGCAATGAGAAGCCCCAGCACCGCAATGAAGAGTAGCCCCTTCTCTCCACAATGAGAGAAAGCCTGCATGCAGCAACCAAGACCCAGCACAGCCAGACATCAAATAATAAAGTTAAAATGTACAAATAATTCAAATAAAGAAGGCAATTATTGAATTCATGATTTTTCATCTTTGAATCAATTTCATCAGATTTAAAAAATACACTTATTGAAAAACTCTATTTTGTGAAGAAAAGAATAAGTATTTGAAGAGCATCGATGCTCTCCAAACTTCAAAAACTAATTATGGTATTTGCTACAGAATGCAAGTATTTAAACATGGAAAATTTCTCTTAATGAAAGTCTCTGCCATTTACATGGGTCTCAGGTTTCAGTTTTTAACTGGTTTATTACACATACACCTCTGTACAACCCCATGAGATCACTCAAAAGATGCTCACCATATTAACCTTGCCCAGATGTCCTATTCATTTGCAGGATGCAGAGGTGGGCATTAGCATGCCATATATTCAGTGGTTCAGGAATTACATACTAATGATGACATGTGTGGGAATGGTATGAATCATCTTGTTATAAAACACAACTCAAGGAGTCCTTTGAAAAACTGTTGGGTGAAATAAAGCCATGGACGAACCTCTGAAAATGCAGAGGATATGTGACTACAGGTGGCTGGTTCTGTCCATGGACAGGATTGCTCCGGGCATTCTGGAATACTTGGGAGGGAACACACCTCATAAGACAAGCCTCCTGCCTCAGTGAACAGAGACGATAACTGAGTTTCAAAGCTGGGATGCTTTCTAGAATGAGATCCTAAACAATCAGTCATAAGCTAACCACCTCCTGGCCGAGTTGTATTGTAGCTGAGGACTGCTGTGTTTATCTGATGCTTCTGACAAATACTCATTCCCAGAGACGAGGGGACCTGCGGAATAATGCTGTGTTGCCCGGTGTTCTTCTGACGTGACAGGGGCCCCTCAACCCTCAGAGGGGAGGAGCTGGTAAGGCCTTTTACCTTAAAGGACTGCACGAAGGTCCACAGTAAAATGCGGATGGTGTAGCCCTGACGCAGCAGCTTGATGAGGCGGGCCGCTCGGAAGAGCTTCAGAAAGCTCATGTTGAAGCCACTAGTGTTCACCAGCTGGTGGACCAGAAGGAAACATATCATTAGTGACATTCAGGTCATTTAGAAAAGTTAAGCACTGGCATTTGTGCATTTATCCCTTATTTAGATCGTAAAATGGAACACGAATGGTGTCTTTCATTTTTAACCCTGTCTCCAGCTGGCGAGCCAGAGAGGACCATCTCTCTGTGCCTCCCCAGGCCCACCCTCTATTCCCAGGCAGGAAGGTACAGAAGTTCCCCAGATGGGTTCCCTGAACACAGTTGACAAAACTGGCCTCCCCAGTCTTCTCTGAGTGGTCCTAACTCTGCACGTGGGTGTCAGAGAGCAGACCTCATAATCCCTCTAGAACATGATGGTTTTGTGATGAGCTCTCCAAATTTTGTTTGGGATGAACCATCTCAGGGAACCACTTCAGGTCTAAGAACTTTGAGGGCAAAGATCCTGTGCCTAGATTCTTGGTATCTCCTGAAGAATCCAGCAGAACACTGTGACATGGCCTCTCCTGGGCCCTCTCTCCCACTCACCTATTTGAGTCATGCAAATGGGACCAAACTTTCCATGAGATCCAGCGCCATCCAATGTTCCCATTTTCTTGGGAAAGCTCAGGACTGAGGAAGTGAATAGGGGGCTGCACATTGGGTTTGAGGAGTTAAAAATGGACTGAATGTGCCGAGGATTGTTTTAATGCTACTCCAGGGCTGAGCTTAAAGAGAAAGATCAAAGAGCTATTTACCTTGCTGTCCGTGAGAATAATTTCTGTGATACTGCCAATCACGGTGATGAAGTCAAAGATATTCCAGGTGTCTCGGAAATAGTTCTTCCAAGTGAATTTAGCCATGAGCATCAGGGGGAAAAAAAGGAAAAGAAAACAAAGGGGAAAAATGAAGAAAATATCTTTCATGACATAACTCTTTCACTTGAAATTAAAACTTTTCAATTCCAAGACAAGTTCATTTTAATTGGCTTTAGTTTCCTATTTCTAACCAAAAATGAGGTTTCTCTTTCACTAATTTGAGAATTTTTCATTTGGGAAGCAGTTTCATACTATTTGGAGACCTTGTTTTTGAAGCTGTCACTGAAAAGCTATATAAAAAACACATAAGCTTTTTTAATGTAATACGGTATAAAAATATGCAAGAAAGTGATTTGTAGCCTAGAACATGTTGACCTCCAAGAAAAGAAAGATCATCATTGTCACCTACAAGACAATAAAATGATTTATAGTATTAGTCTAAGGTTTTCTATAACTACAACTTTTAAATTATTTAAATAGTATCATGGGACCTATAAATACACCATTCTGACTTTCAATTAACAATAAAAGTCACAGAGATGTCCTAAGTGCCTAAATATCAAAGATGTGCCAAAAATCTCTTCCTAACTTCACTGAACCTTTTCAAACCAACTTCTGATTGGCAATAGGATGAACGAATTCATCTTTCCCATCTTTCTCGGCTCTGTTACACCTTTCGAGGAGGTGTGACTAAATAAAATATAAGGAAGCAGTAATGAGATGAGAAGGCTAAAGGAGACGAAGGAGTAAAGGACCTGGAAAATGCACCAACCAGGAAACGTTCAGCTCTGGAACGTTAGAGAAAAGTGGGCTCCACTCTCATCTCCAGGGCTCAGGTGAACACAGACCTTGGACTATATTCCTTAAAAGAAACAGAATACCTGGGTCTCCAAACCATTACCCACTTGCCTGTGGGTGGCAGCTCCTGTAAGTGACCCTTGGAGCACTGTGCAACTATACCCTCTCCCACGAATCCTTACTATACATGCCAGATTCTGTGCCAGACCCTTCCTCAGCATTGTTTCAGTTCATTTATTCCTCCCATGGATGCTCTAAGTAGGTAGTGATAAATACTTCACAAATTACTGAGTGGCTGGCATGAAGAGGGGGGAGGGAGATGTGATAGAGAGAAATGGTGTGGGGAGAGAGAAGGTACATTTATGAGCACCTACTCAGGACCAGACGTCTTAGGTATATTCCCTAACTGGACACACATACAGTCTCTATGGCTGTACATGGCAGTTCTTGTTATCCTCCCTTAATGCACATGAAAACTGAGGCTTGGAAAGGTCTGTCTGATTCAAAAGTCACAGGCACCTGCCAGGCATGTAGATAAACCAGGCATCCAGCTTCACAAACTCACTGCTGTTAAGGGTGCCTACTCCTTCAGGACTGGGGCCAAGTTGAGTCTCTGAGTTCGTCACATCTCAGGGCTCTCCTATTCCCAACATAGTGTGAGCTTCCTAATTCTTAGATGTGAGTGAGCAATAGTCACTTAGTCATGTCTGATTCTTTGCAACCCCAAGGACTGTAGCCTACCAGGCTCCTCTGGCCATGGAATTCTCCAGGTAAGAATAGTGGAGTGGGTTGCCATTTCCTTTTCCAGGGGATCTTCCCGACCCAGGGATTGAACATGGGTCTCCTGCGTTGCATTCTTAGATAGTCCCCATATATGAGCTAGAATACAAATCTAGGTCTCAGGGGATAGAAGCCCTGGATTTCAGTAGAGAAGGCTTTACAGTACAGCATGGTAAAGCCCAGAGGAGTATAGTATAGACTAGGAGATTATGGTGGACAAAGTGTGGGCTTCCGAAGCCAGATAGACCAGGATCTGAACACAGGCTCTGCCTTTTAGTAAACTTATGTGAAGGACTGAATCTTGTTGAGCCCTAGCTCATCCATATAAGAAGAAAACCATAATGCCCAATCTAACAGAGTTCTTATGAAGGTAAAATGAATAATATGTAAAGCTTTTTCCCCCGGTGGCTCAGATGGTAAAGAATCTGCTTGCAATGCGGGAGACCTGAGTTCAATCCCTGGGTCGGGAAGATCCCCTGGAGAAGGGGATGGCTATCTACTCTAGTATTCTTGCTTGGAGAATCCCATGGACAGAGGAGCTTGGTGTGGGGTCACAAAGAGTTGAACATGACTGAGTGACTAACACTTTCACTTTTCTTTTTCCAGACAACCAATGTATTTTAAGTCTCTCCCTTTTTCCCTTTCTTATTCCTTCCTTTTTTAGTCCCCTTCCACTATCCAATTCTACTGCCTTTTAGTCTGTAACCTTCAAAAAGCGACATAATTTTTCTGAACTTCAACTTCCTCGTTTAAAATAACAACAACAACAAGGATAGTTTCTGCCATGCCTATTTCAGAGTCATTGCGAAGATCTGACAAAACAGTATATATTAGGGAATTCTAAAAACCTACAGTACCATATCAATGAAAAGACTTATTTGGGGCTAGTGGTGCCTTTTATAGTGTTCAGAGTACTTCTAGACCTTGAATGAAAATATGAGGGTGAGGGTGGGAAGGAGGCAGGCTTTGGGGCTGAATCACCTAGTTAAGCTTATAAGTAGGTATTCGGTAGCCCCTATAATTTGACACATAATTGGGGACTTAAGCACAGACAATATCAATCCAACATGCAAGTAATCAAGATGCAGAGGAAAACTTTTCCTGTTGTTGTATAAGCTTCCCCCGCCCCTTGCTCCCCCTGCCCAGGGCTAGACTGTATTATAAAGGCATCTTTGTGGCTGGTAGTTTACTTTTTGATTTCTCTAAGACTCAAAAGGGAGTCCAACAACCAACAATACAGCCACCTGCCATGGGTTCCCTTCAACTCTCCTCCCTACACCATCAAATCAATAACTTTGCAAAGAACCACTAGAAAGCCGGAAGCAACCCCCACCACCAACACTCACAACCACCAAGCTGAGGTTGGAGTCCCTGCTCAAGTTGCCAGCAGTCAAACCCACATTCAGATAATAAGCTAAGTTTCTCTTCTTGCAGGGAAGACCATATACACATATAATTTGAAATGGTAGCTCACACACAAAATAAGTGTGAAACAGCTGTCAGGTGGGTTTATCTGCATCCCACTGATCTTACTGTAAACGCTGAGCCAAGAGTGGGGGGTGGGGTGGCAGAGAGAACTGTTTTGTTTATAGGACACTGAAGCAAAGGGCTAGGTTTGCTTAACACACTTGATGGCAGATGTGAGAATCTGCCAAAACTATAATTAGCAGTTGAAAAAAGTAAAAGGAAGACTCAGGCCAGAAAAACTCATCCCAATGCTCCCCAAACCTATTCCAGAACGCCCACCTCTCTCTCTCTCACACATACAGACACTTTAAAGGTCATTAGTCTTTGTAAGCTTTAGTACTAAACATTTATTTTTGTTGGCAAAAGTTACTCTTCATGTAACTAAAGGGAGGAGGACAATTAGGTATTAATAAAATATATTATTTTCTATGTTGGAGGCTAAAAGGGACAGATAATCTTCCCATATGAGTTATAAGAATTTAAACCTTCCATCAGTAAATAAGCACTCGGGTTTAGTAGTCCAATCCTTGCTTGGCTCTTCCTCAACAGGTAAATCTTACTAAGTTCCAGAAAGACCCAATGATCGTGGCCCCTGATCACTGATAGAATTTGAGAGGAACAGAGCTGAGGTCTATATGAGGGCTCTGGCTCCCTTTGCCTTTTCTCCTAACACCCTCACACAGCATCTTGTCCCTATGGCCGTTTATTGAGCAGTCCAAACAAACTCACAATTAGGTGGGTGGGTGTGTGAACCATTTCTGGAATAGCAGGGACCACCCCTCCCTTCCAACAGAGGCTGGGAATGAACCCAAAGAGAAGGAAAACAAGCATGAGGGCAGGATAAACCCCACGACATACCAAGAAGCCAAATGCAATGATCTTCAGGACACATTCCAGGGAAAACACCATGGTGAAAGCGATATTTAGGTACTTCAGGGCCAGCTCATAGGTGCAGGGAGCAGAGTAGTACTGCCAGGAAGAGAAAACAGGAAAGGTGAGAGGCATATCCAGGTCACAGAGGTTGGCCATCTGGCATCCCTGCCCTAGGGGGACATTCTGGTGCACGATGTAGAAGGAGAGACGGTCATCTAGGGCTAGAGAGGAGAAGTACACATCCTATGTAGCAAAACAAAACAGAGAAGAACACAAATCTTATTAGCAAAATGGCCAGTCTTCCTAAAACTGAAGGAGAGAAGGGCAGAAACATTTCCTAGAGTTAATTACTTTACCATTTAGTATTAAATAACATCAAACCTCTTCTGACTCTTAGAACTCCACAGTCACCCACATCTGACATTTCCACCCTTGTCTGGATCTGACTGCCATCACCAACCTTTGATTTCAGAGTTCCATGACTGCTGCTATGTATTTCACTGCATTTTACCCCAAGGACCTAGAGGCTGGGTTGCTGATGGAGACAAGATCAAAGAGAGATTCCACGATGGAAAAGTAGGTAAGGAGGCAACAGAAAAGCCGGGGTGTTTTTTTTTTTTAATTAAAAAAATTTTTTTTTAATTTTAATTTTAATTTTTTGGCCATGGCATGTAGTTTGTGGGATCTTAGCTCCCTGACCAGGGATTGAACCTGTGCCCCTGCCATAGAAGTAAGGAGTGATCACTGGACTGCCAGAGTTCCCAATCTTGAATTTTTTTTAATGTTTTTTATTGTGGTAAAAGTCACATAATACAAAGCACACTATTTTAGGCATATTTAACTGTATAGTTCAGTGGCACTAAGTACATTTACACCATTGTACAAATCTCACCATTACCCATCTTCCAAATTTTTCACTTTCCTAAACGGAAACTGTGTTCCCATTAAACACCAAGTCCCCATTCATCCTCTCATCCTCCCACCCCCCTACCTCCCTGGAGGGTTTTCTCAGTGTCTTGGGCCCACACACAAGTGCTCTGTGAGGGGGCAGTCGCCGAGGCTCAGCTCGCCCCAGCGACTCCCAGCCTCTACCCTCTCACCTTCATCATCAGCACGATGGTGTTCAGGGCGATCATGGCCATGATGGTGTACTCAAAGGATGGAGACACCACGAAGTGCCAGACGCGGTACTGGAAGGTGTGCCTGTTCTGGGGCATGTAGCGGGTGAGCGGTTTGGCGCTGATGGCGAAGTCAATGCACGCCCTCTGCGAGAGGGTCACACTGATTAGCCAGGCTCAGATCCCCCAAACCTCACACCCCAGGGGGCTCTCTGTTAGATGCTTAGGACTGGGCAAGCAGAGATGAAAGTAGCAAAGGAAATTATCTGGACAAAGCTACAGGTGGGATGTCACCTTAAATGAATACACAGAACCAGAAGGGTCTGTCCCATACAATAAGGACTTAATGGTTATCATTGATAATAGTGGTCTTTTACACAGCACATGGCTGAGCTGACTAGGCAGGAAGCCATACCTGGCACCTGCAGTCAGAAGTAAAAATCTATCTCCCTGTGCATTCCCACAGCACTTTCTTTGCATTTGTCTTATAGACTCTTAACGATTTCTAGTGCAGTTCCAGGATAAAAACAATGAACTTGATGTGCCAGACTCACACTTGTTATTACAAAAGCAGTAATAAGTAAGGTCTGTTCCCTACCCTTACAGCAAATACACACCATTCAGGGACACTGCCAGGGAAGCAGATGTCTTAATGTTATAATGTTGGCACACGTCTTTCACCCCCAACCTCCAGACTACGTGCTGCATAAAAGTAAGGACTGCATCTTAAACAGATCCCTTCCAGGTCTCTGTGCCTCATGAAAGTGAAAGTGTTAGTCACTCAGTCATGTCTCTTTGCGACCCCATGGACTACAGTCTGCAGGCTCCTCTGTCCATGGGATTCTCCAGGCAAGAATACTGGAGTGGGTTGCCATGCCCTCCTCCAGGGAATCTTCCCAACCCAGGGACTGAACTCGGGTCTCCCCCATTGCAGGCAGATTCTTTACCATCTGAGCCACCAGGGAAGCCCATTCCTGTGCCTTATTCTTGGGCTTTAAACACAGCAGATGCTCCAAAGATGTTTATTTGATGACCTACTAAAACATTTTCCCCCAGTTCTCTCTCTAATTCATAAGAGAGTGGAGAACATTCTGTCTTCCTCCTAACACTGCTGGTCTGACAGTCCTTTCTGGAGCCCCCACTGCTGCATGCTCCAGACCCCTTGTTTCACCTCGTTCTTTTCCAGGCTGCACTCTTCCATCATCTTGTCCCCTTGCTCCTGGAAGGTGATGATGATGAGAGCCACGAAGATGTTGACAAAGAAGAAAGGGAAGACCACAAAGTAGACCACGTAAAAGATGGACATCTCCATCCGGTTGCTGCGGCTTGGGCCTCGGTCTTCCTCTGTCACATCGACTGAGTGCTGCAAGACTCTGGGGACAGAAAGAGGCGGCAGGCATGGTGGAGGTGGTCTTGGCAGCTGCTCTGACTCAAGGCTTCATTAGCTGATGTGCCCCCTATTATATACATACTCTTAGAGTTGTTTTTTTTTTGATGTGGACCATTTTTAAAGTCTTCATTGAATTCGTTACAATACTGCTTCTGTTTTATGTTTTGGTTTTTTGGCCACAACACTTGTGGGTTCTTAATTCCCCAACCAGGGACTGAACCCACTCACGCTACATCGGAAGGAAAAGTCTTAACCACTGGATCACCAGGGAAGTCCCCTGCATTTTCTTATTTGACTCTTTAAACTTCATGGATCCTCCATGAATTTGGGGCCCCACAACCAAGTTGGCGGAGATCTGATGACCCCTAAGCCACTGCTATTTCTAGATCCTGTGCCATCATGGATCCAACTCCTAAGCACCAGAGTGACATTATTTTATAGTTGAGGTTGAGGTTGTTATAAAATAGCAAGACTCCACAATTCCCCTTTGGCATTTTGCTGCCAACAGAGTATGATGCCACCAAAAGTGGTGTCTTGGTAATTGCCAAGTCTCTGAAAAAAATCAGCCTGCAGCTATGTGCTAAGTCACTTCAGTAATGTTTGACTCTTTGAGACCCTATGGACTGTAGCCTGCCAGGCTCCTTTGTCCATGGGATTTTCCAGGCAAGAATACTGGAGTGGGTTGCCATTTCCTTCTCCAGGAGATCTTCCCAACCTAGGGATCAAACCAGTGTCTCTTACGTCTCCTGTATTGGCAGGTGGGTTCTTTACCACTAGGGCCATGAGCAGCGTTAAAAAACTGCATTCTGTTACTTTTGCCATATAAGGTCTGATCACAGAAAGTGTCCCTGGGTTCTGCCTTAACCCTCAACCCTCTGTCATGTCCAGGGTCAACCTGGATGATAAATGTGTCTAGAACAGTCCTCAGGGACTATCCTAAGGTGTGGAGAGCTGTTCAAAGTTCATTTGTTCTGTAAGAGTCATATGGCTCCACTCGACTCCTCGATAATCAGCTAAAACATGAAGTGCACCAGATATTTCCCTGACTTCAGCAGATCCCGCTTGATTCCTGTCTGAAGGATTTTCATTCTTCCTCTCTCCTGCCTGTCTCACCTACTCATAACCACTTACCTTACCTGGTACAATACCCAAGGGTTAGCCTTGTTCATCTTAAATCAGCTTCTCAAGGCAAACACATGGACCCAGCCCAGCTTACAGGCCAGCATGCCAAGTCAAACCCATTACTCACTGAGGCCATCCTTCCCCTGTGGAGACAGTGAAGAGGGTCAGCAGAGCCCAGATGATGTTGTCATAATGGAATTCATGGCGCTTCCACTCTCGGCCTTTCACCTCCATCTTGTTTTTCTCATGATCTACATAGTTGCCTCTAAAACCAGAGCAGAAATGAACCAGAACCTTGTCACTATAGCTCACAGAAGAGCAAAGAAATTCTAGGGACTTCAATAACATACCCTAGTAATTATTGAATTATTGGCATTCAAATGCAAGGAAGGAGGGATTTTATTATGACAGCATATTATCACGGAACAAAAATGAGGCTTCATGCCCAACAGACTTGGAAGATTAAATCTTAATCCTTTCACTAGTTGGTGGGTGAAAGTGAAAGTCACTCAGTCATGTCTGACTCTTTGCGACCCCATGGACTATATATATAGTCCATGGAATTCTCTAGGCCAGAATACTGAAGTGGGTAGCCTTTCCCTTCTCCAGGGGATCTTCCCAACCCGGGGATCAAACCCAGGTCTCCTGCATTGCAGACGGATTGTTTACCAGCTAAGCCACAAGGGAAGCCCAGTTGCTGGGTAATCTTGAGCAACTTAAACTTTCTGTGCTTCAACTTCCACATCTATAATGTGCAAAGAAGACCTATCTAAGAAGGTCATGTGAAAGATTTAAAATTTTAAACCTGATGTGAAATATTCATGCCTGACACAAAAGAGGTATTCAATCAAAATGTAGCAACTTCATATTTTGACTTTTTTTTCCCCCCAAAGTGGAATGGATTTAAGTGAGAGAGAAAGAAATGACCTATCTACAAAGGGAGGAGTGGACCTTATCAAAACACACTTTAGCAGAAAGTGAGTGGTATGTGCTGGTGGCACTTACATGCACTCCTTCTCTGTGTCCTTGGAACTGTCCGTGCAGTAGAAGAACTTGCCCTTGAAAAGCTGAACTGCGATGACAGCAAAGATGAACATGAAGAGCTTATAGACAATGAGTATGTTGAAGACGTTTTTCAAGGAGGTGACCACACAGTCGAAGACAGCCTGAGAACAGAAAAAAAGAGCCCTGGTCTGTGAGTCCCTGGAATGGCCTGTGGATCTGCCTACAGCTGAATGGGACCCACACAACCAGCAGCTGGTGCTCGAAGAAGGTGCCCCAGAAGATACCACCCTACTAAGAAGCGACACTCATAGGATTCAGACCTGGCCTCTAAACTGGTCATGACTACAGGAACCTACCGCTTGGGAGGGGAACACATGCTTTGAATCTGAAAGGAAACCCGAAGTAGAAGAGACCAGATGGTAGCAGGCAGCGGAGGGAGTCCTCTGTGGAATTCCATTACGTGCACTTCACTTAGTGCGAAACAGAAATGTATTGCAGAAAAGGGATCCTCGAAATCATTTAGCCCATTTTAGGCATTCAATAGGCTAAATGATTTCAAGGATCCCTTTTCTGCAATACATTAAGTAGCTTATCTATAAACCTCATTTATTTGGGGCACATTCTTAGATTTGATTTGTATACTGAATATGTCTCGTTTTCTCTTTGCCTTTCTAAATGGAGCGGGGAGTGATAATAAACTATCATCTTTATTCATTTTAATGATATTTTGTAATAAGTTCATACATTTACCCCCAACTGCATTCCACACTTCACATAAAGGTTCTCTAGCTTAAAGCCAGCTGTGCTGGGGATAAAGATTCAACAGGTGATGTGGGAAGGGGTGAGAGCTGCCCTCTTAGAGACAGGAGGACTGAAGGACAGAACCAGAAACTTGCCCTTCAGTTCAAGGCACTGAATCTCCCTCTGGAGAATCCCTTCTAGGCTCTACACCATGAAGAGCTACGTGGGAATTCAACGTATTTCAAATCATTTTGGGGTTGTTTTCTAGGTTTGTAGGTTTGGTGCGCTGGCAAGTCTAGCCCCACAGTGGCACTGCGTTTGAGCGGCTGCCCCTTCACAGTGCTGGGTGAAGACTGCTGGTTTAATTAGTTCAGCACTGCAGGGAATGGGATCGACACGGAGCTTCATGGAATTATCAAATCCACCTACATTTCCCTCAAGTTATGAACTGCAGAGCGAGGAGCCAGCCCTTCCTAATTAATTGGAATTAGCCAAGGTTGGGGGCGCCTTCTCTAGCCTGGTGAGTAATATCATCCCCCGGTCTGAGCTCTTCTCTGGACCCCGGCATAGCTTAGAGGAGATGAGACCAGTGGACCTGGGCTGCGGTTAACGACAGTGGTTGTCGGGCCCCAGGGCTCCTGGCCATATTTTGCTGGGGGTGAGGCAGAAAGGAATGAATGTTCCTGGGCGCTGAGCCAGGCCAGGTCCTGTGCTGGGCCCATCACCATGGACGGCACCTCATCTAGGAGGGGAGGCCGGGCAGGGGAGGAGGAGAGCAGGCAGTGAGGACACTTTCTGTGGGGCATGAGCACCTCTCCTCAGGAATCCACACAAGTGGCCAGGGTGCTGGGCTCTGAGAGGAAGCCACGTCTCAGCCAGTTAGGGGTCTTTCAGAAGAGACCTTCCTGTGATCCTAAGACTCTGATCAACCTGGTTGGCTTACCACCCCTCCGCAGAGCCAGAGGGCTAAAAGGGAAGCAGCTGGGGTGGTCGTGGTAGGGGATTGGTGGGGAATATCAGAGGTGATGTAAACCCAATGGCACAGAGGAATGGGGAGCATGAGGGTCCCTGGTTCCCTGCCCAGTGGTGACTGGCTCTCATCCACAGGAATAGAGGAGGAAGAACTTCTATCCCCTGAGGCTTCAGCTTCCGTAAGAGCAGCAGATGTGTGTGGGAGAGGGAGGTTCCACATGCCAGCAACCTGAGGGCAGGAAGAGCCTCAGGGAAGGAGCTCAGGCCAGGCCAGCAGGTCAGGGGGCAGGGTAATGCAGACTTAGACCTATGCAGACATAGGTCTTGGCAATAGGGAGAACTTAGCTGTGGAAGCTCATTTCCCCATTTCTTCTCTGCTGGTGCCAAAAATGACTCTGTCCTTGGGCAAGTTATTGACCTATTCGTGCCTCAAAAATATGAAGCATCAAGGCTAGAAGGTCCTTTCTTTCTCTACAATCATGAGGAAAAAAACCATCCCAGGTTACTTTGTCTGACCAAGTACACAGACCATGACACGCAGGGCTCTCGCTGCTTCCATTTTGGTGTCTGACCCACCTTAACCACACTGGAGGCCCCAGGACAAAGCCACACAAGGTTCTTCCTATGACTTGCCACAGTAGGTAGAAAACACCCCCTAGATTTGGAGTCAAGGGGTGAAAGCCTCCTTAGAGAGTTCTTGGGACGTTCGTTATTTTCCTTTGAGACTAAGACCCTTAGTTTTAGCAGACAAAAAGAATCCTAGTCCTCACGCGAGCAACAGGAATATTTCCAGAAATAATTCTCCAAAAGCAGACCCATGGTGGCTAGAGAAGAAAAATGGACAAAGGGGAGCTGAAGAGAAGAGACTGGCGAACGTCACCTTGAGCTTGGGCAGGCGCTTGATGGTCTTCAGCGGCCTCAGGACACGGAGAACCCTCAGGGACTTGATGGTCTTGATATCCCGGCCCTTGTTGGTTCTGCAGAGAAACCCCGGGGAATCACAGGACAGGGGAGAATGAAAGAGATGGTCACACTACTGCATTAACAAAGCAGGGGGAAGGGGGAGAGTGGTGGGCAAGAGGCTAGAAACTGGGTCAGAGCAGACTCCTTCAGGGAGACTCCCAAGAAACATGCTCCAGGAAAACTTCCCAATCACTCCCCAGGGTGTACACACTCATATGCATGCACCCTCTTGCATGCACGTACACTCACACACCCATGTATACTCATGCAGAGGGAGACATGTGGACACCACAGAGGCACCCATGCACATATGTTAATCAACACTTCTCCCCTTCCCAACAGCCAGAGACACGCTGCTCATGAAACACACTGGCCAAATGGAAATGGATGATCCATCGATTAGGGAACAGGGCCATAGCTCACTGTGGATGGGCACCGTGCCTAGCCTTGGGAGTCTTCAGTAGAAGGCTCTCTAATAACATTGGGTTGGCCAGAAAGTTCATTTGGGTTTTTCCATGATATCTTAATGGAAACACCCGAACAAACATTTTTGGCTAACCTAATATTTGTTGAATTGAATAGGGAGCCCCAGTTGAGAGCAAGTCTCATCAGAAGACTCAACCTAGTCCTTTCTTTTGGTTTTAGGTTGGTCACCTCTGCAGAGTTCCAGGGAGAGCAGGGTGAGGAGGGCTGGTGGGGACAGGATGCCCTTGCTGTGCTAGGCTGCCTGCTCCAGAGACAGCATGTCCTGCAGGCTTCCAGCCAGGACCTTGGCTCACACCCCCATTATCTCTGTGCAGCTGGCTCTTCCTGCAGTCCTTCCCATTTCAAGCCCTCTGCATCCAGCACAAACTGTGGACAGCCTACAGTTGGTGGCGGGGGGGACCCAAACTGCAGCCCCTGCCCACCTTTATCCTTGCCTTACAGCTAATGACCCTCCCCCTTCAGCCTCTCAAAAATGTTTGCTCCTGGTAGACAAAATACATCTATTTTTAGGAAGGAAATGAATAAGTCAACCTGCATTTCTCTCTCCACCCCACTCATCCCCTGAGATCTTTGCATTCAAGTCAAACAAGTGCAATTTGTAAAACACACAGATGGTAGGAAATGAGACTCTAAATAGTGAGCTCAGGCTCTGGTTCTTCCCTCACACTGGCCCAGATTACCATGACACCAACAATCAGAAGAAATGGGATCCATCTAGAACATCACATGGAAACTCCAAGGCTTCTGCCAGTTTTCCACCCTGTCTTCCCAGCCATACCCACCCTCCCGAACAGGAAGATCAAAAGGCATCTATTCTTTCATACAAGGCAAGTTAGGAAGACATTTAATGGAATACTGACTGGCTAGAATGTATATTTTTAGACCCTCTTAAATGGTTATAATCCATGACCTATACATAACTTTTACTCAACTATAGATCTGAATGTAGATAACTCAAAAGTATCACATTGATATCAATGGCCTTTTGCATCCATGGGTTTTGTCTAGTTTATAAACTCTTTTACTTTATTAGGTTGGTCAATCTACCTATCTAAGAAGGCAACATATAAGCCCAAATACACATCCAAACCAGTAAGAATGATTTTTTCCCAAGAAAGCTTAGTTTTGGTTTTCTTAGATGTCAATGAGAACACACCACTCACATAAACTCACCACTGCTTTCTCAGTGAGTCAGCTCCTTACCTCCCAATCACACATTCTCCCTCCTCCACCCCACTCCCTGTATTTTTTCACTTCAAAGAAAACTGAAGAAAAAAATATTTACCCCAAAGCATTCCTATGGAGGATCCAAGCAGAAAGCAGTTTAAAAAAAAGGGGGAGGGGATGGAGAGAAGGGAGACAGTCAGTAAACTTCAGGGAGAAAGGAGAATTTAGGGTGATGGGAAATTGGCGAAATCCAGACCCGGGTGATCCCGCTTACAGCCTTGGCACTTGCAGAGTCCACACGCTTTGTGAAAGGAAGGGCCAGCTCACCACGGCTCCATACCCACCTCTCTACCCTGGAAAGGCCAAGGCCCTCTGCAGGCATTAGTGACACTGCCTCTAACTAGATGGCATTCCCCAAGTGTACATTATTCCATGGAGCCTTGCTGAACTGAAGTTTTCTAAATGTAGGCTTTCACTTCCTCTTCCTTAGAAGTCTTCAGTCAAACTCTGTTTCCAGTGAATGTATAAGATATCAGACTAGAGGAAAAATGCCTACTCTGGGCCAGAAACTATGTCTTGGGAAAGGTGTTTCAAGGCATCGTGGTATATTTATGTTTATGAAGGATTTCACTTGGAGAGGGACATGCAATGCCCAGGAGAGGGCTACTCTGACATCTCTCAAAAGCACAGGAGGGCCACATCACAAATCCACCTTGAATTATAGGGGAAGGCACTGTCTATCAAGGTCCTGATGTCACACAAAGAGATGCCTTTTGATAAATTAAATGACCACCTGTCCTTTGTGAGCTATTTACTGTGCAGCTGGAAGACAAATCATCCCTGCTCTAGGGGTGGGGTTTAACCATGACACAAATAAAGATGGAGAGCATGAATACATAAACTATTACAATATTGTAAAGTAATTAGTCCCCAACTAAAATAAATAAATTTATAAAAAAAAAAAAAATATGAGATATGAGGACTAACTTTAATATTTATTCTTGGCCAGACTCAGTGTTAAGCACTTTGAGTGCAACTCTTTATTCGGACATCCTAATCACTTTTGCACAAAGGTGTTATTGTCTCTGTTTCACAGATGAGATGCTGAGAGGTTGAGTGCTCAGCACTGGCAGGGTGAGCTGGGACTTGAACCCAAGTCTGCATGATGTTCAGAGCTCTCTCTCTGCGCCATTAGCTTCTGCGCCAGCAGGTTTCAGTTCCAGGCTCTGTCAAATGGCTCACCAAATTCTAGAGCTGGAAGTGATCCCTAAAATCCTCTTAACTGCAAACAAAACTGCAGCCTGGGGAAGATGTGCCTTGCATAAGATCTCAGTGAGTGAGTCCCTGCGCCATGGGTGAACAGGTCTGCTGCTATGGAGAAGAGCCTAGAATTCAGCCTTTGCTTCTTGGTTGACAGTCTGCTGTGAAGGGTACTTTTTCCTTTAATTTTTTTATGTACCATAAACCTATGTTACACCACCATATGCCACGAGCAAACACTTCTAGTGATGATTTTATTCAGGGAATGGCCCCACGCTGCTGCTGCTGCTGCTGCTGCTGCTAAGTTGCTTCTGCTGCTGCTGCTGCTAAGTCGCTTCAGTCGTGTCCAACTCTGTGCGACCCCATAGACGGCAGTCCACCAGGCTCCGCCGTCTCTGGGATTCTCCAGGCAAGAACACTGGAGTGGGTTGCCATTTCCTTCTCCAATGCATGAAAGTGAAAAGTGAAAGTGAAGTCGCTCAGTCGTCCAACTCTCAGCGACCCCATGGACTGCAGCCTACCAGGCTCCCCCGTCCGTGGGATTTTCCAGGCAAGAGTACTGGAGTGGGGTGCCATTAGGTGTCCAACTCTGTGCGACCCCATAGATGGCAGCCCACCAGGCTCTGCCGTCCCTGGGATTCTCCAGGCAAGAACACTGGAGTGGGTTGCCATTTCCTTCTCCAATGCATGAAAGGGAAAATTGAAAGTGAAGTCGCTCAGTCGTGTCCGACTCTTAGTGACCCCATGGACTGCAGCCCACCAGGCTCCTCTGTCCATGGGATTTTCTAGGAAAGAGTACTAGAGTGGGGTGCCATTGCCTTCTCCTATGGCCTCACATTGGAAAGTATATTACTTTTCACTATAAATGTCAAATGAATGGTTGTTTGAAAATTAAACCCAAAGGCCTTATAAACCTTAAATCTCTCACGTGATAATCTCCAAATTCGCAGAAGGCAGAGGTAATGTCTTCTCCTGAGTTGTAACAGTGTCTTCTCATGCATGAGACTGAACACGTGGTAGGTCAGTCCAATATACCTCTATCCACTCATATGACAGCACTGATGGAGTCCTTAACAAATGTCTGGCACTATCCTAAGTACTAGCTACATGGTTGTGAACAAAACAAATGAGGAGCTCACCTAATCTAGGAGGGGAGACAGGTCTCAAATAAACAAGCAAGCAAATGAAGGTAAAACTGCAAGCTAAGTGCTGTGGGAAAAATAGAATCATTTGATTGAAAATTCTATCAAAACAACTACATGGGTCACCATCTCTTTCCTAGGCTGCATGCATCTTGAGGAAAAGCTAAAGGAGAATCTCCCATATCCCTGAAGAGAGAGAAGAGTGGGATCAATGGACGGGCAGGTGGTCCAGGCTTTCATCTTCCTCTTAGCTCAGGACTTTAACCCCAAGAACTTTAGATCCAGTAGAGTCTAAACGAGTTCATTCTCACAGATACCCATTGTATGAAGGAAGGTTCAACAATTTTTGTTCCTCTCACACATTCATATAAAGGGCAAAATTTGCTGTCTACAATTAATACTATCCCAAGATCTTAGTAAAATATCGTGCTATGAAACAAAGGGGATCTCTGACTAGTGTGCGTGTGGATCCCTTGTTTTGGGAAGTGGAATTCTTCGATGATGCACTCTGATCTTAACAGGAGAAGGCAATGGCAACCCATTCCAGTACTCTTGCCTGGAAAATCCCATGGACGGAGGACCCTGGTAGGCTGCAGTCCATGGGGTCGCGAAGAGTTGGACACGACTGAGCGACTTCGCTTTCACTTTTCACTTTCATGCATTGGAGAAGGAAATGGCAACCCACTCCAGTGTTCTTGCCTGGAGAATCCCAGGCGCGGGGGAGCCTGGTAGGCTGCCCGTCTATGGGGTCGCACAGAGTCGGATACGACTGAAGCACCTTAGCAGCAGCAGTGACTGCCCAAGTCCTGGCTGGAGGGCTATTTGTCCCATTCTGACTCCCACATGGTAGATCCAGGGCTAGTAATCGTTCACAGGCCGAAAGTAACATGAAGATTAGTCACTGCTCTGCACATCTTTCACAGAGGTCTCTCACTGCAGAGGAGCCCCTGAAGAGCTATGCTCTTGAGTGGCTGTGAAAAAACATGCTGGCGTTCTCAGTTTTGCTAAGATACATTCCTCTACAGTTTGAAAATTTTCATTGAAATGAAAGGAATACTTGCTCATGAAGCCCCAGAGTCAGGAAAAGTGTCAGCAACGTAGCCCCCATTAATTAAAATATATCATAAATTTACACATGGGCCAGGCCAAACTGCCTCTCCCAAATCTTTGCATAGAAGAATCATTTAAGCCATTATCCAAGTCAACAAGATTGCAAGGGAAGGTTTTATCAAACTAAGAGGACAACCTCTTCAAGTACTTCAACTGAGGCACATTGTTTTAGAAAAAAATTCATGAGTTTTTACAGATCATCTAAATATAATCATTTGATAACACTTTGCTAGTCTTTGCTACTAGATGTATAATCAGAATTTTTTTTTACACTGCCTAACTAATTAGTGAAATTTTCTCAGTTTTAAAAATTGACTCTAATCTGAGGATAATTTCATACGTGAGGATGTACTGGCTCCACTTTAATAGGGTCTCAGTTGGGCTCGTCATTTCCCCATTTACTATATTTCCTACTTATTTGTTAAGTTCCTGGCTGCTCTCCAGAAAATAACTGCCATGTTTCTCTTTTGTCTCATCAGTAAAAGATGAGAATTTTCCAGCTCAACTGTCAAGCTGCCCTCCAGATTTTCCATGTGTAATCACTCATCATTCACCGTAATCTTGCTTTTCAGCTTCACCACCCGCTCCAACATACTTTCTCAAAGGACTTAAATTGATTTCTGCTAGGAACTGACTCTTCTTTCATAGGAGGGTGCTTGGGGGTGGGGGCGAGAGCCAGGACACCAGGTTCTGAAGAGCCCCTCCCTCTTTTCAGTAGAATGGTCCTCTGCCCTCCCCTGAGCCCAGCAGGGAACAGCAATGGGGTTTTAAGGAATCTCTTGCGTTAGGAGAACGGACAGGATACTGGAATGTAAGGGGAGCAGTGGGGTTATGCTGTGAGAAGCCCTGAACTTTCCTAAAGTGTCTGGACTATGATTAGGTAGTCAATAATAACTCCTAACTAATATAATACAAAGTATTCGGCACTATACTGAACACAATATAATTTACCTTAGTTCCCACAAGACTAAATAGTTATTTTTAATTTCTACTTATAGATGAGCAAGTAGAAGTTCAGAGAGCAAAGGTGGGTTAATAATTAACAACGCTAAGTTTATTTAACATGTGACTCTGAAACCTAGGCTCTTATTTACGGTGTTATGATTTATGATGTTACAATGCCTTTTCACATAGGAACCAATGGAGGGTTTTAACCAAAGACGGAAACAGCAAAAGAAACCAGCAGTTCATAAGCTCAAATACTGAGCCGTCTATCCTAGTATCCTTCATCAGTCTAGGGCCTGTGAGGGGTCATGGGAAGAAAAAGATACAGATGAAACAGCAAGATGGACAAGGTCAGGAATGCTTTCTCCATCTGGTCCGTAAAGTCTTGTCTGTTTCCAGGCAGAGACAGAGGATCCGTGGGACGAGAAGAAATCCATACCAAGCCACCACTTTGACTTAACAGAGGTTAATGGCTTGGAACTAAGTAGAACTACTTAGAACTACCTTCTGAGAGGTAGAAGGGAGCTTAATGTAATGCAGAAAGCCCTAAACTCGAAATCAAAATTATCAGTTGTTTAAGAACTGGTTTTGCTATTATTGCTCAAATGAGTCAAACTAGTCAAACCTCAGGCAACCCATTTTTCAACTGTGAAACAAGACTGTAGAGTGACAAATGAAATAAAAAGTGTGAAAGCACTTTAAAAATTCTAAAGCCCCATGGAAGTGAGGAAGAAGTTGCCCCTTCACATTGGCCACGCCTGCCTCTGGAAACAAACTCTCTAGTACTCAATGGCAAGGCTAGGTCCTCTATGTGAGGCATCTAAATCCAGCATTTTGACCTTGTCACTGACCAGCTGCTGCCATTTGGGGATTATTTTCCTTCCTGACCCATACCTCCGCATCTCTTGGGATCACCCAGGGGCTCTAAATCCTTTAGGACTCTGCTATCTTTCTTTGTTCTGTGAGCAGAGCACTAGCTCCACGCTAAGTGGTTAGTGCATAACTCTTTTCTTCTGGCATACGGACCCCAGTGAGCTCCCTGTGCACACTGATCACTGCCTTTGCAAACTTTCTCCTTTGCAAAACACCAGCACCATACTCTCAATGGAAGGTATTTCTGTCTAAGCACTGGGAAGTAGCAAGAGATAGCAAAGCATCTAACTGTGTTTGTATTAGGTCGTTTAAGTCATGTCTGACTCTTGCGACCCCATGGACTGTAGCCCACCAGGCTCCTCTATCCATGGGATTTTCCAGGCAACACACTAGAGTGAGTTGCCATGCCTTCCTCCAGGGGATCTTCCCAACCCAGGGATTGAACCCACGTCTCTGATGTCTCTTGTATTGGCAGGTGGGTTCTTTACAACTAGTGCCACCAAAGGCTTGCCTAGCGATTTTGTTATTCATTCTGAGGAACAGTGGCCTGATCTATCTTGCTTCTTAGTCTTCACAATGTGAACATACCCAAAGACCCCTCATCTGTTGATCTTTCTACAAAGGCACTGGAGCCAGCTAAAGTCCAGCCTATACACTCCCTCAGATGGAGACCAATTCATAATGCTAGGCTATACCTCTATGGGTATGGATGAGGCAGATGGCTGGCAGGTCACATGATCTGAGCTGATACCTCCAAAGTCTCATCATGAAATCTTCTGATCCAAATTACTCTAAAACCTACTTTTAAATATGGAGGGCACTGTGATGAGTTTCCACTAATCCTGCAGAAGTGGGCTATTCCCACAGCTATGAAGCCTCACTTTCTTGTGCTGGGTGCTCTGGGACCAGAGTCTGGTTAGTCAAACTGTTGGTTACCACATGGATTGGACCATTTCATTCTGCTTGGTTCTGTGGCCGCAAGCTGAGATCCTATTTACAAACAACCAACTCTCCAATTTGTGCTTGCTAATAGAGAGAGAGATTTAGGTGTTCACACTCGTTGTCTCCATATGATAGAAGTCCCTAAGCACACATTCTACAGAGGGTTCCCCAGCAGCACCAATGGCACTTGTAACAGACAATGCATTTTCCAGTGTTCCTTAAAGAACATGCTTGCTGGCGCTTAAAGACAAGGGCAGGTAGACTGGGAACTTATCTCCTCCTTTCAGACACTCCCTCCATGTTCTACCACCATGACCCTCCTTTTTCCCTCCCCAACCCAGTATGCAAGGCTGCCAGGGTATAAAATAGAGCAGTGGGAACCCCAAGAGCCCATGGCCATTAATCATCTTCAGAGTCCCTGCTGGGGCACAAAGTCAGATAAAGTCACTCTTGAGGTGACTCCTAAGGCTGGAGTCTCAAGCAACGACATCCTTCTATCTGTTCACGGCTGGAAATTTCCAATTCCAGCTCAGCTGACATCCTAAATCCACAGTTAATGGGCTACCTGATGGCTAAATTTAATTTTAATCCTTCATTCTCTTCCACAGAGCAGTGGAACTGGATGAACTGTCTGGCTCAGTGGTAAATAGGTCTTCCTCCCATGGAGTAGGACTTTGTCCACCCTTTCTCCCTCCTCCAAGATTAATGTGTAGTCATAGCTTCCTGTGGGAGACAACCCTTTCACAGTTAAAAGAATGAGGGCTGTCAAGAAAGAAGCCCCAAAGGCAAAGCTTGAGGTTGGAGAGGACTGCCTTAGAAACAGCAGATTGCAAACGACAGGAGGAAGGGTCAGGCAGGTGAGGTGAAATGTCAGTTCTATTGTTACCAAGCTCTGCCAAGTGTGAGCACGAACCAGCATTTCAGTTCTAAATAGTCACTCCTTTCTCACGTGTGCACATTCCAACCTTCACAAACACAAAAACCTCAAATGCAAAACCAGAACCAGGGTGCCATTTCCAAGTCTAAAATGGTCTGTGCTTGTGTATTTCGTTGAATGGATTCAGAACCAGCTCTGTGGCTGTGGCTGGTTCTGAATGCATTCAAAAGACCTTATCCATCTGAGAGACTAGGGCAGAGGGTCAAGTGTCAGAAAGTGACATACTTCAATGAAAAGAATGTAATAAAAGCTAATGTGGGAATTCCATTCCTTCTGGCATCAAGAGGCAGACTGACTCATGTTTTAGTTTCCTGGCTAAGCACTGAATAATGAAAGGCCAAGTGAGGCTGTGATCCAGAGCCTCTGCGTGCCAGGAAGTCCTGACCTTACCTCGTGCCCTGCTATGATGGAAAATGGTAATGGGAAGCTTTCAGCTGCTCACGAGCCTGCATGACTCTGACTGATGTACAGACCTGTATCCGGGAGGAGATGGGAGCACAATTCTGGTCATTTTTAAACTGTGTTGAGAAGCCATCATAAGCCTCAAACTTACTACTTAGAATCCAACCCAGGACAGCTCACTTGGTGAGTTGACTTGAGCTGATCAAGCAACATGCTGTAGAGCAATAGGAATGATGAGCGGAGGCGCCCAGGCTGGAGTGCAGGATCACAGCCTTCGGGTCCCCACTGTGGTCACTCCTGAGAGGCGGCCATGCCCACCACCTGCCCAGGAAGCCCTTCGCTGAACATGGACAACAGGAAGCCTGGGGGCCAGACAGCAGCACCATCACTGGGCAGGATCCCACAAGGCTTATGAACTCAACCCGTATAGTGGACACAAGACCCCCCTACAAGGCAGCTGACTCTGGGAGTGGCGCCCCAAAGTGAGGGGCCCAATGTGCAGATACCCAGAAATGCCAAGGCTGGAACCATCTCTGCTTTCCCACCCAGCAAGATGGGAAGCAGAAGCGATGGCAACAGGGTGTGAGAAGACTAGGTAAAGCAGTTTCCGGTCTTTCGGTGGACAATAACCATCAAACAGGAAAAAAAAAATAAAAAACCCTCTTTTTCAAATAGAAAAAGATAAAAAGAGAATGGTTTCAGAGACCTAGTCATTCATCAGACTTTTCTTGAAACCACAGGGAGGAAAAGGCACAGTCAGGACATTTATAGCTGGCAAACACTCTGTCTTCACATGGCCAAGAAAGCGGGGTGTTGTGAGGGTAGTGGGATGAGGGAGCCAACCTCTGCCAGAAACCCGCCCACCTCTACACAGGTTATCAGGCTTAAGGAGGGAGACCTGAGTGTTCTTATGAATGCTTTATAATGTAAAAGTGGACGGGGAAGAACAGAACAGGTGCTATCACAGGTATCTTTCCATTTATTTTCTTGTCCCTGGCTATGCCCACACTCAGAAAATAAACCCCTGTCCCCTCCTCCTCAAAAGTCAATAAAGTCCCCACATGGAATCTGTCGAGTTTACATTATAAAGAATCCCTTCACTTGATGTGCGTGGCTACAGAGAAGAGAGATTCCTCTCCGGCCACTGCAGAAACAGCATATATGCTTCCAGAAAACATACATGGCAACAGGTGCAGACCTCTGCCGTAGAAGGGCTCAGCTCTCTCTGAGAATTCAGCTAGGGGCCATCCTCTCCCCCTGGTTCAGGGTGCTGTTTCTGGAACTTGGGCTGGGTTCTGAGAAGGCTCTGGCTGCCAGTGGTGGAAGGGATACCAAGTCACTTCTGACTTCTGAGGAGCCATGGGAAGCTGTTACCATGGCAATCATCATCGGTTCTGCTCAAATTGAGCCTTTGCAGAAGCCTTAGTATGGCGAGGTTCAATTTCAAGGGGGGAGAGAGAGAGAGGCGACAGGGGTAACGTTATGTGAATGGTGGACATTCCTAGGGGAAAAAATATGGGAAATGACAATGAAAGCTCTATCCACAGGGAGGGAGGTCCTTGACAAGCCTATAGAAAGACTCACACGTGGTTCCTGCTGGCCTGAGCCCTGACCCCGCCATGCAGTGGGACACAGGCCTTATTCTGATGTCAACGCACCCCAGGCTAGGCCCTCACTCTGCTGGAAGGGTTAGCCCTTCCAGCTAGCCCTACTGAAATGATGAGATAGCTGAATTCTCTGGGCCCTTAATGAGGAAAGGGAGGGAACAGAATTAGGAAGCGCGAGCACACGAGCAAGAGACAGCATTACCTGGATCCCAGCAAGCATGATGAAGGCCAGAGGAGATGGGGAGTGTCCCATAAGCAGGAGAAAGGGGAGAGGAGTTATGCATGGCAAGCTTAGAAGGATGCTAACAAAAGAGAGTGTGTGGATGGAGAAGGATGAGCAAGTACCATTTATACTTTGGAGAGAAATGAAAAAAATTTGAGAAGTGACATCACTAAAAGCAAGTGATGGATCAAAACGCTCAATCCATCACATACGTGTGGATTCCAGAACCAGAGGAATCCTGGGGTCCCCTGCACTGTACCTGGTCTGAGGACCAACAGAGAGGCTTCGGCTCCGGGGCTGTTAAGGCTTCCCCCTGCCGCCAGCACCAAAGCTACCACCGCCACGTTTCAAAGAGGCAGAGAGAAAGAACAAGACAGATGACACCCCTCCAGCCCATCGTCACTGCTCTGGATCGGAGGAGAGATAGCTGCACTGCGGACATGAGGCAGGCATGCAGAGAGCCTTCCTTTAACACACACCTCCTCCCCACTGGCACCAACACAGACCAGGTGTGTGTGGATGACAACCAAGTCTTGGAAACCAGCTGGTGTTCATCTTCAACTATTTGCATCCTTTATGCATCAACATATTTTGCTGCATATTTGCACTTCACGACGTGATGGAGAATGGAAGCATAAGGAAGGGAATTCACATTTACTGATCACTCTGGGTCAGGCCCTGGGCTAAGTGCTTGAAACACATCATTCTGTTTCCTTGTCAGAGATGAGAAATGGAGGTTAAACGGGTTAATACTTTGCTATGTTGCTCTAGGCCATGAAGCTGTTAAGTGGAGGAGATGGGCCTTCCTGACTCCACCCCGTTCCTCCCACTCTGCCCTGTGACCCCAGTGAGCTCTGTTCTTCCTCAAGGTGGGGTGGCTTCCTTTCTATATGTTTCTCTCTCTTTGTCCTCTCTTTCTTCAGAACAAAAACTTATTTTTACTGAGATCAAAACAAGAGAGAAAAATATGATGAATAATGTACACAAATGTGTTGGTAAAATGAGATGGGAGCTTGACTTTAAAAACTGAGGGGTAAGATTTATCTCTAACAAAAACAGTGGATCTCCTTAGGACAAAGGCAGTCTTTGGTAATTTTTTCCATGAAGGAGGAGGAAGAGGAGCTAGAAGTCCCCTTAGCAGAGCCAGAGTTGCCTTTATTTTTGTCTTGCTCTGACAGTCCACACAGGGACCAGATTTTTGGGAAAATACTTTCATGAAATCTCCTTGGGAACAGTTCAGTTCAGTCGCACAATCTTGTCCAGCTCTTTGCGACCCCAGGGACTGCAGCATGCTAGGCTTCCCTGCCCATCACCAACTCTTGGAGCTTGCTCAAACTCATGGCCATCAAGTTGGTGATGCCATCAAACCATCTCATCCTCTGTTGTCCCCTTTTCCTCCTGTCTTCAATCTTTTGCTTCCTTGTGAAGGGCATGAGTGAATCCATGTGACTCTAATGGGGGTAATACACTGGTGCGCATAAGGACAAGGGACACTGGAGTTGTCCTGATGGCCAGCCCAGCTCAGGGTCACAAGTCACATTCAGCCTGGTTCTCCTTTGGAGGGTCCCCCCTGGCTGGGGCAGCAATGGATACAGTCCACTTCCAGGTTCTGGGAGGTCTCAAATTCTTAGCACACCTGGGGACCTTTCATCTCTCCTACAGACAGACAGCTCCCCAATTTCAGTCACTTGAGGAACATTCTTAACTCTTCTCCCATTTCTTTCTCTGCCAGAATAGATAGGGATGGAAGCTGGCAGCATCTGGGGAGAAGGTAGGACAGATGATCCAAACTTGACCACTTGGACCAGGAAGGCCAAGTCTATGGAGGTGCCTTGTTCCTTCCCTTTTGCAGCTGCCGTCAATGACAGCAGGTCTCACATGCTTTCCTTGTGCCCCATCATACTCTGTGGCTTGTCTTGCCTAGAATACTTGGCTTTCTCTTGTACTCAGAGAGGCTGGAGGGAATTCTACTGTCCCACTGGGAGAGGGTGAAGCTGCTCTGACAGTGGAACAAGGTCCAGACAGAGCCCAGAAGGCTGTCATTCAGCTTCTGGGGCCCTCTACCCACCAGCTGAAGGAAAAGGTGCTAACAATATGCCTACTTCCTAGCTATACGCTGGAGGGCTAGGAGAGCCATTTCCTGGATCAATGTAAAAAAAAAAAAAAGAAAATCCCCTATTGTAATGAACACAGTTAGCAACCTGAATGGTTTAAGACTGTTTTCCTAAGTATACTACCAAGGAAGGTTGGAAAAGTCTTTCCTTGAAGAGTTTCACATATTAACATGGTTCATATGTCCCTGGAATAGCTCTGGGGAACCCCTGCTCAAGAGCAGAGAATCTCCCCATGCCCAGGATTCTATGATCACCAATTCTGTTTTACCTGCCTCATTTTTCTTTCAAGTGGATCCTTTATTGACAGAATTAAGAAACGAAAGGATACATCAGTTGTCCCTGGTCCCGCCCTGAATCCATGAGGGCACACAGGTGAGTGCTGTCCAGGCTCACTCATCTCAACTCAAAGGGAGGAACACCAGGCCCTTTGACTTCTCCCTCGGGTCTTGCCCTGCTCTCCGTTCACCAGTCCTACCCATTAAGGGCAAGTGAGCTGAAGCTGTAAGGCTCTCAGGAGCTCTGTCGAGGGGCAACTGGGAAGCAGACTCCCAGGTCAGTATTCGCTGGCACCACTGAGTGAACTGGCCCTGGAGAAGCCCTCAGATCAGCCAGTTTCAGGAAAGAAGGAGGGAAGGAAAACGGATGAAAAAAAGAGTTACTTACGCCAGAGCAAAGGCCACCAATGCACCAACCACCACCACGAAGTCCAGGATGTTCCACAGGTCTCGGAAGTAGGAGCCATCCTGCAGGATCAAGCCCTGGTCTATCATCTGCAAGAGAAGGATGGGAATGGCCACTGATGAGCCCCGAGGTGCTGGTCATATGGGCCCCGAGCTCTGCTCTCTGTGCTGCAGTGTCTCCAACGCTATTGCCTCTAACCCAACCAACCCACATGAGGATCCGAAGAGCAGGAGGACAGGCCCCATGGGCTCTCTCCACTGACCTGTGAGGCCCGAGGCCCTTTTCAGAGTCACTAGCGATCAGTGCAAACAAATAGAGGAAAACAACAGATTGGGAAAGACTAGAGACCTCTTCAAGAAAATTAGAGATACCAAGGGAACATTTCATGCAAAGATAGGCTCGATAAAGGACAGAAATGGTATGGACCTAACAGAAGCAGAAGATATTAAAAGAGGTGGCAAGAATACACAGAAGAACTGTACAAAAAAGATCTTCACGACCCAGATAATCACGATGGTGTGATCACTCACCTAGAGCCAGACATCCTGGAATGTGAAGTCAAGTGGGCCTTAGAAAGCATCACTACGAACAAAGCTAGTGGAGGTGATGGAATTCCAGTTGAGCTATTTCAAATCCTCAAAGGTGATGCTGTGAAAGTGCTGCACTTGATATGCCAGCAAATTTGGAAAACTCAGCAGTGGCCACAGGACTGGAAGAGGTCAGTCTTTGTTCCAATCCCAAAGAAAGGCAATGCCAAAGAATGCTCAAACTACTGCACAATTGCACTCATCTCACATGCCAGTAAAGTAATGCTCAAAATTCTCCAAGCCAGGCTTCAGCAATATGTGAACCGTGAACTTCCAGATGGTCAAGCTGGTTTTAGAAAAGGCAGAGGAACCAGAGATCAAATTGCCAATATCCGCTGGATCATCGAAAAAGCAAGAGAGTTCCAGAAAAACATCTATTTCTGCTATATTGACTATGCCAAAGCCTTTGACTGTGTGGATCACAAGAAACTGTGGAAAATTCTGAAAGAGATGGGAATACCAGACCATCTGACCTGTCTCTTGAGAAACCTGTATGCAGGTCAGGAAGCAACAGTTAGAAATGGACATGGAACAACAGACTGATTCCAAATAGGAAAAGGAGTACGTCAAGGCTGTATATTGTCACCCTGCTTATTTAACTTATATGCAGAGTACATCATGAGAAACGCTGGGCTGGAAGAAACACAAGCTGGAATCAAGATTGCCGGGAGAAATATCAATAACCTCAGATATGCGGATGACACCACCCTTATGGCAGAAAGTGAAGAAGAACTAAAGAGCCTCTTGATGAAGGTGAAGGAGGAGAGTGAAAAAGTTGGCTTAAAGCTCAACGTTCAGAAAACTAAGATCATGGCATCTGGTCCCATCACTCCATGGGAAATAGATGGGGAAACAGTGGAAACAGTGTCAGACTTTACTTTTTTGGGCTCCAGAATCACTGCTGATGGTGATTGCAGCCATGAAATTAAAAGACGCTTACTACTTGGAAGGAAGGTTATGGCCAACCTAGATAGCATGTTTAAAAGCAGAGACATTACTTTGCCAACAAAAGTCCGTCTAGTCAAGACTATGGTTTTTCCAGTGGTCATGTATGGATGTGAGAGTTGGACGGTGAAGAAAGCTGAGCACCGCAGAATTGATGCTTTTGAACTGTGGTGTTGGAGAAGACTCTTGAGAGTTTCTTGGACTGCAAGGAGATCCAATCAATCCATCCTAAAAGAGATCAATCCTGGGTGTTCATTGGAAGGTCTGATGTTGAAGCTGAAGCTCCAATACTTTGGCCACCTCATGCGAAGGGTTGACTCATTGGAAAAGACCCTAATGCTGGGTAGGATTGGGGGCGGGAGGAGAAGGGGACGACAGAGGATGAGATGGTTGGATGGCATCACCGACTCGATGAACATGGGTTTGGGTAGACTCCGGGAGTTGGTGATGGACAGAGAGGCCTGGCGTGCTGCAATTCATGGGGTCGCAGAGAGTCGGACACGACTGAGCGACTGAACTGAACTGAGGGTTCCTTTAGACTCCTTGGCTCCCAGCACCCTGCCACAGTCCTCCCTTTCATTAGTGGCTCAGAGCACCAGGCATTACCGCATATGCACAAATGGGAACAATCCCAGATGGATGAGGCTGGGAACAAGATAGAAATGCGGGGTGTGAGGGTGGCAGGGAACAGAGTGGAGGGCAGTGAGTACGGCTGGGACTATACAAGACCAGGAAGATTCATCCCTGCCTAAGCCTTGGTCGGGACACTGGCTCAAACCAGGAAGCGCGAGGAGGAGGTGAGAACAGTCCCTACGCCTGCGGGACTCCCACTGCCTGCCTGGGAGGGACCTGATTCCTCCCCAGGCCATGCCCACAGGTCTGTGCCAGTCTAAGGAGAGTCACGTGGTCACGTCCTGCCACAACAGACCTTGTCAGGATCTGAGGCTGGAAGAGGGGTCAGCAGAGGCCTTACTGAGGTTCTGTCATTGGCTAGGAGGTGACAGCCCTGGGGAAGGGCACTGTCCTACAGGAGCAGACGGGTGACCTCTCCAACCCCCGAGTCCAGGGGTGCTCTAGTGGCTCTTACCTTTATAACCATCTCAAAAGTGAACACGCCAGTGAACACATAGTCAAAATACCTCAGCACCTGCAGGACACATAGTGGAGACCATCAGGCTACATGCACTCCTCAAACACAGGCTCCCCTGCATGCCCACCCCGAGGCCCGCTTATCTCAACCTCAGAACAGAAGCTCAGAGTTATAACTGCTAACTGATGCAGGGAGGAGAGGAGCCATGGATGCTGCTGGGGCTGCTTGATCTGGTGGCCAGTCCTCGGCCTTTCCCTCCCTGTGGTCAGAACTTAACATCTTGGGTCTGAATGGCCCCACAGATTTCTTCCCTGCTGGGATCCTTGTCAGTTCCAATCCTCCCCGCCCCCTCATCCCTCCTGATATCCATCCTGGGCCTCCACAAGTTATTTCAGCTTCCCATGTAGAACTGAAGGGCCCCAACTTCACCCATACCCCTAGGTCAGACCCTACATCCAACCCATGGATGGTAGCAGTTGTGGTTGAGTCAATCAGTTGGACTCAACTCTCTGCGACCCAATGGAGTGTAGCCTACCAGGCTCCTCCATCCATGGGGATTTCCCAGGCAAGAATACTGGAGTGGATTGCCATTTCCTGATCCAGGGGATCTTCCCGACCCAGGGATTGAACCCACATCTCTTGCATTGGCAGAATTCTTTACCACTGAGCCACCATGGAAGCCCCTTTCAAAGCCCTGGCTGACTCTCGGGGTAAGGCCCCACTGCTGAGCATAAAGGTAAGCAGTATGGTTGGGGTGGGGGCTGGTCTTGAAATGGTTCCTACTTTGCCCTGAGGAACAGGGCTGGGCAATTTCTTAAGCCTGTTCCATCCTCCAGGAAGCTTCCTTAATTCACTCTAATGTTGAAATGGTAGGCCCTAGGAGAGGGGAGCACCAGGGTACCATGGAGGCTGGCGAACAGCCCCCGTGCACGCACTTTGTTGCGCTCCGAGTTGGTCAGGACAGGGTCCTCAGCCGCCAGGGCGATGCTGCTGGCTGCAATCACCAGGAGGATGCACATCTCGAAGTAGCGCAGGTTCACGATGTAGTGGCAGGCCCTGCGGATCCTGTAGGCAGCGGACGAGCCCTAAGCCGGCCCTGCTTCCCTCCCACCCCATCCTTCCACTACACCCCTATACACATCAGCCTCCTCCAGACAGCCAGGCCCTGGCCAGAGGAAGCCGTGGGGAGAGCAATTTAATTTCTCAGGCACCACCCTTGATTTAAAGCCCCAGTGGGGGAAAGTAATCAGATTGGTTAGAGGCTGCAGCATGCAAGCCAAGATACATTATCTGTGTGCGCATCTGAGGCACCGTGGGGAGCAGCAGTCAGCATCAAAAGACACATGCTTGGGTGGCCACACGTTGCCTTCCACTGTGCCTCAGTGTCCACTCCCTCACTGTACAGATACTGGGGCAGAGGAAGGAAATCATAAGAACCCTGAGACATAAAAACAGACTTTGATTCTAAGATTCCTGATGAAAGCAGCAACTGGTTTGCCCGAGCCACAGGTATTCCGATCAAAGTGACTATTCTATACACTGACTGCATCCTGGCCTTGGTTGGCCTGACATCTCTTAGCCCAGGTTCCTTCCTTCCTAGGGCCGTGCCGGAATACTGCCCACATGGTCACTGAAAGCCTTCTTGTCTTCCGAGACCCCGAAGCTGGTGTATGTATACATCTTGCTCACTTCCTGGGCAGAAGGCAGCTTCTCTTTCAACATCTCGTCTTTCCTGAATCTAACCTTCCAGATTCTTCCTTGCCCACCCTGTCTCATGGCCATGACACTGCTCTGAGGAACACACCCACTTCAAAACTGATGTGCAGGGCAGCCAATGGATGACCCAGTTATCCTAAGCTTCCTATTCTCAGCTCGGTCCACCTCTGGAATATTTGGTGACACATCCCAAGTGGATGTCCTCCCTTCCCAACCTTCCCCGCAACCTACTAACCAAAGGGTAGATGAAGGGTCCTTTCCTCTGACATTGCTCATATTCTTCTATCTTAAATGACTCTTTAAACTATGGGCACAGAGTTCAGAGGCTGCTCATTAATTCCACGACCCACCTCAACTAGTGAGCATCCTGGAGGCTTTCAGGTATCTGGCCATATTCCACCAGGAAGGCTCAGGAGGAAGACTGGACCCTCATCCTTCCTTCCCATCACCCTGCCCTGGCTCAAACCTCCAGCACCACAGGGAGGTGGCAATGGAGGGTGTCTTACGGGTTGGTGGTGCTGAAGATGAACATCGAGCTGTGGGGCACCATGGCTTTGCCAGTCTCACGCTTCTCCTTCTTCTGCTGCTGCTTCTCCACCTCCTCCTCCTCCTCTCTGACCTCCGCCTCTTTCAAGGGGCTGGCTTCTCCATCAGTCTTGTTGCTGACTGCAAGAAGAACGTGTGGAACTCTTCAAAAACCTTGCTACATGAAGAATGGTGCCCTTCATTTTCCACTGGGGATGGGACGAGAAGGTGGGAGAGGGAGCTAGCTAACTGCCCAGAAAGGTGCCTGTGAAGGTCAGGGTGTCTGTTAAATTACACTGAGTGAAGCCCAGGCTCTCTTCCTAGCCTTAACCTTGCCCTAATTTCAGGTGGTAGAGCCTTTTGTGCCATATAAATAACAATCATGTTTCCCTAGGTGAAAGAGAATGGTTGTTTCTGTTGTAAAGTTTACAAAAAATTACTTCTATCTAAAATCTGGATTCTTTATGTGTATTTACTTATGGCATTTTTCACATTGGTACACCTGAATGGCATATATTATTATTCCCCTTCTACAGATGGGAAAGCTGAAGTTCAGGGAATTCAAGGACCTATCCTAAGGTCATACAGCTGGTGTGGTGCTTAGTGGCTCAGTCGTGGATCATTCTTTGGGACCCCATGGACTGTAGCCCACCAGGCTCCTCTGTCCATGGGGATTCTCCAGGCAAAAATACTAGAGTGGATTGCCATGCCCTCTTCCAGGGGATCTTCCTGACCCAGGGATTGAACCCAGGTCTCCCGCATTGCAGGTGGATTCTTTACCGTCTGAGCCACCAGGGAAGCCCAAGAATAATGGAGTGGGTAGCCTGTCCCTTCTACAGGGAATCTTCCTAACCCAGAAATCAAATCAGGGTCTCTTGCATTGCAGGCAGATTCTTTACCAGTTGAGCTACCAGGGAAGCCCCATACAGCTGGTAAACATTCCCAATTCAAAATTCTATCTCCTTTCAATGAAACCACACTGCAATGGAAGATTTTAAGAAGCCATGACTCTGTCTGTGGCTGCCCTTCTGGCTGTTCTTGTTCCAGTCCTGATTAATGCAGAAATGAGAATGGAACATTCATGCGAAGATGGGTCTATGACTTCTCCCAGGATTGAGAGGATGAAGAAGCAGAGACCCAGTGGGGCGGCTGGGCCTCTACTCTCAGTTTCCACGTGGAAGGCCCAGTGCAGGGCGAGTGGCAGAGAGGATGAGGCCATCAGAGTGGGGCAGGGGCAGCTCTCCCACATTCCCATTCAGTGAATGGTTCTGCCCTGGAGCCCTGTGTAAGTAGCGAACCTCCAAAGTCCTGACCCCTTCCAGGTCCTTCCAAAAGGTAAGTCATCCAAAGCGTCCAAAACCCCTCTGATAACACACTCTTACCCATGACCAAGGTCAGGGACCAGCCCCAGAATGAGAACAGAAGAGAGTCAAACTTTCTTAACATTGTGCCTCATAAGAGTGTGTGTCAGTCGCTTAGTTGTGTCTGACTCTTTGTGACCCCACGGACTATAGCCTGCCAGGCTCCTCTGTCCATGGAATTCTGCAGGCAAGAATACTGGAGTGGGCTGCCATCCCCTACTCCAAGGGATCTTCTTGACCCAGGGATGAAACCCAGGTCTCCTGCACTGCAGGCAGATTCTTCCCTGAGCCACCAGGGAAGCCCAACCCTCTTTTATGAGACACACACTACTACGACCCTCATAAAAGAGGGCCCCAAAACACTTCCTTATTAGCGCACAAAATTAAACAAGACAGCAGGGGTTACTGGACATGTGAGATTATAAAGTAGCACCGGCATTCGGAAGAATACTTTGAGATGTATTTCACTTTGAGAAGGTGAAGAAATGGAGAAAGAGCAGTGAGAGAAAGAAAAACAGGGAGAGAGGACTGTTTTGTGAAAAGAAAAAAATATGGGGGAAAAAGTCAAGAGTGGGATCCTGTGGTCACAATTCAGTGCCAAGGGGACAGATGGTGGTGGGGTTATGTAGAGATGCGTGTGGGGTTGGGGCATGGATGGGTATGGGGTAAGTGCTTTGGGGATGTGTTTCCCTTTAAGCTCTCACAGATGAATATCCACCACCTCCGGGAACTGTGAGAGAAAGTGTGACTAAAAGCTCCTAGGAGAAAGACAGTCAATAAAAGATTCAAGAAATGTTAGCACAGAGGAAGGTCTCAGAGGTCATCTGGTTCAATGCTCTCATTTCACAGATGATAAACTGAGGCCTCGAGAGAGACGGGGTTTTTGGAGGCCACATGCTGAGCAGAATCAGGGCCAACATGGGCCCACCTGCCAGCAACGGTCCCCTAACTTATCAGGTGCCCGAGTACCTGGGGGAGGGGCGGCCCAGAGAATATGCCATCAGATATCCACAAAATAAATTAAATAGCTGAGTAGACAAATGTGTACGGAATCACATGCGATCTCTCTGAAGACTCTAGCGGGGCCACGGGCTGAACGACATTTTATGGGTAAAACTTAAGATTGAGAAAATTCTAGCTTAGTTCTCTTGCAAACGGGGATAAAACTGCTGCTATTCTTTTCACGTTGAAGAAGAATTCCATCCCACTGGTGGGGTTTTCCTTGCAGCTTTCCAGGGACGACTCCAGAACCATGCCTCCCCCAGCCCCCAGGGCAGGGGGGGTGGTGTGGGGGGAGGGGGATGGGCCCTGTGTCCTCACTGTGCACCACGGTTGAGTCCACCAAGGGGCCCACGTCGGGGATGGTGACAGAGACGCTGGTGCTCTCAGTGGCGGCCTTGTCCGTGTTGGTTGTGACGCAGGAGAGGTCGGGCTCGCTCTGGCTGACCCGGCCCATGTCCAGCTGCACGTCCCCCAGCAGAGCCTGCTCACTGCTCCCCTCTGGCTCCTGCTCCTGCGTCAGGGCTGCATCCTTCCTCACTTCCCGCTCTGGCTGGGGTGGGACAAGGGGTGTGTCGGCCTCATCCAGGGCTCCTGCCAGCCCAGAGCCTCTGGGCACCATCAGACTGTTGGTCCTGTGAAGACAGAGGAGAAGACAGCTGCTGCTCACATCGGGAAGCAATTCTGAAACGGCTGCTATGCCTGGCGAGAGGGAAAGGTGAGGGGAGTCTGCGTGGCCCTGCTGGAGAGCACGTGGCACCCACTGTCTCCCCCGTCACCAGGCAGAGGAGCTGAGGTCCACCGGGGCGGCATCCATCGGCTTACTTCTGCCCATCATGCCCTCCTCACTCCCAACAGGAGATGCCCTGGTTTCCAGGGGAACAGATCTCACTGCTATTGTGTTGATGTGTACTTCATAAAAGGTGTATTATACAAAAGGGGAAACTGAGGTTCAGAAAGGCTTACAGTGAAGAACCCCTAACACGGGCTGCACTACCTGTCTCCAGGGTGCTCCTATGTCGCATTTACCTCCGTAAGTCCTGGGATCGCTCTCGCTCTTCCTCCTGGATCATGGATTCTTTGCCCCCATGGCCAGCCCTGGGCTCGCGGTCCCTCTCCCCCTCGCCAGGCACAGCTTCGTCCAGACTCCGCTCCTGGCTGGCGGACCTGCTCCTGGAGGTGGAGGAGGGCTCCCTGCCCTCGGTCCTGACACGGCGGTGCCGGCTGCGCCGCTGGCTCTGCCTGTGCCGGGCCCGGTCCTCGAAGGTCACTACCGTCTCCCCGCCGCCCGCCTCCGGCTGGGTCGGGTCGCAGTTCCCGTGACAGGGCCGGGCCAGCCAGGGCGGCTCCCGTTTGTCCAGGGCCAGGGGGCTCCTCTGGCTGTCTAGGGTGCTCGCCAGGTCCCCTCCGTCCCCCTTGAGGGACCCCCCGCGGCTGACGCGCTCTTCCTCACACTTCTCCAGCCCCAGGCCCAGGGCCAGCCCCTCGATGGGCCGGGGTCTCCGGTAGAGGCTGGGGTGGGCGTTGAGTGGGTTGAGGGGGCTCAGAGGGTTGAGAGGGTTGAGGGGGTTCATGGGTGGGGCCTCCTCCTTGTTGAGGGCCTCCTGGCTGGACATCTGCATGTGTCTCCTCAACTGGCTGGTTCGCTGCTCCCATACGGACATGTGATGCCGGCGCCTCCGCTCCCTCCTGGCAAAGGGGAGAAGGCGAGGGCGAGGTCAGAACTGCTGGCCAAGGGCCGGGGAGGGCGGCCACGGGGGCCCTGACCAGCCCTCGGCGGCCGGGGCACGGGGTCGGGGGAAGCACACGGTGGGGGAGCAAACGGGAGAGCCCAGGACCTGCAGACAGGAAGCACAGAAAAATGCGAGGGGCCGCGTGGGCGGTTGGACCAGTGCCCCCAGTCTTGTGGGGTCTCCCGCTCTGATCCCTGCCCTGAAATAGCTGAGGAGGGGTGAGGGCAGCGGTGGCCAGGGCCTGCAGACAGTGGTACGACGTTTGCCAGGTCTTCACTGCTCGCTCCCCTTCGCTTCAGGGCATCAACCTGTACTTGCTCTGTGCGCACCAAGGTCAGAGGCCTTTCTTCCTCCTTCTCTCCCTCTCTTTTCCTTTCCCATGCCAGCCTGGGAGAGCTAAGGCTGAGAAGTACAAGGGCAGGTCCTATTCAAAGGAGACTGACCACAGCAGGGAGCAGACCAACGTTACAAAAAGTTTGGGCATGACCGTCACAGGGATGCGGGGGGGTCTCTTCCACAACCACTGATAAAATCCAAGGGACGCTATGTCCAGCGACCACGAGCAGCTCATACTCAAAACTACCGCTGAACAGTTCAGCTTGGAGGCCTAGCTGACCATTCACGTGGCGGCAGGAACACACAAACATGACCCAGGGTGGGCTTCCACAGGTGGTGGAGGGTGGATGCCTACACCTGCACCCCCATGCGCCCATGGGCGCATCTCTAGAGCCCGTGCCGGGGACGCTCATGGGTGCTCATGCGCATCCTCACTAGGGCCCACACGAGCTGTCCACAAGCGCCCGCATGAAAGGCACCCCACTGGCACAAACAACCCACGCCGACACATGTCCACTCACAGGCCACACGGAAGTGCAAACTACACACGGGGTCACATACCTGAGACGCACACTGAGAAAGGCACATGGTGAAGGGTGCGGATGGGCAGATCCACAAACCATGTGCACGGAACACACACACACACACCACGGCCCCCATTGACACGTGCACGCCCGGTGCCACTCTGTCCCCGGCAAGGACAAAGACACGGTGTCCCCGCACCCACACGTAACCACTCACAAACACGCAGACCGGTACACACATACAGGTGGCTGCTGCGTGGCTCCCACATCGACATGTGGTGTCTTCTCCTTCTGTCTCTTCTGGGGAAGAAAAACGGACAGGTTCAGTTCACCCCCACCTCTAGGACCCGCCAGCCCCACGGCCACCAGCTGATCTCCAGGGAGAAGCGCAGAACCCCCTAGGTGCCTGCTGCCCTCTGGACACGCCCAACCATCAACTCTCCAAGGGACTGGCCTTGGTGCCTTGCTGTGTGCAAACACACGGATCTAATATGTTGAAGCAAACATGCAGGCACGCACAGGGTTTATCAGTTCATAGAAGCTTTGGATGCTCAGTCCTCAAGCCCTGCTGGCACTCATGTTTCACCTAAGTGTCCTTCAGAGACCTATTCTGGAAACCCTGTAAACTTGGATGAAGTTCATTTCCCCCTGATCATATCTAGGATATTCACAAAGGTATGACTCCCCGGCTCATCCCTCCCATCTCACACAACATGCAGGGAACAAATGCTCTAGCATGCACACCATCGGCCCGTGGCCAGAGGCAGGGCCACCACTGCCACTGGAGCTGCCATCCGCACATCCCAGGAGGTGAGTGGTGCCCTCCGCACGTGTGCAATGTGGTGGCCCTGGCTGAAGGCTTTGAACACTCTGTCGTATAGCTGGGTAAAGCAAGTATTACCCTTCCTGGCCTTGCGCAGGGAAAAATCTCTTCTACACACACACACGTGCTATGTCCTTTCGACCACAAGGTCAATGGAAGGTCAATGGTAGGGTGAGGGCATCACCCACAAAGACAAACAGGAAAAATAAAGCTGTCAGTGCAGGGTCAGTGCTCAGGTGGAGAAAGATGTGCCTGGGACACTTGTGGAACGAGCCTGCCCCAGTTCCTGGGGTGACAAACCCAGTCTGGCCCAACGGATCCTGCCTGGACCCGGGAGGTTGGCAAATGTGGCTCCTTCCCTGATGAAATTGACATCCACCTGTGGAAAACATGCAGGCAAACTAGTGCTGCTCAACCACCATGTCCGCGTCCACAGAGTATCCTGGCCCACGGTGGGCAGGGGGGATAGAGGCAGCTGGTCTGAGCCTGAAGAGGCGCAGGGCACAGGAGCACCCCTGGGCTGGATCTGGCCAAGACTGTGGAGATGCCTGTGCCTAGGTCCCCAGCACCCCTCAGCATTGGTGGCTGCCATGCACGTGGGGCAGCCATGTCAAGAGGCATGGCGGCACAGAGAAAGAGAGGCACACACTCTAGACAGGGAGCATGCATGCCCACCAGGAAAAGCACTTTCCACGAGCTATGCAGTGATAGCTCTGCAGCTATGCAGGGGACCTGGGTTTGATCCCTGGATCAGGAAGATCCCCTGGAGAAGGAAATGGCAACCTTCTCCAGTCTTCTTGCCTGGAGAATTCCATGGACAGATGACCCTGGCAGGCTACAGTCCATTGAGTCGCAAAGAGTCGGACACGACTGAGCGATTAACACTTACACCAGCTATTTGCAAATTCTCAAGTCATTACACACTGGCCCTCCAGAAGCATGTGTGGAAGAGGGTAAATACATGGAAGAATTCTCTGCTTGCTCACAAGTGTGCGCACACGTACACACGCACACAGAGGCCAGGCCAAAGAGAAAACCAATCTCTTATTTCCACACAAAGCAGATTCACACTTCAAACTTCACTTCTCCACTTGCACATACAAAGATCCAGATTCACATCCATCACAACCATTAGTACATCTTCAACTTTCCTACAATCACACAGAGAAGCATCTCCCCAATTCACACGCATGTGACCTCACACACACCCTGCAAGGACCATGTGGACCAGGACGGGTGGCTGGTATTCTTCATTTCAAAGATGGAGAAACAGGGACTCTGAGATGCTAAGAGGTTCTCGCTCTAAGGTCACAGTACTGAGGGACAGAGCTATGTCTAGCCCTTAGGTCTTTTGGTTTGTAACAATGTTCTAGCTGCCACATTCGAACGCAGCCATACTGTATTCTGGAAGTGAGGGATCTTGGCCTGCATGTCCAAACACTCTCTGTTGTTCAGCCAGCAGCACACCCATTGCATCCAAAGCACTAATCTCTACTCACCTGAGATGGTTACAGCACCCCTCCCACCTCACTGTGCCCGGATACGCACAAAGCTCACTCCCTACGGCCCTGTGCCTACCAGCATCTCATTCATTCTTTCATTCCATAAATAGTGAGTTTCCACTCTGGGCCAAGCATCCTTCCCCCTGATATCTCCAAACCCACTCCTCCTCCAGGTTTCCTCATCTCAGGAAATAGAACCACCCACTCCTCAAGTGGCAGCCAGCTCCACCCACCAGCATGTTTGGATACCTGTGTGTATTTATTTTTAGCCCAAACTCATGAGTGCAGGGAAAGTGGGGTAGAAACTGCTCGAGGCTCAGAGAATATTCTAGGGAGGAAGGAGTCGTTTCATCTTTATCGATCTTCAATGAATTTTGTAGTGAGTTTTTTTCTCACTCACAGAGGAGGGGCCCAGAGGGCAGGCCTTCCTTCAGTTTTGAAAGGTGTGAACAAGAGGACAGCCATGTAGGGGAGGGGGTCCCACACATAACTCTGGAATGTCCCTATAAGGTGAAGCCAAGGACATTGAGAGCCCTTCACATGAGCTCTGGGAAGGGAAGGGCTCCTTGCTGATCAGTTTCAGGTTAACAGATGACAGGGTCTGGGTCCAGCTGGACACAGGTCCAGCTGTCAGGTGCCTCAGACTCTCCCCAGCCATACCCCAGGGCCCCTCACTCAGTCCTCCTGTGGGCCCAGAAGCCCCAAAAGGAATTCAGTGGATCTGTGGTCACTTCTCAGCCTCTCCCCCAAGGCCCTCCCCCAGTGCCACGCAGAGGTCAGCTGCCCAAAGGTCCCCACGGTCTGCTAGTTCCACCAGCAGCCACCAGGGACAGGCTGGATCTGCCAAGAGAGTCTACACTGGCGGCTCTAATGTACCACCCCCTAGTCTCTCTCTAATCCACTCCAACTGGATTTCGTTCCCACTGGGCCACTTAAACGGCTCTTATGAAGTTCACTAACAGTGTTCACTTTGCCAAATTCAATGCTCCCTTTTCTGTCCTCATCTTACGTGATCTTTCAGTAGTCCTGAGCTCCTCTATCCACCTCCTCCTTCCAGAAGCATGTTCTTCTCCACGTCTCCAGGACAACACACTCACCTGTTCTCCTCGTGGGTTTCTCCTTGAACACGGGGTGCTCTCTGGCTTCTGGCCTCAGCCTCTGAGCCCACCTCTCCCTGGGTCAACTTGCCTGGGATGACAGCCTAAATGCCATTCAAATGCAAATGCTCCCCCAATCCTTATTTCTAACCCTGACTTCTGAGCTTCAGACTCACGTTGGCCAACAGCCCATTTGACATTTTCACTTGCTTGCCTTATATGCATCTCAAATTTAATGCCATCAGAAAGAATATTGGATTTCCACCATCTTCAGGTGAGCCGTAAATACTACTACCACCTCTCCAGTTACACAGGCATTAAACCTTAAAACCTGGGAGAAATGTTTGTTTCTCCTTTTTTTTTTCATCCCTACTTCCATCACATTTATTCTATCAGCTCATCCTATTGGTTCTCCCTCCAAATACAGACTGAGTGAGATGAATTCTCATCTCCTCTGTTGCTACTATCATGGTCTAAACCACCACCAACTCTCACTGCTTTACCCTAAGAGCCAATCTCTGTCTTCCTGCCTCCAGTCTGGGCCCCTTCAGTCCATTCTCCACAGAGCAGAGTGACCTTTTCAAATATAAATCAAATCCTACCCATCCTTCTCCTCTAGACCCTCCTACAGTTGTAATCAGAACAAAAGCAAAAGTCCTTCACTTGAACCTTTGGGACCCCCCCGGCCCTACCTTCTTCTCTTTCCCCTTGCTGCCTCCACACCAGCCACACTGGGGCCCTGCTGGGAATGTTCCATCTTCATAATGTCATGCAACCATCTTCTACATATTTAGGTCTCTGCTTAAACATCCTCTCTTCAGAGAACTCCTCCCAAATTGCCCAAAGGTACTGTACCCAATTCCTATTCCTCTGCCTTAGTACCCTGTTTTACTTATTTTAGAGAAGTTCTATCTAAATAATTTCTGTGCATTTATCAGCTATCTTGCTCACTGAAATAAAAGTTCTGTGAAAAAAGAGACCCTGTTTTGCTCACTACTGTATTCACAGGACGCTTCCTCGCACAGAGCAGGAGCCCTCCAAGAGTCAACAGCTGTGGAACTCAGCCCTGGGCTGTCGACACAGGAGCCCAGGGGTCTGTGACGTGGGGACAGTGACTCACTCGATGGAAGGCATGTTGGGTGCAGACATCGGGCTGACCTCCTTGGCCTTCTGCAGCGCATGCTTCTGGTTGAAGGCCTCCTCTTCTTCCTGTTCATCCTAGACACAAAGTAGAGATGGCGTTGTCTGGGATCCCCATGAAGGAGAGTAGCTTCCTCGGCCCTGCCCAGAAGGGCTGAGGGAGCTTCTGGAGACCTGGAGAAGCGAGGAAAGCAGAGGAAGAGGTGAAACAGGCAGAGTGAGGTCAGGTTGGCTCACAGACCTCCAGTAACTAGCAGTCAGGCCTCCTGAGACAGCAGCCTCCACAGCCCTGGTGCGGCCAGCTGTTCTAGCCCCCATCCTGCCCCACAGGCCCCCCATGATTCCTCAGGAGAGACTTGAAGGTCTACCCCAAACCCCAGCCCTCGGTGGAGGTGGCCAGGGCTGTAGAGGTCAGAGGCCAGAGCTGACACTTCTCGGATGCTCTGCAGTGTCCAGAAGTGATGGAGGAGGACCTTCCAGGCAGAGGCCCTGAGGTGAACGCCACACTCCTCATCATACCCTCTTCCCTGCACAGCTAAGTGACCCCCACCCTGGTGCTCAGGCAGGGACTTCAGCCCCTTGCCCACACTCCAGCTTATAAACGTCTTTCTATGTGATGACACCACGGAAACCCAGTTCAGGTAAAATGACTAGAGCTACTAAGAATACATACGTCTTCAAAGACTGCTCTGGTTTTTACACACGTCCTTTTGCTTCATCCTTGCTGTCCTCCTGAGAGGTATGCAAGGCAGATATAGCATTCCCTTTTTTACAGATGAAGGAAGCAACATTAATAGAGACCAGGGGTCAGGTCTAAGCTAAAAGGGCCAGTAAGTGACAGATGTGTAACCCACAGCTGGTTTTTACACACGTCCTTTTGCTTGATCCTTGCTGTCCTCCTGGAGAGGTATGCAAGGCAGATATAGCATTCCCTTTTTTACAGATGAAGGAGGCAACATTAATAGAGACCAGGGGTCAAGTCTAAGCTAAAAGGGCCAGTAAATGACAGATGTGTGACTCACAGCCAGCTTTTCAGCTACTAGAGCTTACCCTGTCTGCAGGTAAGAAGATCCTTGAGAATGCAGAGAAGAGCAGGTAACCCTCAAGGAATACATGGAAAAAGCTCATAAACATCACTAGGATGCTATGGATTTTGCTTTAAACCAAATTTGTATTATGCGGGGAGAAGGTTTCACTCAACTCCCTAGATAATCCCACTGCAATTGTATTGCCTCTAGGCCTGAAGACATGACTCAGAGGAAAGAAAGGAACTGTTCTTTGAGAAATATGGTGTCTGGCTTCTTTGAAACTCATGGAAACTTCCCCCAAGATGAAGTGAGCACTGGGATACCCCAACAGCCACAGTCCTAGATCCTCTCACCCTCAAACCCAGAAAGGTAAAGGCACATGATTGAGGTCACACAGCCACAGGTCACAGAAGCAGAGGTGGAACTTAAATCTAAGACTCTGGTGTTTTCTCTATTTTCCAAGTCATAAGCCTGCAAAGGCTATCTTTGTGAGTCTGCAGTGACTAAGTGACCATCTTCAATATCCAATGAGAGATCCCATCTGGTCCAAGGCTCAGCAAACTCAGTGAGAGTGAACCAGGCTCCTTTCATGGACACGTGTAGCTCTCCAGGTGTCCACGTGTAGTTCTCCAGGAGCTCCCAGAAGGGGCCTTCCCAGCAGGCCTGAGCCAGGTAATGCAGGCTTCTGGAGGTAGCCCCAAAGCCTAGTGGGCACCGAATGGCCCAGAGAACCATTGGATCCCTAGCGAACAAGGCTCACCTTGGTCAGCTCCTGGGCATTGGCCAGATTGTCCACAGCAATGGCCAAGAACACATTTAGCAGTGTGTCTGGGGCAATGAGTTAAGGATAGGAAAGAAAGAAAAGCAAAAGGAGTCCCAGCAAGGCTGAGAGGGCATCTCCATGCCTTTCCTGTCTGGGACACCAGTAGGGACAGAGTCACTTAAGCAGGGACTGTGGCAGGGAGGGAAAGAGATGTTATGCAGCTCTGTTTGAAAGAGAATATGTCTTCTCTCCTTCCACATATCATCTCTTTGCACCAGACAAAGAAATATACCTGAATCAAACCCCCCAGGGAAGGGGGAGATGGAGGGAGGAGGCCTTTGCACAGCTACAGCCTCTAATTACAGCAACATCGAATAGAGAACCACTGAACAAGACTGGTAGGGAACAAGAGGTAGGAGTTCATCTCTCCTTTCCAGGAGGCTGGAATTGAAGCCCACCTAAATCAGTCATGCTAGTCTGACCTTAAAGATGAAAAAAAGTAATGAGTCCGTAGAATCTCATTATTATCTCTCAGTAATGGGATGCTAACATATCTCAATCTTCTTGTCCTGGGAGGCTCCCATATTTCATTTAACAAAATGTCTCAGGGCACACAAGATCATTATGGAGCCCATTTCTATTCCATGCTCTAACCTCAGAAGTTCCAATTTTCCAAATATCCTCAAGGCCCATGTGTTATGGAACATATATCTGTTTTAGCACAAAAGTCCAGGTCTGCCTACCCTCAGACTAACAGGAAAATTAAGGTGCCGTTGTTAAGGCAAACTGGGCTTCCATTTCTGTGACTCACTGCCGAGCTTTCTTTATATGGGTTTCTCATGTTTGTTTATAGTCTGCTCTGGCCCTTAGAAGTTTTCAGAGCAGAAAACTTAAAGGAACATCTATGCTCTGTGAGACTATGGAAAAGGCAAAAATACAGTTGCAACACATGGCTATCCCCTTTTCACTCGAGTGATCTCAATTCAAGACAAGTTCCACTTTCCCAAAACATCATGTAGAAGTTTCTGGTCTGTGGAATATTCAAGTAAACTATCGCATTTTACTATTGACAACTAATGAAGGACATAGATATTGTTTCCTCTTTTCAGATGTGAAAACTAGAAGCTCAGAGAGGTTAAGTGACTTTCCCAAGGCCACACAGCTGGTAAGCAGAGCTGCTGGGATTAAAACCTAAACCTTCCTTGTCTAGATCCCAAGACCAGTCATGGGTTTGGGAATTAAATGCACTTATTTTCTAGTCTCCCATTATAATTTAGTAATTGACTTTGATCAACTTATTTCCTCTAAGATTTGTAAGGTAAGGATTAGATGAAATGGTGCCTGAAAACCACTTAGTATGAGGTCTTATGAATAGCACAAGTATGATAAACGCTAGCTATGCTCAGCAGTGTTAGCATTAATAAAAATACTAATATTTTTGAGAACTTATTAGGTGGAAGGCTCTGTTCTCTGTTAACATAGAGAACTACCATATGATCCAGAAATCCCACTCCTGGACATATATCTGGAGAAAATCATAATTTGAAAAGATACATGCACCCTAATGTTCACTGGAGCACTATTTACAATAAGCAAGACATGGAAGCAACCTAAACGTCCATCAACACATGAATGGATAAAGAAGATATGGGATGTTTATACAGTGGAGTATTAGCCATAAAAATAATGAGCTAATGATGTGCAGCAATGTGGATAGACCTACAGAATATCATCCTAAGTGACGTAAGCCAGACAAAGGCAAATATAATATGATATCCCCTATATGTGGAATCTTAAAAAAAAAAATGATACAAATGAACTTATATACAGAATAAAAATAGACCCACGGACATAGAAAACAAACTTATGGTTACTATTATTAAAAGACAAAGAAGGGAAGTGTTAAATTAGGATTTTGGAATTAACCTATACCCATTACTATAAATAAAATAGAAAACCAACAAAGACCTACTGTATAGCACCAGCAACTATACTTGATATTTTGTAATAACCTATAAAGGAGAAGAGTCTGAAAAAGAATATATATATATATATATACACACATATATATATGTATATATAACTGAAACATTTTTCTATACACCTAAAATTAATATAACATTGTAAATCTACTATACTTAAAAATAAATGTTTAAGTAAAAGAAAACATATAATTAATTCATTAATATTATAATCTAGTTACTATTTTAGATCTCTGTCCTCTCTTATTTTCCCCAGTTCATAGTCCCTCCAATCATGTACTATAACAGACTCATATGATTTTATCTGTGATGATAATCTGATAACCTGGATGCTATGATATCTGATAACTAGGATGATACTCTTATTTATACTCATCTCCTTTTACCCAAATAGCAAATGTTCCTTAAGAGCGGGATCCTTGTTTCTCTCAGTACATCTAACACTGTCTACCCCATTGCTACCCACCCTCTACTATCACCAGCATCACCGCCACCAAGGCTACCTCCTCCTCCTCACATGCTGGTCTAGGCGGGCAGAACAGAGAAGCATTTTAAAAGGATACAGTTTCCAAACAAGGTGAGCACAATGAAATAGATAGCAGACCACATGCCAGAGCTGACCCCACCCTGGGAGCGGATCCCGTTGTACATCACCTCATTCCAGTCCTCACCCGTCAGGATCTACACAAAGCACACAACAGGAAAATTAGAGACCTGCATTGGATGAGAAATTGGGGTCAATGGAAAGGGGAAAATTCTGAGACTGGGTCTTTTCCATTTACCCTCTTGTCAGGGAGAAAAAAAAGTCACACCCATGAATAATCCTCAACTGCCTTCTGATATGTAAGAGAATTTTAGCCATTGAAAATGGAAGAAGAACATCAAAAGGAAAGGTTCTATTCCTCAAAACGTAAAATCTCCAGTCTCTTACCCCAAACCCCAGCTTTGCCAAGCCGATGGGAACCACACAGATCAGGTGTTCCAGGCACTGATGGACTATCTTCCAGAGCTGCCAAGATACAGCTCCTGAGACAGCAGCATTGTTGGAAAGAGCCTCATGGGCTCCAGTTCCAGAAAGCTGAGTTCTGGTTCAGTCTCAGATTCTGGCTAAACAGAGTTCTCCTTTAGCTCTTAGACATCACCGATTTTGAGTTTCCTCCCATGATTAAAAAAAAAAAGATTGGGTGGGGGTGGAAAAGATTCTTCATTAAATGGACATGTAAGTTAGAAGGTACTTTAAATTTCATAAAACCAGAAATGTGATGTTACTGAATGTCTTTGACTTAATTAACATCTCTTGCAAACTCACAAGTGTAGGGAGAAGGCCAGTGAGGTCATCACAGTAGAGCTCTTTTATTATTCGTGAGAACAGAGCTATAGAAATCCTAGGAATTATAGTTGTGATGACTACTCAATAAGCAAGAGTACTAAGTACTGCCTGAGAGGAGCCTGGAGAGGAAAGGGAGGATTCTTTTGCAACATCATCACCTTGGAGGATGTGTACCAAGGGATTCCAAGTAACATTTTTAACATTCTCATACCTGGAATACAGTCATGATGGCTGCAGGGAAGGTGTCAAAGTTTGCTGAAGGAGTCCCATCATTGAAGTTGAACCTGAAAAGGAGATTCAGAGAGAACGAAATGAAAATCTCACACACCAAGGTTTCCCTTCCTAAGATGATGCCAATGTCATCACTCTTTCCCCCTTTCTCCATATCCCTGTCTTCCCTACTCTCCTTCCATTCCAGTAACTTACGAAGATGGTTTTAGTGACTAATACTGGGAACTGTGCACTTGAAGGGCACTGGTGATGGGATCTAGACTGATCTTGACTTACAAGACCCCAAGCTGTACCTTTCAGGGGCAGCTCTAAAGGGAGAGGTCCCCTCAATAAGAACCCCATATGGTGTGGAGGGATTAAAAACAGAGACATTGGTCCCACACATAATGTGCATGGTTGATTTGGGCCATGGACATGAACAAACACATGGTAACATGGTGAACAAACTGGTGACCCCAGAGCTCACAGGATGAAGATGAGGTTTTGAGGCTGCTTTGGCTGGAAACTTCATTGGTGCTTACCTGCCCCCGAACAGCTGCATGCCTAGGAGAGCAAAGACAACGATGAAGAGGAAAAGGAGGAAGAGTAAACTGATGATAGACTTCATGGAACTCATCAAGGAGACCACCAAATTCCGGAGGGATGCCCAATACCTACAAAACCCAGAGAGCGTTACAGCGGTGAACCGAGTACCAAATTACCCCCAGGCCCAGCTGGGCATCTGCCTGGAGACCTATGAGATAAGCTGAATCTGGATACTTGTAGGAAGGAGAGATGGAGTGATAATGTGGCTCCCCTCGGGAAGGTGGCACAGGGTCTGGCACTCAGGCATTTTCCCAGGCTTGGTCTTTGGAGATGGAAGAGAAGCTGAAGAGTGGAGTAGGGGGTAGGGTGAGGAAAGGGATCCTGTGGTGAGGATGTAAGGCAATATAATGTGGCAGAGAGGAGCTTCCATGCCCAGAGGTGGTTGGGAAGATTCTGGATTCTGATCACTTACTTGGTTATTTTAAATATTCTTAGAAGCCGGAGAGCTCGCAGGACACTGATTCCAAAAGATGTACCAGGTCTGAAGATGGCCCAGACTACTTCAAAGATGCTGCCCACTGTGACCTAAAGAGCCAAAGCCAGCCACGGTGAGAAGAAGAAAAGGCAAAGGGGGGAGGAGAGAGAGAAGGGGGAGGAGGTATTCCTCAATCAACAGTTCTCACTGGGCTTTTCTGAAGTTAGATCTTTCCCTCCCCACCCTGCCTCCCTCCAATCATCTTCTTCAAAAGTCACTCAGTCCTGTCTGACTCTTTGCGACCCCGTGGACTATACAGTCCATGAAAATTTCCAGGCCACAATACTAGAGTGGGTAGCCGTGCCCTTCTTCAGGGGATCTTCCTAACCCAGGGATTGAGCCCAGGTCTCCCACATTGCAGGTGGATTCTTGACCAGCTAAGCCATCAGGGAAGCCCACCTCCAATAGGATCACCTATTTGTGAAGGCTGCCAAGGAAAAATGAGACTCTACCACTTCTCTCCCCACTGTTCTCCACTCTCTTTGCTAAATTTCCTCCTTCATACTGTAGATTGCTTTACCGACTGCTCTGTCTTTCCTGAAAACTACAAGTCATTCACCACTTCTGCAGAGATTTGACAGCTGTACTGTTGTTATTAAAACACCTTGAACAGACAAACAAAAGAGCAGTCCTCAAATAGGAAAACATATTTAAATGAATACAGGTTGCTTTCCAATATAAAAACTTCTGAGAAGGTCCACATTCTCTCACTGGCCTAGAATTTAGTGCTAACAAGAATGTTTCAGTCACCTGTGCATGAAATGTCTTTCAGTCATTCAGGCCCCACACACCTGGACGTGATGGTACTAATTAGTGGCATAGAATCTGATTGCTATAGGAAGCAGCAATGTCAAATTAGCCATTCAATTTGTTTTATGTTTTAATTATATGTTTATTGAAGGTCTAATACATTCCCCACAATGCACTAGGAGAAATAACAGAAATTAATCCTCACAGCAATTCTGGAAAGTATGTACATAAGGGAACTAAGATAAAAATGGTCTTTCACTAGTTCTTATGCCTGAAAATTGCCTCTACCCAGAAGCATATGTTCCAAGTTAAAATGCAGGTTGGCAAGTGCTCAAAATCGTTAGCACCTAACTGGAGATTTGGCAGAAAAAGAAGTGGGTTTGGCAGAAGGAGAGGTGGTTCAGGAACCCAAAGTTTTGCAACCTAGTTCTGCTGCTAACTGGCTGTGTGAACTTGCACACGAGGTCCCCTGTTGACTCATGTGTAAACGGGTAGCCTAACTCCCTATACTTAACATCGTGGGCAGGACCGAAAGTGGCAGAGGACAAAACTGCACGTGAAAGCACGTTGAAGAGCATTGATAATGCACACATTTATGTATCATTATTATTTAGGAATGTGGCCACTGGGTGAAGTCTATGTGGGGACTTGCTAATATAAGAGGGTGTGTGCGCACAGGAGTATGAATGTTTAAGGGTATATCTAGATAATTTTCTCAATTTTAAACCGAACTAAAAAAATAAATATATGTGTTTCTCAGTTTTGATCAAACCACTTTCCGGAATCAAGTCTTTTGTTCTTCTCTCCCAGGCTTCCTCCAAGGTAATAAGTTCAAAATTCTGGCTATGGGGAGCTTTGTAAAGTTTACTGAGCTATATACACTGAAGTGTTTACTCTCTGGTGTGTGTGTGTTACACATTACAGTAAAAGCATTAAAAATAAAAGAGCATTTCAAAAACCAAAACAAATCCTCGTATGGCAAGTATTCACTCATTCCTGACCTCCCTTTGGCTAATCCTATCTATCCTCCTTTAATAAATTCTGATTTCAAGGCTTCATGCTGATCCCCAGAGCAAGGTGCTTATCTCAAACCACAGCATAGCAACCCCAGGCAGAAAGATGGGCGGCTCTGGAGCACTTACCCCAAAGTCAAAGCAGTTGAAGGAAGAGTGAAAATAAAGGCGAGGCCCCATGCCGTACATCTTCAGGGACATCTCTAGAAGGAAGAGCCCCAGAAACAGAAACTCTGCATAGTCTGAAAGCATTAAAGGAAGAAGCATTGGTCCCATGGATGGCATGGGCTCCTGTCCTCCCCGACCCAATGCCCACAACCTACGGAGGAGCGCTCAAGAGCAGTGGGACCCACACGGGCGGACCAGGTCAGGGCCAGGCAAAACCTCTCCATGTCTGAACATGCTCAGACCCAGACTGAGTCCCAGCACACTCCACAGGTCAGCTCTGCTCTCTTCTGACAGGGGGGTTTGTCACTACCATTTAAGTGGCAGATGGCTTTCAGGAGAGAGAAAGGAGTTAAGCTTAAGCTTTGATGAAAGAACTGGATTTACCCTCCACACGCTCGGCTATGACAGCCTCTAGGAGACTCATTCGCACCCTGGGGCAGCCTTACCAAGGGCTGAGCTATAGGTTTCCTTTCTGGTCTGCTGAAGGTATCCATTTCCCTAAGAACTTGCCCCTAGGACTTGGGTGACCAAGACTCCCTAATCATTGAGCCTCCTGAAGGCACTAAGTGAAGGCCCTGGATTATGCAAGGTATAACACTATGTTGTAGACCCATCACTAAAGATTTATTTATCTGATTCAATAATGAATGACAGGTGAAAATGGTCAAGGGATAATCCCGACCCCCTGGGAACAACTCTGGCCTCAGCCACAACTTGGTGGAGAGGCAGAACTCTGGGTGGGCAGAACCACTGCCAAGCCCACATGACACCTTGCTCTCTTCACATCCACACACCAATCAAGCGGCAGCCGTGAGAGCCAGCAGTCACCGTTCACTTACAGAGGAGGTGGGTGAGCCACTGGGGCTGGTTGTGATGGACGATGGCCACACAGGCAGTGTTGAGAGCCACAAGGCTCAGAACGATCCAGTAAAACACCTGGGACTTAACCATGTGGCGGATAGAGATACGCAAAAGTCGCTCCTTGTGCCGGAAATAGGAGGCCCCGTCCACCTTTGCGCTCTTGATGCTGGCTCGGGCGAGAGGTGTGCCTAGCAGGGGAGAAGGAAGGAGGAAGAATGAGGCTGCAAAAGAGGTCACCCTCCATGACAAAGGGGCATTCAGAGGTCCAGGTGGGCAGCTTTGGTTCCAGGGCTAGGGGACTGCCACATTGCAGACCCCAGGACATCCCCATGTTACGAGCTAAGTAAGAGCTTCCACAGTGCAGCAGGGAACTCTGCTTTTCCTCTGGGCACTCTTGGTCCTAGGAAATGGAAGGATTCCCCGGGGCAGGATAGCAGGCATCCCGCTGGTATCTTGAATCCTAATAGGATCCTGTTTATGTTTGTAACAGATTGAGCTTTTCTTTTTAAATATGCTTCTGGCACTGGAATCATCCTGCTGCATTTGTGATTTTTCTACCCCTGGCAACCTGAAGCAGTGATGAGCTCTGTACGCCTCTTCTGCCTTTCAGGATGAAGTCAGACCCTTCCCTTTTTTTCTGGAGAAGAAAAGTCTGCCATCGGCCAGCCTCTCTAAGAGAACCTGGGATGGAACAGCAGGCAAGTTAAAGGGTTGTCAGTAAGCATCTAAGTATCACATGGAAGCAGGTGATGCAAGTAGGTAGATGTTACTATGATTAAGCAAATGATTGCAGTTTCTCATATGGGCGTCCTCAGTGAACAATATCCCAAAGTGGGTGCTCGTTAGCACATCCAGGAGAGACAGGATACACACGCTGAAGAGATACATCTGCCACACTTGAAGAATCTGGGTTGGATTCTTGGCCCCAAACCCCGTGTTTCACATAAACATTATCCCTTGGTCCTTTTTTTTTTCTTCTGTAAGTCATTGTTGACGAGATTAGATTCCAATGCCTTTCCCTAATTACATCCCAAAGTTCTGGATTCTTTGGGCTCCCCTCCTCCTTGTGGCGTTTCTCCTAAGACAGGATGCGCCCTTTCACGGGAGGTTCAGAGCCGTGAAAGATGATCTGACAACCTCCACTCACCCACAGAGGAGATGTCCACGCAGTGCTCGTCGCTGGAGTCCCGTGCCATGGCCTCGGTCCGGCTCCTTTTGATGGTTGCCCTCCGAAGCACTACACCAGGGAAGCAAAGGGCAGAGAGAGGACATGAGAACCACGGGATCAGTCTGGTCACAACAGGACTGTGGCCTAGAGGCACCTGTGACACAGGCGCCTGCCTTTAAATACCCGAATCAGGGTGAGAGAAGTGACAAACGTCTACAGAAACGTGGCTCCCTTGCTCAGCGGCGCCTCTGACACACGAGGCTCTGGAATCCCATGCAACAAGGCTCCTGACTCCTTGCGGGAGCTCTTCTAAACACAGTAGGTAAACAGGCACCCTGTATCTATTTATTCTGGCTCTTCATAAACAATGTCACTTCCTGCCAATGAAAGTGGTCCCAAGATGCCCCCCGCAAATTGTCAAAGAAGATCCCTTTCTGAACCACTGGTTGTATGATGGCCTTTTCATTGCTCATTATCAATCACATGCCCTGGAACGAAACAACTCTTGGATTTCATTTTCATCACTTTAAAAAGCATTTAAACTCATGACTCAATTCCCTTCCTTTTAAAGCATGAGGGATTTTTATGACAGAGAGACTCACATTTCAAATCCCAAAGCAACCCTCTTTTCTCTCTTGCTCCTCTTTTGATCAAGAGACATAGCCGCTGCAGACGAGGGGGCAGATGAGAGAGCAATGAGGCCTTGGAGCACTTCCTTACCTTCTAAGGCTGACGTTCCAGCATTTTTGTTTTCTTCAGCAAGCATGACTTCCTCTATATGGAAACAAATGGTTTAGTAAATTATCGGTAAATGCCAAATTATTTTGTGAAATGAAAATCCCTGAGGAACAGCTCTGGCTCCAGGGCAACGTAGAGAGAGAGCGGAGTTCAGAGCTGGTTGCAGGCACCAGCATCAGAAAGACATCAAGGGTCACAGACGGAGCACCGGAGCATCAGAACAGAAAGGAAGGTCTTTAGTGAAGGGGGCATCGGGGGTGATGGGTTAAGATTTCAGCTCTGTGTCTGATACACCATTTAGGAGAATAAACAGCTCTGAGAGCGAGAGTTGATCTTTTTAACTAAAACTCTGCTAAATTGATAAAAATGAAAAATTTCCATTTCTGTTTTCTTTTATCCAGGTTCCTTAAAGCTATTCTAGCAATAGGAGCTTCCTTAATTTTGCTTGTTTGCAGTAGCCCCCAGGTTCATAACACCTCCCCCTCATTCAGAAGATGAGACCACATTTTGGGGTCTAGCCTACTTCTTTCAGGAAGGGGCGTAGAAAGATGCTCATGGCCCCTCAAAGAGAGGAGCAGGCTTGTGGGCTTGCTTCTTCTCCCCCTACCATGTCCATCCTGCCTTGCTGAGCAGAGCCTGAGCTGAAGAGGCTTTGGCCCATCATGAAATTGTCCCTGTGACATAATACAATATAAATATTTGGTTTTTGTTCACCATTCAGACACAGAGCTTCCAAAGCCCTTGGGATGTACTGTCTTTTGTATGCTAATGAGATGACTCACTGAGGGAGAGGCCTAGATAGTGTAAGGAGGGGGGATGGTCACTCAAAAAACCCCACCACATGATTAGAACATTGTAGCTTTCAGTCTCATCCCCTTTCCCACCTCGCAGGAGGGGAGAGCGGCTTGACACTATCAGTCACCAATGGTCGATGATCCAATCAATCAGGTCGGCATAAGGGAACCTCCATTTAAAACCCTACACAGGACTTCCCTGGTGGTACAGTGGGCAGGAATCTGACTGCCAACACAGGAGACACAGGTTCGATCCCTGGTTGGGGAAGATTCCACCTGTCACAGAGTAACTAAAGCCCGTGTGCCACAACTACTGAAGCCCAAATGACTAGAGCCTGTGCTCCACAACAAGAGAAGACACTGCTTTGGTGTGAGCCCACACACCACAACGAGAATAGCTCCTACTCGCCGCAACTAGAAAAAGCCCGAACGCAGAAACAAAGACCCAGCACAACCAAAAATAAATAAAAGAATCATTTTTTAAAAATCAACCAAAAAAAAAAAACAACAACCCAAAAAACCCCTACAGGATGGGGCCCAGGTTGCTGATAGGTTAGTGAGCCCATCAGCGTGCTAGGAGGGTGATGTACCTGGATGTGCATGTAGGGTCTGTCTTACTCTGTGTATCTCTTGAATTTGGCTGTTACTGACTTGTATTCTTCATAATAAACTGGTGATAGTTTTTCCTGAGTTCTGTAAGTCATTCTAATGAATGACCAAATCTGGAAACTTTGAATCTGTACTCAGCCAGGAAGAAATACAAGTCACCTGGGGACCCTGCTGTGGCTGGTGTGTGAAGAAGAGACAGGCAAATGGGGTGGAGCCCTTCGCTCGTGGGGTCTCCATTCACTTTGGGTGGTGTTTATTGTCAGAACTGAATTGAACGGTTGGATACCCCACTGGTGCTAGAGAGGGAAAGACCTGGTTGGCATTGGGATGGCATTATTTGGTTGTTGGCATTTGAAAAACCACCACTCAGTTCCCTGGACTCCCCTCTTAGCCTCCCCAGGAAGTCCTGTACTCCATAGAGATGTCATCATGGGTGAGACACTATTTTCTGAAAAGACTTATTAGAATATGCCTCACTAAAACATAGAAGCGAAAGGCAAAGGAGAAAGGGAAAGATACCCAATTGAATAAAGAGTTCCAGAGAACAGAAAGGAGAGATAAGAAAGCCTTCTTAAGCAAACAATGAGAAGAAATAGAGGAAAACAATAGAATGGGAAAGACTAGAGATCTCTTCAAGAAAACTGGAGATGCCAAGGGAACATTTCGTGCAAAGATAGGCACAATAAAGGATAAAAATTGCAAGGACCTAACAGAAGCAGAAGAGATTAAGAAGAGGTGGCAAGAATACAAAAAAAAAGGTCTTAATGACCCAGACTCACCTAGAGCCAAACATCCTAGAATGTGAAGTTAAGTGGGCCTTAGGAAGCATTACTATGAACAAAGCCGGTGGAGGTGATGGAATTCTGGCTGAGTTATTTCAAACCCTAAAAGATGATGCTGTTAAAGTACTGTACTCAATATGCCAGCAAATTTGGAAAACTCAACAGCAGCCACAAGACTGGAAAAGGTCAGCTTTCATTTCAATACCAAAGAAAGGCAATGTTAAAGAATGTTCAAACTACCATACAATTATGCTCATTTCACATTCTAGTAAGGTAATGCTCAAAATCCTTCAAACTAGGCTTCAGCAGTACATTAACTGAGAAATTCCAGATGTACACACTGGATTTAGAAAAGACAGAGGAACCAGAGATCAGATTGCCAACACTCGTTGAATCACAGAAAAAGCAAGGGAATTCCAGAAAAACAGCTACTTCTGCTTCACTGAATACGCTAAAACCTTTGACTGTGTGGATCACAACAAACTGTGGAAAATTCTTAAAGAGATGGTAATACCAAAGCACCTTATTGTCTCCTGAGAAACCTGTATGCAAGATAAGAAGCAACAGTTAGAACTGAACATGGAACAATGAACTGGCTCAAAATTGGGAAAGGAGTACATCAAGGCTATGTACTGTCACCATGCTTATTTAACTTCTATGCAGAGTACATCATGCAAAATGCTGTGCTGGATGAATCACAAGCTGGAATCAAGATTGCCGGGAGAAATATCAATAACCTCAGATATGCAGATGACACCACTTTAATGGCTGAAAGCAAAGAGAAACTAAAGAGCCTCTTGAAGAAGTTAGAAGAGTAAAACAGCTGGCTTAAAACTCAACATTCAAAAAACTAAGATCATGGGAACTGGTCCCACCACTTCATGGCAAATAGATAGGGGAGAAATAGAAACAGTGACTGACTTTATTTTCTTGGGCTCCCAAACCACTGCAGACAGTGACTGCAGGCATGAAATTAAAAGATGCTTGGTCCTTGGAAGAAAAGCTGTGACAAACCTAGACAATATATTTAAAAAGCAGAGACATCATTTTGCCAACAAATGTCCATATAGTTAAAGCCATGGTTTTTCCAGTAGTCATGTATGGATGTGAGAGTTGGACCATAATGAAGGCTGAGTGCAGAAGAATTGATGCTTTCGAACTGTGGTGCTGGAGAAGACTCTTGAGAGTCCTTTGGACTGCAAGAAGATCAAACCAGTGAATCCCAAAGGAAATCAACCCTGAATATTTATTGGAAGGACTAATGCTGAACACTCGGGCCAACACTTTGGCCACCTGATGCAAAGAGCTGACTCATTGGAAAAGATCCTGATGCTTGGAAAGATGGAAGGCAGAAGAAAGGGGAGATGAGATGGTTGGATGGTATCACTGACTCAATGGACATGAATTTGAGCAAACTCCAGGAGATAATGGAGGACAGGGAAGCCCGGCGTGCTGCAGTCTATGGGGTCACAAAGAGTCAAGCACGACTTAGCGACTGAACCACAAGAACAACATCCCTCAAATGTACCAACAAAACAGACCTTCTGTCGCATATATAGTGGGATTCTGAGCCCCCTATTGAGAGTGGTGTGGATGAGTTTTGATCCCCGCTCCTGTCTCAGCCATAAGCAAGGGGACCTGGAAGTGCCAGCAATCATTTCCTAAGATCCCAGCTGCTGGGGATAAGCCTGCAGCAGTTCTATTAAGCAATGGTTCAATTTAAGCACTTCTAACAAGTACAAAGACAAGCATAAGAGGGTAAAGTTATTACCATAATTCCACCTGCATATAAAACTGAGAGTATGTAATGTATTTCCCAGGGAAGGGAACATGTTGAGGCTCGGAATGTACCATGCAGGATGGCCATTATCAAGTCATAACATTTAGCTTTCTTTTTTAAGTACAGCCCTCTGGCAAAACTAAGTTAACAGGTTAAGTGTTATTGGTGGGATGCTCCTTGATGTGCACATAGAAGGTTTGAAAGTCACTGACAGCACTGGCTTTGGCATCCTTTTAAAATTAAGTACTTGTTAAATACCTCATAGCAACATGAATGACCTCAGCCAGAGAGTCTTTTTCACTCTGTGCGGTGTCTGGGGCTTTAGGGTGGGCAGATCCGAGAACCCCAGAGGCAGAAGGAGGGTGAATGGTGCTGTTGAGTACCTCTGGGGAGCGCTCGAGAGCTCCTGATGGGTTGGCACCACCCCCTACCCCAATGTCTTTTGCCAAGTTCGCTTTGGAACTTGCGAGTGTCTTTCCAGGGAAACGTAACCCATATGTCTCTGAATCACTCACGCTCCATTTGTACAGGAAAGGGCCAGGAAGCACAATTTGATGTCGCAGTGCGTCTTTTTTTCTTAGAAGGAGAAGAGAGCAGGCTTTGCCAACTGGAAGAAAGTGGAGCCTTGGAATTCTGCATGTATTTTGAAAAGCAGAGCCACAAAGAGCAACATCCTGAGGCCCCTGACCCTGAAGGGGGGCTGTGGGAAGGGCACAGAGGGTTCTCTTTGGGGTTTGCTGCCAGCCTGCTTGCTAGGGTGGTCTGTCAGATGGCTCCCTTGCCCAGGAAGCCAAGGGCAGTTGGGAGTTTCAAGCTGCCAGTCTGGCCTGGAGGCAAATCTGCTAAGTTACTGTTCCGAGAAGAGGGAGGGAAGATTCAAGTCCACGTCCACATCCACGGAGTCTCACAGGAGCAAGGATGAAATGGGAGTAGAGTCACCACTCCATGGCTCCTGCTTCCAGAAGCAGCAAAGAAATGCAGATAGTCCCAAATGAGGAGTGGCTTTGGCATGGCACTTCGCATCATACCTGCTCTTTCACCCGATAGATGATCAAATGTTGACTCCTGAGCTGAGAGAGCCTGCATGTGTTGTGGTCAGAGTAGCAGTCATAGCATCCATCATTCCAAAGCTTAGAGAAGAATAAGGGTCAGGCCACTAAGTACCCATTCCTATTCCAAATTCTTCCCAAGAGATCTCTTTGTGCTCTGCTTTTCTACCAGGAACAGAGCAAACATGCTGACTGTCATGCTTTTTTTTTTTTAATTAAACAAAATGTACTCTTTGTTCAGTAAGAAAATGAAGATATGTAACACCAATGCAATGAAAACTTTAAAATAACAAGGAAAGCAAATGTATCCTCTTTACTGACAGATATGGGGTGATTGACTCCCCTCATAAACAGCAGAGCCACAGTCACTCGAGTTTGGAGGCTCTCTGTGGGTTCATAAAATCAGGATAAACCTGGACCTTTCCTCAGGGCTGGGCAACAATTATTCCCGAGGCTGAGCGATGAGTGAGGAGCTGATGACAGCAAGGAACAGGGAAAGCCAGTTCTCAGCATCATCTCTTAGCTGGCCTACTGCAGTAATCTCACTATCGGTCTCCCCGCTCAGGCCCGGGTCTTCCTACTGTCTGTTCTCAACGCAGCAACCAAGTGCTTCTTTAAATCTTAAACAGAGTATGTCCTTTCTCTGCTCAAGATCCTCCTGTGGTTCTCACTTGACTCACAGGAAAGCCCTGAACTTCACAAGGGCCGGTAAAGGTCCTACAGGCTCTGCCGCCTGCTCCCACCACGAGACTGCCTTCATACCGGCTCCTGCCCTCCCCTGCTCACATCTCGGGCAGTTCCTGGAGCCCTCCGGGTCTCCTCCCACATTAGAGCCAGGAAACTGGGGTATGCTTCCTTCAGGGCTTCTTGCAGCTCACCCTCTCATCTCCTTCACATCTCTCCCCAGATAGGTCTACCCTGACCCTCCATTTAAAACTGCAACTCACCCTAAACCCCTAACCCTATCTTGATCTGTTTTTACTGTACTTGAAGAAACTTTTGTCACTCAGTCATGTCCAACTCGTGCGACTCCATGAACTGTATGTAGCTGCCAGGCTCCTCTATTCATGGGATTTTCCAGGCAAGGATACTGGAGTGGGTAGCCATTTCCTTCTTCAGGGGATCGTCCCAAACCAGGGATTGAATTCAGGTCTCCTGCATTGCTTCATCGTACTTATTACCCTATGAAAAGTTACTTCTTATTTTGTTCATCACTGCCTTCCCTGCTATAGGGTAATTGAGCTCCACTAGAGTAGAGCTCTGGCTCACTGCTATATTCCAAGTGCCTACACCAGGTCTTGGCACAATGTATGCTCTCAATAAACATCTGTGGACTGAACGGATTGTTGTTAGTACTAACGGTAGTAGTTGGAAATGGCATCAGTCCAAACTTAGCACTGGGTTATGTGACCTTTTACTCAGTTCACCTTGCTAAAATGTTGGCCTCCTGAAAGGTGTTTGGTAGAAGAACAGGGACAGACTCCAGAAGGAGAAAACGGGACCAGTTGGGAACCCCAAAAGCCAACGAGTCATTTCCAGCTTCCCTCCGCTCTGGCCCTTTCAGCGGAAGTGCTGGGGATGGGTACTGGGGTAGGTCCCGGATGTCTGTGCAGCCCATCACCAACCTCCTCCAGCCCCCAGGTCTTACCTGCTTTGTCTATCCAGGCGCGGTACCCATTCAGCTCACGCTCAATCTGCTGCTGGCGCCGCAGTTTCATGAAGGCTCTCCGGTTCTCCACTCTCTCTCTCTCTTTGGCAAATTCCCTGTGGACAAAGCGGATAAGTTTCACTAGGTTTGGGCAGTGTGACGACCAAAAGAAAGGGTGAAGCAAGCAGGAGAGAGAGTGTTTGAGCAGGCACTGTGTATACGCCATTTCCTTTGTCCCAGCCTGCAACTATAATCTTAAAATGTTGCACAGAAATGAACTTCGTTCAGCCTCTTGCAGGAAGTCTTCTTGGATCAGTTTCATTTCAGTTAGCACTAAAACTTTCTGCTTGCTCTGTTTTTTCTTTTTTTTTTTTAATATAAATTATCTTCTTGAAATGAAATGCAATAAAGGTAGAAATAAATAACAAAAAGACAACTAGAAAACACTCATATGTTTGGAAATGAATGAATACACTATTAAGAAACCCCTCAATCAAAAAAAAAAATTAAATAGAAATTAGAAAATCACTGAATCATACATATAAAACTTGTACTATGAGTATATCAGGTTCTTGGAAAGAAACTTATACTAGAATACTATTTTAAAAAGCTGAAATTAATAACATTGGCATTAATTTCCCTTTTTGTACTTATAAAAGTGGGATTTATTTTTTAACTTTATTGGAGTATGGTAGCTTCACAATGTTTTTGCTGTATAGCAAAGTGCCCGATCTCATCTGCTTGCTCTGTTTTGAAAGCTACTGGCTTAGTAGTGTGACGAGCTAGGTTCCAGAATGCTATATATTATGTGGCTCTGGCTACAACAGAAACTCAACGCTCTGAGGGGTCAAACTATCCTTTATGCTTTTAATAACAACAGTGACTACTGTCTATTGATTGATGATTATGTGCCAGTCCTATCTGAAGGTTTTCATATCCATTAATTCATTTGATCTTCACAATCACGCTATGAAGTAAGCACTACTAAAACCCTATGTAACAGATCGGGAAACCAAGGCTTAGGGGAGGGCAGTCATTTGTCACTTACTGGGATCTGAACTCTCCCCATAATGCCGGTGGCCTGACCCACTGAGCGTGGTGCTTAGTTAGTATGCGCTGCCACTGAAGACCATGACACCGATGCCTTGAAGGGTTGAAATGCTGTTTGAAGATGGCTGGTCAAGGTTGGATAAGAAAGGAAAGGACACAGAAAGGGCACACGGCTCCAGAAGAAAGTGGGAAGATGGGGTGGTGTGGAGGGGAAAACAGGACAGGGGGATAAAACCAGCATGAGGGTCAGACGGAAGACACAGCCCCCAACAGGGGACAGAGCCACTCTCTGGCAAAAGACGATTAAAACAAACACAACAACCCACTAGAGCCCTATGGGAAAAGAAGAGAGAAGAGGAATGAAGACTCCCTGGCAGAGAGGAAGATGGTGAGATTCGAGGAGTGAGCAAATGGGGATCAAGAAATATCCACTGGCTAGTAGGCCCCTCCGGAAGCCACATTTGCACCAATGCCCTTCTCATCATCAAACACCCTTCCAGCCAGAACACCCCTTGCTAGCGCAGTGCCTCCCAGCCACGGCTCATGCATTCTCCTACTGCCCCGAAAGCTGTTCCACTTATTCACGGGCTCTCTATCAACAAAGAGCAGCAACCCGAAGATAACAGAGTCCAGCACCCACTGAGGGTCCTGCTACCTACTCTATCGTGTCCAGGGAGGAGGAGCGGAACCAGGGGCTAAGGGGCATGCCCTAGCCCCAGTGCAGGAGAGGGAGGGGTGCCAATCTACCGTGAGGCAGGGGGATACCAGTTCACGCTTCATCTGGCCTCTCCTTCCAAGACAGAGGGGATCCCTTGGGCACAGGCCCCTTATAGAGGTCACAATCAGGCTGAGGGCACCGGGACAAGGCAGACTAGGAGAAGAAATTCTCCTGGACTTGGTGTCAGGTTCAGTGGGTTCTACCAAGGGTGTCTTGGGGGAAGAAAGAGTTGACTAGGAACAGTGAGGGTCAGACTCCCTGGTGGCTCAGACGGTAAAGCGTCTGCCTACAATGCAGGAGACCTGGGTTCGATCCCTGGGTCGGGAAGATCCCCTGGAGGAGGAAATGGCAACCCACTCCAGTACTCTTGCCTGGAAAATCCCATGGACGGAGGAGAGTGGTAGGCTACAGTTCATGGGGTCACAAAGAGTCGGACGTGACTGAGTGACTTCACTTTCTTTCACACTTTCAGTGAGAGTCAGAGTAACAGAATTTAAGCCCTGGAGCACCTCTTTTTTCCCCCTCCTCTTCTGGATTTCAGCAAGTAAGAAAGTAACAAGGAGCTAGCTTGGTTCATGGTGTTACCATCTACCAAAGTTCTTACCTTTGGTTCTTTGTCTTTCTATCCCTGTCATTGTTCTGTTGGTTCTATTTTCAAAATGGCACTTGGATCCACCCTCCCTCTTCATTCTTACTGCCTTGGTCTAGGACCTCACCTTTTCCTGCCTGGACTACTGAAATAGCATGTACCTGGTCTCTTGGCCACCTGCCTCTCTTCCCTTCATTTCATCCATTTCACAGCAATTAGAGTTATCTTTCTAAAATATGTATTGGATCTTACCATGTCCAAACCTAAAATAACAACCACAGTGAGTGACATTTGTGGAACACTTTCTAATTTCCAAGTACCTTCATCCATTCCGTACATTTAATCTTTACAACCAAAATGAGAAGGTGGCAAAACAGGTATTTTCAGCCTCAACTTAAAAGTTAAACAACTCATTCAGGTTTAACTAAGAGATGGAGCCAGGTTTGGAACCCTAGGCCTCTCTGCTCTAAGAGCCCAGCTTTCCCACATATCTGCCTAGCCCAGTGACATATCTATATGCAGCTTTCTACCTTTTCATACTAGTGTGCCTTCATTTTTCAACTATGCTCTAGGGGAATCCAGGAGGGTTTAGCAGGATGCAGTATTTTGAGGCAGACCTTGAAACAGGAGAATTTAAGCACACTATGGGGCTTCCCAGGTGGCTCAGTGGTAAAGAGTCTGCCTGCCAATCCACGAGACTTGGGTTTAGTCCCTGGGTCAGGAAGGTCCCTTGGAGGAGGCAATGGCAACCATTCCAGTATTCTTGCCTGGAGAATCCCATGGACCGAGCTGCCTGACGGGTTACAGTTCATGGGGTCACAAAGAGTCGGACACAACTGAGCACACACATACATAAGTGAGCTATGAGCAGAGAAACACAATAATCCTTTAGCATCTGCATTATTACCAACATCTCCATTTTCCAGCTCAGAAAACTGAATCTAACAGGAGTTAAGTGGTCATTTGAAAGGGCAAGTGTCCTAAGACACAGTGCCACTAAGAGGAACCATGACCCTCAGATCCTATAAATTCCCTCTTCTATCTTCTCTTCCTTCACATCTCCCCCACCAGCTGCTAAATACCTAAGAGACCCTTTAAAGTCCTTCATGGTTAGATCTGGACCTTTCTTTCAAACCTCGCCTCCCATCAATCCGATCTACCTCGTGCCTACCTGCAGCCCCACTCTAGCCAAGCTGCAGCCATAGCACACTTCCCACAGTTCCTGAAGGAGGGATCTAAAGGTTCAATTCACACGGCCTAGAACCCAGTCTTACCTGCCCGAGTCTGTTAAAATCCTTCAAGGCCAGGTTGAAATGTCACCTCTAATGTTTAGCTTGCCCCTCTCCCTTGCCCCCAGACTTCTGACCTCTGCCCTATACCTTTCCTCTGTCTCTTCATAGCTCATCTTACAGCCAGACCTCTACAGCGGTGAGCTATACATGTGACTGTCTCTCTCCCTCTCTGTGAGCTTTTTGTGGAAACATTCTGTCTTACTCAACTTTGCATCCTCCAGGACTAGACTAGGCCTGGTGTGTGGTACTTATTTAATAGATTTTAAAAAAAATAACAATATCTAGGATGACTTGAAAACCACACTGATAGATCTGCTCTGAATCCAAAGGCTTAAATGAAGGGATGCAGCATCTCCGCACGGACCCAAGCAGAGCCAGGTGAACTAACGAGAACACAGCAGTTGCCAGGTAACTCCTGGACACGGCCATCACTATTTTTCTTTGTTTGGGTCCACTGAAATCTCTGTAGCATTAGTCTATGAAGTGTGCAGTGTGTCACCTCTACCCAATCCCCAGAATGACCACGTGGCTTCATTTCCGGTAGGAGAGGCAAGTCATCCCAGCTTAATCTCTCTTTATCTTTGGAAGTTTCCTGGCTCCAGTCTCACCAGCTGGTTTCCCTGCTCTCCTCTGCCACTGCAGGCCCCCGTTTCCTCCCACCCTCCCACCTGGCATCCTACAGGCCCAGAGCCCAACAAATCTGGCTTGGACTTTTTAAGAAGCCTCTTGGCTAAAAGAAACAGAGTGTGCACCAACAGGGAAACTTTCTAAGCAGCTTTCTGCATGTCAGTGGAGGAGAAGAAGGGCTGTGTTTGGAGGCCTTCTGTATTATGCTTATCAATCAGCTTGTTTTGTTTTTCAATTGGGAGCCCAGGGCAGAAAGTGTGGCACCATCATTCATGACACTTCCCAGCCCTCCCTTGCTGTCACAGTGTTTGTGCCAAGGCTTCTCTCTCTGACAGGTCTGAAGGTTCCATGAGGCCAAGTAGAGTCGGAGTCACACCACATTCCAACAAGGACCTGGGAAGTTTAATCTACAGCCGAGTATTATAGCAGATACCACAGAGTACAAAAATAAAATATTAAGGACAGCTAATGTTCATAAGCCACATTTGTAAAAATCTCATTTTCTAAATCACTTTCATGTAAATTATTTCATGTAGATTTGTGGAAACCCTGGGAGAATCAGAAAGGTTACTTGCTCAAAATGACCAAATTAGCAGGAGACAGAGCTGGAATTTAAATGAATGTCTTTTGATTCCAGATTAAGTGCTGTTTCTACAAGGCCTGAGCTGCATTCCATGTGTCTAGCAGTCACATTTAAAACCCACAAAAGGGATTTATTTTCCAGCCAAAGGTTGAGGAAAATAAGGACATAAAAACAGAATTTTGTGTTTTTCTAAAAGGACTATCTTTTAAATCGAGAGAGCAGCATATAGTCCATTGTTCTGTGTTGGGCTAATAAGGACCTAGTAAAAAATTTGTAGCATTAGTCAAGTTAGTGAGGCACTGCTTGAGTTTGTGTGTCCTAGTCACTATTTATATGTGTATTGCATTCTGGAGAAAGCAGGGACAAACAGGACGTAGCTCCATTACCTGCCCAAAATAAGTGATTATTCTAACCTTAGATACAACACGCTTGCCAGTCTCATGAGCATATATGTAGCCAGACTGAGGAAGGGATGTGTGTTCCTCCTTCTGGTCCCTCTCTTCCCTGAGGACCTGAATACTCTCTCCTCTTCACAGAGGATTATCCTGGAGTTATCAGATGACGATGCTTTTGCAAAGATAAAACATATGGCCGTTACCTTACTTAGCCATCCACTGTCAAACTTCTTAATGAAACATGCCTCAAGGAATGGCCCTATGAATATCTCATTTTATCCAGTTTCCTTGGATTAAGCAACAGGAAGTTCCAAAGGAGAAAAACTGACATGAGAAGAGTGTTCATGTCCTCTAAGTCCACCTGGCATTAACCTACGGCTCAAGGTAAGAGGATGGGTAATCAGCTCCTTTTCATTTGCTCTATCCAGTGTGTCTACACCCTAGATGTAACAGAATTCAGAGCAGGATGCATCTAAACTTCAGAATTTCAAACCAGGCAAACAAAAATAAACCCCCACGTGATGTAGCATAAATACAACCAAGTCTACTCTTGGAGCGAGGTACTCCAGTAGCCTCTGGTGCTAAAAAACTGAGCAGTAAACCTCTCTGTATCAGCTTCCTCTCCAGACAAGGTCGACATTAGAAAAACACAAAATGAGCTCTGCTCATAACCAGAGTAGGAATAAATCTGTTTTAGTCTGAGAGTCCTGAATGGATTCTTGCAAGAGATTGTAAAGTGATAAAAATTCAATGAGATGGCAAGCTATGGAATAAAAAGGCAACCTATGGAAAGGAAGAAAATTTGTGCAAACCATATACCTGATAAGGGGTTAATATTCAAAATATATCAAGAACTCACATAATTCAATAGCAAAACAAAAACAAAACCATTATAAAATACTCAGAGGAACTAAATAGACATTCTTTCCAAAGAAGACATACAAATGACCAACAGGTACATGAAGAGGTACTCAATTTTACTAATCATTGGGGAAATGCAAATCAAAACTACACATGTTACAAGAGTTCTTATCAAAAAGACGAGAGACAACTGTTGGGGAGAATGTGGAGAAAATGGAACCCTTTTGCACTATTGACACGAATATAAATTCATGCAGCCACTATGGAAAACAGTATGAAGGTTCCTCAAAATATTGAAAATAGAATTACCATATGGTTTAGCAATCCCACTTCTGGGTATATATTCAAAGGAATTGAAATTACTATCTCAAAGAGATTCTGTATCCCCATGTTTACTACAGCATTATTTATAATAGCTAGAACATGGAAACAATCTAAGTATCCATCTATGTGCATGTACACACACAGACACACAACAGGATATTATGCAGCCATAGTAAAGAAGGAAATCCTGCCATTTGGGACAATATAGATAGACCTTGAAGGCATTATGCTAAGTAAAATATGTCAGAAAGAGAAAGCCAAGTACTGTATGATCTCATTTATATGTGTAACTTAAAAAAAAAACCTGAACTCAGAAACAGAATATTTTGGTGGTTGCCAGAGGTGGGAGTAGGGGCTGGGGGAAATGGGTGAAGGTGGTCAATAGGTACCCATTTCCAGTTATAAGATAAACAAGTTCTGAAGATGTAACACATAGCATAGAGACAATAGTTAACCACATTGTGCATATTTTAAAGTTGCTAAGAGAGTAAATCTTGAAAGTTCTCATCATAAGAAAAAAATGTAACCATGTGATGGGATGGATGTTAACTAAACTTGTTGTCGTGATCATTTTACAATACCTACAAATACTGAATCATTTTATACATCTTAAACTGATGCAGTGTTATATGCCAATTATATCACAGTAAAACTGGGGGGGGGATAATCTATCACATTTCACTGGAATACTTCTTAACTAATCTGTTACTCGTAATTTTTGGTTGTCTTTTTTTCCCCCCTGGGAAGATAACCTACAGTTACCCTCATAACACAGTTACCACATAGAAGGAAGATGATGTGAAGAGGAGCACAGCTGAGCCTCTATTCTGGTTGTCTCGTGTGCATGTAAGGTTTGGATTTCTAAACTTCAGCTACTGGAACTAAGGATGAGGCTGATCTCACCATAATGCATGGTTAAGTACAATTTTCGTCTTACATCCAAGTTAGTAAATTTACACTTGTGACTGCTTTTGTTTTTTAGCAGTTTATATGAGAGGCATAATTTGTACAAGTCAACTATTCATACATAGCCAATTCCATATTATTCATGATTAAAGTGGAATAATGATAAAGATAATTTTAGACAAGGTGTGTTTATCCATGTGTGTTTATCATGTGTGACTAGGGGGTATGTGAAGTCATATTTAGGTTAATATTAAATTGATTACTATTTGATGAACTTCTGGACTTATAGAGGAGCCCCAGATAATTCACCCAGTGGCTCTTCTACCTATTAATAAACTAAAGTGATTGGTATGGATCCACAGGGTGATGGGAGGGGCTTTGGCCTTTCACATTGCTAGAATTCTCTATGAGATGACTAACTGATGGGGATTAGAGTGAGGTTCACTGAAGCCTTGCTCCAACTGGAAATTCCTGCCCACGTTATATCACCTCAGAGTCTCAGGGTATCTGAACAGGCATCTCTGTAATCTCCTAGTGGGGAAGATGTTCTGGTAGGTCTGCTGTGACAACACTCTGTTGGAGGACTTCATGGCTCCCAGTTTTGGCTTCTATAGCTCCAGACCCCTCTTCCTGGTTCAGTCCACACAGGGAGCTTTGTTTACTGATGCAGAGGCCCTTGCTATTGTCATGGCAACCAAAAGGAAGATAAAGCCCGCCCAGAGAGGCTGGCCCCTGTGACTCAAAGATATGTTTATCCTCACTTCTGTACACACTTGTACGCTTCATCACACACACATTGGCATGAACACACACATGCTCACGCTGGCATGCAGAAGCATATGTGGACGATAGACTCTGCCAAGCTCACAAATTACCATGTGGTATATTCCTATTAATATTCAAAGCCCACATTTCTAAGGTGCTTCACTGCGTGAGGGGAAGCTTGCCAGTCCTTCTGGAACACGTTTGCTTTAAGAAAGAGGATTTAGGTTAGACATCAAAAAAAATAAAAACCTTTGACCCTACTTGTTCCGAAATCAACAAAGAAATTGGGGAAGGTCAGACAGGCAATTCTGTGTTGGCAGGGTTTTCATTTCAATTTCACTGGAGAATGGCATGAGTGGGGGTTTGAGTGGCATGAGTTTCACGGCCCATAAAACAATTTTTCGGTGTGCTAGGAGCCTGGGAAACCTTTTCTCCCATTTTTCAGAGGAGCAAACACAGCCCAGAGAAGGTAAATACCTTACTGAAGGTCACACGGTTCAGCCGTATTACTGTTATTTACACCTTATCCCTTGATTTGTTCCAGAAAGGATTTAAGGAGACTTAGGATGTCAATAAATAAAGGCCAAAACAGCAGCCGATCCTCTAAATGCCATCCCAGTGTTGACTCTAATAAGCAGAATGGATGGGCCTGCTGGAAGATGAGGAATGCATGAGCTGAGGCACTGCATCACACTATGTCGCTTCTCCTTAGAGATTAGGGCCTTTAGAAGAGCTCCTCCAATGAGCAGAAGTCCTTCCCTAAAGCAGAGAAGGCAAATAAATAGCCTTGCACAGCATGCGATGGTCTACCCCCTGACTCTGCCATACTACTCCCACAGCGATGAAAAAAAGGCCCTGAGTCTCACAGGCCAGAATATCAGGAGGGAGGACCTGACAAGTCACATTCCCGAGTCTTGCCTTTTACAGGCAAGGAACTTGAGGCGCAGAGAGGTCAGGGAGCTTGCTGGCCCAAGGCAGACAGTGCATGTGGCGGCTGATCTAGAGCATCACTTTCATCTCCAGGTTCAAAGTCAGTGCCATTCACATCATGATATTGCAGTCATGAGATGTCAAGGAGGCACATGATTTTAAGATGCTGGGAAATTTGCATGCTCTTTTTTCTTCCTTGTACTTCTTGACGCTGAGATCTCATTTATTTATTTGAGATAAATAAATCTCAAATAAAAATATAAAATAAAAGGCCTGGAAATTAGCATAAAGGAGATCACGAAGGAGCTATGTTTCCCTGTTTTGTTTTTTAACCTTGGAGTTGGTATAACCCAGACCGTTATAGCACAATGATGAGAAGTTTTGAAACATGACTGAACTCGGTTTGAATCATGGCTCTATCAGGGTGGGACCTGTTCTGAAGCCTCTCTGAGTGTTTCCTCATTTGTAAAGTAGGAATAAACACCACACCTCTTTCAAAGCATTTTGAGGATTAATTTGAATAAGAGATGGAAAGTGCAAAGTATAGTATTTAGCACAGAATAGGTATTCCAACTGCCTATTTTAAGTATGTCTGACATTCCTAAGAATATATCACAACATACACAACCTACTATTAAGGCCCCTATCTATCTATCTATCTATCTATGTATCTACTCATTGTGCTTCCAAAATAAAAATATTGAGTGCCTACTACCTGGTTAGCATTGCTTTAGCACATGGGGATACAGCAGCAAACATAAAAGCAAAAATCCTTGGCCTCATGAAGCTTACATTCTAGTAAAGGAGACAGACAATAACCAAGATAATAAGCACAAATATAAAGTATGTTCAATACTGATAAGATGGAAAAACAAAGCATAGAAGAGGAAAAGTAAGTATGGGGAGAGGGTCTGGGATTTGTGGGTCAAGTGGCTGGGAAAGGCCTCGCTGAGAAGACTTGAGAGGTGAGCCACACAGATGTCTGAGGAAGAGTATTCCAGAAGAGGCGGCCAGGGCAAGCTGTGGGCCAGGAGCACCGTGGAGGAGCTTCCGCAGAACAGAAAGGAGCCCATACGGCTGGAGCGGATGGAATAAATGAAAAATCTAATAAGGTGAGCTCAGAGTGGGTAACAGGCCACACGGAGGTAGGGGGCTAGACCACGTAGACCATGGATAATAACCTGACTTTTACTTGGTGTCATCTGGAAACCATGGGGTGGGGGTGGGGGTGGGGTTGCAGCAGAGGAGTCATGTGATCCGATTCATGGTTTCACAGACTGTCTCTGTCTGTTGAGAACAGACTGATGAAGGCTATGGGTGGAGGCAGGGAGACCTACTTCCAGATCATGGCTGCCTCAGCCAGAGAGGCAAGAGTGGCGACACAGAAATACTGGGATTCTCGGGACATTGCAAAGTAGAGCTAGGAAAACTTGCTGACACCTTAAACATGGACTGTAAGGGAGACGTGAGTCAAAGAAGACCCTCATGGTTTTCTCCTTGAGCAACTAGAAGGATGGAGTTCAATAAACTGAGATGGAAAAGATACCGTGAGGAGTCGTTTCTGGAGGGCAGACCAGGAGATCAGCTGTGTATTAAGTCAGCTGGCTATCCTGACACATTTATGTTGAACATCATTGGGCCCAAGAGCGTCAATTCTCTGTTATCTACATGAAATGTGCCAGTTGCTTCAAACGTCATCTGCTGTGACTGAAACAGCCGCTGGAGACTATCTCCACACCCTTCTTTTTCCTTACCTGCCAGCAAGTGTAAGAAAGATGCTAACTGATTTTTCTGCAAGATGTAATCAGGAAATTGTTGCTATTGCTGTAAATACAATTCAAAACAAAACAAAAACCCACAAATACTCTTGAATGCTGCACTACTTCACAACAATAAGCTTTATCATTTCCTTGTATTAGCAAAGATGACCATGGAACAGCAGGAACTATGAACCCTATGAAGAGTTTTGAGTTCTCACAAGCTTGTCCTTACAGCCTTTCAGGAAGGGAATTAAGGGATCATCACTTTTTTACCCCCACTTTGCAGATTGGGAAAATAAAGGCCTGAAGATGTGACACTCTTAGGTATATATTATTCCTATCAGTGTTTTCAGATGTGAACATAAACATGTTGCCAGAATTTATTTTGAAGAATCTGTTCATTCTTCTTTAAAACTTAGGATGCAGGCTACATCAGTTCAATGTGACTCTTGTAGCGACACAAGGTTACAAGGCGGAATTCTGATCTCCCTCCTCTGTCGAATTCTGCCCTGCCCCCACCCCAAGCTGCCCCTCCTTGCTTTAGCACACAGACACTTTGGAGGCACAAACGCAGGGACACACATGTTGCTTTCTCCCTCTCTGTGCATATGACAGTGTATTTTTCAGTCACAGTATTTCAATGAGTTCAAAGCCCTGCGGTGCAGGAAGAAAAAGCCCTGAGGCAAGTCAGAGCATTTCATGTTCCTCCTTCTCCCCCATTTCCACCCCTCCACAGCACTCTAATTACAGTATGAAAGAGGCATCTTGACAGAGAACAAACGGCTGTGTTCTTTTCAGAGACACTTTCTGCACTCCTTTGAGAAGCTGCTGCAATTGGTACCCTCCCTGAAAGGTTTTGAGGCGTGCAAGGAGTGGGTGTGGCTGGGTTCAAGGGCGTGGCTGAGAGTTTATTACCAAGCTCAGCCATTATACACAGAACACTGTGTGGGCACTTGGTACTCTGTGTAAAGAGCCTTGAATTTCCCAGAATCCTTTGTTCCACTTTCCCAGATCATTTAAACATTAAAGGTTCCTCTCAGGATGGTATTGGGTTGACCAAAATGTTTGAGTTTTTCTGTAACATCTTGTGGAACAATCACGAATGAAGTTTTTGGCCACCCATCTTCCTGGTTCAATATCAAAAGATTCTTCTCTGTTAAAACCAGCCCTTTCTTCTGCTTTGGGATAGACAAGTAGAACCAAAGAGAAGGCCCAGAGCAGACAGAACAGGAATAGTGAAGGATGAGGAGAAGAGCAGACATCTGAAGGAAAAACCAGAGACTTGCTGTAGGCTAACATACCACATGTTGACTCACCACAGAGAGACGCTGACCAGGCCTCCCCACTCACTGCCTTTTCAGATGTTCCATGAGGGGCTAGGTAGGAGCTTTCATTTGCTCATCCATCCATCACATCCTCGGGGTACATCAAAGAGCCCCTCACACTTAATTCCATTCCCTCAGATGGGAAATTTAGGCTTACCACAGCAACTATTCTAACAAACCTAGACAGCATATTAAAAAGCAGAGACATTACTTTGCCAACAAAGGTCTGTCTAGTCAAAGCTATGGTTTTTCCAGTTATCATGTATGGATGTGAGAGTTGGACCATAAAGAAAGCTGAGCGTCAAAGAATTGATGCTTTTGAACTGTGGTGTTAGGGAAGACTCTTGAGAGTCCCTTGGACTGTAAGGAGTTCAAACCAGTCAATCCTAAAGGAAATCAGTCCTAAATATTCACTGGAAGGACTGATGCTAAAGTTCCAATACTTTGGCCACGTGAGGCAAAGAACTGATTCATTGGAAAAGACCCTAATGCTGGGAAAGATTGAAGGCAGGAGGAGAAGGGGACGACAGAGGATGAGATGCTTGGATGACATCATCAACTCAAAGGACGTGAGTGTGAGCAAGCTCCAGGACTCGGTGATGGACAAGGAAGCCTGGTATGACGTGGTCCATAGGGGTCGCAAAGACTTGGGCACAACTGAGCGACTGAACTGAACTAAATACTTGCCCGGGTCACACAGTCTATACTAAAACAGCTATACCTCCACCATTTCTGTTCATTGTAATCGTCCACTTGCTGGTGACCCTGAGGGCAGGGATTGTGCTGAACCATTCTTGCTGAGCATTACATCCATGGTCTCAGTGCAAATGAGCTGCTCAACAAAGATTTACTAAGTGAATGAAGGGCACTTCACAGGAGGGGCAACCATTGGACACACAGCAGGCTTGGGTTCTGGAACAAAAAGTGAGACTGGGTCCAGTGGAGTGAATGGGGCCTGGGCTGTGTCTCAGACCTGGATCCTGGATGTGCAAGGTCAACAAAGGGCAGGGGGCACATGCGGGTGTGCAACGCCAGCTTATTCTTTCAGGAGAAAGAAACTTCTTAGGTTCCTCTGCTTTGCTTCTTCTCTATCTCCTTGCTTCTCCTTAACATATGGGAGTGCCCCAGTGTCCAGGCCTAGGTCTTCTCCACTAGCCATGTTCCCCTGAGATGATCCCACTGGGCCCAGAGTCAACATTATCTCTATACTATCAAATCTATGGCTCCAGCCCCAATTCTCCAATGAGCTCCAAACCCATTTACACAACTGTCTGCTGTGTTTAGCAACCTGGGTGTCCAACAGGCATCTCAAACTTAACATGGCCAAAATCGAATTTATTTCTCCCCCAAATCACTTCTCCTCTAGACTCTCCCACCTCAGTAAAGAATATCACCCACCCTAAGAGTCATTATCAATTCTTTTTTTTCTCTCGCTGCAACCCCAGTCCAATGCAACAGCAATTCCTACCCTCCTACTGTATCCCTTAAACTTTTGGCCCCTGAGCCCAAGCTATCCCAGTTTCTTACCTGGGTGTTCTCCACCTTAAGTGTCCTGCAGTAACCTCTCTAACTTACTGCCTGTTGCTACCCTTGCCCCAATCCCCCTATTTCCCTCACAAGAGAAAACTAAGGAGCAGCTTTCTAAATACAAATTGGCCATGTTACCCTCCTGCTTCAGACTCTCCCCTGGCATCCCACAGTTGTCTACAAGACCCCACATGAGTCTGACTCTCGTCTGTCTCCTTAACTTTAGGGGACTTTTCCTGATTCAGAGAACTAAAATTAGTAATCTTACTACCTGTTACACTCTATTACAGTCATCTGTTTTGTTAACAATATTTGTTGCTAAAAGATTATTGCTAAAAGATTACCTTGTTCAACTATTTGGTTTTCTGTCCTTCTATAAGATTCTCTGGTGGCTTAGACAGTAAAGAATCTGCCCAGAATGTGGGAGATCTGGGTTCAATCTCTGGGTCAGGAAGATCTATCGGAGAAGGGAATGGCAGCCCACTCCAGTATTCTTGCCTGGAGAATTCCATGGACAGAGGAGCCTGGCGGACTACAGTCCGTGGGGTCACAAAGTGTTGGACATGACTGAGTAACTCACATCCACTCACACATAAGAATGAACAAGGAGGGGACTTCCCTGGTGGTCCAGTGGCTAAGATTCTGAGCTCCCAATGCAGGGGGCCCAGGTTCAAGCCCTGGTCAGGGAACTAGATCCCCCATGCCACAACTAGGAGTTCACACACCACAACTAAAAAGATCCCATATGCTGCAACTAAGACCCTGTGGAGCCAAATAAATAAACACACACAAGAAGAACAAGGAATGCAATAGATACTTGCTGAATGGATGAATAAAAGTAACCAAACATGCAGAATTATATGTTTTTTTTTCTGGAGGTAAGTTACCGTTATGAGTCACGACCAATGCAGATCCTATCTAGTGGTGGTGTGATCAATCCCTCTACCTTCAAGAATCAATTCTCCATCCAATCTAAAAGTAAAATCTGCACTGTGTCTTAGAACATTAACTTTCAAACCACTCCAAAGCTGTAAACCATCATCAGGGCAGGCAATTCTTTAGTGTATTCTACTTAAATATTTTCTATTGCAATTGAAACCTTATCCTTCTGCAGTCTCACTTATGTTTATGGTATCATCTTTTATTTAGAAATCTTTCTCAGGTTGTGCTGTGTGCTTAGTCTTTGTCATGTCCAACCCTCAGACCTCATGGACTAAAAGTTGGACTCAGTTGGACTGGACTATAGCCAGCCAGGGTTCTCTGTACTTGGGATTTCCCAGGCAAAAAATTGGAGTGGGTATCATTCCCTTTTCCAGGGGATCTTCCCAACCCAGAGATCCCACGTGGATTCTTTACTGTCTGAGCCACCAGGAATATTTAATAAATCACCAAATTTTTTACCTTGTCTTACAGTTAACTGGAGTTCTTCACAAAAATGTAACTATTACTTCACTGAAAATTTCAATGTCTGTTAGGAACAAATAGTACAAAAGTAGGTGGTGTATAAGCAAAGATGTTCTCCTGAAAGGCTGGAATGTGGTGAACACTACTGTCTAATGGACTACTGTTGGCTACTATACAATCTCCAGTGAGGACTCTGTAATACCTAACACACCCAAAGAAATAAGATATTCTGAGAGATAATTAAACATATACTATAGATTAAAAGAACTATATTTGAATGCAGCACACCTAAGTTTGAATCATAGTCCATTGGAACGTCATTCAACATTGCTGAGGCTTGATTTTCTAATAAAAGGCACTGATTAAAATACCAATCTCACCGAGCTGTTGTGTCAGTGGGCTCAAAAGATAAAAAGGTATCCATCATGGTGCAGAGCATGGTACATCTTAAACACACACAAGTTGCATTTGAATCTGAAGCTCCACAGTAGCTAGTTCACTTAAAGTATAATGTACTGTGAGTGGATGACTCTTGCTATTTTATCATCTTGGGATAGTAACTCAAAACAAGTATTTGGGTGAAGGACAATATAAATCAACAATAGAAAAGAAGGAATATCAGTGAAGTGCAGAGAGGACAAAAATATATCTTTTGACAAAGTCTATATTATCAAAATATTAGTAAACTATTTGGCTGTTTCTCAATTCTAACTGCTCACCTCATAAATTTCTAGAAAACTAGTCCTCTTGAAGAAAATTAGAGATACCAAGGGAACATTTCATGCAAAGATGGGCACAATAAAGGACAGAAAGAGTAAGGACTTAACAGAAGCAGAAGAGATTAAGAAGAGCTAGCAAGAATACATAGAAGAACTGTACAAAATAGGTCTTAATGATTCAGATAACCATGATGGTATGGTCACTCATGTAGAGTCAGACATTCTGGTGTGTGAAGTCAAGTGGACCTTAGGAAGTATTACTATGATCAAAGCTAGTGGAGGTGATAGGAGTTCCAGCTGAGTTACTCCAAATCCTAAAAGATGATGCTATGAAAGTGCCCCACTCAATATGCCAGCAAATTTGAAAAAACTTGGTGGCCACCAGACTGGAAAATGTCAGTTTTCACTCCAATTTCAAAGAAGGGCAATGCCAAAGAATGTTTAAATTACTGCACAATTGCACTCATTTCACATGCTAGCAAGGTAGTGCTTAAAATCCTTCAAGCTAGGTTTCAACAGTACGTGAACTGAGAACTTCTAGATGTACAAGTTGGATTTAGAAAGGCAGAGGAACCAGAGATCAAATTGCCAAAATCCACTGGATCATAGAAAAAACAAGAGAATTCCAGAAAAACAGCTACTTCTGCTTCACTGACTACGCTAAAGCCTTTGACTGTGTGGATCACAACAAACTATGGAAAATTCTTAAAGAGATGAGAGGTACCTTACCTGCCTCCTGAGAAATCTGTATGCAGGTCAAGAAGCAACATTTAGAACCGGACGTGGAACAAGGGACTGGTTTCAAACTGGGAAAGGAGTACATCAAGGCTGTATATTGTCACCTTGCTTATTTAACTTACATGCAGAGTACATCATGCAAAATGCCAGGCTGGATGAAACACAAGCTGGAATCAAGATTGCTGGGAGAAATATCAATAACCTCAGAGATGCAGATGATACCACCCTAACAAGAGAAAATGAAGAGGAACTAAAGAGCTTCTTGATGAAGGTGAAAGAGGACAGTGAAAAAGATGGCTAAAACTCATTCAGAAAACTAAGATCATGGCATCTGGGACCATCACTTCATGGCAAATAGATGGGTAAAACATGGAAACAGTGATAGATTTTATTTTCTTGGGCTCCAAAATCATGGTGGACTGTGACTGCAGTCATAGGATTAAAAGACACTTGCTCCTTGGAAGAAAAGCTATGATGAACCTAGACAGTGTGTTAAAAAGCAGAGACATAACTTTGCTGACAAGGTCCATATAGTCAAAACTATGGTTTTCCCAGTAGTCATGTATGGATGTGAGAGTTGGACCATAAAGAAGGCTGAGTGCCAAAGAATTGATGCTTTTGAACTGTGGTGTTGGAGAAGACTCTTGAGAGTCCCTTGGACACCAAGGAGATCAAACCAGTCAATCCTAAAGGAAATCAATCCTGAATATTCATTGGAAGGACTGATGCTGAAGCTCTAATATACTTTGACCACCTGATGCGAAGAACTGACTCATTTGAAAAGACCCTGATGCTGGGAAAGATTGAAGGCAGGAGGAGAAAGAGATGGCAGAGTATTAAATGGTTGGACAGCATCACCAACTCAGTGGACATGAGTTTGAGCAAATTCCAGGTGGTAGTGAAGGACAGGGAAGGCTGGCATGTTGTAGTCCATGGGGTTGCAAAGAGTTGTACATGACTTAGTGACTGAACAACAACAACAGGCCACCTGCAGAAGAAATCATTCTTGTATAGGACTTTTTGATGGGAATTTCTAGAGAAGATTTTTCCAGAGTTTGGAACAATGAGGGATATATGTGCAAATGAATGCATTAGAGGGAGAGCTGCTAGCTTAGGCCATAACCCCTCACCCCAACATAGACTTCTAAGAACTTCCAAGACCTTCTCTTAGCAAAGTTTATCCTAAATGTATATAAAGCCATCATAGGTCTGCTCTTTGCAGAGCAGTGGTACTCAAAGTATAGTCCATGGACCAATGTCTATCTGTACACTGTACACTGCTACTAGATCATGATAAAATAAATTCAGAAATTAAAAGTGCTTCAGTTCAGTTCAGTCACTCAGTCGTGTCCAACTCTTTGTGACCCCATGAAACACAGCACGCCAGGCCTCCCTGTCGATCACCAACTCCCTGAGTCCACCCAAACCCATGTCTATCAAGTTGATGATGCCATCCAGCCATCTCATCCTCTGTCGTCCCCTTCTCCTCCTGCCCTCAATCCTTCCCAGCATCAGGGTCTTTCCCAATGAGTCAGCTCTTTGCATCAGGTGGCCAAAGTATTGGAGTTTCAGCTTCAACATCAGTCCTTCCAATGAACACCCAGGACTGATCTCCTTTAGGATGGACTGGTTGGATCTCCTTGCAGTCCAAGGGACTCTCAAGAGTCTTCTCCAACACCACAGTTCAAAAGCATCAATTCTTCTGCACTCAGCTTTCTTTATAGTCCAACTCTCACAACCATACATGACCACTGGAAAAACCAGTGCTTAGTAACTTCTATAATAATTTGATAGATATTTAATGTCAATTTAATTTTAGAAAAAAAATTGAAGGCTTATATTTATGTCTCTGTATTTTCATTTCATTATTATGGTAATCCATTTTTGTTATAATTGCATTTTACAAAACTATCAACACACACTATACTGGGAATGTTAAAAAGTGATTTTTCACTATAGATAGTTGGAGAAGTATTGTCCAGAGCAGAACCGATTTGTGTCTGTGTCTAGAAGATGTGGTATGGAGATCATCATATTAATTCCATTTATTTTGTGTTTATGATGTTCCAGAAACTCTGTTAAGTGCTTTAAAAGTACTATATAGTTTAATTTTCATAAAGACACAAGATACATGCTATCATCTCATTTTTAAAAAGAGGCCAAAGGATGTTAAAAAAACCTGTTTGAAGTCATAAAGTGAAGCTGTGACAGAACCAAGATTCTTTTGACCATAAATAGCTCTAGAGAGGCAGATTAGCAGCTAGGAGGTCAGTGTCACTTGATGACCTTATGATTATATTGGTAGCATTTAGTCACATCTTTTCAATGTATCTTTTTTTTGTGTGTGTGCTATCCACCTCTGCTTTTTCTTCTTCTTTTTCATTCTTTCTTTTCTGTCTTCCCTTCTGTCTCTCATTCGTGAGGTCACAAACACCCCTGGACTCCACTACAGGATGTCCTTGCCCTACCCTGCTCTGTGAGGTTGAATGGTTGAAGCCCTAAGGAGGCATGAAATTCACATTCTTAGCGTGTACAGGGAGTAGTAAATTTACATTACTCTTTTATTATCAAATGATAGTTAAGAGAAATGAATTCTCATTGAAAGCACCAATTTTCAATGGCATAAATCATGGTCATATCCTTTTGTAAATTAAATACACTCTGCTCATAAACACTAATCATTTTTTCACATATCTTGCATACAAATATTACCATGGCTTCTAAGTTTAAGTTAAAATATAACTTATTTTCAAATCTTCACTCTTATCTTTTCTGAAAACGTTATCTGTGCATACTTGTGGCTATATCCACAGTTGTGAAAAGGCACACACATATGATGGGTCGACACGTAACACACATATAGACAGAGCCCCACTTAATGGAAAGCTGACACATACCAGGCCGACAGTGTTTCCAGGGGTTAACCTACTGCTTTGCAGTCATGCTTCCTATCTGGGGAAGCAGTAAGTACAGGCTTTATGTCTGAAGGGGTAGCCTGATAGGTTTTGATTCATCAATTTTGCTTAAGTGTGAAGTAAAATAGTCACTATCATGCTAGAACTGTATTTCCACCTAAAGCTGCTCAAAAACTGCTGTATCTCACAGGTATTCTGCAGAGTCAAAGAAACTGACTCCTACTTCAAGCAGAACCATGCACTAACGTTCTGAAATACCTTTTACACAAAATATCCAGATACTGGGAAAATTACACGATGCATGCTAATTAATACATTCTTAAGCTTACAGGAAAGTAATAGAAATCTCTAAGGTTAAAAAGATAAAAACAGATATATATTATGTAAACATGGTACCCAGTCTCATCTTTTGTCAGATTAATTCCTAGATGTTTGAATTTTTTTACATTAGAAAATTTTAATTCACTTACATTGAAATGGATCACTGCAAGTATATTTAACCCAATTAAATTTTTGTATTTGATCTATGTCCTATGATCTTGCTAAATTTGCTTATTAGCTTAAGTAGTTTGTAGATTCTATTGCTAGATTTTCAAAATATGCAATCTTATTGTCTGTGAAAAAAATTAGTTTTACTTCTTCCTTTCTGATATGTGTGCCCTTTATTTTTGTTTCCTGTTGTTATTAAAATAGCTCAGATCTACAGGACAATGTTGAACAGAAGGGTGAAAGTGAAAGTTCTTGCCCATTTCCATATCACAGGGGAAAAAGGGATTAATATTTCACCTTGAACTATCATACCAGCTCAGCTATAGGCTTTAAGATGCTGTTTAATCAGATTGAGAAAGTTCTGTGAGTTTTTAATCATAAAAGATTATTAGATTTTGTTATCTTCTTTTCGGGCATCTATTGAGTTGTTACATGTGCTTTTTTCCCTTTAATATTGTTAATGTGGTATGTTACACCGATTGATACTCAAATGCCAAGCCAACCTCAAACCCATGGGTTAAATATCATTATCCTTTATAGTCTGCCAAATTTGATTGATGATGTTTTGTTAAGGAATTTTCCACCTATGTTCATGATAAGTATTATTCTGCAATCTTCTTTTCTAATTACATGTTTGTCAGATTTAAGGAAATCAACCTTGAATATTCATTGGAAGGACTGATGCTGAAGCTCCAATGCTTTGGCCACCTGATGCTGACTCACTGGAAAAGACCCTGATGCTGGGAAAGACTGAGGTCAGGAGGATAAGAAGGAGACAGAGAATGAGATGGTTGGATGGCATCACCAACTCAATGGATATGAGTTTGAGCAAACTCCAAGAGACAGTGAAGGACAGGAAAGTCTGGCGTGTTGCAGTCCATGGGACACAACTTAGCAACTGAAAAACAATAGATTTATTTAACTTATATGCACAGTACATGATTAGAAATGCCAAGCAGGATGAATCACAAACTGGAATCAAGATGGCAGGGAGAAATATCAACAACCTCAGATATACAGATGATAAAGGCAGAAAGTAAAGAGGAACTAAAGAGCCTCTTAATGAAGAGGAGAGTGTAAAAACTGGCTTAAAACTAAAGATACAAAAAAATAAGATCATGGCATCTGGTCCTATCACTTCATGGCAAATACATGGGGAAAATGTGGAAACAGTGTCAGATTTCGTTTTCTTGAGCTCCAAAATCAATGCAAATGCTGACTGCAGGCACAAAATTAAAGAAGCTTGCTCCTTGGAAAAACAGCTATGTCAAACCTAGACAGTGTTTTAAAAAGCAAAGACACTACTTAGCCGACAAAGGTCCATATAGTCAAAGCCATGGTTTTTCCAATAGTCATGTATGGATGTGAGAACTGGACCATAAAGAAGGCTAAGCACCGAAGAATTGACCCTTTCGAACTGTGGTGTTGGAGAAGACTCTTGAGATCCCCTTGGACAGTAAGGAGATCAAACCAGTCAATCCTAAAGGAAATCAATCCTGAATATTCATTGGAAGGACTAATGCTGAAGCTCCAACACTCTGGCCACCTGATGCAAAGAGCAGACTCACTGGAAAAGACCCTGATGCTTGAAAAGACGGAAGGCAGGAGAAGGGGGCAATGAGATGGTTGGATGGTATCATTGACTCAATGGACATGAGTTTGAGGAGACTTAGGGAGACAGTGATGGACAGAGAAGCCTGGCATGCTACAGTTCATGGGGTCACAAACAGTCAGACACAACTCAGTGACTGAACAACAACAATAACAATTTAAGTATTAGGGTAATGCTGTCCACATTAAACGAGCTGAGAAGTTTTCTATCCTCCTCTATAGTCTAAAGAGGAGTTCATGAAGGTTTGGCATAATGTTTGACAGAACTTATTGAGGAAGCCATGTGGGCTAGAGTTTTCTCTGTGAAAAAAATTCTAGATTATTCATTAAATGTAAGAGACACGGGTTTAATTAAAATTTCAATTTCTTGTATAAATTTTGGCAAATTATATTTTCAAGGAACTTACCATTTTCTCTAAGTTGTTGAATTTACTGGTATAAATTTACTCATGCTATATCCCTATTTTCTAATATATGCAGGATCTATAGCGATGATCTCCTTTTCATTCCTAATGTTGATCATTTGTGTTTTCTCTTTCTTTGAAATTTAATTTCAAAGATAAGTTACACAGCAAAGTAGACAGCACTGAAAAAATATGTCAGTAAACTGTGAGATTTATTTTTTTTAATGCAGCCCAATAAAATAAAGAGATAGGAAAGATGAAAGGGAGGTTAATACAAATGTTAGATTGGGTAAAGATCTTAAATAGATCAAGTCAGAGTTCCATAAAGAGGGGAGATAGAAGGGGAGGAAATATTTGAAAAGATACCTAAATTGTGTCTGAATTGATGAAACACTCAAATAAATACAGTAAGCACAACACATCAAAAGTAGGATAAATAAAAAGAAACCCATAAATAGTGCCATTAGACTAAAACCATATAATACCAAAGGCAAAGTCTTTAATTAATCCTAATAGATTTTTAAATATCATCATTTATTAAGGGATGTCATTTAGATCTCATCAGTAATTTTGGAAGCCAAGATACAGGGATTATACCTTTAGTATGCTGAGACAAAATAACTGCCACCTTTGAATTATGAATCCTGACAAACTTTTAAGAATGAGGTCAAAATAAAGATATTTTCAGATAAATAAAAACTGAAGGAACTGCACCAACAGTTCTCTGCCAAAGAAAACTCTGAAGGATGTACTTTAGAAAGAAAGAAAACAATTTAAAAAAAAAGTTTCTTCCATTACAATGGAAGAAAGAATGGTAATCAAATAAAGTGGTAGGCATGTTAAGTATTACATACAATAAATCTAACAAATATATTTGTTTAAAATTGTAATGTTTATTTCTAAATTGTTGAGTTAAAAGATTAGAGGGAATTCCCTGGTGATCCAGGGGTCTGGACTCTGTGCTTTCACCTCTGAGGACCCAGGTTCAATCCCTGGTTGGGAAACTAGGATCCAATAAGCCACATGGTGTGGCCAGGAAAAAGAAAAAAAAGCAGAACCCGAGAGTTTCACATTGACCAATAATAGCTTAGAAGCCAAAAATTAGGCAATGTAAGTAATTAAGTTTTTATATGACAAGGTAAGAGCATTAAGGTATTGAGTTTACAAAAATTTCATTAATTTGAAATGCATGGAAAAAATTAAAATTTAGCCACTAAAAGAAAATAAACAGAATGCAAATTCATAGCTGATAGAGGGCATAAGTAGACTAAGTGGAAAAAATAATTAAAAATCTATGTGATCTTTGGATGATAAGACTATACACTGAAAATCTCAAAAAATCTATGTATAATTTAATAGAATTAAGAAAGTATAACAATATTAATGAACACAAATTGTCAAATTTCCAAAATCAATGGAAACTGTAGATACCAGAGCAATTACAAAATGAATAATAAAAAAGTACCATTTGTAATAGCAACATGAATCATGAGGTACCTAGGAATAAATCTAACAAAGGATATGTAAGACCTTTCTTGAGTTATGAAATTATATTGAAAGACATTAAAGAAGGCACCAACAATGAAGATATTTATATGTTCATGGATAGACTTATTGTAAATACCAGTTTCCCTAAATCATGCTAGAGGATGAGAAGCATTCCAATAAAAATCCTAACAGATATTTTCTTGGAACCTGATAAGGATGCTAAAATTCTTATGGAAAAGAGAAACACCAAGAAGAGTTAGCTGTTTTCCTTTAAGTGGTACTGGGCAATTCACTGTCTATATAGAAGATAAATGAAAATAGGACCCTTTTCCAAATCATTCACACACACACACACACACAAATCCAAGTAGGTTAAAGACTTACACATAAAAAGCAAAATTTTACAAAATTTTTAGAAGAGCATATAAGAATATCTTTATAACTTTGAAGTAGAGAGTGAAAGTCGCTCAGTCATGTCCGACTCTTTGCAACCCCATGGACTATACAGTTCACGGAATTCTCCAGGCCAGAATACTGGAGTGGGTAGCTGTGCTCTTCTCCAGGGGATCTTTCCAACCCATGGATTGAACCCATGTCTCCCACATTGCAGGAGATTCTTTACCAGCTGAGCCACCAGGGAAGCCCTGGAGTAGAGAAGGATTTTTCAAAACAAGATTTTAAAAAACATAAACTATAAAAATAAGATAAACATGAGTAAATTAAAACTTCAAATTTCTGTTCAGTTAGGACACCCTAGAACCCAATAATGACATGCTACTAACTGTGAATAGTTAATGATACTTCAAGACAAAAACAAACAACAAAAATAATGTTTACCTAGAGTATATAAAGAACTCAGAAAAAGACCAACAATTCAAAAGAAATAGAGACAAAAGATGGAAACATGTAAAATACAAATGGGCAATGAACATTTGAAAGCACAGTCAATCTCATTAGGAATCTAGAAAATGCAAATTAAAACCATGAGATGCTGTTTATACACTTCAAGTTCACATAAAATCAGAGGCCAAAAAGTTTTTGTTAACAAGGATGGGGAACAACAGAATCTCTTATAAACTGCTGGTGAAATTATAAATTGGTACAAGCACTTTAAAAAATAATTTGTATTATCTCATGGAGCTGAATGTGCGTATGCCCTATAACTCCAGAAAACTACTTCCAGAATTTTCACGGCAACATATTTGCATCAGCAAAAAAAGTAGAAGGATCCATTGAGGAGACTGAATAAAGAACTTGCAGCACATTTATACAGTGGAATTCTACACAGCAATGACCGAAGGAGAATAAAAATATACACGTTATGTTCCAATTCATATAACCGAACAATGATTTATTTCATAAGGAAATAGACATAGGTATTAATAGTAAAACTAATGAAAAGCAAAGGAATAGTAAGTGCTACCCCTTGAGGGGAGGTGGGAGCAGCAGTTGGAAAAAGGCCACTGGACTCCACTGGTACCAGTAACAATGCTCTCTCCCCAGCTTTACTGTGAATAACCAGATACTCATGGCACTTGTGTTTATAGCACATATATGGTACAAATCTTATACAAAATTACATACATATTTGTTCTTTTGTGTATACGAAATATTGCAGACAGAAGGGTTTTTGTGAGTCAATGAAACATGAGTCACGAAAACACATTGCTTCATGGTTATGAGGGCGTCAAGTTACTCTGAATAATAAGAAAAAAAGCACTGACTAGAAGCAGAAGAGCTGGCTTCGAGCCCTGGCTCTGACGTCACCTAGCTATGTGACCCTGGCTAGGCCACCAGCCAACCTCTGTTTCTTACAAAATGGGGATAATAATTTCTCTTGAAGTTATGATGTGAATAAAGGAATAAAATATATATGCAAAGGTGTTCTGGAAAAGGTAATAAGCCATATGCGTGTGTATGTATAGACCCTAAACCATAAGCAGGAAATAATTGTTCTTCCAGTTCAAGAAACTGTGCCTCTCAGCTGCATTCTTCTATAGTTGACCCAATGCCCCCTTTTATAAGAATTTATTAAATACTCAGAAACCACTTTAATATTTAACCTCACCAAGTTCAGGGGTGAGCCTCTGGGCTCTCGGACTCGGCTGCCTGCGTTCATTTAAACAGACCCTCTGTCATGCCTTCCTCCCAAGCCTGCAGTTAACCACCTTCTCAAAGGGCTAAGCTTCAGGCAACTGAGGGGTGGGCTTAACAAGCCAGAGGAGCTATGGGGAACCCCTAGGCCATTTAAGTTCCTAAGTAGCAAACCTGGCTTCTCAGTGTATCACCCTGAGTGACTTTCCAAAGCATATTGTCATTGAATCCAGAGCTCATTAAAGGAACACTAAAGATTAAGACAGAAAAGAGGAAAATCCCAAAAGAAGACTGTGAAGAGTGGTGCAAAAGTGCCATCTGTTCTCCCTGCCCCAGCACCTGCTGCCCTGATAACTCCAGGGTCTCCACTGCCATCTGGCTAGTGGGGGTTAGACGTTATGCTTCTTCCTTCAAGAGGAGCCCTTCTGTACCTCCAACAACTGCCTCTCTTGAAACCTGTAAATTAATTGGAGCTTGCTAAAACTTCCCCTGTCCCCATCTCATGTTCCCAATCAAGCCAATCACATTTCCCTTGCCAAGGAGACAGCAAAAGAAACCCAACCATAGTACCAGCAGAGAGAGAGAGAGAGAGAGAGAGTTAGTCGCTCAATCAAGTCAGACTCTTTGCGACCCCATGGACTGTAGCCTGCCAGGCTCCTCTGTCCATGGAATTTTCCAGGCAAAAAGACTGGAGTGGGTTGCCATTTCCCTTCAGAACAATAAAAATTAGCACTGCAAGGTGCCCAGGATCTCCATTCCTCTTTGAGAGGAGCTAGAGGAAAGTCCACTGGAGAGTCTTTTTAGAATTCTCTTTGTCCCTGACCCACAAGCCTGCTTCCTAAACACCTCCACACAAGAGAACTCTCCATAGAAAAGCCCTGCTAGTATCCCCACCTTGGCCTGTCCTCTGGACATGTCTTCCCTGGGTTAGGAGGATCTTATCATTCCTACTAGCTGCAATCCAAGCTGCAGTATCTGGATGGCAATAAGGACTAAAAGAGGCTCATCAACTTGGTATAAGCCATAGCACATCAGCCTGAAAGGTCAACACTCAGAGACTTGAAGCCACTGTTTGGAAATGCGGGTTGTTATTGGCCTCCAAGACTCTGTAATGGATCTAATAAGGGGCAAAAACAGTGGTCCTCAGCACCAAATCAAGAGCAAGGGACAACAAGGATGGAAGTGAAATAACAAAAGGCTCACTGACAAGGGTAGATAAACAATGAACAATGAATAGGAGTCAAGGGCCCTCGATTCCAGTCTAACTCTGCCACTTGCCATTCTGAGGTCTTAGTCAAGACAATTTGTGGGGCAGAGGTGATTCTAGTTCAGCTGTGAAATATTTTCTAAGGCCCTTGCTGTCCTGAGAATTCTTGGGTTATAACTCAAATGAAGCCCAACGTTAGTCACATCTGATGCTCCCAGGAAGTGAAATTTATAGAATGAGGCTGCAAGGGTGAAGCATATGAAGAATCAGTTCACGTTGCATAAAAAGCAAAACAATCAGGGTACAGAATTCAAAAACTCTGGAAACCAAGGATAATAAGATGAGGAGATATAGGTGAATTATTCTAAACAGTCCTGGAGACAAAGTTTGAGAGGGTCTCTTAAAAGTAGGTCTAGTCATGCTTTTCCCATAGAACTTAACATCGCACCTGGCTCATAGTAGGAACTACATTTATATATTGAATGAATGAGACCAGAATAGAAAACGCCTGCTGGATAGGGCTTTGCTGATACGATCTTCACAACTGGAAATACCCGCCTCAAACAGGGTACTTAAGAACATAAGCAAAAGACTTGTGATCCTTCTGGAAGTTAAAAAAAAAAAAAAAAAGAGAGAGGCAGCCAAGAGAGTCTTAGTCAATAAGGATAAGGGGACTGACCCCCAAGGAGGAAGATGGTGTGGTGGGTTGCTGTTGGTAGAAAGCAGACTGCACTGGGTTTGTCATTCACAGGGTCCAGTCTGGTTCCCCTGGAGACTTGTATAAGGCCTTCAGAACACAGTGCTGACTGACTTGCAGGGTATAGTTTGTGGTTGCAAAACAGCTTGTTGTTAAGGACATCATGAAATAATAGATATAAAAACAATTTGAAAAGTTAACAGCGAGTTTTGTGCAACCCAGTTAGGTAAGGAAACATTTTCTTTGCAAACATACACCTAGGGGAAAAATGGTCTTAGTTTGCTCATCGAATTCTCATTCAGCATTTATTATGCAACAGACATGATGCTGGATGTTAAGTATAATACTTGTATCATAACAGTATGATCCTTTATAGTTTGCAAAAACCTTCAAGCATCTCAAGAGTAACTCATGTTGTATGGCAGAAACCAACACAATATCGTAAAGCAATTAAAAGGGAAAAAAAAAAAGTAACTCAGTCTTTGCAAAATATTAAACCCCCCAAACAATATAGAATCCTTTAATTCAGGCTATCAAACTGCAAATTATAATTAATCTGTTTATTTCCTGTAACATGGTAATAAAATGGCAAAAAAACAAAAACTCAAAATCTTTTGTTTAGGGAGTATATCCATCTAGAATGCAAAGCAGTATTATTACCAAATGAGGAACAAAGCAAACCAGCAAACCTAATGAACAATAGAGGAAAAAAATCTGACGAGAAACGGCCATACCCAAGAATAAGAGCATGGAACACAATTTTGTAAGCGACTGAAAAATTACAAGCTGAATAAAATTCAGTAGAAAGTGGGAACAAGAATCAGGAGTCTTGGGTTTCAGTACCAGCTCTGCCTGTTTGCGTGGTTGTGGGAATTGCTTTTGTTTCCAATCACTCAGACATAGAATCTTATCCAGCAGCACTGGATAAAGTGCTGCCTGCTAGATTGGAAAATACAACAATGTGTGAGATACCTTTCTGGCACTCAAGTAAATCCAGTCTTCCCAGGAGACAGACAAGTAAAACGATAAAAAATGGCATACGCTATAAATGAGACGTGGACAAAATAGCGGAGACAGAGGCTCCAATTCTAAGAGAGGAACAAGGGAAGGTGTCCAGGGAAGAAGATGTGTTTTGAAAGACAAGTGGAAAATAAACGGTAACAACAGCCACTGAGAAAGCACAAGCTGAATGGTGGGATTTGCTGGCAGCGGTAATGAGGGCTCAGGATGGACATGCTGAGACTAAGATGCTAGGGAGCTGGAGGTGGGGAGGTCCTGCCCTTCTTGGTCCTTTGGTTTTCTCATCAGTGATGAGGAGAAGTGACTCAAAGATAGTTCGCTTCCCTTCTAGTCAGAGCATCTTTGAGGGTTAGTGCTTACTGTAAAGTCCTTGACATACTTAAAACTATTGTGTCCCACCCTCTTTGGAAGAAAGCTAAGGAAAACCTGACAAGGCTGACTGACTAGCGGTCTCAGTGTCAGACCTTGATCAGGCAAGGAGGTGACCCAGAGGGCGAGGGTCTGCGGTGACTGCTATGGGGTAATGGAGCAGTCATTCATGCTGCTCACATAGTATTTTTGGCTCTCTGCCTTCTCAGCTCCTCAGGCTAGATACAGCCATACAGCCAGTTCTGGCAAATATGTTTGAGGACAAACACTCAATGCTACGATTAGAGCCTCCAGAGTACTCTTCCCCCTTGTCATGGTGTGAGTCAGTGGCTGAAGTACAGCAGGCAATGGGGAAGCAGGAGGTCAGAGAGAGGCTACTCTATCAGCCCAGGTTCAAGAGGAAGCATAATAACCAGCCCCCAGTCAACTGGATGATGGACACGAACGCAAGCAAAAAAAGCAACCCATGAGATAGGTATTATTTTCTTCTTATAGATTAGAAAGTTGAGAGTCAATGAGATTACATAGCTTACTCACAGCTAGTAGGCGGCAGACCAGGATTCAGGTTCTTGTCTGTCTCTGTTCAAATACAACCCTGTTCTCCCCAAGGAGTTGACGTGATTTACTTTATTCTGTGGGTTGGAGGAAATTCTTAAAGGTTTTTACATAAAGGAGCAACACGATTAGATCTATTTTTAAGAAAATCAGTATATTTTTGCCAAAGACTAAAAATGAAGAAGAAACACTATTTGGTAGACTGCGGTGAGAATTGGGGCCTGGCATGTTCAAGGGCACTGACAATGGAAAGGAGGATGAACAGGCCAACAGACATTTCACAGAATAAAAAGGAATTTGTAGACCAGATAAGCCAGAAACTTCAAAGGTCCCCAAGATGGCTAAGTGTGTGTGTTAGGAGAGAAAGGAGGTAGGGGATTTTGGTACCAGAAGTTCATTTGGTTTGCAGTATGACGAGCTTGAAGGATTGAAGGCGGGAGGAGAAGGGACAACAGAGGATGAGATGGTTGGATGGCGTCACTGACTCAATGGACATGAGTTTGAATCAACTCCGGGAGTTGGTGATGGACAGGGAGGCTTGGCGTGCTGCGATTCATGGGGTTGTAAAGAGTCAGACATGACTAAATGACTGGACTGAACTGATGACAAGCTTAAAGTAATTTATTCAGATCTATCACACAATTGGGGATTTGGCTTTGCAGCAGAGGAGAGAAGCAAAAGTTGGGGATAGGGATTCAGAGTCAGAAGGTCATGGAAGGCTTATAGCTGTAGGAGTAAGTGAGACTTCCCAGCAAGGGCTGGGGCATGTGGCTCAGAATGGCTCCCTATGGGGAACCAATGTTTCACGAGGACCCAGGAGAAGAGACCAGCAAACAGAGTGAAAGAAACATTACTGATTGTTCTCCTCAACTTCTGAGCACATGCAGGACTGCTCTTTTCCAACTTTGACATTAGGGAAGGTTAACAACAGGTTCTGACCAATGAAATGTGAGAACTGCTACATTAGGTGGCACTTCTGTACCAGAATATGGAACTGTCAGCCCTAGTCTCTAAGAGGTATCTATGATATGCAGCTCTGACCTTGTAGTGTGAGTTAAAAATAACATCTATTGCTCTGAGCTACTGAGACTGGGGGTTGTTTCAGTCACATAACTTAATCAACTTGTGCTGTGTGCTCAGTCACTCAGTCATTTTGCAACCCTGTGGACTGTAGCCCACCAGGCTCTTCTGTCCATGAGATTTCCAGGCAAGAATACTGGAGCAGGTTGCCATTTTCTACTACAGGGGATCTTTCTGCCCCAGGGTTCGAACAGGAGTCTCTTGCATCTCTTGTATTGGCAGGCAGGTTCTTTACCACTGAGCCACCTGGGAAGCCCCTTAATCGATCTGCAGTATACAGATACCAAGAGGGAGTGACCAGAAATCAAGGAAGTGAAAAAGAGAGACCTAAGAGAGGAGGAAAGCTCTCCATGAAGCCATCAACATTTTCAAACACTGCAAAGACGTGGAAGAGTTTCACGACTGAAGAGACTATTGACCTGGCAACAGGGATTCCCGGGCAATAACTAGAGACAAGTAGCAGGTGTGGAGAAGTTTGCCATTGAGTAGACCTTTATCTGGGAAATTGTAGAACCCACTGTCAGGGGGTTTTCTTTCTTTTTTTTTTTTTTTGACTCTTCATTGCTTGAGGCAGAGAGCCTGAGAGGCAGGGTGGCCTGGGCTGCCTGTGAATTAGAGAACACACAGTTCCCTGACTTGCCTTGGCCCTGCTGGTTGGCAGCCTACACGTTTCTCAGGGTGGCAGCTTTCGTTCACTCAAGCCCATTGGGTTGACACATCCTTGGTGTGTGTCTTACATCCTTCCCCCCACACCCTGCCTCCCGCCCCTGGGGTTGGAGTTTGAGTTTTGTACATTACAGTACTTCTGGCTGCTTACAAAGTGCCAGCCTGCTTTCACAAGAAGGACAGAGAAACCACACTAAAAGCCCACCTTCTGCGCAGGGATCCTTCCAGGGCCTTCTCCCCATCCCATGTCTGTGTTGATTTTCCTTGCCCATTGACCCCTTCTACCCACTGGGTCCTCCAGCCTGTATCCCAATTCCTGTTCTCTCTGTAGCTCCTTAGATGGGGACTCAGCTTTAGAACACCAGTCCTCACTCTGACATTGGTCCCCTCTGGGCATGGATGTTTGTCAATTCTATACACTGTTACGCTAAATAACAAATGGCCTGCCTATCCTAAGCTCCCCAGGCCACTGCCCAGTCTGGCCTGCTCCTTGCTTAGCCACTGAGAGGGGACAGATGTTGAGTAGCCCCTCTTGGAACCCCAACCCTGTTGTACTGTCCAGATGGGCACTGTGTCTGGGGAGTGTGGTCAGGGGCTCAGTCTGTCTCCCTCAGACCAAGCCAGCCCTAAGGAACAATGGAAGTTGTGAAAGTATAGTCCCTCCACTTTTCCCCCACTTGCCTGTTAACATGTTCACTTCTTTCATATCCCTACACTGGGCCCTTTGGCCTTATGCCCTTAGCCTGTCCCTGGCTCTCCTAGAGCCTTTGGCCCCCAGAGTTTGCCTTCCTCCGATAGGCATCATTGCTCTGTGCATTTCCCCAGGGCCAACAGAGTAGAGGACAAAACACACAGGCTTTGAATTAAGAGAGCCCTGAGTTCAAATCCTGATCCCTCCATTTATTAGCTGGGGGTCCTCAGGCAAATGATTTCAGCTCCTGTAGTCCCATGACCTCATTTATCATATAAGGAGAACAGCCTATCTTACTGAGTTGACATGAGGATGAAACAGATAATATATAAAATTTTCCTATCATATTGTGATTACTCAATACGTCTGGTTTTGAACAAGATGTTTTAGCTTTTTCCAGACTCCTTTATCTTTTACAACTCCATTCCTTAGCCATTAAAATGATTCTGTCCTGCCTGGGTACCACTCTTCTGAGGCTCTGTTTAATTCTAAGGTGCTAATAAATGAGTCATGCAAAGGTGTTAAAGGAGCCTGAGGGAGAAAACGTGTAACTCTCACCATATATTGCATTTTAGTTATTTAGAGGCTCTTATGAAGCCTCAAAGATACAGTAGATAATAGAAAAATTATGTTTCCACAGGAAATTAGTTAAGAATGACCTTAATAATAATAGCTATACGTTATTGAATATCCACTATGTGCCAGACACTGTGCAAAGTTCATTGCATTCATTATCTCACTTAACTGACATTAAAAAAATTCTAAGAACTATCACCATTCCCACTTCAAAGATTGGGGAACTGAAGCTCATTGAGGTTGGAAAATTTGCCTGTAATCATACTGTAGCAAAATGAAGAGTTAGGATTTAAACCTGAACTCTCCAATTCCAAAACCACTATGCTAGACTCTCTCCCACTTTTGGTAAGAAACTCTTCCAAAACCTTCACATCCGAGGTTGCCTTTATTTTGTCTATATTTACCCCCAGCACTGTAAAATCCTAATGACTGTTCAGAATGTCCTTGTTAAAGACATATGTTAGAGATGCCCAAACACAGTAAGAAAAGCCCTAACACTCAGCAAACACTTTATAAACAGAGGCTTTATTATTGCTATTGTCATGATGTACAGTCCCTTGCTACAGCTTCTAGATGAGTGTGTTTATAGGGGAATGGTGACTATTATTTCTGATTTTTCACATATCTGAAAAAAGGCTTTTCTTTTGAAACAATGTGCATTCTCATGCCTAACTTCAAACCTCACAACCATGGTCTCGGTGGAATGAAAGCTCTTTCAGTCCTTTCAGAAGCAGCCTAGCCTACCTTCTGTACCAGGCATGTCTGTCCCAGTTCAGAGTGACAGAGGGACACAGCCATAGTCCTCATGTAGGGGTAGCTCAGAGCTCCCAGAAAATGAAAGAGTTGGGGAGGCAGCAAAGGAACTAGATAAGGAGATGTCTTTGCCCACAGGACAAGTCTGTGAGTCCACTGCCCTTCCATAACACTGTATGGAAAAACCAAAATGAACTTTTTGGCCAACCCAATAAAATACCATATCTTGCATGGTCATCCTGTATCCTCCGTCCAGCTTGTAAGAGGACTTACCCACCTGAAGGGTCAAGCCAAAGCTCACAAGGGCTCTTTTGTAATCCCTCCCATCATCTGGCCACACTCAATGAAGCCAACCTTGGTTGTAACACTGTCAAATGCACTGTCCTCTCTATCCCACAAATAAATTAGGGCCTCAAAGGTTATGCTCATCCTATTTCTCCAGCCTGAAATGTTCCTCTCCCCTAATCCTATTTCAAGCCATTCCTGGCTTAACTAAATCTTAGCCACCCTTCAAAGCCCAGCTCAAACCCTCCTTCTTTCCACAAAGCTGCTCTTCTGCTAGAAGCCACAGTTGATCCCCAGCCACAGAACACCTGTTGCAGGGATGGTCAATATGAAAGAATGGCAGGTTTAAGCTTTCTGGAGCAGATATAAGCCCCAAGAGGAAGATCCAGTTCTCAGACTTCTCTTTCATTCTCCTATTTCTGGTGATTAGAAGGTCATACACTAGTGTGGTATGCTATAAATGTAATTTCTGTTCTGTAACTATGCTTTCCTGATTGACCTTCAATATAAATATCTAAGGCATGCACACTAAAATTTCTGGATTCCTTGGATGTGACAGAAATCACACCCGAGATCGTACTGTATCATTTTAAATTGCACGTTTAAGGGAAAAAATGACTTTCTAATCAAGCCTAACAGTACTGTGGGGATCAATATACTACTTTTCCTCCTCCTGATTATAGAACCAACTGAGATAAACAGAATATGCAGGAGTCTGATACAAGAAGACAAAAACATCAGCTTTATTTCTGATCTAGTCCAGTGGAGATAATGGCTCCATTCCGTCCCTTCATCCTATGACTTTTAAGACACCCAGTCATAGGTATGACCAATGAGTCCAGGCCACCCCTATTACAGGCACTCTTCCTAAGCTAAGAGCCAGAGGAGGTGAGGACTCCTACGCCTGGAGACAGGCCAGCTCTAAAAAGGAGAAAGAGGCTGAGGGAACCACACTCAGTTCTTCTAAGCTTGCCAGATATGAGTCAGGAGGAATGAATGAAGGGTAGGGAAAGAGACAGAGTATTTTCTAGAGGAAGTTCCTCCACACGGACACATGAAGCCAGAGAAAAAGAAGGTGCCCTCACTAAAAAAACGGTCTAAAATATAGGAAGTGTAATGCAAATACTAACAACGTAACTGCTTAACATCTGTAAGGGAGATTAGTAGATTAGTCTCTGCTGATGCAGAGAACTCACTCAATGATTTGCTAATTTCAGTGGCATTGCTATCCTCCTTAGGAGTATAGGGGTTCATCCATACATCATCTGTAGAGCTTGATGTGGATTATGGCCAAACAGTCCTTTGTTAGAGTCTGGCCAGAGCACATGTAATAAGAAGGGCCTGATGCTAGAACCAGAATCAAGCACTCATTCATTCATTCAACAAGCATATATCAAGTAATTACTGTGTGCCAGCTACTGTGCTTGGCAGAAGAGATGTAACAGCGTGCAGACTAACAGGTATCGATACCAAGCAAGCACCAGGTGGCAGCAGGATCCCCAATTTCACCCAGTTCTGAGAACACACATGTTAAATCGTGGATTTGTTCAAAATGCCGTAAGAAAAGCTGATTATATGACGGAAGGATGTGTGTTGCAATGCTCAGTTTATTCTAATGAGAAAAAAATGAAAGATCCTTGAAGAAGGACAAGACAGCACCGAGAGATTTCTTCATTAAATACAATTTTTTTTCTAATTGGAAGGTGACTGCTTTACAATAAATCCTTTTAAAGAGTAAACAATTCTAAGATGCTTCAGGTAGGTTTCCAACTTGAGAATGGTACACAAACCAACCATCACTTACAAGTCCTTCTCAGCCCTCACGTTTATGTTTCTCAGTGTTGCCTTCCTTTGTCTGAATCCCACACAGTTCTGGGGCACTGGGATGAGGAAAAGAGCCATCTAGTTACAGTGAGTGCCCCATGATGGAGACCTTCTGCGCTGACCTGTTGTGGTCAGAGGGGTATGGCACACACTGCCATTTGGATACCAGAGTATCCACTGCAAGCAGGAACATGGGGGAGGGGCCGGGGAGGCGAGGAGGGGCAGGAGAGGAGGAGAGCCCGGCTTTCAGAGGCTTCTCCCCCACAGCACGCTTCACACACAATGCAGTTTCCTTCGTCAGAATCTCTCAGCCTCGCATTGTCCACAGCCCAGGAGGTTGTGAGAAGCATTGTACACGGCGCAGCAACCATGAATTCCCTGCCACGGTCAGACAGCAGCAAGCATCTTCCACGGCCCAGGTCCCCAGAGAGTGGCAGGACATTCTAAGAGCCTCTTCAGAGGTGTCCTTGGCCTCGTGATCGCTGCTTTATTATTTGTATTATTTTAATTCTTTCCTTCTGGGCTCCCTGCCTCCCCATGCAAAACTAGTTCAGAGATGCCACTTTGGGAGCTCATTATGTTGTCATGGCAACCAGAATTCTCAAAGTTTATTTCTCCTCCTCTTCTCCCTTCCGTGAACTCCCTCTCCCTTCTCTCGTTACGTATATGTTTTGCACAAGAAACAAAACAGGGAAGAAAATACGACCAATATTTTGTAAATTTTCTCACACACTTTCTACTTAGCACAGCATGTCCCCAGTGGGTATTTGAAATTGCCCCTGTTCTCACAATATCCAATTAAGATTCTTAGTCTTCAAATCCCTGTGGTGTTTGGGAGTGAGGCCTCGGGTGGCAGTTATCAGCTTGCCCCTCTCTCCTCTCCTCCTTCTCTCTTCCTGCAGAGAAGCTGGTCTATCCCTTCCTGCTTATATAAACCACGCACACGCTGTGTCTTATTTATCATTTGTTAGCCCTTGAAAATAGCATTAAAAAAACAAAAAGGCCGTAACTACACACGAGGGAAAGCGAAAACACCTCAGATATACTTCACAGGGGATCTCTGGAGATCAGAGGAGATCCAGTTGCCAAAAGGCAAGGCAAGGAAATCCCCAAAGAAAATTTGCTAAATTGATTGTTTAATTATAACATTAACCTTTGCTATCAAAAAACCGGCTGCAGACGGAGAGGGAGAAGAAACCAAAAGAGAGGAGAGAGCCTGAACCCCCACACTGCACACGGGCCATCGCGAGAGGCTGGCCCTTCCTCCCACGCACTTCACTCACTCGTGCGGGGAGGAAGTGATGAGCCCCAGAAGGCTGGGGCTTCTGGAGGTGAAATGGTTGTCTAGGCCCCACAGCTGCTAAAGGGGCTGACACCCTAAGAATCTAAGCTCTGGTTCTGTGGGCTGGGATCTGAGAGACTCAAGAGAGGTGGTCAGGACAAGCACACCCCCTCCATCCATCCTCTGACAGCCCCACGTCTCCGCTGGCCTCCCCACTACGGGGAGGGAAGACGACTGGGCCAGAGAACATAGGAATTCTGGGCTGAGGGGGTGTGAAACTGACAGATGGAGTCTGACCCAGATTATGGGACAGTGTCCTGAGGCTCTAAGACTGGATGACCCTCTGGCTACCGAGGCCCAATATTTTTAATTTACAGACCTACTGAGTTTAAGATTAGACTCTGTGACATCAAGCCACGATGGATGAGTTATTTTAATTGAGACTCTGCTTACTTATTATATCATTCATCACTGTTAACAGAAGGAGATCCTCAATTGCTGAAGTCGTAAAAGCTCCAGACTCTAGCACTGCTTAAATCGGCCCTTAACAGGATTAGCTGTGAAGAAGAGGGAACTAAATAATGATAAAGGGAACACTGTACTTCATGGTGAGGGGAGGGTTAAAAGGGCAGGAAGGCTGAGCAGGACAAGTGCACACTGGGATTCTAAGCAGCACACCTATCCCCAGAGAACCTGCCTCCTGGCCCCGTTGAAGGATGCTCACATTCTAGGCAGTGGACCAACTGCTCCTCCAGCCCACTCCATAGCTCAGGTTCTAGTTCCACTCTGCTGCTTTTAACGTACCTCGACACTAACCTTAGAACACAAATTCCCGGCACATAGTAGGTACTCAACAAATCCTGGACAAGTGAAATATTTCTTAAATGGGCAGCAAGCAGTATATGCTCCGGATGGCCCATCTCACACCTCTTCCGTCACCTCTGAGTTGCCCTGAAGCTGCAGTGGGTGGAGTCTGTGCACTTTGACAGATGTGACGGCCCCCACACATTTCTATTTCTCTGCCTGAGAGACGTCTCCAGTCCCCCACAGGCTTGATCAGCTCACAAGCAGGGCAGCCCCAAAGTGTCATCCCTCAAGGAGGGATGGGAATTAAAGGAGACTTTATGTAAATATACATCGCTACGGCCCAGTCCTCAGTGGAGCAATGCTGAAATATATCTTATATGGTTCCTTGGAAGGTTCCCAGTGGGTTAAGCTTCAGCAACCCATACTAGTAACTCTCTCAATCAATACATGTTATTTTGCTTTTCCCCTTCTGTCTCAATTTCCCCCATTCTCTCCCTTTTGCAGCTAGAGATCACTTTCCAAATAAACTGCCTAAACTCAATCCCTTTATTAGGATCTTCTTTCAGGGGAACTCAGTCCAAAACACTATCTGTAAACTAGTCAGTCAAATCATTTTCCTCCCTGACAAAAGGATGAGGGAAATGGAAGGGATGCCATTAAACTGGGGAGAACAAAGGTATGTCATCTGAAGCATCAATGCCTACTTTTCAAATTTTGTCAGGACCAAATCTTGACCAGGATTAAAAGGCTATATTATGGACCAGAAATTCCTAGAAAGAAGGAATGATTTTTGCTTGACTTGTCTGTAAAAATGACCAATCCAGAGACAGCTTTTTGTTACTGCTTCTGAGGACAGTGCTGAGAAAAGGGGCCAGAAATGAGTGACTGAATGAATAACATCCCTCCTCTCCAGGGGGTAGACAATCTGGGACACAACTTGGCCTTGACTGTTTTAGACTTTTTCTTTTCTACTCATAGGTGTATGCAGAGGGAATACAGAAGGTGGAGTTATCAATAAAAGCATAGTCCTGGATGCTGGTTCATTATCTCTGAAAGGAATACTAAGTTGCTTGATCCCCTGGGGCATCTTTCGCTGCTGGTTAACACAGAGGCACCCTTTTTAACCCCACGAGTACAGAACAGGGGGTACCCCACACAGGTTAATTAACACATTCAAGATACTATTGTTTGGTTATGTTTGTAGCCCCATTGGTTGGGAAGTGACATTTTCAGAATAACAGACACTGTCCCTCTAGAGCAAAACACAGATAGTTTTTCTAGTGAGGAGCCCTTGCTTCAGCTCAGGAAAGTATGTCCAGAGCTTTGACACCTAGCTAACCCATGTTGTTCTCTCCAGTCTGATGTTTTTCATCCTAAGATGAGAGTTAGAGCTGCTACTCAAAGCCTGTTCATTTTCTTCATAGCAAGTACTATTAACATGGTGCTATTGGCCTGTTTTCTGTCCTAGCCATTAGACTATGGAGTACAAATGGTACAGATGAACCTATTTGCAAAGCAGAAACAGAGACACAGACATAGAGAACAAACGTATGGACATCAAAGAGATTAAGGGGAGGTGGGATGAATCGGAAGATTGGGACTGACATGAATACACTATTGATTTTGTTGTTGTTCAGTTGCTAAGTCGTGTTCGACTCTTTGTGACCCCATGGACTACAGCATGCCAGGCTTCCCTGTCCTTCACTATCTCTTTTAGTTTGCTCAAGTTCATGTCCATTGAGTTGGTGATGCCATCCAACCATCTCATTCTCTGCCACCCTCTTTTCCTTTTGCCTTCAATCTTTCCCAGCATCAGGGTCTTTTCCAATGAATACTATTGATACTACGTATAAAATAGATAACTAAATAAGAGCCTACTGCATAGCATAGGGAACTCTACTCAGTGCTCATGGTGACCTAAATGGGAAGGAAATCCAAAAGGATGGGATATATGTATACATACGGCTAATTCACTTTGCTGTACTGAAGAAAATAACACAACATTGTAAAGCAACATATTATATTCCAACAAAAATTAGAAGAAAAAAAAAAAGATTATCTCCTTCCCTCAGTTCTGGATCTCAGATACTTACTGGCTGAGGCACTGATGTCTACTAATAAGATCATTCCTCTCTTGTATGGTATCTGATTATTGGGTATTGATCTAAAGGAAGAGTTGCTGCTGCTGCTAAGTAGCTTCAGTCGTGTCCGACTCTTAGCAATCCCATGGACGGCAGCCTACCAGGCTCCTCCGTCCATGGAATTTGCCAGGCAAGAGTACTGGAGTGGGGTGCCACTGCCTTCTCCGAAAGGAAGAGCATGATGTGAAAAAGCAGGGGTGAGGTGATGGAGATGGTACTTCTCTGTGTACGGCACACAAGGTAGGAGGAGTAGGAAAGAACTGTGTCTCATTTTACTGCCATTTCTGCCGACTCTGGTGAGGGCTAAGGGGTCTCCTCTCTCTGTTCTGGTCAACTTGAGTTTAGGGATCTTTCAGCTGGCACACAAATTGGCTCTCAAGTTTGGTTTAGTATGGATTAGGGTAGTGCGGCCCCTTTAACAAGCTTTGGGGTCCCTCCTGCTCGCTCACTGCTCTCAGTGGCTGTTCACTCCCCGGGTCCTCCGTGGAGCACACCATCTCTGTGTTCCCCCTGCACAACCGAGCTTGCCTCCTCACCGGGAAAGAATAACTTCAATATGTTTGCTAAATGAGGAATATTTGGGGATGCGATGATAATTAAGTGTTGAGAATGTAGTGATGCACTTGACACTGAGGGGAAAATAAAGAATTCTTAATTCAGCTACAACTCTAATGGCTTTGCAACTTAACAGCTAGACATGCCAAGCACCCAGTATATAACCAAGTTGTAAAGGCTGTGATTATCAACCGGGGAAATTGCGAGGTATTATTTCAGCCACCTCAGTGTGCACATGTCTGCAAGCGTACAGAAAACATGTCTAATTATAGGGGCTTGACTGTGGCCCATAAGCTCAGAATGAAGTGAGGCTCTGATACTATTATGAATTTCCACGTGGGAAAATCAATTACTATGAGATTCCATATATCAGAAAAAGAGACACAGGTTCAAGCAAAAAAAATATTTCTAATCTTGAAAAGACTAAGATTTTGGCATAAAAGCCACAGTGAAATGAGCATATGGGATAAATTTGGTAAGCAAAAAAAAAAAAAATCCATTAAAAACCCTTCAAACAGCAGTGATTTGATACACTGGCTTATGTCCATCAATCTGATAATGACAAATGTTCCCTCCTTCTCCCTGTAACAGAGAAAGTCTGAGCACAATTTTTAGAGTTGTCCCTCGACACCAGCAAAATAATGGAGTTCTGCTACAGTCATCTGTGCCCTGCTCTTCAACTGATGTTAAACTTGGGTTTCAGGGGAATTATACCCATTGAAAACAGTGCCCAAAATCTCAGGACAATTTCTGAAGAATGTAGACATCCCACAAACAGGAAGATGGCCTTTGATTCGTTCGCTGGAGGGCATCTACTGGGAGCCCACTGAACACTTGTTAGGTTTGCCGAGTGCTGGAGAAAGAAGAACTCACCATGGTGCCTGCCATCACAATACTATGCAAGGGTCAAAAAAGTGTTCATCGCTCAGTCGTGTCCGACTCTTTGTGACACCATGGACTGTAGCCTGCCAGGCTCTTCTGTCCATGGGATTCTCCAAGCAAGAATACTGGAGTAGGTAGCCATTCCCTTCTCCAGGGGGTCTTTCCGACCCAGGGATGGAACTTGGGTCTCCCTCATTGCAGGCAGATTCTTTACTATCTGAGCCACCAGGGAAGCCCATGAAAGGGGCAAAAGTCTCCACAAATAACTTCAAGACAAGGGCTCTAATAGAGGATTACCTACAGTGCAAGAAGAGGGAACTTAAGGGGAATTTGACCTTCAAAGATGAGTCAGAGCTCACAAGTCAAACAAGTCAGGTGTGTGAAAGGGGATATGGTGGTTCTTTTTAAGTAAAAGGAACAAAGGAACAAAGGTGTGTGCTCCTGGGGAATCCAGGAACAGTGAGTGTGTGGCAGGGCTAAAGGAGAGGGAACATAGCATTGAGGCTGGAAAAGTAGGTTGAGCTAAGCTTTGAGAGGTCTTGCAAGACAAGAACCATTTCTTTGGACTTTTAAATAAACTGATGGTTAAAGAAGCTAGCAGTTGAAGCTGTGTTTGTGATTGTGTTGTGCTTAGTCCCTCAGTTGTGTCCAACTCTTTGCAACCCCATGAACTGCAGCCCACCAGGCTCCTCTGTCCATGGGGATTCTCCAGGCAAGAATACTGGAGAGTTGCCATGCCCTCCTCCAGGAGATCTTCCCAATCCAGGGATCGAACCCAGGTCTCCTGCACCGTGGGCAGATTCTTAACCATCTGAGCCAGTGTTTGTGATTAACTCCTCTTAAAGCTTTTAACTGTTAAAATGAAAAGTTATTAACTCCATATTCATCTTTCCACTCACCCAGTGTTGGTTTTGTCATTATTTATCCTTTTTCTGAGAATTTACTAGTCAAAAATGTTTAAAAATGTGATCTACCTAATAATCACTGGTTTACGTTATTTATATTGCCTTAAAACTACCACATTAATTGTGATACTTTCTAGCATTGATTGTAAATTATTATTTAATTTTTAAAACAAGCTGATGAGAACAAGGAAAAACCAGAACTCTCACTTTTGCTGGCAGGCACATAACTCTGGAAAGCAGATTGGCAGTTTCTTATAAAACTAATCATGCACTTACCCTATGACCCAGCAATTACACTCTCGGGCATTTACCTCAGAGGAAATAAAACTTATGTTCACACAAAAGCTTGTACACAAATGTTCATAACAGCTTTATCTGTAATAGCTCAAAGCTCAAAACAACTCAAATGTCTTCCCAAGGGGTGAATGGATAAACAAACTGCGGTACAGCCACACCATGAAATGCTATTCAGAAACAAACAGGAATAAGTTATTAATATGTGCAAAGATCTAGATGGATTTCAAGGAAATTATGCTGAGTGAAAAAAAGATCAATTTAAAAAAGTTATGTACTGTATGATTTCATTGTTCTAACATTCTTAAAATGACAAAATTAGAGAGATGGAGAACAAACAACTGATTACCAGGGGATGAGGGGGTAGTGGGTGGAGGACAGTGGATGTGATTATAAAGGGGTAGCATGAGGAAGTCTCGTGGTAATGAAATAGTTCTGTCTTGATTATGGTGGTGGTTACACAAATCTACACTTGATAAAACTGCATGGAAACAGACACACACACACACATACATAAGAATGCACATTAAAAAAACAGTTAAGCCTGAATAAACTTTTTGGACTGCACCAAATTCAGTTTCCTAGTTGTGGTATTATACTATAGTCATGCAAGATGTTATCAAACCAGGCGTAGGGGATACAAGTCTTCTACTTTTTTCCCCAACTTTCTGTGACTCTATAATTGTTTCAAAATTAAAAACAAACAAAATCAAACAAACACACAAAAAAAAACCTTTTGAAAAAAGCTAGCCAAGTGCTCCAAATTGACAACTTTAACAGTTATTTTTAGTCATCTTTGTATCGAGTCACTATGACACATTCAGCATTTGGGATTTTCTCGTTCCTTTTAGAAATCCTGTATTTCTTTGTCCTCTACGATGTGATGCTTTTGTGATACCCTTCTGACCAAACTTGATATTCTAATGCTTTAACAGTGTTACTAGAAATCTCTATCCTTGGTTCTGTTTTTTTCTTCTCTGCATGCCCTCCATGGATAACCTTATCTATTTGTGCCATATTCTCTATTATGTTCTGATAGTGGGTCATATCTGTTCTCCCTCTGTTCTTAAAACACAGATATTGGCCGATTCTATCTACTTGTTTGGGCTTCCTGAACCTCAGACACTCTCTGTCTGGAATTGAATGCATCTTCCTCACAGAACAGAGCTGTTTTTCTTCCTATATTATTCAACTTAGTAAGTGGAAAACCAAAGTTCTCCAAGATATTTGCAAGTGAATCTTGGGATGTATGGGCTTCCCTGGGGTCTCAGTGGTAAAGAATCTGCCTGCAACGCAGGAGGTGCACAAGACTTGGGTTCAATCCCTGAGTTGGGAAGATCCCCTGAAGAAGGAAATGGCAACCCACTCCAGTATTCTTGCCTGGAGAATCCCAAGGACAGAGGGGCCAGTGGGCTACAGCCCATAGGGTTGCAAAGAGTCGGACATGACTGAACTGACAGCATGCCTGGGATGTATGCTAAACGATCCTCCCTAACCCATTACAGCCAATCATTTACCTTGTCCTGACTATTTTACCACCTAAATTCTTCACCTCTGTTTTCCCTTTACATTTCAGCCATCAGTGCCTGAAATTCTCACTTTCTATCTACAACTAGGGCTTTCCACAGAATTATTACTAACCAACCATCTTTTTTTTTAACCACCTTCCCTAATCCTCAATCTAAAATTCAAAACTAACTCAAGTTTTGTTTTTTGATCTTATTAATGAATTGCGATAGTACATTTTTATTTTTACAAATTCAACTTATCAATTGTTTCCTTAATAGCTTACTGATTTGTATCACACTCAGAAAGGTTTTCCCCCTTAAAGATTTTTAAGCTGTCCAAATCTTTTTGAATATTTATAGCTTAATTTTCAAAACATGGGTACTTGCTCCACCTGCAATTTATTTTGGTATAAGTTATGAGAGAGGGGGAGCCAATTAAGCCTTTTCTTTCCAAGTGACTGGCCAGTTATCAACATCATTCACTGAATCATTTCACTAATTTGCAATGAAACATATACTGTAAATTCATGTATACATATTTGAATCTCTTTTGATCCTCCCATTCCTACATCAGACCACATGGTTTCAACTACTCCAGCTTTAGAATACATTTTACTACTTGGAGAAAACTCCCTGTTCCTCACTGTTTTAAGAAATGTCCTGGATATTCTTATATACTTAAGTTTTCATATACATTTCTAGCCAGTAAAAATCTTATTTGCATTTATTAACATTCATGTTAACGATGAAACAAGGGAAAATAGACATCTTTGCAAACTGAAGAATTCCTTTACATGGACAATGTATTCTCATTTACCTAAATGAGAAAAACAACTCAGAATTTCCCCGTGTTGGAATTCAAACTCCACAAGTGCAAGACTTTCTGTTTGTTTAGTTCTATGCTACATTCCCAGTTCCTAGAACACTTTTTAGCACAGGAGAAGCACAATACCTATTTGTTGAAAAACTGAACAAATAAACATATAAATCATTCTATTACTTAGGCAATAGAAACCCATTATAAATAATTACACATAAATCATATAATTAGATGTTTAGCTAGGAAAGGCTGCTTTGATCATGGAGAGCTGGCTGGATTAGAGTAAGGAGAACACTTAAAGAAGCAATTGCTACAGTCCAGGATATAGCTCATGAAAACCTTCAAAGGTGGAATCAGTAGGGTTTAATGAGTAAGTAGATGCAGAGAATAAGTGAAAAGGATGGACCGTAGTTAACTACGGTTACTACTTTGGATTACAAAAGTGATAAAAGATAACAGAGGAAGAGTATGGAAGAGTAACGCCTGTGTTTAGTGTTGGGGTAGGGCAAGGAGGCAATGAAATGAATTTAGTTTAGAACATCCTAAATTTGAGACATGTAAGGGATGTTCCAAGTGAAAATATCTCTTTTGGAGCTTAGTAGCAGATTGGTAAATTTAAATCTAGGTTGGCCTGGTAATAAAGCCAAGTTCTTAAATATTATTTCATATTATATTATTTTACTAAACACAAATTAGCTTCTCCTCTGAAAAACAGATAACTAAAATGGGGTTTTAGGATGGAAACAATCTTTAAGGAGGCTTGAATACAGTGTGCAAGAGTGCAACACAGTGTACACTATATAAGGCAAATTCAGAGAACAGTACAGTCACCTACTGGGTTAAGTCCCTCCCTTCAAGGAGGAACAGAGACTGGAGTATAGCATGTATACAGAGTTTAAGCATTAATATAAGCACAATGTACTATGGAAATATGTGTGTGTGTATACACAAATATGTGTGTATATATGTATATGAACAGATGTAGATGCTTGCTCCTTGGAAGGAAAGCTATGACAAACCTATACAGTGTATTAAAAAGCTGAGACATCACTTTGCCGAGCAAGGTCCCTATAGTCAAAGCTATGGCTTTTCCAGTAGTCATCTACAGAGATGAGAGCTGGACCATAAAGAAGGCTGAGCACTGAAGAATTGATGCTTTAAAATTGTGCTGCTGGAGAAGACTCTTGAGAGTCCCGTGGACTGCAAGGAGATCAAACCAGTCAATCCTAAAGGAAATCAACCTTTAATAGTCATTGAAGGACTGATGCTGAAGCTCCAAAACCCTGGCCACCTGATGCAAAGAGCCAACTCATTGGAAAAGACCCTGATGCTGGGAAAGACTTAAGGCAAAAGGAGAAGGGCGTGGCAGAGGATGAGATGGTTAGATAGCATCACCAATGCAATCGACATGAATCTGAGCAAATGCTGGGAGATAGTGAAGGACAGAGGAGCCTGATGTACTGCAGTCTATGGGGTTGCAAAGAATGAGACACGATTTAGTGACTGAACAACAACATCAGAATATTACAGGGTGAATCTACAGTAAGTTATTTAGATTATGGCAGAGGAGGTAAGTTTTGTTTTAGTCACCTAAGAATCTGGCCAACCAAGAATTTCATGCATGAAAAAAATCTTTCAACAGAGAATGAAATCATTTTTATATTTAGCTGTAGTCTTCATCACCAAAAAGGTACATAATGAATTTCCAATCTAACTGTTCAAATTTCTCTATAAGGATGAGTCCATGTAAAACAGTGCCTTGCTTTGATGATTTATCTTGACCGTCCTCCTCACAGATTTCTCTATTTCTTTTCCCTTACCACTTTGACCCTGCCCCTCGGAGCTGACCTTTTTAGATAAGATTACTAGCTTCCACGAGATATGACTTCACCACTCTACCCCCACCACACATCTTCAGATAATGACCCTCCCACTTTGGCCCAGGTCCCCAGAACTATTGAGTCTAGTATATTCTCTGCTTGTCCAGATAAATAACAGAGCACATTAGAGTTTGATTTTTGAGATAGAAAGTTTGAAAAGTTTAGTCGTTCAGTCGTGTCAGATTCTTTGCGACCCCATGGACTGTAGCCTACCAGGCTCCTCTGACCATGGGATTTTCCAGGCAAGAGTACTGGAGTGGGTTTCCATTTCTTTCTCCAGAGGATCTTCCCAACCCAGGGATCGAACCCGGGTCTCCCACATTGTAGGCAGACGCTTTTTACCATCTGAGCCACCAGAGAACTGAATTTTAAACAATAAAAGAGACCTGGAGTCTTTTTCTTTCCAAAGCATTACATTTCACAGTCACAATCTCAATCCACAAATTTATCAACAAAGGTGATTTCAGGGTATTAGTGCCGATCATACTTCTTTCTTGTAGCTCAAATGGTAAAGAATCTGCCTGCAATGCAAGAGACCAGGGTTCAATCCCTGGGTCGGGAAGATCCTCTGGAGAAAGGCAATGGCAATCCATTCTAATAATCTTGCCTAGAGAATCCCATGGATGGAGAAGCCTGGCATGCTACAGTTCTTGAGGTTGCAAAGAGTCGGACACGACTGAGCAACTAACACACACACACACACACACATATACATACACATTTCTTCCTAACAGTACAACTTAAAATGGGGGTTAATATTCTAGAAAATAAAGATTACATGTGCAACACAGGAAGACAAGCTCCATGAGGGGAGGGATTTTTCAATTCCATCTAGAACAGTGCTTGGCACAGAGTAAGGGCTCTGTAAATATTTGTTGCTCTAATAACTAAATTCAGATGAGCATTTTGTTGTGTTAGAGTGTATACATAAATCGCATCTCTATGCTCTGAATAGAAGCTGAGCAGCAAAGATTTAACTGGAAGCACTCAACTCCATATGGGAAACAGTGCTGTGTGAAACCAGGAACAGTGGACTAAGGGTCAGAACACCACTCCCTTAGGTTTATGATACAGAGCATGTCGCCTGTTCACCTTTGAGCTCCAAGCTCCGTATTTGTAATAATAACAACCCACTCCCTAGGATTGCTATGAGAACTAAACAAATGAATACACATGAAATGCTTTCCAAATGAAGTGCTCTATAGTAAAAAAAAAAAAAAAAGAGAGAGAAAGAAAAAGAACTGCTTTAGTCTTCTGTGTTTCCAACAGAGTTAGTTGCCCACAATTCCTACTAGGATGACAGCTTTATCCTTAGAGTGACTGTTCCCTAAATATTTGCCACATATGATATAAATGGATTATTTTCCTCGCTATACAAATAGATCTTTTACGTTCATTTGAAAAAATAAATATGGCTAGAGGAAAATGGATAAAGGACATGAGAAATTAACTAAAAGAAAAAAAATCAATAGTTGTGAAAAAATGTTCAACATGTGACAATTTCATGTCTGTAACACCTCTGCAAAGTAAACAGCTCTTTGGAGCTTCTGCCGGGATCGCCCATGCTAGTGATTATGTTCCAGGGTTTTAAGATACCAGCCTCTTCCTCAGTCCTCTGCAATATTATTATCCAGAAGGTCACAACGGGGTAAGGAATTCCCTAAGAGAGGCCTGGTGTTACTGGGTTTCCCTTCAACTCAGCAATTATGTACAGAGCACAAGAACAAGGCACTGAGATGTTAAGAGAGGTCCAACTATGGGAAAAGTCATCTCCAGCATCAGGAACAAAATCTCACAGGTGACAGAGACATTCAGGACTCCAGTACAAGGAAGACAGTGCACCCTGAGGGAGAGACAGGAGTGCTCTGGCCCTTGGCAACTGTGCGGTCTTAGGCAAGACTCTCAAACTCTCTCAGCTTCCATTTCCTCATTTATTATAACATGGGACTAACAACAGTGACTTATTCATGAGGCTGTTATAAAATCAGTCAAAATAAAGTATTCAGCAGAATACCAAGACGATAACGAGCTTTCAATAAAAGTTAACTCTTTTCTTTAGCATTATTATTATTAATGACATAACAAAATTGCATAATCTTATGATGAGTAAAGCTTCCCTGATGGTTCAGTCGGTAAAGAATCCACCTGCAAAGCAAGAGACCTGGGTTCAATTCCATGGGTTGGGAACATCCCCTGGAGGAGGCCATGGCAACCCACTTCAGTATTCTTGCCTGGAGAATCCCCATGGATAGAGGAGCCTGGCAGGCTGCAGTCCATGGGGTCGCAACGAGTCGGACATGACTGAGCAACTAAGCACAGCACAGCACATACTGAGTGGTAGATTCTAACGGACAGGAGCATAGTGTGACAGGAGCATATGAAAGAAAGATTTTAGTCCTAACTGCAGAATGGGAGGAGGGGTATGGATCTAGAAGGATCTCATGAAGGAAGTCAAAGCTGAAATAGGCCCTGAGGGAGGATCAGGAATTCAATAAGAAAAGCTAACAGGGCAGGGTTCATTCCTGACCACAGGAGTAGAGAGCATTGCTAAGAAACTGCAAGAAGTATAGTGTTCAAGGTGATGGCCACGTGCAGAGGCACAGGAGTATAACACAGTGGTCTGTCATTACTGCTTCCTCTAGGGAACAGGCTGCGGTGGATGGTCAGCCCTCAGTGACATCTGAAAACATCCAAGTTCATGCTCCGTAGCGCAACTAGGTAAGTAAAAATGACTCTTTCCCAGCCCCAACTATTGAGGTATAAACCAAGATTTGGAGGGAAGAATTCTGCCACTCAGAGCTAACACTGATTAAATATTTACTATCTCCCAGGTACTAAACACTTAGCATGAATGATCAGGTTATTTTCCCCAACAATCCAACATGGTGGATTCTAAAGTCCTCGTTTGCAATTGGGTAACTGAGGGTATAAAAATGGGTAGCTACTTGCCTAAGGTCACGCAGATGACAAGTGATGGACGTGGGATTCACACCCACGTACACAGTACAGAGTCTGCATGCTACTACTAAGCTATCCCCCTTGTGCAGAGGAGTTAAGTACTCTGGACAGGGAGCCAGAGGACTAGGTTCTAGTCAACATCTATCCCTAAATAGCTGCGAATGACTTGAGGAAGCTGCTTCACTCTCTGGTCTGGGTTTCCCAGTTATAATATGAACAGCAGGAATAAACTACACTCATAGTCCCTTCTGCCTCAAATAATTTTTATCACACTGAAAGATATGACTCTGACAATTGATACACAAAACAGCATCTTGGGAAAATGCGGATTCTTTCCACAACCTCTCATACTTTATACTGTGTATAAAGCACTAGGTGTGCAACTAAGCATAGGACACATAGTTCCCTGCATTATCCAGCAGGTCCCTGTTGAAAGTGAAAGTTGCTCAGTCGTGTGTGACTCTGCGACCCCATGGACTATACAGTCCACGGAATTCTCCAGGCCAGAATACTGGAGTGGGCTGCCTTTCCCTCCTCCAGGGGATATTTCCAACCCAGGGATTGAACCCAGGTCTCCCACCTTGCAGGCAGATTCTTTACCAGCTGAGCCACAAGGGAAGCCCAAGATTACTCAAGTGGGTAGCCTATACCTTCTCCAGGGGATCCTCCCGACCCAGGAATCAAACCAGGATCTCCTGCACCGCAGGTGGATTCTTTACCAACTGTGCTATGAGGGAAGCCCCAGGTCCCTGTTGGTTATCTATTTTACAAACAGTAGTGTGTATATGTTTGGAGAAGGAAATGGCAACCCACTTCAGTATTCTTGCCTGGAGAATTTCATGGAAAGAGGAGCCTGGCGGGCTTCAGTCCATGGGGTTGCAAAGCGTCGGACACGACTGAGTGACTAATACACACAGTGTGTATATGGTAATTCCAGCCTCCTAATTTATCCCTTCCATAACCCCTATTTTCCCATTTTAACCTTGTTTATTTTCTGTCTGCAAGTCTCTTTCATTCTGAATTTAGCCACTAGGTAGCTAGGGAGAACATAGGATAAAGAGGTTGGGGGGAAAGAGTCAATATTATACAATAACCTGTAAGGGAAAAAAATCTGGAAAAGTCTAGTCTATGTGTATGTGTGTGTCCACATACATAACTGAATCGCTATGCTGTATACCTGAAACTTACATGATACTGTACATCAACTATATTTCAACAAAAAAATTTAAAAAAAAGAAAGAAAGAAATCTAGGGGCTTTCCTGGTGGCTCAGTGGTAAAGAATCCGCCTACCAATGCAGAAAACACAGGTTCAATTCCTGATCTGGGAACATCCCACATGCCAAGGAACATCAAACCCAGGCACCATTAACTATTAGGCCTGTGCTCTAGAGCCTGGGAGCTGCAACTACAGAGCCCACGTGCCACAACTATTGCTCTGGGTTGTTCTAGAGCCTGTGCCCTGCAACAAGAGAGGCCATCACAGAGGCCGTTGCAATGAGAAGCCCACGCACTGCAACTAGGGTAGCTCCAGCTAACCACAACTAGAGAAAAGCCCACGCAGCAACAAAGACCCAAGTACAACCAGAAAAAGAAGAAAGATACTAGAAGCAGTCCGAGAGACTTCCTTCTTATTTCCACCCCCAGTACACTCAGACACACTCATACAGTCACCAAGTCATGCAGATCCCATCCCCCCAACATCTCCTGGATCCGGTCCACCTTCTCCATCATTACTCCACTGCACTCTCTGCTGCCTCACTGTTTCACTGCTTCTTTCTTCAGTTGTCACTCCCAAGATGCCTGTCTCCAATCTCACTCCTCCAGGGCAATCACTTTCAAATGCAAGCTGGTTGTCTTCCTCGCCTAAAGCTTGAGAACCATCCCCGCACCATGAGCTCCAGGGGTCAGCTCGGAACTCAAGTTTAGCTTAGCCCATAGGAAGAGCCCTTCACGATGAGCCTCTCGCCTCTAGTTTCACCTCCTCTATGTCCCTCTCGACGGACTTCACTACAGAGTCTCAGAACAGCCTCTTACACGTTCCTGACAGCCATCCTGATGGAAAGCTCTTCTCCCTTTTTCTGGTTAGCCATTACTCATTCTTCAAAGAGTGTATCAGTCTCACCTTCTTCAAGTGGCCCTGCCTGCTCCTTGCCCCCATCTAATATAAATGTTCACCCTGTGCTATCTCTCTTCATAGACTACAAGCTCCTTGAGGACAGCAGCTCTCTGTCATTGTTCGATCTCATTCCCAGCCCCGAGCAGCAAGAGACGTGGAGCAAGCACCCAGGAACTGCTTGCTGAGTTTCTCCCAGTGATTCCAGGGTCAGAATCCTGGCAGAAGAATTACCCTGTGGTTCATGCACAGGCTCATCTTAGCCAGTCTCCTTTGATGTCAGCTTGCCTCTGGAACATGACACACAGGCCAAACTAATACCCACCAACTCCTCAGGTGAGCAGTTGTGTGCTCATCTGGACCACTGAACTGGACAAGAATAACTTCTTTCCTAAGACCACCCGCTATTCCTATCGCAAGTCAGGCCTGAGAAATACTTAGGTGCCAACTCCTAACATACAGAGAGAAGCAATGGCAGGTGACTCAGGAGATCCAAGGTAGATACTGAAGATACATTCTTTAGCCTCTTTCTTGTGGATAGGACCTAGGTCCTATTCACCTTTGTACCCTCAACAATGCCTCACAAGATAGTAGGTGCCCAAAATACATGACATATGAATCAAACTTTTGATAGGGCCAGAATTCTGGATCTATTGAATTTAGATACCATTACATGTTTTCCTTAACTAATCTACAATATCTTTATTTTATTCATCTTTGTAATCTCAGTGTCTGAGATTTCCTTCTGGAGAAGGAAATGGCAACCCACTCCAGTACTCTTGCCTGGAAAATCCCATGGACTGAGGAGCCGGGCAGGCTACAGTACATGGGGTCGCAAAAAGTCAGACATGACCGAGATACTTCACTTCACTTTAATCTCAGTGTCTAGCACAGTGTCTTAAGCGTAGTAGCCATACAATCAGCTTTTGTTGAATTGCCCTGAACTGGTCAAAGCTATCCAGCAAACGAGTTGGTAGCAAGACAGACCTCACTGGTTATCTGGCGACAGTTATCTCGCCAGTAACAAGAGCCACTCCACTCACTCAAGAGATGCAACCAAAAGAATCCCTCCTCTTATATAGAGAGTCCACCACTTCCCATCAGACCTGAGGGTAAAAGAACCTGGACAGTGGGTCTTGGCATCTTCTATCTTGTATGTCAGTCAGTTCAGTCGCTCAGTTGTGTCTAACTCTTTGTGACCCCATGGACTGCAGCACGTCCAGCTTCCCTGTCCATCATCAACTACTGGAACCTACTCAAACTCATGTCCATTGCACTGGTGATGTCATCCAACCATCTCATCCTCTGTCATCCCCTTTTCCTCCTGCCTTCAATCTTTCCCAGCATCAGAGTCTTTTCCAATGAATCAGTTCTTCGCATCAGGTGGCCAAAGTATTGGAGTTTCATCTTCAGCATCAGTTCTTCCAATGAATATTCAGGACTGATTTCCTTTAGGATTGACTGGTTAGATCTCCTTGCAGTCCAAAGGACTTTGTACATACAAGGGACTTTGTATGTACCAGGTCACATTGTGTATGTGAAGACCAATGTGTGTGAATAAGTACGTGCTTCAATGTATGGACAGCTTAAAACTGGCACCAACATCTGCATGGTCAGGATGATATTCTAGGTTAACCATTGGCTGGCTTTCTCTAGTTATGCCATGTTGGGAGCCCATATTCCTGGATATGGGCCACGTGGTGTAGGTGTATCAGAACAAGTCTCTAACCACAGGTGGGAAATTACAACCTCTGACCACACCTCTGCCAGTAACTAGTTGGGGCTCAGAACCTCTAAACCCTCTTCTTTCTATCTGTAAATAAATAGAATATCTACCTACTGCACATAGCTGTTACAAGGAACAAATAAGAGCACAGAAGCAAAGGTGCTCTGAAAGCGATGCCATACTTTATACACACGCTCCCTGTATATGCGTGTGTCAGCAGTTCCTGGCTTGGCTGTCCCTGCCCTGGTTTGGAAACAGCACGATGGCTCCCCCAAGACTCTCTCCCTCTCTCCAGAAATGCTGGGAGCAGAGGGCAGAGGTGATGGGATAAGAGTCACTTTCCGTTTGCAGGAGCCTTCTGCCCTGTCACCCCTGACTGCACCTCAGGATGTGCTTCTGCAGCCCTGGTTTGTTTCCATGGCGACAGGAAGCTCTGCTTCTCTTCAAGCCTAAGCTAATGGTTTTCATCAAATCCCATTTCCTCTGAGACGAGTAAAAACGCAACAAAGCTTCTATCCACAGTTCCTGTTTAAATACACTGAGACTCTCAAACATACCTCCGAGCCCTCTACCCACCAGGCCCGTGCCTCTAGGATGGGTGCCACCGTCACTTTCACACCTGGTGGGCCATGAGCACTCAAGTGGGCTACCTGTCCTCCCTTACTGGACTCTTATCATTTGCCCAACAGGGTCTCCTCCTTCCAAAGCTCTTTTTCTGCTTTAGGAAGCCTTGGGGCCTAACATTAAACTGCCTGGAGGTCACGGGGAACATGTGTCCAGAGATAAAACCTTCAGAGCTTCTCCCTGGTTTATACATGCAACTCCCAACCAAACCCTTACTTCCAAGCAGAACACCTACATCCCCATTCAGGGGCATGTGAGAACCAGACAAAGCAAGAGAGAGAACCCACACCCCCACCACCCTGTACACAGAACTAGCTGCTGCTGAACCATCTGCAGGCACACCAGGGAAACCACATAGGTGCTGAGCATCAGAAGGAGAAAAAGAAACCAGGACAGAACTATTCCAGCTCCAGCCCATAAGGCCCCTATTGTTAACACTCTCTTAAATGTCAGAATTTCTTACATCAGCTGTTCCCAGCTGCTGCTGTCACTTCCCAACCTTCTCCAGGAGTGCTAAGGAGGCATGTGCCATGCTACTTCTGTTTCATCTCCCAACCTGAGGAGGTCACCTTCCGGTCAGAGAGGAGCTCATAGTCTCACAGTGAGCTCGAGCCCAGTATCATAGGCTGCTACTTGGATGATAGCCACCCGAACCTAACAGTGAGAGAAAATGATCATCAGTGGTATCAGAGGGTGTAAGAGCTGACAGCTACTCCATGTCATACCTAGGCCTCGGCCCGGAAGAGGGATATCGCTATCCCATTTCACAGGGGAGGAAGCAGGCCCAGAGTAACTTGTCCAAATGCACAACACTAATAAGCAGCAGGGTTAGGATTTCACCCATGGAAGAAAAAACCGTGACAAACCTAGACCACATATTTAAAAGCAGAGACATCACTTTGCTGACAAAGGTCCACAGAGTCAAAGCTATGGTTTTTCCAGTAGTCATGGATGTGAGAGTTGGACCATAAAGAAGGCTGAGCACCAAAGAACTGATGCTTTCAAACTGCAGTGGTGGAGACGACTCCTTAGAGTCCCTTGGACAGCAAGGGAGATCAAACCAGTCAATCCTAAAGGAAATCAACCCTGAATATTCATTGCAAGGACTGAGGCTGAAGCTCCAATACTCTGGCCACCTGATTCAAAGAGCTAACTCACTGGAAAAGACCTTGATGCTGGGAAAGGTTGAGGGCAGGAGGAGAAGGGGATGACAGAGGGTGAGATGGTTGGATGGCATCATTGACTCAATGGACATGAGTTTGAGCAAACTCCATGAGATGGTGAAGGACAGGGAAGCCTGTCATGCTGCAGTCCATGGGGCTGCTGAGTCGGACATGACTTAGTGACTAAACAACATGACTGTCAGATGCCATAGCTCCCACTTCTCCCAACCTACCATGAATTCAAAGAGGCAATTCCAAACTAGAGCTAGTACATCAGAGCAGACACAGTCAGACACAGGATTGTCTTTCAGTGCCAGTGTTCTGTCCCTTTCCAGCTGTTAAGACACATTGTCAGCCCATACTGGAACTTTATCTGGAACATCACTGACTTGTTATTCAAAAGTGAGAATCTGACTTGAATTTTTCCAACTAAAACATGGACACACTTAGGAAATAAGTAAGGACAAAATATAGCAAATAAGATGATACAAATGGGAGATTATCCCCTCAGTAGAAACACAAGAAGAAAGAAGTCTGCGGTCAGACCCATCCTGGGCAGCCATTGAGATACAGCAGTTGAGTTGCAGCTACAGCATATGTGGAGACAATTACCTATTGAGCATAAAGGATGTCAATGAATGCTCACTGAATGAGCACCTACTTAAGAAAGCTAAGATGTGACTACTTAAGAGAGTCACATCTGTGACTCTCCATTCCAGACACACACTATGAAGAACTCCCTCACACTGTCTCCTGTTTTTCCTTCATAACGGTTTCACAAGTCACCCAAGGCTCTCAGAACTACAGAGTTGGCTAATACGTCATAGTTTCCTCTTAATTTTCCTGCATCTGGTCTCCCCCTAGGCCAATCCTCTTCCTGGGGAAGAGAGATTGGTCTCTTCCTCAGGTCAATGTCTTATACACACCTTTTGTTCTATACTTTTTGTGTGTGTGTGATCATTATAAAATTTAATTTCTATTTTTCTCAAAGTTATGCATGTTGTGCTTTAAAGTCAAATATTTTTTAAAGCTTATAGTGAAAAAACAGCAGCTCACTACCTCACCCCTTCTCACCCCTGAATCGGACTCCCCATAGGCAACCACTTGTAATTCTTTTACCTGCTTCTTCTAGTATTCATTTCCAATTTTCTAAGTATTATACTTATACAATTGCTATTTCTTAATCTTTCAGTTTTAGGTATTGCTTAAGGACTTTCTCACTGTGGAACCCAAGATTTTAGTCTCTGACATTCCCTTCTCCTCCCCCTACTTATTCTCTCCTATGCTCTCAAGGCAATCATAGCACCATAGGGGCTATCTCAAAATCCAGTGTGAACAATGCACATCTGACTGACAGTTGAGCTGCATGGAGTACCTACTTTGCTTCTATCCCTTTGGTGATAACACTTCTGTATTCTGTGGAATTCATTGCTTAGATTGATGTATGTGTGTGCAAATACATACAAATATTTATATATTCATATATATAGTTTTGAAAAAAACATTAAACTCTTCTAACTATACTAATACACATTGGGAATTATTAATTCCATTTTTTCTTAAAGATATCATTTTTAGAGCCTTCTGTCATCCTACTCAAGTCTGAACTTGGTGTTCCCTGACTTTCGGACAGTTAGCATCCTAGACTTCCTTTCATCATCATCCTGGAAATTTTTCTTCCTTTCTAATGAATCTCTTGTTTCCATGAGTCGCATGTCCTTCTCTTTCCTCAGTGAATTCCTTATTTTTAGTGACTCGCATTCTCCAGTAACTTCTTCAGAAAGAGTGTCTCAAAATATTGCAATTTCATCCTCACAAATAATTGCTATTTTGGCTAGGTATGGAATTCTATCTTGGAAATTTTTTTCCTTCAGCAAGTTTTAGGAGGTTTTCTATTGGTTCCTAACTTTCAATATCATTGAGAAGTCCAAAGCCATCCTAACTCCATATTCTTTATAGATAAAATTCATCCCCTTACTAATCACCAGAAGCTTACAGAATATTATCTTACTCAAATGCTCTGAAATGTCATGATTTATCTTGGTGTGGTCTTTTCTCTTTCATTGTGTTGAGTGATCAGTGGGCATTTTTCTTATTAATTCATCTGTTCTCAGTTATCTCCATACCCACCTCTCATTTCCTTGCCATATAAATAACCATTACATTATACTCAGTGTATACTTTTTAATGAATTTTTACAAACTGTGTACATTTTTTATGTATGTGGATGATACCATACTGTTTCCTTCTTGTTTTCACTAAACTCTGCTTTCAGTGTGTGTATGGTCTTTGTAGCTCCTAATTGCCACGTACTATGTCATGGTCTGCATCCAAGAGACAGTTAGCTACTCTCTTAGTTATGGATACCCAGATTTTCACTAAGTCTGCACTATAAAAAACTAATGATAGAAAAAATATCTTTGCACACGTACCAACAGATCTTTTAAATTTGATGATGTGAGCTTACTAGTTCTAAGAACATTTTTGGTATTTTTCTTTGTTAATTTCTTTCTATCCATTTCCCTATTTTCTTCATGGAATTTTTATTAGTTCAGTGTTGAAACAAACCTCTGATTTTCTTATTTTTCTTCTACTTTCTGTGTGATTTCAACTTTATAGTCCTACCATTTACTGTTTATTACATTTTTATACTTTTCACATTAATTCATTGTACATTAATATAAATTTTACATTAGTTAATTTCCAAAAGCTCTTAACTGCTAAGTGTTCTTTTTCATAGAAATCTGCTATCTTGTGGATAAAATAATTTCTCTTCATTCTCTGCTGATATCAATTATGCTTTTAAAAAATTACTTTCTGCTCCCTTCATTATTCATATTCCCTCAAGTTCCTTTTACCTGTTTATTATTTTGATTTGTCTTTCTGTTGGACCTTTTCTTTGAATGCTGATGACTCCTAACTGTGTTCATATTTATGATCAAGGTAAAAAAGGCTTGTTGGAAGCTCCTGTGAATGGCTAGGGCTTATAGAATGGGGGGTGTAGTGGTTTGACTGGTACTTGCCTCTCTCAAAGATGTGTCCACATCCTAATTCCTGGAATCTGTGAATGCTCCCTTATTTGGAAAAAGGTAATGTAATTAAGTTAAGCATCTTGAGATGAAGTGGTCATCCTGGATCATCCAGATAACACTAAATCCAACGACAAGTGTCCTCACAAGAGAGAGAGACAGAAGGAGATTTTAGACAGAAGAGGAGGCAATGCAGCCACAGAGGCAGAGACTGGAGTGATACAGGCACAAGCCAAGGTAAGCCTGGAGTCAACAGAGGCTGGAAGAAGAAGGAGAGAAATTCTCCCCCAGATCCCTTGGAGGTAGCATCACCCTGCCAGATTTTGGCCGTCTAACCTCCAGAACTATGAGACAATTTCTCTCACATTTTTAAACCACCTGATTTGTGATAATTTGCTGGAGTGGCCAAAGGAAACTAATAAGTGAACCTCACCAAAAGTGATGGGTGGGACCACTTTTCTGGTCACCCTCAAATATCAGGATACAGAGGTCTTTTCTCTTCAGGTGGATGGTTTTCCACAGAGGAATGCTGTGAAACCCTCTCCCCCTCCTTCCCCAGACTGCTACAGTTTTGAGAGCCAAGGAGTAGAATTGGGCTGGAAACATGACATCCAGTTTGTGGACTTTCATATAATACTCCTGTTTTCACTACAAGAGATCAACCCCATTCTAATATTAAACTCTGTTTAAACACGGTGGACTGAACCAAGTTGGTCATCTCCTGTGTGTCCACAAACACAAGCTTTTCTGATTCAGCCTTGACAGAGAGGAAGTCTTCTAACTAGGGCAGCTTGGCGGCTGCGTGGGGCAGGCACCTGTGAGCATTGTTTGGTTGAGGGGAGGACATATCTAAATGTTCCTTACAAGGATTTATGAAAAATCTTGTTTTAGGATCCCCCATAACCCAGCTTTACCTGGTGCCTCAATTCCTGACCCTTTCTTGGCTCTCACTTTTTTATTGGCATTCCTCATTGTAGTTAATGGAGCCTCAGCTTTCATGCCACTAGATTAGTTATCATTTACCCTCTGTCTTCAAACGTTTTGTTGGCAACTCTCATTTGTTTTCATAATCTCTCCTATTCTCTCTGTCACCATGTCCTTCTCAAAATTTATTTCCTATGTTTGTTGATGTGCAAGAGATGGCCAACTTGGTTCAATCCACCATGTTTAAACAGAAGCATCACTTTATAAATTTCCATTTCAAGAATGTTTGCCATTCAGACAAGAAATTACGTTCAATTTTGGTCAGAAAATAGAAGACCCTTTATGACCATTTTTGCTCTTCTATTTTCTCCTTTCAATTCCCAAAGTGAAATTTCCACTCAGGTTAAATTAGGTCACATCATAGTCTTCTCACTCTCCATACAAATCCCATTTCTTCATGTTGGCTTATGAGGTGGTGCTCCCCTTTCTAGAATATTCACTCCCATGTATTCTATTTTATTCTCTTACACAATTTGAATCCCAAGCAAAATCCCAATCCTTTGTGAAACCATTCCTGATAATTTCAGATTATATAGATTTGTCCCTTCCCCCAGACAAATGAACTATATCTTATATTAGCCAGTAAACAAACTCTCACTCCCTACCTGTTTCAAGTGTAGGTGTTGTCTTTTCAGCAAAACCTAAGTTTTTTAAGGGCAGAAACCATGCCTTAAACTTTATGTTCTCCTTGCAATGCTTATCATTGCATTGAACATTGAATGTTTGTTAACTGATGTACAGTAATTCAAGCCACAAATATGAAATTTCATGTCCAATACAAGATAGAGTAAGAACCTTTTGAAGATAAAGCCTGTATCTTATTAAACATTATATGCCTAACAACCAGCACAGCATTTGACAAAAATGGTCTCTCTTGAGTGATGGAATGAAAGAATGGATAAATGGACCCTCATTACATATCATGTTCAATGTTGTACCAATCTAAAAATTTTTAATTCCTAAGAATACTAAAGATGATTAAAACGACTGTATTCCCAGCATCTAGAGCAGCTTTTGGCCCAAAGGGGCTGCTCAGTAAATGAGGGCTGCATGAACGAATTTGCCAGAAGTCCAGAGCATTAGTTTATAGTCAGAAAGAAGAGAAGAGAGAAATATCTGGCTTACCCGGAAAGCACTCCCAGGACGAGGTTGAGAACAAAGAAGGATCCAATGATGATGAGGGGGATGAAGTACAGCCAATTCCAGGTGGCTCCTAAGGCATCATTGGTCTGAAAGAAAGAAAAATGGTTCTTTAGTATTATACTTCGTCAAAACCATCTGCCAGGTGAAGGCCTCAATTCCTGCAGCTTCACATGTAGGGTTATGCAACAAGCACAGTGCAATACAGATAAACATTGCCTTGCTTCACTCCTTATTTGATGTGATTGTAGATTAACTCATTCTCCCATGTATACTGCGCAGGGCACCATGTCACCCTCACACAACATCCTGCGTTTGAATGGTCTAATATCCTCACCCAATGGATAACAGTCCAGAAAGGTCAAATATTTTTCTAAGATCACACAAATAATCACTGGTTTTATAGTGTTTGGTCATGTGGGTTCTAAGCCTTTCTACTCTATATTAGGCAAATTCTCAAAAGACAGAGGCAAGGTACATCCATCATTTTAGTCCAGGGATTCTGGTAAAGATCTTGACAGGTTGCTTGGGAGAGATGAGTGTTACCCATGTCCTGCTCAGCTCCTGACCCTGGGCTCTGGCTTCCTTTCTTCCATCACATCATGGTCCAATAGTACATGGCTAGACCAGGCCAGGCCCTGGGAAGGCTATGGAAAAACAAGGAATAAATCTAGATTTGAAAAAGGATCCCTTGTTCTCTCTGTAATGTTAACACATCATGAACTAAAACCTGCATGGAAATCCACATTCTGGATTCTAATACCACAAGTGTGATGCAAGGCCTCTGAATGGTAGGGGTTGAGGGAGGACCATACCACATGGCTCAGACAACTTCCCCCCTCAAAAAAAAAAACAAACAAACAAAAAAATCAACTCTTGGTAGGATTTCTCATTAAGCACCTTGAAACAGTTTTGGAACATTTTGAAAGTCCCATCTAATACTTGGATCTCTCAACTAAGCTTTCCCTTGACTCTCTCCCCCCATGATATCAACCCCAAATCTTCCTAATTAGTCCACTTGAACTACATTTTACATACAGAGGGCTTTGAAATCCCTCCCAATCCCATCCTACTCTCTCACACACAAACTTTAATACTTGTTTGAAATTCAACAGTTTCTGGAAAGATATTTTATTCCCAATTCAATGAAGAAACAAGGCTATCCAAATCAAACGCCATGCTTAAATTTGTACACTCAACTAGCAAAACGAAGATCTGAACTCAGAATTTCTATGGCAAAGTGTTTCTTGTCCCTGATGTACCTTTTTCTCCCTTTCACTTTGCCAACATATTTTGATTCATCATCTTCCTGCTTCCCATGGACTTCTATGACATTCTATCTTGTTTTTCCCCCAAATTATCTTATTTTCCTTCTACTTCCCAATCAAATATGTCAGCCTATAAAATACAGCCTCCCACTGATCACGGCAACTATCATCGCACAATAGATTTTTCCATTAAAAAACAGTTTCTAAGGCAACCTCTTTCACCAAACTTGTCTCTTTGTCTTGCCCCTACACTGTTCAGAGAGGTATGTTTGCAAATGAATCAGAATAAGAGTTAAAAACAAACACCTTCTGAACTAAATGAACAAAAGCAGAGACCTGCCAATTTCAGTATATAAGAGCTAGTGTTTTGGTTCAACAGGTCTAGTGAGACAAATGCAAACAAAGAAGATGCGGGCCAGGCCTTAGAGGAAACCGCTCCTGGTATCAGAAGGAAGATGTAAAAGGACTAGATGCCAAGGCCTACAGGGGGTTTGAATGGACATCAGTTCAATTCAGTTACTCAGTTGTGTCCAACTCTTTGTGACCCCATGGACTGCAGTACGCCAGGCCTCCCTGTCCATCACCAACTCCCGGAGTTTACCCAAACTCATGTCCATTGAGTCAGTGATGCCATCCAACCATCTCATCCTCTGTCATCCCCTTCTCCTCCCACCTTCAATCTTTCCCAGCGTCAGGGTCTTTTCAAATGAGTCAGTTCTTCGCATCAGGTGGCCAAAGTATTGGAGCTTCAGCTTCAACATCAGTCCTTCCAATGAATATTCAGGACTGATTTCCTTTAGAATGGACTGGTTGGATCTCCTTGCAGTCCAAGGGACTCTCAAGAGTCTTCTTCAATACCACAGTTCAAAAGCATCAATTCTTCAGCACTCAGCTTTCTTTATAGTCCAACTCTCATATCCATACATGACTACTGGAAAAACCGTAGCTTTGACTAGATGGTCCTTTGTTGGCAAAGTAATGTCTCTGCTTTTTAATATGCTATCTAGGTTGGTCATAACTTTTCTTCCAAGGAATAAGTGTCTTTTCAACAACTCTGTGGCCTAGACAGTCACCCCCACCCTTAGCACTCTTTGGCAGCAAGAACTCAGTCTGCTCCCAGTACCCTAATCAGGGCTCAAGTGCCAATAAGAATTAGTTGGTGTCAGCAATAGCAATGATGAAATTGTGGCTTTTAAGTTCTCTTTGGTCCCAGGAGTGACTGTGCTATGTCTTGAGGATGGTGAGAGAAATTTCAGTTGGGTGACTATTTGCCAAAGATGTTGCAGAGTGAAGAATAATTCCCCAATTGTGGTCTTCTTATTGCTAGTGATCTGTAAGATGCTCACATGTTCTGAGGAAAGTGAGATTCTGGAATCAAAGAAACTCGGGAAACACAGCAGATTTTATTTTTGCATTAGCCTGTGAGAAGACCCATCCCAAAGAAACAGTATTCAAGTTGTTTCCTCCATCATTTCATATGCTTCCTTGATTACAAACCTCCTTTTCAACAGAAACCTATTAACGTATCAGAAAATACAGCCCGTGAAATACAGGGATAGAAGGACTTCCCTCACAGGCCCAGAGTCTGGGATGTGCGTTCTAACTCTTCTCTAAAATACTCAGTGTGTTGTGAGAATGTTTTGGTTTTGCTTTAACCTACATTAAGGCAAGAGCCTTCACTGTCTGCTCATTTCTGTACCTGGCACCTGACAAAGTGTTGGGCACACATAGGTGCTCAGCCAATCAGTAAATGACCACGATTTGAGTAAAATGATTCTTGGGTTTAAAATATGCCCAAAATAAATTCATTCTGATATTCTCCCCAAGCTTTATCTGAATGCTTTTTTTTAAAAAAGTCATCCACCATGGTATTGGAGCCTGTGGGATGAGAAGAAGAGAAAGGAAAGAGGAGGAGAAAAAGACTATCTGGAGGACCCCGGCATCACGCCCTAGGGGGTTATTAAGGATGACTGACAGCTTAAAAGGTTCTTCTGGAGAAAGCAGCTTGACAGCTCCCCTAGATTATTCACAAACCTTTTAATAGACCTGCTGCACCCTCTCTACACCTTCCTCCTCTCCCTCTGGTTTCCTCTTAGCTCTTCCCCTCCCATCCTTCCTCCCCAGGTAGCCTCACAACCTCACCTCCCGGGCTTGTCGGTGGATCAATGACAGTTCCACTAGGACAAGGGAACAAACCTCAGCAGGAAGTGGGCCAGCTTGGGACTTCACGCCTCCCTCCTCCAAAATGGCAAGGTTCTTTCTGATGCTAATTAGAGTTTCAATCTCTTTCTGATTCATCATTATTACAACCTTAAAATTGTCCAGTGTAGGAGAGACAACTACTGAGATGGAAGAAGAAGAAAGAACTTGACAACTCTGAAGGCAGCAAGTGACCTGACACCATAGGAGGTGGGAGTCAGGAGCACCAAGCAGGAAGTTGCCAGTTCAGCTCCAGAGTTGGGACTGTGCTCCCTCTCGGGGTGGGCATGCGTGTCTGTGACACAGCAGGCGATGGGAGAGCGGAGGGGCTGCCTACGTGAGAGGAAGCATCTCCCCTTCCCTTCTCTGTCCCCGCTACCCACCTCCCCTCACCTGCCCAGCTTCTGTGATCCCAAGCACCTTGGATGTGGGAGCATCACACTTCATTCTCTCAACCGATTCTTCCCTCAGGGACAGGAACAGTCATGCTAAGTACTCCGTGCAAGACTGAGGGAACGGAGACCCACAGCTTTCCCAATACAGTCCAGTGATTTCTGGCTCCAGGAGAATTCTCACGGTGGAAGCTTCCCTGCCCAGCCCAGTACTGTGGAGAAGCTAAAGTCTAAACCAGGCCCTCCTTGCAAAGAACGCTTTACAGTGCATTCCAGCCCCCTCCTTCCCCACCATTCATGGAACACCTACTCTGTGGCAGGCAGTACCCGAAGAGAGCTTTTCTTCGGAGCAGTGTCCTCTTATTTAAGATGCTGAGTCTCCTCCCACTGACCCAGTCAAGCCCCTAGACTCGATAGGCTGGCTGTCCTCCACCTCTCTCACCTCCCGATTCCCTGAGTCACACACACACACACACACATGTGCAGGGCGGGGGTGATGACAGAGAAAGCAATGGGGGTGGCGGCCCACCTGCGCAGGGAGTGCTCAGCGGGTAGCAGGCCTGACACGGTGGGAATGTGTTCCTCTGGGAACCTGCCTGACTGGGGGTGGTGAGCCCACCCACTCCCTGGGTAAACAGGCACACGTGGCAATTATCCCATTAATCTCTGGGTGATGGGGGAGATGGTGGAAGGCAGGGGTGGGAGGGGCTGGATTGGGGGAAAGATGGGGATGGGGATGGCAGGAGGGTCCCATGGTTTTCCTGGTGCAAGGCTGAAGGCAGGGCTAGCCTCCAGAGTTGGAAGCAGGTCTCTATCAGGGTTCCACAGGGCTCTGTGGAAAACAGGCTGAAGAGACTCCTCTTGGATGTCCACGCCTTTCACAGAGAAGCTTCCACCAGGGAGGCTGAATGACATATGGCTACAGAATTGGGAGGTTGATGAGTTGGGACTGGGAAAATATGAGGGTTATTTCAGGGGAAAAAATGGTCCTTTTGGGGGGAAAAAAAGTCTCTTGGATACACCTACTTCCCAGGTTGGAGGCGCCAGCAGGCAAACCCCAACCTGGCCCCCAGCAGGGTTTCTTGGCCAGTGCGTCACTAGTATCTTGGGCTGGATGATTCAAGCTGAGTTGGGAGGAGGAGGCTGTCCTGTTCACTGCATTTGCAGGATCCCTGGTTTCTATCTATTAGATGCCAACAGCATTTTTCCCAGTTGTGACAACACAGAGTGGCTCCAGAACTGCCAAACATCCCAGGGGGGCAAAAATGGCTTGCTATTGAGAACTACTGGCTTAGAGACTCTTGTCTCCAAGACAGCTTTGGAATTACCAACTGAACTCAAGTCAAGGGATGGCTGGAGCAGCAGTCCTGGGCTGTCAAAGAGGCCAGGTCATTCATCTCAGCAAAAACATCCATCCAAGGGGACTTCCCTGGTGGTCCAGTGGTGAAGACGCCACACTTCCACTGCATGGAGCACAAGTTCGATCCCTTGTCAGGGAACTAAGATCTTGTGTGCCACGTGAAGAGGCCAAAAAAAAAAAAAAAAAAAAGTCCAAGGCCTCTGCTGACTACTCCAGGGAGAGAAAATTCAGAGGGCAAGAGTGGAGTAAAGGAAAGGGGCAGAGACCAAAGACAATTCCACAATTCCACCTTCCTTGATGGTATGATACCTGGGCACCCAGCATTGCCCAGCTTGCTGGCCTCCCCTGGGCCCACACTTCATTCCAGCACCAAGTAAAACCTCCTTTTCATCCCAAGAGACTTGAAGTCCACGTCTCAGTGCCAAAAGTCATATTTTGTACGACAAATGTGTGGACCATGTATTAATACTAGGCAACAGATATTCTCCTAGATACTGGGGATAAATGATGGACAGAACAGTCCCAGGTCCTGGTCCATATGAAGTAGTATAATGGGGAGACCCTCATTAAATAAGTGAGCTCACACAGCCTGTTCGACTTTAAACTGAGGGGAGGGTGATGAAGAACCATACTGGGAGCTGACCTGTAGATACGTCTGATCTGGTTCAGGAAGTCAGCAAAGGATTTGCTGAAGCTTTCAGAGTAAAGTGTCACATGCATGAGTCTAAGAAATCTTGGTACTAGCAGCAGAGGTTAGAGAGGCAGAGGAAAGGTTTATCATGGAGGGGAAAGGGAGAGGAGGAAAAGGTTTAAATTAAGAAGTGCTCACAGTCATAAAAAACAAGCTTATGCTTACCAAAGGGGAAATGGGGATAGTGGGATAAATTAGAAGCTTGAGATTACCATATACACGTTACTATATATAAAATAATATATCAAATAGATAACTGACAGGGACCTACTGTATACCAAAGGGAACTCTATTCAATGTTTTGTGATAACCTGTAAGGGAAAAGAATGGATAGATGTGTGTGTGTGTGTGTGTGTGTGTGCGTGTGTGTGTGTGTGCGCGCGCGCGCGTGCACATGTGCGTCTAACCGAACTGCCGTGCCGTGCACTTGAAACTAACATGTTGTAAATCAGCTACACTTCAATTTAAAAAAAAAAAAAGATTAAGAAGTGCCAAGAGGTAGGGGACACACGAGAAGAAAAATGAGGGCAGGGAACGCTGACACCGAACTCCTGCCTCTTTGCAGTAGCAGCCCCCAGGCACCTGGGTGGATGTTGTACTGAAACATTCATAAATCATAAGGGCACCACCCTTAGTGGATTTTTTCAAAGTGTACATAACTGTGCAGCCAGCATCCAGATAAAACCAGGCTTCCCTCACATCCTTTCCCAGGAACCATCTCCTTCTCCTCAGATGTAACGTTCTCCTGACTTCTATGCCCATCAATTACGCTGGCCTAATTAAGAAATCACATCTCACATTTCTCTCAATGTCCTGAGCCATCCATATTCCCTCACTGCTCAGGGACGTACATTCGGAAGAACCTCTCCCTGTTGAGCTCTCACTGGCCTGGATGTGGCAGAGTCTGTGCCATCCCAATGGTTTCCTTTAGAGCAGGTGGACCAGTCCCCCCAGCAGCTCTGAGTTTTGGCTGCTAATGGCTCACACCTGATTCCTCCTGAGAAGTCAGCCCCCGGCTGACAGACCCTCCTCATCTGGGAGTTTATGCCTATCCCTGGGGGCCATGACCTAGAACCAACAGCTCACTGATGTGGGGGTGTCGCGGGCCCAGCTCCTTCCCCTCTGCGTGGGACAGCCTCCGTGGTGCGGTTCACTCTGGAGCTGCCTTGGGGATCAGACTCAAACTAAAACGTGCACAACCATATCTCTGTCTAGTATTTTCTCCTGACCTATTCAACTTTCCTCCTATCAGTTCAGGCTTCCCCTGCAAGCAGCCCGTCAGTAAATCATTGCCATAAAAATCTCTGTCCCAGAGACAGTTTATAGGGAATCTGATTTAAGGCATTAAATCGTTTTCTCACCAGGGTTTGACCAACCTCACAAAGCAGTAACACTCTGCCCCTGAGCCACCCAGATGGATAGTAGATGATGTTTCTAAAGGCAGAGCCACTGCCCTTTGACCACAGTCACATTTTAGGGAAAGGAGGTACGATGTACAGCGTATCCTATGACCACTAAGCAAGTTAAGGCCTGTGGACCACATGTACCAGGAATAGTAGCCACCATCTAAGTAGATTACAGGAACACACTATCCAATTCATCATTTGGTAGAGGAGGAAACTAACTAAGGTCTGGACAAGCAAAGTAACAGGGCCACAATCTAGAGCCACACGGGGTCAACTTCTTGAGGACGCTTTATTGTCCATTATCTCACTTGGTCTCTTAATAGCAATTCTACCCACTCTATCACCACCTTCTAGGGCAGAGAGACAATAAAGAAGAAAGCCAACGCTAGGGTCTGGCAGCCAGAAGATAAGAGCTGTATCTCTCAGACCCCAGGCAAGAAAGCAGGGTTGGGGGAGCAGGTGGAAAGAGTGAGGACAGAGAGCCTGAATGAAACACAGCCACCTGCTGCCACCCAGAAGGGAGGCGGAACCTGTCAGTCCTGGAGGCAAAGCATTACATTATGTCTCAGACCCCTGACTGTATTTAATAAATATGCTAAGTCTCCCCACACAAACAAGCTCCAAAGGCAGCATCTGGCTTAGCCAGGGGCCTGAGATAAGTAATCAAGGCTTTCCACGCATTCTGGTCCTTTTCAGTCCCCCAAATTTGATGGCCAGCGGCCACTTTCTTCTCTTGCCTGGACTGCCAGCAACTGTCACTGAGGATTCGGCAGTGCCTTAGCCCACATGCAAAAGTACCTCCAGGGGGACTTCCTACTGGGCATTTCACCATTTACTTTTCCCCTTCTCTGACCAGTGGAAAAACAGAGCAGGACCAGCGGGCCCAGGAGGAGAGCCAGAAAAATCTGCTCTCCCACCCGTGTTCACAGGCAGCAGCATGATGTCATCAAGGCCACCCTCGGGAGCTCTGCTTAGTATCACCGACCAGCAAGCACCGCCCCACCCTGGATGTGGGTCGCGATAACCACTGGGGCTGGGCAGACAGGTATGGACGTATCTGTGAAAATCCATCCACACGCCTGGGAAGAGGACGCAAGTAAATGTCAAAGTGAGAGAGGATGAGCAGTGCTGCATCTGACCAGGAAGGCTGCCATGACCTTGTCCACGCAAGTGAGCGCCTTGACACCCACACAGCTCGGGACCCAGCTGTGCTGAAGAACTCTTTGGTAAATCCTAACGATTCCAATATCATTGTTATGTGAGGTTTGTTGTCTCCTCCCTTTCTGATCACTGGCCCAAAAGCCCAAAATGGAGATAACAGATCTGTTCAAGACCTGGTACTGTTGAAGCCGGGATTGGGTTCCACAGGGGCTCAATATTCTATTCTACTTGTGTGTATGCATGAAATTTTCTATAATAAAGAGTTTTTAGATTTTCCCCAAATAAAACTGTATAGGTTATTTATATGGTTCAGGGTCATATGTGGGTTTTTAGAGAATCCTTTGTGGCAAAACACTGAAAAATGGTAACAGTGATGGTAACTGGGCAGGGGTAGAAATTGGTGATTTTATTTAAAAATATTTTTATCCTTTTCTATACTTTGCAGCTTTTCTGCAGTAACTAGTGGGTTTTGCTTTGTTTTCATGGTCAGAGAAAACATAAAGAGAACTGTAGGGAAACAGCCAGAGAGAGGGGAAGGTCCTCCTGCCAGACAACTGCAGCAGGGTGCTGGGGAGGTCAGCTTCCCTGGGGTCACTGGGAGCTGGACAGTTGACCACACAGTGAGCCATCCAGGCTGAGATGCTGCTCACGTCTGGGAAAAGGTGAGTATGCTGTTCTGATGCTGCCATATGTATGTTGGCCAAGTCAGCCACTCAGAGAGGAAATGAACAAGGATACTTCCGGGACTTCCCTGGTGGTCCAGTGGTTAAGACTCTTGAGCTTCCAATGCAGGGGGTACAGGGTTTGATCCCTGGTTGGGAAGCTAAGATCCCACATGCTGCAGCACAGCCAAAAATAAATAAATAAATAAAGAGGTTGTTTCTTATGAACAACACACATTCTAACACACATCATTCAACACACATTTCTAACACACATCACCCTTCTACCCAGTCTACATGGCTGGTTGACCAGAGACTGAATGTATTCTTGCAAGAAACTCAAGCACCAGAAAGAGCTCAGACAACGAGAGAAGACATGAGTCTCAGCAGACCCTTCCTTTAAGGTCCAGGGACAAAGGGTGCATGAGGCTTGACAGATCCTCTGCGTTGTAAGAGTTTTGTGTAGTTTAGAAAGACTATACTGATGACACAGGGCAACAGGTCTTCAACCAGTCCCTGGCTGGTTCTCTGCTCTATCCCACAGTCCTCAGAGGTCAGTCCTTCTGGTTACGATCATTTGCTGCATTTCCATGAGTCCCCTGTCCCCTCCAGTTAAACATCTCTATTTCCCATTTGTCTAACATGAATTCTGTACCTTTCACCATCTTGAAGTTTAGAAGGAAGAACAGTATCTTGTACAAGCCCCTTACTTTATGAATGAAGAACCAAAGATCAAAAAGCTGATTTCTGAAAGATACTCCCTAGTTGATTACAGAAGCAGAGCTAGGACTTCTGACCCCCAGGATACCTGGCACAGTCCTTCTATTCTCTCCCACATCATTTCATATTGAGATTAAATATATGGTCCTACTCCCTCTGATCATTTGTATGTAGTTAATCTAGCCTCCTGCTCTCCCTTGGAAGCTACCTGAAGTTGGGCACCATGATGATGTCTTGCTTCTGAAGGTTCAGAGAATGGAGCTATGAACATGGCTATCAGATTTCACGAAGAAAGGAGTGAGGCTGGATATGTCCTGGAAGGCATCCTGGGGCTGTGCCTTCACCCAGACTTGAAGTAGGACAAGGATGTAGACTGGCCCATCAGTGGAGGAAGACAGTCCAAAAGAGGGAAACAAGTGGGAATGATGAGGCCGCGAAGAGTAGTCATGGGGAGCAGCGAGTAAAGCAAGATGAACAGGAGCAGGTCCAGGCTTCCCTGGCAGACCAGTGGTTAAGAATCCATCTCACAAAGCAGGGGACACAGGTTCAATCCCTGGTCCAGGAAGATCTCACATGCTGTGGGGCAACTAAGCCTGTGCTCCACAACAAGAGGAGACGCCGCAATGAGAAGCCCACGCACCACAATGAGATGTGGCCCTTACTCACTGAAACTAGAGAAAAGCCCGAGTGTAACAATGAAGACTCAGCATGGCCAAAAATAAGTAAATAAATAATTTTTTTTTTTAAAAAGGAGCAGATCCTGGAAGACCCTGAATGGGGGTGTAAATATTTAGATTTGCTCACTACCCTAGAGCTCTTCCTTCCACCTTCCCTCTCTTCCAAGCCATGCGTTCCCTCACACTAAGCCCGCTCAGTCTCCAGAAGGATTCCCTGAAGCACATCACTCTACTTCTCTCTAGAATTCCCCAGCACTTAGGTGCACCCCGTAGCAGCATGCATATTCATTCAACATTTTTGAGTGTGTACTCTGCACATGATGAATGAGAAAGGAAAATAGTCCTTGAGGGCACTGGTATCCATAAGGAGGCTAAGTCATGAGTATAAATGCCTATAATTGAAAACAGGGCATTAAGTGCTGCACTTGGGTTTTATTTGTACTTGTTTACAGACCCTCTTTATATGTGTCCTGTCTCTCTCACATATTAGTCCTCCCTTTCCATTAGGGTTGACTGGTTCTTAGCGACAGAACCGCATCCTTTATCCACTCTACTAATGCCTACAAACAAAGAGATTCTCAGTAACGCTATTAACTAGCAGATTTTAACACTACTACCATTCTTCTACCTTTCAGGCCTATGTGAGTTTCCTTTTCTGGAAATAAATATATCACCTGTAAAATGGCATCTCTGTTGACACATAGCAAGTACACTTAGCTAACTCAAATATTCAGTATAGCACATAAGAGCAGACACTCAAGAAAAGAGCTTCAAACATAATCATTTTTCGTGGCTTTCATTCCCTCCATAATGCCTTCTGAACAGATAAATTAATTTATCACCCAACATCCATGTTTTAATTAATGACTGCGTGTCAAACACTATGTAAAGCTGGTAAGCCCAGCTGGTTCCCTGAAGAAGCCCCAGGCCAGTTAGTTTCATTTATTTTGTGGCCACAGGAACCACTCTTAGTCCTTGGTAAGAACGGCTTGAAAGCAAGGTACCATAGCTTTGATGTCTTTGTATCTTCTGCCTTTAAGACATAGCTCTTAAAAACATGCTCAATGGGTCTGCACTGGTGCTGGTAATGGGGATAATGAAATGTTCAGTCCCATGATTTATTTATCGTGGGATAAATATGCCTATTTCTCACCCGAGGGTCTGAGAGTATCTAGGTGAGGTTCTTAAGTCTGGTCCATCCTGCTGGATCAGAGTTTCTCCAAGAATGCTTGGCTGAACACGGGCCCAAAACATCACTCCACTAACCTCCCATGCCCATTGGCAGAGCCCGGCTCAGCCTGAGTCCCCAGCGCTGATCACTTCCACTTGTGAGCAGCTTTGTCCACTCACCCCAGCGTTAGACAAATGTTATTTTCTGTGTGCCATGACGTGAAAAAGAATAGGAATCACTGTGCCAGACACCATCTGTCAGGGACACTGAGGAGGGAATTCCTCACTTGAGTAGGTGCCTACATCAGACAACAGATGTGGGGTCCCTTCCCACTCAGACCCAGATTCCTCACTGTGGTTCTCCTCTATCTCATGGACTTGAATTCTCTGGTCTTTTCCCCGAAACCTTCCCTTTTCTCATCTTTTGATTTCTACTACCTTGTTCACTCTGCTGCTTCCCTCCTAGACACTCTTCTTGGTGGTTCTTCTTCTTTCCTCAAAGATACACAGGGTGCATTCCAACTGAGCATCCCTATTGGCTTGGGGGAGTAACAAGGTTGAAACAGAATACAGATAATAAAGTAGTAATGTTCTTAGCTTCCCCAATCTTGTAACCACTGGGAAATAAAAAATCTCTTTTGGTCTTTACCATTCTTTGCACAACTTTCATTGCTGTTCATTAGGGTGGAATGTACAGAAATCAACCATGTTAGGTGACTCATACAAGACTGCATATGAGCTGTTGGATGGCAAATCCAACATGGACCCAATCAAACCTATTTCTGGAGGTACTAACCGTACACCAAGAAGACCTGATTAAAACATTTTTATCTCCACATTTTCCTGTGACTTATACCCTAAGGCTCCAATGTAATTGAGAAGGAAAAAGAATCAAGGCTTCCATTCATTAAGCATCTAGTCTACACTGAACACTGAACCAGGTGCATACCAACCATGTGTAAGAGAGCTGCAACTGTAATTTCATGTGTTAGAAACAAAACAATAAAATCCAGGCTCAGAAAACCTGAGGACTTGCCCAAGGCCCCATCGTCAGTATATTATAGAACCAAAATCCAAACCCATGTTTGACTTCCTCTTAAGACATGACATGGTGTTGCCTCTTGTATGGTGGGGGAAGGGGAGAGAAAAAGAGAAATAAAAAATTTTGTTTTAACATGGAACATATCAGAACAAAGTTATGAATGCAGGTATTTACAACAGCAGTGCCAGCAAAAAAAAAATAGTTTCTCATCAATTGCATATTGAAATCCTATCTGAATATTATATTGTTTCCATACCTTTGAAAAACACCTTAATGCAATGATTTCTTCTCTGCTCTGGATGTCTGATAAGGTTGGAAGACTGTCAGAGAGAGTTCCCTGGCTAGTAGTGCAACACTCACTCTGTTGCCAGGGTGATCTTGTTTATGGGGACAAGTGACTTCCAGCCACGGCTGGCTTCAGTCTTCAGAGGAGGGCAAAGTCGTCATTTCTAACCAACATCTCTCATCTGTCAACATCTCTCTAACCTGTCTCTCTTCTGCTTAAAACCCTCCAAAGGCTGCCCATGCCAAATTTCCTACCACAAGAGACCCCAGTCCAACCTCTCTGGGTCATCTCACAGCCCCCGCCTCCTTGTATAACCAAGTCATGTGGCCACACCGAGATTCTTACAATTACCCCACATGCCACTTTCTTCCATAGTTCTGTGCTTTTGCTCATATAGTTCCCACTGTCTAGGATACCGTCTCTGCCTTTTCCTCCTGGAAAGCCTCGGATTAAAGGTTACCTTCACCCAGAAACCCTCCCAGAGTCGGTCATTCTCTTCATCTCTGCACATAAGGCTACCATGTCACTCAACTTTGTACCGTACTCGTGGCTTGCTGGTTTGCCTTTCTCTACAAGAGTTGACACTCCCCGAGAACAAGGAGAAGGTCTTCTTTTTCTGTCTATCTGCCTCAGAAGCCAAGTTAGTTCCCCGTGGGTACTCAGCAAGCGTTCACAGAGTGAATAAAAAATGAATAAGTTAATACGCTGAATGTGTCACGACTGAGCGACTAAGCACAGCACAGCACACGACTCTGATTAAATCTAAGACAAGCAAAAGAGAGAAAAGAAAAGGTGATGAGAAAGAGAATTTCTTAAAGAGTTAATTAAATGTCCAGAGGTTTCTTTTATCATTAAGAGGGCAGAGTCACAGGTTGCCTAGAGGGGGTTTATCAGGGATTATCACTTGATAAGCCCTTCCCAGGTGTACCTGGCCACTGAAGGACTTCATCCTCCAATACTCTTCAGAAGAAGAAAGAAAGTTCATCACTCTTATCTCTGATGAACTCAGGTAGAATTAAAAACAAAACTGGTAGATTCTGCCATCACATCCAGCTAGTTTCAGCTGTAAAACTGGGTTTGAGGGAGGTGGAAAATACAGACATGAATGTGGACTTTGGTTCCTACAGGACCCCAGGCAGAGATTAGGGGAACTCTTCCTGATTGTGAAACTACTGGGTTGGCCAAAAAGTTTGTTTGGGTTTTCTGTAACACCTTGTGGAATAACCCAAAAGAACTTTTGGCCATCCTAATGGAAGAGAGAAACACATCTCTCAGTAGATGGTGAGGGGGTTGAGGGGGAGGGAACTAAGAGGGGAGAGAGCAGCCTCTTTGGGAAAGCAGCAAAAAACCACAGTCTCTCTGCAGTGGCCAGAGGGTATGAAGGTGACCGGGAAGAGAGCATGTCTCAGGGAAGGTGACCCTGGTTCTCTCAATGTCAAAGCTAAGCTTGAAACTTTCTAGATCGCAGCTGGGGAGTTCTGTGTTCTGTCCTCCTAAGCTTTGTTGGGTAGAGATGTTTTTTCAGCTGGAAATTCGTTTAAGCCTCCACCTGAAACCCCCACTCAACTTCTCAAAGATGAAGAATCGCATTGTGAAAAATCCTGGCCATCCTTCAAGGCCTTTCTTTTACCCCTTCTGGATGAACCAATACCCTGATCACCCAGACAGGGCCCTCCAGTGCCCCAGGACTTTTCCAACTAGTTCTGAGATCCTCTAATTTCCATATTCAGAGCTAGCCCCAAACCATCTGCTTGGCTTAAACCCTGGCCATGTATTTAGTCTGAAGAGTATACATTTCTTGAGACAGATTCTCTTGATATTCAACATGAGGTCACACAACTTCAATAATAAGAGTCAACACTTTGGGGAGCAATTCCGATGTAACATTTTGCCCACAGGTACACACTTAATTTTCTCAAGAATCCTTTGAAGCAGATACTAGTAGCATAGCCTTTTTCCCTGATAAGGAAACTGAGGCACAGAGCGGTTGGCTAACCTGCCTGAGGCTGCACAGACAGTAAGTGACAGGGGGAGGACCACACCAGGTGTCTGATAACTGAAACACAGAAAATGCTCCACACTCATTACATATTCATGTTATTTAAATAGGTTAAGTTCAGTTCCCTTTAACCCTTGAAAATGGGGGGAGAAAGAATGAATGAATCACTATTATTTATATCTATCTCATCTAAGTATTTTGCTTGCCTTGTACAAGGAGACTGGTGCCTACTTCCAAGCCTCTTATCATTTGCAGGGGATTGTAATATATATGACACCACATAATGATTATTTACTTGTCAGTCCCCTGTACAAATCTGTGAAATCCTGGAGGACAGGGTTTTGTGGTTCATTGTATAGCATACCTGCTACAGGACTCTGAATACTGCTCAATTCATATCTGTTGTATGAGTGGGTGAATGAGCTAATCAAATCTTTTAGAATAGAAATGTAAAGGAATATTCCAGCCACAACTAGCTCAAATTGGACAAACACAGTCTAGAACAGTGGTTCTCAAGGGTGGTTCTTGGTTCCCCAGCATCAGGAGCTTTGGGGGGCCTTGCTGGAAATGCATGTTCTTGGGTCCCAGGGCAGACCTTCAGATCAGAACCCTCCAAATGAAGCTCAGTACTCAGCCACTTGTACTTTAACAAGCTTTTCAGACTCTGCCTCTAAAGTTTGAGAACTAATGGTCTAGGGGAAAAAAAAAAAAAAGTCTGCCATGAGTAGCCTCAGTTGCTATGCTGCTGTATCCAGGAGTTGGGAAAAAAAAAAAAAAAAAAAAATCTGAGGAAAGTCTGAGGTTGAGTGGGGAGGACAGAAGATGACAGAAGGGTGTGGGGAGAGATGAAGAGGGAGGAGAAAGAAGGTGGGTGAGAAGGAGAGACTGATTCATGCCAAAATATGCTGGGAATGAAATGGGTTCATGATCGCAGCCACGTGTTGCCACAGCAACAGGTCCAGCACCTCCCCAACCCTCCCCTCCCCAGGATGACCAGGCATCAGACACACCTACGCTGAGGCCTGAGCCCTGCAGAAGGATTTAAGCTTCAGCAAGCTGGAAAAACACAGTGAGGAGAAAGCTTATGGAAGTAGCTCCCCACACAGGCTCTGGCCCCCAGCTAGACTCCTGGAAAGGCTGCTTCTTCCTAAGGGCAGTGATCAGTCCAACAGGAGGTGAAGACACAACCGTGTGGGTTTGCTCCTCCACACCCTGGCTCACAGCGTCACACAGCTTGGCCAGGATGGCCCTGCCGCCCTGCAGGACTCACTGTGAAAAAGGATGAGTAGCTTAAGAGGAGAGGGAGAGAGCCCAGCATACTGCAGGTGTGGAAGAAGAGGAGGGCATGAGGAAACAGGGCTCACAGACCAGGGAAGGATTACTCCAGAAGCCAGGGCGGGAGACCAACTGGGGAAGGAGACATGGAACCGAGTTCACATGAAGACTCAAGGCCAGAGGTTCAGGAGGGAGAGCAAGCGGCTAATAAGGAGCAGAGGCTCTCAAGAGCATCTCAGCACTTTGCTGGGAACGGCTGGAGCTTCCAGGGCACCCACAAGGCAATCATACATCCAACTGGCTTCGCTAATAAAGGCAAGACAGGGGCTGCAGGAGGACACTGAGACAGGCAAAACGCACAACGCTCCATACGCTAGATGGAAATAACTCCGGGAGAGCGAGTTTACAGCCAATTAGACATTAAAAGTAAGATATAATTGCTGTTGCTATGTTTGTTTCCAAGAAGAACTGTGTTATGATTAGACTAACAGCTAGTGTTAGAATTCTGAGCAAACTGCATGAAGACTTAGCCTCACTTTGTCTCTGTGTGAGAGAAAAAAGCAGGTGAGAAAATGCTGAATCAATAAACCACCACTATTGTTCAAGGTATCTGCCCTCTGGAAACCCCTGTGCAGCCCCTGAACCCTTTTTAGGAGGGGGAGTAGGGAGAAATATGCTGAGATATCTCCCATCCAACTCCTTCTAATCCTCATAACAACCCAACTAAGGATCACTACAACACCCATTTTTATGGATGAGAATACCGAGCCCAGAGAAATTGAGGAACATGCAGGTCATAAAACACTGGGTTTTGAACTCATCTCTGCCTGACTTCAAAGACCATGCTCCTTTACCGACAACAAAGGGCACAAATCTGTCCACAAAAATGGAGAGGGGAGAACTGGTGGCCCATAAGTTACTCAAGGGTTGTGTGCCTATTCCAGCCAGAATTGGGCATCTCTTACTGTACAGGTTAGCCCTGTGAGATGCTATAGCGTAATGGGAAGACACGAGCCTCACTTCTTAGTTCTGTGACACTGGGCAAATCATTTAAACTCTCAGTGCCTCAGCTTCTCAACCTGCATAATGGGGGTGATAACCCCTCTCATGAAGCAATGCTGGGAAGATTAAGTGAGAAGCCTAGTCTGAGAGGTACCACACACCCCACCAGGTATTAGCTGTGGGATCGTAGGCATGTTACTTAGCTTTTCTGCCCTTCGGCTGCCTCATCCCTAAAATGGCTGGATTAGAAACCATGTGGCTAAGACACTCAGCTCAAGGGATGGCAGGCAGAAAGCATGTGAAATGTGGATGCCCTGTGGTCCAGACCAGGGGTCCCCAAACTCCGGGATCTAATGCCTGATGATCTGAGGTAGAGCTGATGTTATAAGAATAGAAATAAAGTGCACAATAAATGTAATGTACTTGAATCATCCTGAAACCATCCTGAAACCCTGGTCTGTAGAAAAATTGTCTTCCATGAAACTGTCTTCCCTGGTGCCAAAAAGGTTGGGGACCTCTGTTCTAACCAGCTGCCCTCCTCGGAGAGAACAAGCCCATCCCACAGCTGCCAGGATCACCTTCTCCTGAGAGCTCACAGCCGCATCCATCGCTGGGCACTGTCCTGCACCTCTGAAGGGGCACCTAGCTCAGCTGGTGTGGGTCAGCCTCTCCTCTGCCCCTTTGGTCTCCTCCCTTCCTCAGGTGTTATCTCCCAAAAGCACACCCTGATCAACATTCTGCCTGCAATCCAGTGCAGAGTGCCTTCCAGAAACCCCAGTCTGAGACAGGATCTCTATCTTAGTGCTCAGTAAGGAAGAACTGATAACAGCATTTATGAAGTCTTTAAACTCCAAAGGCTATGAAATCATCCATGTGACTCCTGGAAGCTTTATAGAATTAGTGGCATTCTTTTAGAAATGGGACTGTGACTTGAATGTCTTTGTTTCCTCTAAGCACCCTCAAGACAGAAGATCTTCTAGAATCATATTTGACTTGTGCAGACTATATTTCTATTGAGCCCAGAATCAAATCCATCTGCCTGGGTCCAGGAGGTAGGAATTTCATTTCCACAATGTTGACATACATAGTTCATAACCAGAGCACCCAGAGTCTCAGCAGTAAGGAACTTTAGAAAAGAAATCCCTCTGACAGAATAACTTTGTAAAAATGGGCCACACAAATCAAACCGGGGAAGTAGGTTATGTGAACTATCACTATTATTAGTTCTCTAAATATTAAACATTAAACAAAGCTCACATCTGTAAAGACAGGTGTTGCTGACCTGACCTTCCAGCCTTTCTGGGAGTGAGGCATGAGCTGTCTGGGGGACAGCCGATCCCAGAAGAAGGCTCCCTCCAGCCCATCTCCTACCAAGGTGACACAGAAAGTCAGTGACAGTGCTTGGAATAGAAACTAGCTCCCTTATTCCCAATCCTGTATTTCTGGGTTACACTATACCCACTATAATTGGCTCCTCTGGAAACCCAGGTACAAGAGAAAAGAGGAAATGCACAAACATGCTCTTTCCATGCCATGACACAGGTTAGCTCTGCGCTGTTGATGGTCCTCAGTGATGTCCCTGTGTTGGCTACAGGATGGAGAGAGGCTGAGAAAGGACGTCTCTGGTGGAGAACGCGTAACTTCCAACACTCCATCAGCTCACTCAGTTCGAGGCAACTTTGGTTCAGTCTGAAGTCCGTGGGGCTACAGAGAGATGAGCTCTTTCCTCAGGGCTCCCAGACGTGCTGCTATTGACATCTGTCTGAGTTACGGTGGGGTCCTGAGATCCAAGGAGCAGTCTTCTATCACTGCATGAAGCCTGGGCTGAATCTCATCTCCCTGGGTTTTGTGGAGCCAGACAGGAGGCCCTAGGAAAGGCTGTGTGGACCGGGTGGCTCCCCTGAGGCCTGGCCAGAGCCACTCATCAGAAAAAGTGGTCAAACTGAGGGTTCCTCAACAATCCATATTCAGCTTGCAATGAGAAAAATACAAGGGCATTTTAACAGGTAAGCTCTCAGCATGCTTGCTGGAGGCCGAGGAGCCAGCTTCTCCTTCTCTTCTTCCCCTGGGACGTGTGTGTGTGTTGGGGGTGGGCGGGGGGAGATGTTCCCTCTTCCTCTCAGCTACTCAGGGGTTCCCTTCACTCTGAGGGGCAACATCCAGGTGAGGGGCCGGCAGGAGGTCCTGCGATGAAAGGTCCCTCCCCAACGCCCTGCCGGCGGGGACAGGCCCTGGGAACACAGCTCCACATGCTCCCCGGAGGCCTCACACGCTCCAGGCAACTCTGGGCTCACGGAGCACTGCCCAGGCCCAAAGCACTAGGCTGGGCGAGAAAACTGTTATAGGGGCAACTCCTGGACCTCAGGCAGCTTAAGATGCAGGCAGGGAGACTGGAAAGTGCAATGAATCAAGACAAAACAAATAATACACCAGAAAAAAAAAAACAACAACACTGAGAAGGGAGATAGCATCTGAGGGTTTGAACGGTCTATAAGACGTTCTCAAGAGCACAGTCATCCTGGGGCCTGAAACATGAGCGATCTCTGCAGAGGACATCCACTCTCAGCCAGAGGTCTATCTCCGCAATAGCTCAGACTCAGGAGCGCCCAGCTTGGGCCGTGGGACAGCCAATAATCACCTAATTAACTGAGCATCACACACCTGGCTGGCAGCTCCGCTGCCCTGGGCACCAAGCCTGAGAAAGTGCCCCTGTGCTGTGGTGTCGTGTTGGGGTTTGTTCATTCTTGGACAGCAGGCCTCCAAAGAGCACCACCTCAGCTGTTTTCTAGCTGGTTTGAACAGCAGTATGGCCAGACAGGAGCGGAAGAAGTGCCCTCATCAGTTTGGGAAGCTCTTCAACTTTAGTACTCGTGAAATTTGAAATTACAAAAGCAATGAGCATTAGGAATAAGCAACAGTCCAAGAAGACAAAATGCACGAAGAAAGTGTTTAGTTTCCCCTCACCTCCACTCCCATCCCACTGTGTTTACACAATGTTCATGGCCTCATGTGTGTACCTGCCTGCCTGTCTCCATGCACGGTCCAACTGACATACAGCACTTTGCTTTTTTTTTTTTTTTTTTTTTAACAGGATCACGCTATACACGTTACTCTGTAGCTTGCTTATCTTATGTAAAAAACATCAGGAATTTCCCCCCAGGACAAATACATAGTCAAATTCATTAAAATACATCATACACACAACCGCATGGGCACAGACTTATAAAAAACCTCAGCTATGCAACACTCCACAGATCTCCCTACTGCCCTTTGCTTTTGTGCTGTAAAACAGGGCTGAATAGTCTCTTGCATATGATATTCTTATTAACTGCTCTTTTAATTTTAATAGGTGAACATCTTAAAAATATAGGCTTCCAGGGTCAAAGGGAGTACATGTTTTTGGTATTAATTCTACTAAAGGCTGTGACAATGCGCTAGATCCTCCACTGAAATCTCATGAACGCCTCTTCCACATTCTTACAGGTATTGGATGTTATGACCCTTAAAAGTTGGCCAATCTGATGGATGAAAATGGGATTTAGTGCTTTATTTTGCATTTTTCTGGGTTATTAGCATCATTTCAGGTGTTGGTTAGCCATTTGGATTATCTTTTCTTTGAACTGCTTACTTATATCCTTTGTTCTTTTTTTTCCATGTGGTTGTTTATCTTTTCCTTATAAATTTGTTGGAACTCCTTATATATCAGTTATACCAGCATTTGTTTTCTGTGTCATTTTTCTCAGCCTATCAACTGTCCTTTGAAGTGAAGTGAAATAAAAATCGCTCAGTTGTGACTCTTTGCTACCCATGGGCTATACAGTCCATGGGATTCTCCAGGCCAGAATACTGAGTGGGTAGCCTTTCCCTTCTCCAGGGCATCTTCCCAACCCAGGGATCGAACCCAGGTCTCCCCCAACAGGCGGATTCTTTACCAGCTGAGCCACAAGGGAAGCCCATCAACTGTCCTTTGACAATACATATAGTGTCCTTTGCCATGGAAAAATTGTAATTTCTTAAGGTTGAGCAAGCTCCAGGAGTTGGTGATGGACAGGGAAGCCTGGCGTGCTGCAGTCCATGGGGTCGCAAAGAGTCGGACACAACTGAGCAACTAAACTGAACTGGAGGGTGCTAGTCAAATATTAGAGTTCCCACTGGAGATTACTCATGTTCTTTTTTTCTCTCAGTTTTGTTTAAGGGTTCCCTCCTGCTTCATGAAAAATAAGGTTCCCGTCTTATAGACTGAACTTGAAATAAGGCAGTTCATACAACAAACTCCACAAGTGTACTGCACAGGAAATTTGAGAGAAAAATACTTTCCTGATTAGGGAAACAAAGCTCTGTGAACTTTCCACCAATATTCACTCCATGTAGAAGGAAAGACCGTCAACTGACACTTGAACCATTCAACACCAAAGTCCACCATGGCTCTGACCCTAGTTACCTTGAGGGACCACGGTGTAGGGGGGCATGGCATGCATTACAGCAAGCTCTCCCTCACATCTTCATCTCCTTGAGTACTCAGCTCGAGGAACATCTATGCCTTCCCTCACCGCCCCAGCCAGGGACACTCTGCTCAAATGGGCCTCCCCGCACTCCTTGGTATATTACACTTACCTCTTGCTTGGTAATTATTTACCTGCCATTCTTATTTACATTCCCAACACCTATTACTGTGCTTAACTCACAGTTATTTGCTCCTTAAGTAGCTGGTGAGAGAAAGGGAGCAAAGAGAAAGCACGAAAACTGAGGAAGAAGCATTAAAATCTGAGGCTGAATGTTCGCAGTTAACTGCCAACTCAAGATCAATCAGGAATGAATGTTAAACATTGCTGAAATTACAGGGTAAGTTAATGAAAAAAAAAAAGATTCCATTTACAAAAAGCTGATTGACACACACAATTTCAAGGACATGCCTGGTTCATAAAGAAAGACCTGCCTACACTTCAGGCTTGCTGTCATTCTTCAGCTACCATGTTTCACTCTGGGACAAATGGGTTTTGGTCAAGGATAAAGTCTAAACATTCATTTTTCAGACTCTTAATGAGTTTTTAGAATGATCACTATCATTCAGCCCTAACTGCAGCCAATTTTCTCTGAGTTAATCTTGACATCAATACTCCACCTAAAGACTTTTCTATGATAAAAAATGATTCATGTGTTCACACAATCAAGAAGCGACACATTTTTGAACTGACTATCAGACTACAAAGAAAGTCACCAGTGATGAATTCCTGGGAGAAAGGACTTCAAGTTTTTCATACAAGAAAGATAATCTGGTTATACAGATTCCTCCTTCAGCAATAGAGCTCTGGCTTCCTCTCTGTAAATGCTATGGACATGGACTTTCTGACTTGGCCTCATGTAAGCCCTGAGAGTGAATGTTTCCAATCCTGGGGAATGCTAAAGAAGCTCAGAAAAGGGAAGACTCCTGAGACACCCCCAGGGATCAGAAATGGACACATACATTTGCCATAAGACAGTTGGGCTTTTCACCTAGGATGGGGTTTAAAGGTTACTGACACTAGCCAGTTAAAGGACACATGACCCATCCCAACTCCTCATCATTCTGTCTAGTTTGTTGGTGTTTCTTCCTTCCTTAAAAATATGACTTAACCAGTCCCATTATACTAGCTTACAGCATTATAGAAAATTTCTAATGATCTCATATGTGAGTTTCATAATATAGAAGTAATTTAGTTCACTTGAGAACTAAAACAAATATGAACTAAATGTCAATAACAGGGTGGAAGAAAGCTAGACAGAGAAAGTAGAGGTGGGTTAACAGACACCACATTAAAACAGTAAAATTATTGTCTCACTCCAAAAAGCTTAGCAACCTTTAGCCTCACCCACTGGACATACTCACTTGTGCTCAGTCATGTCTGACTCTTTGTGAGCCTATGGACTGTAGCTCACCAGGCTCCTCTATCCATGGGGTTCTCTGGGCAAGGATACTCGAGTGGGCTGCCATTTCCTCCTCCAGGGGATCTTCCTGACCTAGGGATTGAACCCTTGTCTCTTGCGTCTCTTGCACTGGCAGGGAGATTCTTCACCACTGTGCCACCTGGGAAGTTCCATGTTAGTGACATAACTTAAACCTTATTCTCCCTAAGCCACCTGGGAAGCTACTTATTCTCCCTAATCTATAATAATTAAGAACAGTGGGTGACATAAACACACTACTATGTAAAATAGATAACAATAAGAACTTGCTGTATAGCGCAGGGAACTCTACTCAATACTCTGTAACGGCCTATATGGGAGAAGAATCTTAAAAAAAAAAAAAAAGAGTGTGCATACACACACACACAAACACACATAGGCTTCCCTGATAACTCAGTGGTAAAGAATCTGCCTGCCAATACAGGAGACACAGGTTCAATCCCTGGTCTAGGAGGATCCCCTGGAGAAGGAAATGGCAACCCACTCCAGTATTCTTGCCTAGAAACCCCTATGGACAGAAGAGCTTGGTGCACTACAGTCCATGTGGTTGCAAAGAGTCAGACCTGATTTAGCAACTGAACAACAACATATGCATGTGTATAACTGATTCACTTTGCTGTACACCTAAAAATAACACAACATTGTAAATCAACTATACTCCAACTAAAAAAAGAAAAAAAGAACAGTGAGGAGAAGCCTGGTGCTCACAGAAGTATCTACCATCTTGAAAGGCCTTTCTCAAAACCTAGGACCTCTAGACAACATTCTCTTATAGCTAAACTACTGTGCTAGCCTGATGAGTTTCCTCCAACCCAACCAGAAGCCAATACACTGCCGTATGACAGTCTTCTGCTCAGAACTCTGCACTGGCTACACTTTGTTCACCAAATAGAGGCCATGAGCACAGCAAGCTGGGCCCAATCTGTCCGCTGGAATCATCTCCCTCCTCTCCCAGACAGGATCCCTCCCACTATCTAAACTTGACCTTCCATAGTTCCTTGATAACACACTACGTTTCCCAGATACAGGTACTGTTTGCTTTGACAGAAAGGTCTATTTCCCATATTCTATCAGTTGCTAACTTTTTCCATGAAGCCTAGTTCAACAGCTTTCTCTTCTGTGAAACATTTATTCTGTGAACAGATCGCCATCTTGAATCATCATTATTCATAACCTTCATAGTGCTTGTATCATAAAGGTTAAATAAATGTTTGTGGAATAAGAGGAGTGTGTGTTGAAATGAATTGAACTTTGAAATTTTTCATTGTTCTTTCACTCTGCTAGGATGTTATTTTTTTAATAAAATTTGTTCTTCTGCTTATGAAAGCAATACCTGAACATTTGAAAAGTTGAAAAGTACAAAAAAATATAAACAGGAAAGTAAAAATTATCCATAATCATCACTGAGAGACAACCACTCTCATTACCCTCTTAATTGCACATTTTACTTCAATGCAATTTAACAAATTTATGTATGGAAGTCCTACGCCCTGTGCATGTCTTCCTGAATTTAGATCAAGTCACATACTATGTACTCACCCAGCATTTGGTTGACCAGAAGTCTCTGCCAGTGAGCACTCCTACATATCAACAGTACAATGCAAGCAAATGTTCTTGGCAATGACTATGGAGCCTTGCAAGTTTCTGAAGTGCTTTCTCCCAAATTATAAATTCAAAGAACTTTACTGCTCAGAGTGACCTTAGAAAACATCTCCATTAATACCACCTCTCCGCCCTCTTGTGCATTTGGTAGACATGGCTAATCATTCAAGATACTCTTCAAAGATGGATGTGGACATGATCTCAGATTCCTCTAGGAAATCATATACACTGGCTGAAAACTGCATGCAATGTGAAACTTAATTGTCATTTGAGACTCCATCCCCTCATTCCCGATGGCAAAAGATCCTGAGAGATGCTGAGTAACTTCCCAAGGACCAAAGGCCCATGAGAGGCAGAGCAGGAAGCAGAACTCTGCAACTTGGCTCTAGTGTCCTTTATCTAAGAAAGATGAGATTTGATGTATATTGTCTGAGTTTAAAATGTATTTTATTGCCATTTGATTTTTTTCAAAATCCATAATCTGAAAATCTAAAGTCTATTAGGTACTACATTTGATTAAACAGATATTTCTAAGTGGATGGACCTAAAGAAATATCTCTGCTTCATATGTCCCCTAATCATGTAATCATCCAGCAAAATCTGAGAACCTACTCTGTGTCTTACTCTCTGCTAAACTCTGGCAGAAAAAAAAAAAAAAATACAAGGAGTGATCCTTGTCCTGGAGGAACTTATCATGTAGGGTTTTTAAGCAACCACTTCAGATCCCACCCTTTTAAGAAACAGCCCAAATGGACTCCCAGAAAAGGTATTGCAGAAAGTGTAGACAACAGAAGGATGAAGGGTAAAGAAGAACTTTCCCATTTTTATGAACTGCACTGTGCCCTAAAATTACTGTGTGGAACTCTGAAATTTTTAACTAACTCCCAGTAATGTGACTGTACTTCGAGAGAGAGCCTTTAAACTGATGATTAGCTTAAAATGAAGCCATTAGGGTTGGCCCTAATGAAATCTGATGGATGTCCTCCTAAGAGGAGGAAATACGAAAACATGAAGCTATATCGGGGATGCTCACATGGAGGAAAAACCATGACACAGCATGAAGGTGGCAATCTATAAGCCAAGGAAGAAGCCTCAGGGGAAATCAAACTGCTCACACCTTGGTCTTGGACTTTCAGATCCCAGAACTGCGGGAAAATAGATTTCTGTTATTTGAACCACTCAGCCTATGGTATATTTTGGCTTCCCCAGCAAACTAATCCACCCATCAACTACTCTAACATTGACATCCTAATCAGAGAAGGTTAAACAATGAAACTTGACTCCTTGAAAGAAAGCAGCCCTCTACTAAACCAAGAGCGAGCTTTCAGAAAGATCTAAGTGATTGTGGAAGAAGAAGGCATTAGAGGAGCTCACCTTGGATATACTGAGGATAACCTGAGAAGCCTGACGTGCTACAGTTCATGGGGTCACAAAGGGTCGGATACGACTTAGAAACTGAACAACAACTGAGAACAGAAATGGACCAGAGGCAGCTCTGATGGATCAGTACCAAGGAGAAGTGGTGGAATCCTGATTGACCTAACTCATCCAGGAGAAAGGAGTAGGCACTCTGCTACTCAAGGATACTGCAATTAGGGCAGGGACATTCTGGGCAGTGAGAGAGGCTCTGTACTGGATGTCTTGGCTAGGGAGGGTCTTATATGCCCTTTAAGGAAGGGATACACTCGTGGCGGGGCTGGACATGACCCCTATCTCAGCTGACTGGTACTGTGAGGAGACAGTTCCTCACCTATGCATTGTAGGGACACTAAGCTTGATACAGGCAAAAGCTCTGGCCAGTAGGAGAGAAAGAGTTAGTAATGGACAAAGTCCACCTCCCCTTCTCACACACATACAATCCTACTACATTCTCTGCAGGGTCTTCCAGGCTGCAAAAGAGATACACAAAATGCAACACAAGGCAATATGGGAGTAGAAAAAGCATTTCTGGGGTCAGCTGCCCAGAGACATGCCCCTGCCACTGCCAGGCTGGGTGACACAATAGGTCACTCAGCCTCTCAGCATCCTGGTTTCCTTCCCATCAGATAGGGATGATAATACCAACCTCATAGGTTATAGTGCAAGTCAGACGTGATAATATATGGTCATGTTTTAAGCCATTATGGAGCTCTATAAATGCCAGCTGAACAGACAATGATTCAATTTCCTTTCCTTAGCTCTTTCTGCTTATCTAAGTTCTGTCCTCTTTTATTGGCAGGTTGACTTGCAATGTGGACATGCATTTTATATTCAGTTAGACTTTGAGCAACTGAGGGGGAGAACCATATGTTCAATCTTTTTCCCTGTGTCTCCTTTACATGTATCTGAAAACTACAGACATAGTAGGTACTTAGCAGGTACCTATTTGGCTAATGTACAGTCAGCCCTGTAGCACATGCTTGGCAATGGTTCCATGCCTTTCTGTTAACCCTAATGGCATTGTTTTAACACTCTCAACTCTTCTAGCCTACTCTCTTCCTTCACTTCTCCACCACCAGGCATCTCACAACCTAAGCCTGCCTGTGTTCTGTTACTGAGATATCTGTCTAAAACACTATTTTTAAAACATTCTCTTTTCCAAAAACTTCTAGTCAGTAACTGCCAGTAGAGTGAAGTTCTAATTCCTTAGCTTGACTGTCAAGGCCTCACATAATGAGCACCAACCACACACGCATGTCACCACTTTGCTACAAGAACCTCCCAGGTGGTCAATGCGGCCTGTTTATGGATGCCAGGCAATAAATATCTACTGCATAAGCAGATGGATGTTTGACTAGCATCAAACAAATGACCATATCATGGCTGATTCTACCTCCTTGCTTTCGCCCATGTTCTTTTTTCCTCCTGGAATGTCTGTTTTGAGACCACCAATGATGTGCATGATTAGGATAAATATGGTGCCATGTGAAGTTGTGTAGCTATTTCCTGCAAAACCACAGAGAGGAGTCCCCCCCCACTTTTTTTTTTTTTTATTAACTTAAATCCCTTCATTTCTCAAAGGTTGGTTCCAGCCCCAACTGCTGTGAGAATGAGCCTTTTCTGACTCCATGGTCCCCAAGAGTCTCGTCTCTGCATCCTTCATAACACATATTGCCTTCACCATGCCTTGCCTTCCAGCACCCTCTACCTTGCATTATTATTTGAACTATATGGTGGATGTAACGTCACCAGATAATAAGTCCCTTTGGGAAACTCTCCAAGTCCTTCACCTCTTTGCACCCACCACCCTGCTATGAATGTAGCACAATCCACTGGGGGCTCTTAGGAAAGAGGACGACAAGCTGGGAGCAGTGGTCTTCTCAGACTCATGGGCTGTCCAGTGCTGACCAGTCCTCAGCATGCTCTGATCCATGTTATCTCTGGCCTGTTTGTCAACACTACCTCAAAGATGCACCCTAAGATGAATGAACCCTAAGAAAAACCAGAAATGAATTCAACTGCACATGTCAGCTCATGACTCAACCTGTGGATGAGGGGTGTCAGCATGGTGAAATGACATTCTCCAGGTGACTTGTGTCTGCACATCTGTCATAGAAATCAGGACAAGCTTCCCTTCACAGCAAGAATGCTGACATAGCTGACTCAACCCATGAGGCTGCTTTCCCAGTAGTGAAGCTGGCTGATGCTGATCTATCCCTCTTCTTTCCCCAGGCTCACTTGTAGAATTGATGTGTACATGTGCTATACACTAGCTTGGGTTAGTGGCTCTGAAACTAATCGATGACCCCCTTCCAATAGGAAGATCTATCTGGGCCATACACTAATGGAAATTCAACACTGGCTTCATTCTCATCAAATTTTCATGGCCACCTGTATGTTACAATAATAATGTAATACCAAATATAAAATATGCATAAATAAAAAATAAACCAAAATAACAAAAAATAATAAAAATGTTTTATTATATACTACAACCCATTAATATATATGCTCACCACAAACCTCTCCTATGAACTCCAGAGTCATATGTCCAGCTACCTATTCCAGATATTTCGTGGAGATCCAATAGTCATCTCAAACTTCGCATGTCTAAAACTGAGTTCAATACGCCTCTCACAAGTTTGTTTCTCCCATAGTTTTCCCCATTTTTATTTAATGATAATACCATTCTACTAGTTATTCAGGCCCAAAGCTTCAAATTACCTTTAACTCCCCTCTCTCTCTCACATCCAACTTCTGCTCCATCATAAATCTATCAACCTTTCCTTCAAAAAAAGTGAAAAGTGAAAGTGAGGTCGCTCAGTCGTGTCCAACTCTTTGCGACCCCATGGACTGTAGCCTACCAGGCTTCTCTGTCCATGGGATTTTCCAGGGAAGAATACTTCACTCCTTCTCCTTCCATTCTGTGACCACACTGGGTTAAGCCACCACCATGTCCTACTGGGATTATTGCCTCTTTCAATCTGTTCTCAACACAGCAGCCAGGGTGACCCTGTTAAAATGTAAGCTGAATCGTGGCACTGCCTTCTTCTAAGTTCTCCCTCCGAGCTCAGCCCAGGTAAAATTCAAAGACTCATCATGCCCTACAAGGACCCTCCATGGCCTGGCTCCCCAGATCACACCCCATTTCCTATACTGCCCTCTTGTTGCTAAGCTTCATCCACACTGTCCTCTTTGCTCTTCCTCAACTTCTGCAGACCTACTCCAACCTCAGGGCTTTCACATGTACTGTCCATTCTCAGAGTGCTTGCTCCCCAGATAGCCATGTGGCGGAATTCCTAGCTTTCTTCAGGTCTTTATTCAAAAGCCAACTTCTCTGAGGCCTTTTCTAATCTACATACAATGACACCTACAAGCCCTCCTGCCAAAACTGCCCATGCCCCCTCAGAGTGCACCCCTTTCTATCACACTATGTATTAATTAATACTAATATGACTAATATTATTTATTTTCCTTTTTAAACTGTGTGAAATCTAAGTTCCTTGATGGTAGGGATTTGGAGTCTTTTGCTCCTTGTCATCCTCTCATTATGGGCTCTCCTGGTGGCTAGGTGGTAAAGAATCCATCTGCCAATGCAAGAGACTCAGGTTCAACTCCCGGGTTGGGAAGATCTCCTGGAGAAGGAAATGGCAACCCACTCCAGCATCCTAGCTTGGGAAATCCTATGGACAAAGGAGCCTGGCCAGCTATAGTCCATGGAGTGGCAAAAGAATCAGATGCAACTTAGCGCCTAAACAACAACAATCCTCCCATTACCTAGAGCAGTGCCTGGTACATAATAGATGCTCAATAAAAATGTGCTATATAATACTGTGAAAAGTGCCATCAGCAATTGCATTGAATATGTAAATTGCTTTGGGTACTATAGTCATTTCCACAATATTGATTATTCCAAACCAAGAACATGGTATCTCTCTCCATCAGTTTGTGTTATCTTTGATTTTTTTCATCAGTATCTTATAGTTTTCTGAGTACAGGTCTTGCCTCCTTAGGTAGGCTTATTCTTAGGTATTTTATTCTTTTTTGCTGTGATGGTAAATGGGATTGTTTCCTTAATTTCTCTTTCTGATCTTGTGTTGTTAGTGTGTAGGAATGCTGTATACCTGAAAATAATACAACATTGTAAATCAACTATATTTTTTAAAATTTTTTAAAAATCAGAGTGTGAAAAAGTGATATATAATTTAATAAATCAAATTTAATAAACCAAAATTCATTTATTTTATCTGTTACTAATGTGTATCTATGAATCAAAAAATTTGATAATCTTTGAGGTAAGTACTTTAGGAGCAGATTAATCAGATACTCTGAAGAATATCTTAAAGAGTAGCCTTGAAGGAATTTTTACGAGCAGTAGCTATGTATTTAGCGTTCAGTCAACATTTATTGAGCACCTGTCACATGCTAGATATTGAAATAAGTAGTAGAGATACAACAGTGATCAAGGCAAATATAGTCTTTGAACTTGGAATTTATAATCTAACAGAATCAAATTTTAACTTCTTTACCAAGTCAAGAAACAACTCTGAATGTCAACTGTGTTGTCTATTAAAAATGGATGAGAATATTTCACCTATCCAAGGACAGAAGATTCGACCAGGTGATTTTTGATGTCTCTTCCACTATTATGAATCTAATCTGTCATGCCCACTGTCATCTCTTCTCTGGCATCTTCCTACTCTTCCCAAGCATGTTTCTCTCTGGTTCATCTAGTTTCCTATCTCACATAACCACATAAATATAGACACACAGTCAATTCATAGTTGATTTATCTATAACATTCAAAACACCACCGTAGGTAAATTAAATGTCATGCAGAGACTCACTATCTATAACTTTGGGTTTCTGGAGCAAGGCAGGGGGGGAAGTTATATCAAATTTGGAGTCTGCCATGCAGATCCAAGAAGCTTTTCTTCCCACACTGAAAATAAACTCCCTCAGTTCTGGGACTCACCCAGCTAAATGTGAACAAAGCAGCAGTCACCCAGATGACATGAAAAGCCCTAATGGCACTTCCAATGGAGTCACTGTGCTAATACCACATCGCTCTATCACTGTCACAATGTTGTGCCCCTTAAAATACCCAGCGTCATCTGGGCTCTTTAGTAATGGAGAGTGGTGTGGGAGGCAATCTTTCCTTGGGAGAACACTGAAAAGGAAGGACCGTCAGGAACGCTGGCAAAGAGTATGCAATATACTTAAGCCTGCAGCCCTTCTCACTGCTTTAGTTTTTAGTGATGAGGGTGCAGGAGAAGGAAAGAAGTCCTTGATAGGGGGACTGGTATGAAATGGATTAGCATGAAAACTGCCCAAATCAGAGAGGTAACTAAACAGATGACAAAGGTGCTGAAGGGAGTTACACTAATTCACTCATATCTGGACAAACTCAGATTTCCAAGTACCTCTGTCCCAGTCACCTGCTCTTAACTAACAGTCAGTGCTTATTCACTCATTTGTTCAACATTTTCTGGTGGAACGCTTAGAACACGCCAGGTGCTATGCAGGTGCAACTGATACTGGTGAACAAAACAGACACTGTAGTCACCAATTAACAGACAAAAATTGCTTATAAAAAACACACCTTAGCACAGAAAGGTGGAAACGGAATAGCATAGTAAACCCCTCCCTAAATTAGAAAAAAATAACAGAAATTGAAGCAAAATTAAAATGCATTTCTCTGGTAACGAGTGATGTTGAACATCTTTTCCTGTGTTTGTTAGCCATCTGTATGTCTTCTTTGGAGAAATGTCTGTCTAGTTCTTTGGCCCACTGTTTGATTAGGTCATTTATTTTTCTGGTATTGAGCTGCATGAGATGCTTGTATATTTTGGAGATTAATTCTTTGTCAGTTGTTTCATTTGCTACCATCTCATGCCGGTCAGAATGGCTGCCATCAAAAAGTCTACAAATAATAAACACTGGAGAGAGTGTGGAGAAAAGGGAACCCTCTTACACTGTTGGTGGGAATGCAAACTAGTACAGCCACTATGGAAAACAGTGTGGAGATTCCTTAAAAAACTGGAAATAGAACTGCCATCAAACCCAGCAATCCCACCGCTGGGCATACACACCGAGGAAGCCAGAATTGAAAGAGATACATGTACCCTAATGTTCATTGCAGCACTGTTTATAATAGCTAGGACATGGAAGCAACCTAGATGTCCATTGGCAGACGAATGGATAAGGAAGTGTGGTACATATAAACAATGGAATATTACTCAGCTATAAAAAAAAAAAAAAGAATGAATTTGAGTCAGTTCTAATGAGGTGGATGAAACTGGAGCCTATTATTCAGAGTGAAGTAAGTCAGAAAGAGAAACACCAATACAGTTTATTAATGTATATATACGGGATTTAGAAAGATGGTAATGATGACCCTATGTGCAAGATAGCAAAAGGGACAAAGATGTAAAGAACAGACTTTTGGACTATGTGGGAGAAGGTGAGAGTGGGATGATTCAAAAGAATAGCATTGAAACATGTATATTACCATATGTAAAACAGATGACCAGAGCAAGTTCGATGCATGAAGCAGGGCACTCAAAGCCAGTGCTCTGGGACAACCCAGACGGATTGGGTGGAGAGGGAGGTGAGAGGGGGGTTCAGGATTGGGGGACGCATGTACACCCATGGCTGATTCATGTCAATATACGGCAAAACCCACAAGATGGTTAAGTAATTCACCTCCAATTAAATAATTTAAAAAATAAATAAAATGCAATACAGAAAATCACCAAAACAAGAATTGGACCTTTGAGAAGGTGAATAAAATTGATAGTGTGTGTCAGTCACTCAGACGTGTCCAACTCGTTGAAATCCCATGGACTGTAGCCTGCCAGGCTCCTGTGTCCATGGAATTCTCCAGGCAAAAATACTGCAGTGGATCACCATTCCCTTCTCCAGGGTGTCTTTCCGACCCAGGGGTTGAACCTGAGTCTCCTGCTTTGCTGGTGGATTCCCTACCGTCTAAGCCACCACAAAACTGATTAAAAAAAATAATAATAAGTAAATAGAGAAAGCAGAGATTGTCAATATCAGGAATGAAAAAAAAAGACATTACTACAGATCCTATGAACATCAAATAGCATAATAATATATGATTAACAACTTCATGCAATGAAATTTTAAAATTAAGATGCAATGGATAAATTATTTTAAAAACACAACTGAAAATAACTGATACAAGAATAAGTAGGAAACCTTACAGTCTGATGTCTAGCAAAGAAATTAAATCTGTAATTTAAAAAATCACTAAACAAAATAAAACTTGAATTTTACTAAATTCTTTTTCTACATTGGTCATGTTTGCATTGAAGACAAGTTTTCTCCATCCTTTCAATATAGTGAATTACATTGATTGATTTCTCCACTGTTAAAAAAGTTTACAACTTGGATAAAGCCAGAATTACAACTTGGATAAAGCCAAAATAAAACTCAAAAAAGCAAAAAAAGAAAAGAAAAGAAAAAACCAAACTGCCAGGTCTAGATGACTTCATGAATAAATTCAAAGGAAAGAAATAACTTCAGTCCAATAACTGAATCTTACAATAACTTCAATCTTATAAATTCTGCCAAAAAATCAAAAAAGAGACAGAATATATCTTGTTTCAAAAGGGAAACCTAAACTTGACATCAAAACCTAAGTAAGACATTTTAAGAAAAGGAAAATTACAAGCTAATCTCTATTGTGCAAATAGACAATAAAATCATAAACTAGAATACAGCAAGTCAAATTCAATGATATTAAAAAAGCATACATAACAAAACTGGTGTTAAACTTTCAGCCCTAGACTAACACTGGAAAATCAGTGTAATTACTATATTAAAAGAATATAGGAGAAAATTCATGTGATGACTGCTGTAAGTAGAAAACGAAGTTAAGGAAGTTCAACCTCTGTTCATGATAAAACAAGAAACAAAACAAAAAGTTAGCAATTTAGGAACATAGCTTTCCTAGGTGAAAAGTGATATATATGAAAAACCTACAGCAATCATCATATTTAGTGAGAAAATATTGAAAGCTTTTCCACTGAGATTGTGACTAAAAAAAAAAAAACATTTTTATCATTTCTACTTGTACTATAGGTCCTATTCAGTACAGTAAGACAAGAAACAAAAGGTAAAAGGATCAGAAAGGAAAAAAATACAACTATCATTATTTGCAGATGAAATGAGTATGTATGTGGAAAATCCAAAAGGACCTTCAGATACACTATTAAAATAAAGTGAAGTTTGCAAGACAGCTGTATAAAACCTCAATAAACAAAATGCATTTGTATGTTGATATACTAGCAACAGAGTATGAGAAAACTATAAAAATAATACCAATTACAAACCAAACATCAAAAATATTACTTAATAAAAGTGCATCAGACACAACATACTATAAAACATTACTGAGAAAAATTAGATATAATAAATATTAAGCTCATGAATGAGATGACTCAGTATTATAAAGATATCAATTCTTTCCAGAAATCTACAGACTTAATTCAGTCTCAGTCAAAATCTCAGCAAAAAAAAAAAAAAATTTATGAAAATTGATAATTCCAAAATATATATGGAAATGCTGGAAGAAAAAAGTAATAGCTAAGACAAATCTAAAAGAAGAGAACAAATGTGGAGAAATTATATTACCACATACTGAAATTTATTATAAAGCAATAACTATTAAGAAACTGGTATTTTGAACGAAGAGACACAGTGGAATAGAACAGAGTCCAGAAACAAATGCATAGGTATATGGTCACTTGATTTATGATAAAAGTGACAAACAGTAACAAAGTAAGGATTGTTCAGTTACTAAGTAGTGTCCGACTCTTTGTGCCCCCATGGCCTGCAACATGCCAGGCTTCTCTGTCCTTTACTCTCTCTCGGAGTTTGCTCAAGTTCATGTCCAGGAGGGATAGTCTTTTCAGTAAATAGTGCTAGGTCAATTGTATGTCCATAGGCAAAAAAATGAATCAACTCTCACTCACAACATACCTAAAAATCAATTCTGAATGAGATGAAAGCTAAATATGGAAAATAAACCAAAAAAGCCTCCAGAAAATAAGACAGGAAAACATCTCCATGACTTCAAGGTTGGAAAAGTTCCTCAGTCAATCTGGCAGTCTTGTGAATACTCAAGAAGTGAATGAGGATGTATCTTACTTGGCACTGTAAATTATAGTAACTATGGATCAAGAAGTTTTCACTCTGTTGCAAAGAATGATTAAGAATATTTGGCATGCCAAACCTAAAAACCTTAGATGCATAATACTGTGCTCTGAGCCTGGCTCTCTTACAGAACGAGCAAGGTATCAATAGAAAAGTGCTATAGAAAAAGATATGCTCTTGGGTATCTCCCAACAACTCCTCACATACACTTTGCTGATTCCCCAATTATACAAAGACATGTTTGGAAGGAGACTTCTCAAGCTTATATGCTAAGGTTACTGGTCTACGATTTGGGATAGGATAAGAAGAATGGCTGGAGAAGTTTTCCAACTGGTTCTATGTGAGGGAACTCAAAGAGGACTGGCCTTCAGGAAGTCTGCTCAGGCCACAGACCCTCTCTGTAGTACTGAAGGCAAAAAGGTTTGCCCCCATTTTCTTGTACAACATGCGGAACAAACGACCATGGCTTTTAGACTAAGAGGATCCACTGTGGTTCAGGAAGGTGCCTGCTACACGCCATATTGATGGGCTTTACCCAGCCTTTCCTGACCATCCCTCAAATGAACACTTGGTATCTCTGGACCAGCTCCCAGCACATGGGAGAGGGGTGGGCTAAGGGTGGAGATGAGCTCTGTCCTGGCAACTCTTCCCTAACTCCATCCCCCCAGCTAAGAGTTCTTGCTAAGGACTCAGGTCCAGGTGGGACAATCCCTCAACAATCATACTTTTGCCCCCTTGAGTCTGAGATCCACCTGTGCTCTTAGCAGCTGTGTGATCTTAGGCAAGCTACTCACTCTCAGCCTTGTCATCTATAAACTGAAGCTAATAGTAGCTCTATCTCATAGAACTGCTGTGAGAATTAAACAAGATTATGCATAAAGGAGCTAAATACAGTGCTTAATGACATGATGAATAAATGATGATGATGATTTGTATTGGCTCATTAGCAATTTTTCTTACAACTTGCACACAAGCAACCAGGCAAATCTCTCACCGACTCCCCGCCCTGACCCAGAGCTCCTCCCACCACACTGAGTTCTAGATTCTTTTACTGTTTAACACCACCCCCCTAAGAATGCCCAGCTAACCTTCATTCTCTTATCATTGACCAAACAAACCCAAATAAAGAAAAAAAAAAAAATCAAAAACATCTTTTAAATAAAAAGTTTTTAAAGGAAGGGAGAGTAGAAGAGGCGGGCAGACAACCAGAAAGCAAGCCAGTGTGCCCCGTGGCCATTCTCTCTCCTAGGGCCCTGAGCTCCTGGGGTGAGGCTTTATTTTCTTGTTTGTCTGATTTCAGGTCTAAGCTTGGGGGCACCGCCAGCATTTCACTTTGTTTCCATGTGGCCCTGATGCACCTTTTGTGCTTGGCAGCTGTTAAATAAGAACCAGCATTATACACAGAAATGGCAGCAGATAGACAGACAGGAGGGGGCCCTGCTGGGTAAAGCACTCATTCATTCAAGTGCTAAGGAAAAAGCTGGGGAGGAAAACGTCCTCTCTTCATTTCTTCTTCCCAAGCTTAATGTCCTTTGCAGACCCTGGGGTCTCCTCGGAGGCTAAAGCTGCCAGTGGCCCAGGCTGCGGCTGAAGGGTTGAAACACAGTTGGGAACACCACTGCCTGAGCCCTACAGGCTCAGAAACCTCACTCCCTCATTCCTGAGTCTTACAGTAAGAACACACCACTGGGACTCAGGAATGTGGAAGAGGTCTTCAGAAACAAGCAAGTGGTCAACTGCAGCAGAGATGCCCCAAGGAAGACAAGAGCAAAGCACTAGTCACAAGGACCCCAGGCATGGGGATAGATAGAGGGGAGGGAGGTACCAGGGGAAGCAAAGGGATCCTGCCCAGAATGGCAGGACTGGGGGCCTCTCTGGGCCCTGGGTCTCCAGTGGACATGCCTGGTGAATGACAGCCTCCAGATCCAGGTCTCATCCAGTCCCAAGGGTCCTTGTGTTCATCCAGCACTTTACATTCTCACTTGGTTGCCATTCAGTCCAGAGCCCCTCTCCCCCTGCAACAGCCTTTCAGTCACTCGCTGCTTCCCTCCAACCATATACCTCTGCCTAAAACATTTCTCCAAACACAGGTTTCATAATGGGTCTTCTCTGCTGAAACATCTTCTATAACTTCCCTTGTTGGCAGGATAAAAACCCAACCTTCCAAGCCTAACAATCATCAGTGGTTTGGTCAATGCTATGGACCTCTTGAATATTTCCTGTTGATTCCTTCAGCTGATCCCTAAATATTTTCCAGCCTATCTGCTTTGTTTTTCTTACACCATTATCTTCACCTGGACATCTTGGCTGCTCCTTGTGCCCATCTTCTCAAATCATACACACCTGTGCTGGTTATTTTCTATTTGCCTGCCCTTCAAGGTCCATTTAGTCAAAGCTACGATTTTTCCAGTAGTCATGTACGGATGTGAGAGTTGGACTATAAAGAAGGCTGAGTGCAGAAGAATTGATGCTTTCGAACTGTGGTGCTGGAGAAGACTCTTGAGCATCCCTTGGATTGCAAGAAAATCAAGCCAGTCAATCCTAAAGGAATTCAAGTCTGAAATCAAGTCTGAATATTCACTGGAATGACTGATGCTGAAGCTGAAGCTCCAGTACTTTGGCCACTTGATGTGAAGAGCCAACTCATTGGAAAAGACCCTGATATTGGGAAAGACTGAAGGCAGGAGGAAAAGGGGATGAGAGGACAAGATGGATGGATGGCATCACCAAATCGATGGACATGAGTATGAGCAAGCTCCAGGAGATAGTGAATGACAGGGAAGCCTGGCATGCTGAAGTCTATGGGGAGGCAGAGAGTCAGACATGACTTAGTGACCGAGCAGCCACTACCGCCCCCGTGTACCCCCGCCCTTCTCTGTGCCCTGAGAGCTAGCCCATTTGCACTTCATCACCTGGCTCCCTAGCCATCTCACTTCTCCCAGGAGGCACCAGTAGGAGGAGAGAGTTGGGGGTCTATCTTTCTCAATCCCCTTGGACTTTGTTGTGGCAATTCTGGTTGGACCAGGTCCCTCGGTGATGGCAGCCCCTTTCCCTGCTCCCAGTTCTCACTGGGCTCCAATCACCCCCCATCCCCACACTGCTCCTCTAGACCTGGCAGTGGAAATGACCTTTCACTGAAGCTGTCCCCAGAGTCTAAATATCACCCCACTGGCTCTGACCACATCTTTTAAATACTCCATTAAATCTCTTCCAACTCCAGCTGAAGGTACCTTCTGTTTCCTATCAGTATCCTGCCTGAAACACCATCTTTCCAGGCTCATTCTCAACCCCACCCCCTCCAAGAAACCTTCTTTTCCACTGCAATTAGGAGTGATGGCTCATCTCTCATCACTCCCTAACATCCTTACTTAATTCCAACACTCTTAAGAAGCTGCATGGTTTTCAAAGTATTTGACATAAATGAACTCATCTTTTCCTCCCAACAACCCTGAAAGATAGACAAGGTATTATTATCATTAATAATCTCATTCGCATTTTGCAGAGAGCTAAATCTTCTAGAGAATAAGAGCCATGGCTGAGAACACACAGCTATTAGGTTGTCTTAATGCAGGCGGCTTGTACCACAGGACACACTGGGAACCCAGGGGTACAGGCCAATGGGGAAGGGAAGGAAGACACATCTAGGGAGATAACATTCAAGAAAATAAAACCCAGTGAATGCATTTCCACTAAGTTTAAGGCACAGTCCTCAAGGAGTACATAACCTCTATTTGGAAATAGGCACACACGTGCAAGCAGATAACATAAAACAGATGTGAGTCAAGTAGGAAGGGGCTTTAGGCCAAGGACACTTTGTAATATCTTTCTGAAGGTCCTGCCTCACTTCCCACTCCTCACGCCTCCCTGCATGAATCAAAGCCCCAGACATAGAGGTGTTCAGGGCAGATTCACTCACTGGTTCAGCCTCTATAATGGGCCAGGCCAACTGGGTGCCATATCCTGGACACACCACAGTGAGCAGGACAGACGGGGCCCTGCTCTCAGGGAGCTTACACTCAGGAGGAAGAACACATGCTCAGTCATCTAATTCTGTGCAACTCTGGACTATAACCCTCCAGGTTCCTCTGTCCATGGGATTCTTCAGGCAAGAATACTGGGGTGGGTAGCCATGTCCTTCTCCAGGAGATCTTCCCAACCCAGTTATCGAACCTGCATCTCCCTTGGCTCCTTCACTGGCAGGCAGATTCTTTACCACTGAGAGACCTAGGAAGCCCCAGTAGGAGTAATGGCATTACTTAAAACACTACAAAATGACTGTAATAGTACAATGGGGGTAAGTGCTCTGGAGAAAACAGAGAAGGGTCATGAGTGAGATTTCTGGAGAGAGCTGACTTTGTATAGGGTCGTGCCGAGGGAAAAGTTCCCTGAGAGTATGTCCTTCAATGTAGACTGTTGTTGTTTAGTCACTAAGTCATATCTTACTTTTTTGTGAACCAATGGACTGTAGCCCACCAGGCTCTTCTGTCCATGGAATTTCCCAGGCAAGAATACTGGAGTGGGTTGCCATTTCCTTCTTCAGGGTATCTTTCCCACCCAGAGATCAAACCCAAGTCTTCTGCATTATAGGCAAATTCCTTACCACTGAACCACCAGGGAAGCCCTTAAACTGAGATCTAAAAGACAAGCAGGGGCTGACCAGAAAGGGTAGGAGCTCCAAGGGAAGAAATTCCATTATGTGCAAAATGGCACATCCAAAGGTCCTGAGGTTGATGCACCTGGGGGCTGTGTGATTCTGACAAAGGCCAGCAAAGCCACAGTATAAAAGGTAAGGGCCACCAAGGCTAGAAAGCCTTGTGGGGGCCACACGCCTCACAGATCACATTAAAGGTTTTTGTCTATATTTTGAATGCAAAAGGAACTGCATAAAAAGTTTGGAAAGGAAAGTGATATGGGACATGCGCATTGTTTAAAAATCATTCTGGGACTTTGCTGGCAGTCAAGTGGTTAAGACTCCATGCTCCCAATGTAGGGGGCATGGGTTCAGTTCCTGCTCAGGGAACTAGGATCCTGCATGCCATATGATGTGGCCAACACACACACACAACACCATCCAGCTGCAGAATAGAGAACAGACTGAAGAAGCACAGGAGAAAAACCTGGGGAGACAGTCAGGAGGTGACAGCAGCAACGCAGGGAAAGAAGACAGCTGCTGGACCAGAGGAGTTGTAGTGGAGACGGAGAACTTGGATGCATTTTGAGGGTAGCATCCATCTGACTTGGGTTTGATGGGAGAGACAAGGTGAAAAAGTGGGAAGTAATGAGGGAGACAGGAGACTTTTGCATGTGCCACTAAACAGGTGGTGGGGCTTTGATACTTGGATGGGGAGACTGGAACAAAAGGAGGGGAGGGGAACCACGTCTTCAGTTTAAGCCTTGTTAATTGAAGGCATTTCGGGATGGTGCTGGCAACAGGTAATTAGATATATATGCCTGGAGTGCAGAAAAGAGTTCTGAGCTAGAAATATAAATTCCAGTCATCAAGAATCATCCAGGGACTTTCAATGAAATCCCCTAGGGAAAGAGTGTGTGAGAAGAAATGAGGGCCCAAAGGAAAAGAAGCAACCAGAAAGATGGAAAGAAACAGGACGGTGTGATGGCCTTAAAGTCATACGGAAGGAGCATCCTACAAACTGGAATATACTTGTCCATAGCCGCACACTGAAGGCAACATGCTGCTGCTGCTACGTCGCTTCAGTCGTGTCCAACTCTGTGCGGCCCCATAGATGGCAGCCCACCAGGCTCCCCTGTCCCTGGGATTCTCCAGGCAAGAACACTGGAGTGGGTTGCCATTTCCTTCTCCAATGCATGAAAGTGAAGTCGCTCAGTCGTGTCTGACTCTTAGCGACCCCATGGACTGCAGCCTACCAGGCTCCTCTGTCCATGGGATTTTCCAGGCAAGAGTACTGGAGTGGGGTGCCATTGCCTTCTCCAGAAGGCAACATGACTGGGCTGTAAATGCTCAAATGACCTCACATTTATATCTAGTACCCCAGGAGGAAAGTCTACACTAAAATCCCCATGTACATAAATACCTCTTAGGTAAACCTGAAACCTCCCTCTCTACTCAAAGTTTCCCAAGACCACCATCTCTTCTCCCACCCACAACAGAGACCAGGACAATGAGTCCCAGGCGTTGTCTTCCAGACTCGGGCACTGGCGTGCAGCTCCCAGGGGCCCTGAGAGGTGACAGAAATAGCTACCTGGATAATAAGATCTGTGCCCGCTCCCGAGCGGCTAAGAACCCTGGGTGTTGATTAAATTTTCATACCTCCATGACAGATTTTTTTTCCCCTCTTTTTCCCCCCTTGTGTTTCTTTTTCGGTGGTTATTCCTCTTTCTAAAATGTAAAGAAAACACAATAAAAGAGTTTCTTTTCCTGCACGTGTTTTGCTTGTGTTTTGAGCGCTGCCTGAGGCATCACTCTAGCTTCCGGGGCAAGTTGTCAGCATCTGGGAAACAGGGTGCAGGCTCCCCACCTCCCAGCCCCATCTGCCTCATCCCCCACTCCCTCCCCGACCTCTTCCTTCCACTGCCTCTTCAGGCAGCCTCTTCTCCATCCTCCTGTCCACATTATGCCTCCTTCTTCCTGTTTGTTCTAATTTCTCTGTTTCCCCCTCAACTGCCTCCTAAGTTAAATCCACAAACATGGATGCGTGCACGCACACACTCAAATGAGGTCCTTTTCCCTCCCTTTCCTCCCTCACTTGCTTCATCTCTAGCTGGCTCTCCTTATTTCCATCCTTAGAGAAGGGCTGGACTAGAGAAGGCTCTCGTGGCTCTCTGAGAGAAGACAAATAATTGCCTGTGCCTTCCTCCACGCTCAGAATGACACACAGGGCCATTCTCATCTCTCCCACGCCAGGAGGGGTTCAGGATCACTGTCCTCCCCTTGTTCGACAAACTGGACTTAGAAAAAGAGAAAGGATTCGCTTTGACTCGGTTAAGAAACTCTGTGCTAGGTGAAAGGAGGTGGGCTGGGGCAAGTCCCACCCCAGAGTGGCCCTGGGAGGTCTCCTCTCCTCCCTCCAGCCAGGACACAGGACCAGACCCAGCTGGAAGTTAAAGCAGGGCAAGGCATGTAGTAAGCGCAGTTCTGCCTCGTCCCACAGGAATCGTGACAGGCGACCCAATTTCATCTCCAGCGACTTGGCAGCAGCCTCACCCGTGTCAGGAGCAAGTGGCATCAAGAGCCTAATTATCTGAGTGTGAGGCTGGGGCTGTGCAGAGAGAACCCACTGGTCTGATGTACCTACTGCCTCCGGAGCCACGCCCACCGGTCCATCCCTTCCCCCTTCCCAGTCTCAGCCCAAGGAAAGGGTAACTGACGGATCTCAGCTCCTCTTCCCAACAATTCCACGGCTGCTCACTCAGCTAGAGGCGTTACTCAAGCCTGCCTGGAAGATGGGAGGGAAATTCTTATGTTGTGTTGAAAGCAGTGGGTCCTGATTACTCCCCCAAAAGGAAGGCCGACCAAGGTGGGGTGGATTCCCCAAAGACCCACACTCTGGTGGGGCGGATGAGACCTCGGTCTGAGACAGGGTCAAGGTGGAGCTCTGCACCTGCTCAGGGCTCAGAAGGCAATGGGACTTGAAGGCTGGACATCATAGAGTACCACTCATGGGAGTCACAAGGACCTTCCTTTCAAACCAGGATGAGTCCAGCAAACACAACAGGCACAGCCATTCTCTTAAAATCAGTGCTTCCAGGATAAAAAGAGGTGGCTAGATCTGTCACCCACAGGGAAGGGCAAAGTTGGGGGCAGTGGGGTGGACAGAAATCCCCAAGCTTATAACCACCAAGTGTTGTTGGCCTTCTCTCGTCGCTTTCTGCCTGAAGTGCCCTCGGACCTGACCCTCCAGCCCTGGACACCTGATGATTGAGCCAGCACACGTACATCACCAGGGATGAAAGACAGGCAGGCAGAGGCAAAAACAGGAGAGCACAAGAAACTTAACTTCTCTAATCACTAGAGAGTTCTTGCTGGGTAATCAAGAATTCCTTAATACAGAGGATCAAAAGTGAAAAATACTTAATAGCATCTGACCAGTCTTCAAGGGTCCCAAACCCTCCAGAACTTTCATCAAAAGGACAGCCCTACTTTAACATTCTCTCTTATGAGAATTCAAAAACAAAAATGTGTCATAAGCAAAGTCTCCAGCTAGGTGCAGTAGGGAAATTTTTTTTAAAAATCTGTTCTCTCTTGGAAATCGTAATTACAGTGTTCACACATGCATGCCTCACAAAAACGTCAGTTTTCACACATAGCTACTCCCCACAACAATATCACAAATCAAAACATAACATGTAAGCGTATTAAACAATCTCTCTATTCTCCTAAACGGCCCACTAGCCACACTTATTTTGAGACAACTGTAATATAATGGTTAAGGGCAGAGACTCTGGGAACAGATGGCCTTGATCTTCTCAACTGTAAAATGGGGATGTAATAGTCCTATCTGAAAGGCTTGTTGAGAATATCAAGTGTATTTCTATCTCTAAAGTACACAGAACAGTGTCTGACAAACAATCTATACTATATAAATGTTGGCTTGCCTCACACTGGCCTTTCACAACACTAAACATTCCTAACGATATAAGCAAGAGGTCTCCCAGTACTTAAGGCCAGTAGGTTTTCCTTCCCGGTTTTAAGGTTCACTGACCTTCACTTCATTCAGAGTCAAACTCTGCTCAGTGGTGCTGGAGGCTTGCTGTGGCACCCGGACGAAGACGTCATGAGGACCCCCTCGGGAATTCTGATCTCTCCAATCCCCCCCACCACTGCCGTCTCCCCGCCAGGGACCCCACAGTTATCTTCATGGATAAAAACAGATCTTGTGAACCATCAACAGAGGGACTTGCTTTTGTGAATATGCCCTCAATGAGCCCTTCTGTGGATTTATCTAACCTCAAACATGGGATGGTGAGTTTGCTAATAATACCGAGGACACCTGGGCGAATGGCTCTCTCCCATGGCAGCCAGTTGGCTTCTGCAACAGGAGTGCTCTTTCCCGGCCACAGACTAGGTCTCTCATGGCAGCCAACCCTCGCACAACAGCACTCCACCCATCAGCAGAGGTTCTGGTGAAATGGCCAAGGGGGTAACAGTAACTGTAACAGATGCAATGCACTGACCACACCCCCTTCCTAATGGACTCCTGTCATCTATTCATTCAGCAATCTGAGCACCAACGGCTCAAAGCAGTGACTAATACAAAAATTCCTGCCTCATGAGGCTTATTGTAATGGGGTAAGTTAATCTTCAGACAAATAAAATGGGAAAACTATATGCTGTGGTAAAAGATGAAGTTCTCTGGATAGAAAGAAAGCAGGAAGAGTAGGTAGAGACTACCGGGAAGGGAAAAATTCAACCTTAAATAGGGTGGTGGTGAAAAGACTCACTGGGTAAAGACCCGAGGAGGGGAGAGGGTGAGTGCACTCCGACCTCTGGGGAAGGACACCCCAGCAACACAGCCCAATGGCCAGGTGTGTGCTTGATGTGTCTGCAGCAAGGAGACTGCTATGGCTGGAGGAGATGAGGGAGGGGAGAAGGGGGAAGAGTGGAAGAGGAAAGGAGCAGATTGTATAGGGTCCTGTGGCTCCCTTGCAAGAGCTCTGGCTTCCACTCAGTGAGAGAGGAGGAGCCCCTGGAGGGCTCCCTGCAGGAGATACATGCTCGGATTTACCTGCTCCAGTGCGGTGATGCACGCAGGGAGACACTGCAGTAACTTCCACATGAGATGTGGGGGCTTGGGCCAGGGTGTGGTCAGGATTGGAGATCAGAATCTGGAGAGACAGGGACTGCAGAGCCAACAGGGATTATCACTGAATTAAGTGTGGAGTGTAAGGAAAAAGGAAACAGAAGAATGCTCAAGAGATTTAGTAGCTACTGTAACTAATAATCAGTGATGTAACAGGTATGAATAACGATGTACAGGTGAATAATGTAATGAGTATATACAAACTGAGACCAACTGGGAAAGAGCAGATGCCTGATGGCAGCAAAGAAACTGTCAGAGAAGCCCTGTGTTGGAAAAGGGAGCATTCCAGCACCTGGCCCATGTCTAACACACAGTGAAGTGTCACACAGTAGGCCCTCAATAAAAGTCTGTTGGATGAAAAGGAGTTCAGCTACAGAAATAAAAACCCAGCTTTACAAGCATCATCATCTTGATGGAAAACATACTTTTTACAGGAAAAGAGGAGAGGACAAAAGGAAAAAGAACCAAACCAGGACAGACTTGAAGAGCTTTCTCTACACCTGAAACTGTTATCTGTCCTACACCAGCTCATTGGCTGGTTGTGGTAACTCCTATTTGCCTTCCCTACAGTAAAGAAGTCTCTGCCATAATCAATAAATGGGCCCCAGAGCATGCTATTACACTGGTAACTTCCTAGGAGAAGTAATAATATTAAATTTGGGCTAAATTCCAAAAGAAATAGCTCCAAGAGAAAACCCTGAAGTTCTTAGGGCCTCAGTAATAGGCCCACTGCTGGGCTAATATACATTGAGCTGTAGTTCCTTAAGCTCAGTCCTCAATCCTCTTCTCTAGCTACACCTCTCCCTGTGGAGCATTAGCCAATCAATCCCATAACTCTAAAACCATTAATAAGTCGATGCTTCTCAAGTGAGTATCTCCTATTCTGCCCCTCTCCTCTCTGCTCCGGGCTTATGTATCTAACCACTCACTCATCATGACATCACTAACTTGGATACCAAAGATGCATCAAACAGACATCTCCAATTTAACATACCCCCAGCTGAACTCTTGACACTGGGTCAATCAACCCACCCCTTCTCTAAGCCTCCCTGTCTCAGGAAACTGTATCACTGTTAATGCACTAATACAGCTGAGGAGTCATCACTGGTCCCTGCCTTTTTCTCTCACTTTACATTCAACCTATCAGCAAGGCCTGCCAGCTGTACCTTCAAAATCCATCCCAATCTGACAACCACCAGCTTGACCATCTGAGACTTCACACCATCGTTCTAACACCTCCACCTCTGTCTACCACAGCCGGTTCTCCACACAGCAGCCAGAGTAATCTTTCAACATACATCAAATTGTCTCACTCATCAGCTCAAAATACTTCAAAGACCCCTCCCATCAAGTGTGAAATAAAACCCAATGGGGCCTAGTGGGATCCAGTCCCAGTGACTCTCTGATCCCTTTTCCCTCCATGCCCTCCTGGAGTGCTCCAGCCTTCCTGCTATTCCTTGAACCCACCAAACAATCACTTTGCCAAGCAAGCCACTATGATGTTTCTCTGCAAAGCCTTTCCTGACGCCCTCAGACAGAATATGACCATTGTCTATACAACCCCCATAGCACTCAGCTGACAAGACTGGAAGGAATGGTAACACTTCAGCAGGGCAACCACTGAACACAGGTCTATTTTTGCTCCTCAAAAGCAGGCACACTATCTTCTACCATCCTGGCAATAAGGAGGCTGTCTAAAGCCTGTTGTGTAAATTAAGGTGAACTGAACAGCCCGATCACCCACCACCTCCTCTGCCAGTCTGCTCTAACTGATGGTGGCAGGGAACAGTGAAGAGAGCGGGCTTTTCCAGTGATGTAACACTAGGTTCCAATCCAGGCTTTCTACCTGAATAGCTGGACAACTCTGGGCAGGTCACTTAACCTCTCTGTGTCTCAGCTGCCTCTTTTGTAAAACAAAGAATGATCTGTCAACTTCAAGGCCACTGTAAGAATTAGAGGCGATGTAGGTAAAGGGCCTGGCACACAGTAGGTATATGATAAATGGTAGCTAGTATATATATTTTTTTAATATTTATTCATTTATTTATATTTGGCTGCAGTGGATCTTAGTTGTGGCACATGGGCTCAATAATTGCAAGCTTAGTAGCTGCAGTGCATGGGCTTAGTTGCCCTGTGGCAGACATGGGGATCTTACCTCCCTGACCAGGGATCGAACCCAAATCCCCTGCTTTTAGATGGCAGATTCTTAACCACTGGACCATCAGGGAAGTCCCAGTAGCTAGTCATTTTATCCACATGTTTGTTTTTCATCTCTCCTTTCAGCATTACTGAGTGTCCAGTGGTGGTTTAAGTCACTAAGTCATGTCCCATTTTTGTGACCCCACGTACTGTTGCCCGCCAGGCTCCTCTGTCCATGGGATTCTCCAGGCAAGAATACTGGAGTGGGTAGCCATTCCCTTCTCCGGGAGATCTTCCCAATCCAGGAATCGAGCTCAGGTCTCCTGCATTGCAGGCAGATTCTTTACCAACTGAGCTACAAGGGAAATTCACTGGAGGCTGATGGATGAGTATCCAGAGATTCCAACCAAGTGTGTTTTGTCCTTCAAGAGTAAAAGTAAAGAATGAGGAAGATGTCAAGACATATGGATGGGAGGAGAGGTTTCACTCCAGGTGGCGTAAGGGGATGTGGCACAGACTGTGGCCATGGGAAACAAGATGAGCGACAACAGCAAGATAACCCCCTTCTCTCAAGCTGACCTCTGCTCATCACTGAGCTGACCATGACCACAAAGGCCACAGAGGATCAAGTCCCCACAGAGGTCACAGCTCCCAAGTGCTGGGGTGGGTCTCATAACAGAGATTGGTTGCTACAGCAGAAAAGGATATGCAAGCTCTTCCAAATTAGAACAGGAATTTAATTAAACCAGGAGAGGAATGAGAGATAGGGAGATGATTAAGGCCCCAGGATAGCTCCTTCCTTAGAGGCAAGGGGAAGAGGCAGGGCAGGGCTGGAATTCACCCCCACTCACAATCTGCCCCTTTCCTCCTTACCCCTCACCCACCTCCTCCACATCCCCTCCTTCTGACTCCTGGGCAGCCTTCTTCCTCCATCTCGGAACCCCTGGGCCCCCATCCCAAACCTAGCTCTGTGCAACGCTTTCCTTCGAGACATATGTGCTGCTGACTCATTCTTCCAGCTTGTAACAAAGCTGAAAACTTTTAATTCCCCAGTTATTATCTTTTCTCACTCTTTCTACTTCATCTCGTTTCATGTTATGAATTATGTACAGTACTTCTGGTACTCAAGAAAGACCCTTTATCAAATCTTGGCAAAAGAATTCGTGAGTGATTCTGATCGACCAACAACCTCTGGAAGTGACAAAGAGCTCCCCGGGCCTGCAGGGAGTTGGGAGCTTGACAGGTGCACAGACAGGCACGTGCTGGCGGGAGGGACACCGCTCTGTGGAGATGAGACCCCTGAGACCTCATTTAGAGTCAGTGGCTATAATATGTTCTAAGGACATGTTCTCCCTTATGCGTCTCCCTTCTGTGAGGCTGCTTAAGATCCGGGCACATAGGGAAGGGATGTGATCAAGTCAGGTAGGCGAAGAGGTGGGGTGCTATCTTTCCAGGTGGGGTAAGATCACAGCAGACTTCATGCAATGTGCAGGGTATGTCTCAGATTTTTTTATCCATAAATGGTAACTCAAGATATGAACCCAGGAGGCTGCTTCCCAAATGCCTGAGACAGAGAAAGTGTTTCAAAGTCCTCCGGCAAAAGGGCACCCTGCGGACAAGACACAGCACACCCATGCCTCACCCATCTGAAAGGCGGGGGAAAGCCACATCTGGTTCCTCTGGGCTCCTTTCTCTGAATCTCCTCTGCCCAGCCTTCCCTCGCTCTCCCTCCTCACCACCCACTTCCCCGCTTGCTGAAGACACCCAAGATCCAGCTTAAATAACCTACTTTGCAGTTTATTTAGCTCTAAATGGAAGTCGTAAGACAAATGCAATAAATAACTCGGGTACAAAAGAGAGGCACGCGCCCTCCCTTCTCAACCGGTCACACACGTGCATGCAGACCAAATACGCGAGGTGACTCTCCACTGTAACCTTTCCCAGGCTCGGCAGGCCAACAGTCACAGCTGCTTCTAGCAGCACGGAATGAAAGGCAAGGTTCATGCTCCCAGGGAGACTGAGGCTGGAGGGCGGACCAAGACTGCCAGCCTACCGAGGCCGCGGGCTCAGGAGTCCCAACACTGGAGCCCCGATGCCCACTGTTTGGTGATTCAGCTAGCCATGGGGGCCTCTCTGCTCTCCCCAACCCGCTCAGGTGGCATGCTCCATGAGGGGCTGTGTCATGCCACTCCGAGGCCACCTGCTAAGGAAGGGGGACCTTCCAAAGAAGAGAGTGCGAGACCTCAGGAAGGGGGGGAGGTGAAGAGAGAGCGCAAGTCCCCGATGGGAAACCCTGTGAGAAAGGGAGACTGTGACAGCCAGCAGCCTGGCTGACGACCCCCACCTGGGTTTGGGGGACACGCACTGCTCAGAACTTGAATGTGATCACGACTGGCGGTGAGGGAGGCGTGATCACCTGGGTGCGCGAGTGTCTGCTACCCTTTGAGTCCTGCCTTTCCTTCCAAACCAGGAAGGGCGGTCTGTCTGATTCAAGGGCACAGCTGTAAGTAGCAGCACTTCCCTTGCCCCCTTTAGGCAGGTGGCTGCACACCTCAGCCATTCAGATCAAAGTGGGGTCCCTCAGGAAAGGACTCACGCTCCCACACTTCCTTTCTTTCCTGCTTTATCTAGAAATCTGCTCTTTTTATACAAATGACTCAGAGAACAGTGGCTCTGTTTTACATTATCAAGGAAACAGTCAGAAAAGGTCATGGTATCATGATGCTTTGTGCACAAAAGAGAAAGATTCTAACAATATTTTGAATATACATTCTGCCTTACTTCCAAGGGATCCCATTGATCACATCTGTCAAAACACATTTAAAAATAATATGTGAAAAATCTGCATTGTGAAGCTCAATAATAGAAATCCTCTAAACATCACTGTTCATAACCTTAAAGTATTTTAACAATACCTTAAAATGTATAAAGCATATCTTGGTGCACAAAGCCCTTTCACTAATACATTCTGATTTAATTCTTACAACCTTAAAATGAACTGAGTGTTCCAATTTAACAGAAGAGGAAAAGGCGTCTCACTGAGGTCATGTGACTTGCCTAAGATCATGATGTGGGGGAGGGGGAGAGTTGACAGAAAATAAAACTAGACTTGAACCCAGATCTTCTAGTACAATCCAACGTTGAACACTACCTCTTCTTTATGGCATTTGCTCTGTCAGTCTAACTGGGTTTGTAAAACATTCATTCTTTGATGACAAGTCACATAAGCAACTACTAATTCCTATTAAGATTAATGTAAAAAGCTCACTGTCACCAGAATGGAAAAAAACCTCACATGCCAAGCTGCTAACAGCAATATTGTACATTCACAAGTAAATTATTTAGATCAATGTAATTATATTAATAGATTATTATATAGACAAAAATCTATATTACCATAGGTTTTTTGTCAGCTTTTACAGATCAGAGAATTTTCACAAAGCAAATAGAAAAGAATATGGGCTTGTTATAGGGTTAACATTTTCTTCTGTCAAGAAAAGACATTAACTTTGAAAATTCACTTTCAAGTTGAACAAATTTAGTTTCCGAAAAACTATATTGCTATTATTTTCTCATTATGCTAGACTGGTAAAAAACTTTATCAAGGGCTCAGTCCCAGCCCATTTAGGAACATTGCTGGATACAAAAGTCAGGTCTGCCCTCGCACAAAGCGTAGAAAGTCCTGAAGTAACTGTGTTTGAATTCGAGAACAGCTTTAACGTCAGCATTTTGCCAGTTCTCCAGAGGTAATTCAAGTTATTAAGAACTGGAATGAACTTAAGATGTGTTCAAAAGCCATTTCAGCATCAAATATACATATGTTTTTCAACACGGACCTAATACAAACACTGTACTTTGAAACAAAAGCAAAGGTCATGAGAGCTCCCAATACACAGAGCTAATGAAAGCTAAGGAACAAGAAACACGATGGGAAAATTTGCCTTACATGCCCCTGGTAGCAACCAGATACTCTCTTTGAATGAGCAAAAAAAAAAAGAAAAAGCTCACTTAGCAAAACCAAGTTTATATGTATACAACTCTTATAAGCAAAAAGGCATTTAAAACAACACTCATAAAGGAAAGAATGAGGGTCTTTTCCAAAGCACTTTCCTATGTTTCATCTCATGTAATTGCTACAAGACTCGAGGTTAGGGACAGCTGGTGGTAGGTATTAGCTGCATATTACTGATAAAAAGACTAACGCAATTTATTCATTTAGCTGACATTACAAAGAGACATGAGTGTTCTGACTGCAATCACGGGGCTCATGGCAGGAGGGGGTCCAGTGGCTGTCCCCCTATCCTTAGTGTAAGGATCGAACAAGTTGATGTTCACAAAAGTAAAAAACGGACCTTGTAAAAAGTGGATTCAGAAAATGATCCCAGAAATGGTGCGTGCGTGCGTGCGTGCGTGCGTGCGTGCGTGCGTGTGTGTGTGTGTGTGTAGGCAATCTTCAATTTGGGGGCCGTTCCTGGTCACATTTCATCAAAGAAAACAGGGCATACTTTCTCTTCATTCTGTTCCCAAATCCTAACCATCTCTCAGATTGCCATCTCTTAGGTCTGGGTTTCTTTAAGAGCATTTCAGAGCCAGGTTCCAAGCCAGGAAAGCCAACTGTGTCACAGAAATTAACACTAACTACACACCAACCCTGTGTAAACATTCCAATAAATTAATACAGTCCCTCTGCTTTTCACTCATTGGTTTTGGTGTGCATCTCTACCTGTCACAGGAGAAGGGAACACGGCGCTGAGCTGGAGCCCAGCAGTGACAGCGGACCGCAGTAACCGTGGTGACAGCCCGCTGCCCAGCATTAGCGGTGTCCCTCCCGACAGCAGCTCCCTCATCAGAACACAGACCTTATGCTGCATATGCTGACAGCCGGGTGGTCTGGAAGCCCAGACGCCCTGGGTGAGTTCACAGAGCTTCCCTGTGAAATGAGCCTGTCGATGGGTATTTACTGAATTTCACATCTGGGGAACTGTGGTTGTTGCCAGAAGACAGAACGGGCTTTCAAACGGGAAAAGGGGCAGAGGCACCTAAAAGACATCTTCTGTCACGGGAATCTTTGAAAAGCACCAAATGAATGCTACTGACATTTAGGTCAGGGGTGAGGGCTTAGAAAAAAGACCTCTTGTCTTTTGAGTTTTCACGGACAGTCAGAGAAGGCTCTGTGGGGGAGGTGGCCAACGTTTTGGAGGGAAAACTAATTTCAAAGAATGTGAACGTATTATTGGCAAAGAGGCACATGACAGATATTAAGTGGCTAGACTAAAAGACGGGAAGGGACCAGTCAGTGAGAAGCAGATCTGTAGAGCGAGTGGGCAGTGGAAGAAGATGCTTTGCTTGTCTTTCCCATATGAGTGGTTTGTCCATAATGTTCTAAACAATTATTTAACACCACTAGTGCTTCCTATGTGCTAGGCACATGCCAAGGGTTTTATCCAAGTTACCTCCTTTAATTCTTACTACGATTCTACTAGGGGGAAACATAATTACCCTCACATTATAGAAAAGGACAACAGATTAAGTTGCCCAGGTCCCACAGGTAGTAAAGGTGGGACCAGGATTCGTAATCACTGTTACACCACCTCTATTAACAGACATTGCATCAAACAAGATCTACATCAGAACATCAATGCAGAAAACACAGAGAGGACCACCTTTGGCATAAAGATATTTTTGCAACTTAATACATATGTATTTATAATATAAAACATATACATAATGCCGAATCATTCACTCAAAACATGAAGTGGTTTGGGGGAAGACGAGCCCTGAAGCTCAGATAAGAATGACTGCTGCAGTCTCGAATCAGCTTTGGTATCTAGTTTACTTCCATATTTTGTTTTAGTTTCACAGGACTGAGAAAATCCTGAATCATACAGAAAAGGAATGGTGTGCTCACTTACATCCCTTTCTGTGAGCAAACAAGCTCAGACTTGAATTTTTTAAAAAGACTAACACAGAACTACAAGCCTTCTAATCAACAGCACATTTACACAAAGTTCAAACAAACACAGAGATGGCAAACACAGCTTTCCTCCAGGGTCTGTACAAACAAGCCAGGTGTCCACAGGTAGTCTCCAAGAATGAAGATTTGGTCTCAAGCACACTGATTATGCTTTTTAAATTAGTTTTTTTGTGTATGATTTTCTACTTCCTCAATTTGAAGATACACCTTCTTCACAGACAAGGGTTTAGAACTCAAAATATACGAATATGTAACATATAGAATGTAGTAGGGCCCCCCTTCTTTAAAAGCTGTTATTAAGTTTTTAGTAGATCTTCTAATCAATAATTTGTATCTTGGATTCAAGGAAGTATGACTGTTAAAAAATATATTTTAACTAAAAGCAAAATGAAAGACAATCTATGGAATGGGGGAAAATATCTGCAATTGACAAGGGGTTAGTTTTGAAAACACACAGTTTATACAGCTCAAAATAAAAAAAAAAAAACAATTTAATCAAAAAATGGACAGAAGATCTAAACAGACAGTTCTCCAAAGAAGACATACAGATGGTCAACAGGCACGTGAAAAGATGCTCAACATCACTAATTATTAGAGAAATGCCAATCAAAACTACAATGATTTGACCACCTCACGCTGGTCAGAATGGCCATCGTCAAAAAGTCTACAAATAAATGCTGGAGAAGGTGTAGAGAAAAAGGAACCCTCCTACACTGTTGGTGGGAATGCAAATTGGTGCAGCCAATATGGAGAACAGTATGGAGGCTCCTTAAACAACTAAAAATAGAATTACCATATGATCTAGCAATTACACTTCCAGAAAAAAACAAAAACTCTAATTCAAAAAAATACATGCACATCAATATTCATAGCAGCACTATTTACAACAGCCAAGACACAGAAGCAAACTAAGTGTACTTCAACTGATGAGTGGATAAAGAAGATGTGGTATAACACACACACACACACACACACACACACATACATGATGGAATATGACTTGGCCATAACAAAGAATGAAATAGTGCCATTTGCAGCAACATGGATGAACCTAGTTCAGTTCAGTCGCTCAGTCATGTCTGACTCTTTGCGACCCCGTGGACTGCAGCATGCCAGGCCTCCCTGTCCATCACCAACTCCCAGAGTTTACTCAAACTCATGTCCATTGAGTCAGTGATGCCATCCAACCATCTCATCCTCTGTCGTCCCCTTCTCCCCCCACCTTCAATCCTTCCCAGCATCAGGGTCTTTTCAAATGAGTCAGTTCTTCGCATCAGGTGGCCAAAGCACTGGAGTTTCAACTTCAGCATCAGTCCTTCAAATGAATATTCAGGACTGATTTCCTTTAGGATGGACTGGTTGGATTTCCTTACAGTCCAAGGGACTCTCAAGAGTCTTCTCCAACACCACAGTTCAAAAGCATCAATTCTTTGACACTCAGCTTTCTTTATAGTCCAACTCTCACAACCATACATGACTACTGGAAAAACCATAGCTTTGACTAGACAGACCTTTGTTGGCAAAGTTATGTCTCTGCTTTTTAATATGCTGTCTAGGTTGGTCATAACTTTTCTTCCAAGGAGCAAGCATCTTTTAATTTTATGGCTGCAAATTGCCAACATCCGCTGGATCATCAAAAAAGCAAGAGAATTCCAGAAAAATATCTGCTGCTGCTGCTGCTAAGTCGCTTCAGTCGTGCCGACTCTGTGCGACCCCATAGACGGCAGCCCACCAGGCTCCCCCATCCCTGGGATTCTCCAGGCAAGAATACTGGAGTGGGTTGCCATTTCCTTCTCCAATGCATGAAAGTGAAAAGTGAAAGTGAAGTCGCTCAGTCGTGTCCGACTCCTAGCGACCCCATGGATTGCAGTCTACCAGGCTCCTCCACCCATGGGATTTTCCAGGCAAGAGTACTGGAGTGGGGTGCCATTGCCTTCTCCGAGAAAAATATCTACTTCTGCTTTATTGACTATGACAAAGCCTTTGACTGTATGGATCACAACAAACTGTGGAAAATTTTTCAAGAGATGAGAATACTAGACCACCTGACCTTCCTCTTGAGAAATCTGTATGCAGGTCAGGAAGCAACAGTTAGAACTGGACATGGAACAACAGACTGGTTCCAAATTGGGAAAGGAGTATGTCAAAGGTGTATATTGTCACCCTGCTTACTTAACGTATATGCAGAGTACATCATGAGAACACTGGGCTGGAGGAAGCACAAGCTGGAATCAAGATTGCCGGCAGAAATAGCAATAACCTCAGATATGCAGATGACACCACCCTTATGGCAGAAAGTGAAGAAGAACTAAAGAGCCTCTTGATGAAAGTGAAAGAGGAGAGTGAAAAAGTTGGCTTAAAGCTCAACATTCAGGAAACTAACATCATGGCATCTGGTCCCATCGTTCATGGCAAATAGATGGGGAAACAGTGGCAAGAGTGACAGACTTTTTTTGGATGAACCTGGAGATTACCACATTAAGAGATTATCATACTAAGTAAGGTCAGATTGAGAAAGACTAATATCATATGATATCACCTATATGTGAAATATAAATAATAGATAAAAATGAACTTATATACAAAAGAGACTCAGAGAAAACAAACTTACAGTTACCAAAGGGGAAAGCAGGGGAGGGATAAATTAGGAATCTGGGAATAAGAGATACACACTACTATATAAAAAACAAACAACAAGGATCTACTGGGTAGCACAGGGAGCTATAACTAACCTCTAATTAAAAAGGATATATATGTACAATTTGGAGAAGGAAATGGCAACCCACTCCAGTATTCTTGCCTGGAGAATCCCAGGGACGGCGGAGCCTGGTTGGCTGCCGTCTATGGGGTCGCACAGAGTCGGACACGACTGAAGCGACTTAGCAGTAGCAGCAGCAATATGTACAATTGAATCACTTTGCTGTACACCTGAAATACTGCAAATCAACTATACTTCAATTATTTAAACAACATTTTTTAAAGATATTTTAAAAACAAAATGAGACAATTCTGTGAAGCCAGCATATTCTACCTATAGATCTCAGCTGACAAGTCCCTGATTCTGGGCCAAGGGCAGAGGCCTAGGGATGGGAGAGCGAGAAGGAGGCCAGTAAGCATGAGACGAGGGCAGCCAGCAAAGTGCCCTCGTACGCATGTGCCCTCAATTGCTAAGTGATGTCTGACTCTTTGTGACCCCGTGGACTGTAGCCCATCAGGGTTCCTCTGTTCATGGGATCCTCCAGGCAAGAATACTGGAGTGGGTTGCCATTTCCTTCTCCAGGGGATTTTCCCGACTCAGCAACTGAACCCATGTCTTCTGGTTGGCAGGTGGATTCTTTACCACTGAGCCACCAGGGAAACTCTAAAGTGTTCTCAGGAGAATGGAAATGCCAATGGTCCTTGTCCTCTTTCCTGAGAGCCCACCGCGTGTCAGTTAGTTTGTATTACACAAATATTGATTAAAGTAGGACCTCATGGAAAGGCACGTAGTGGGACAGACAGGCGGAAGGCTTCTCTTCAGTAGGCCCCCACTATGCAGACCACCTCACACTCTCCCCAGGCTGAGTCATTACTGTCACACGGAATTGTCATTCTCAAACTTCACTGCAGCCTCAGAATCACAAGGGAGCATGTGAAAAATGCATATTCCTTCCTCCTGCCTCTGCAGCTGCCGAGTCGTTAGATCCAGGCACAACCCAGGAGTCTGTAATTGTATTAATTGCCCCTCAGCCAATTCTAAGATGGACCACACTCAGAGGGGCACTGAAAGAAAGTCCTCAATAGATACTTTTCTAGAGAATGATAAATTGAGGGAAAAACGAATAGAGACCATTTTGGCTTGCGTAGTGCCAGAGCCTGGCACTGTGCCATCCCTGTCTAGCTGGGATTCCATTAAGGATTTGGCCTCCAGGGGATCCAGTGGAAAGTACCTGAAACAGCCACTGAGTCAACGAGGCACCACCCCCAGTTAATTTCTGCCCCTTAGTCCTCAGGTGTGGGGTTGCCTCAGAACAGAGAGATCATAGCCTAAGGCTGCATGACACACCAAGCACCTGAGGCCTCTGGCCAGGGATCAGAAATTAAACTGTGTATTACAGTGGGCTAAAAGAAAAGCCAAAAGCCCTCAGCCAGCCTAATGGGTCTGCATAGACAAAAGATCTGGAGACTGGCCTGGTGTGAAATCCAGGCGCCCGATCAGGAGGCAAACTTAGCATATTTGGAATCAATCCCAAACAGAAGGACATCTCTGGCTTGACAAATTATTAAGAAATCAAAATGGATATGAAAGAGTGGGAATAAGTTCAGGATGGAAACAGCTATGGATGGAAATATGTGCGAGGGAGAAAGAAAGAAAATCACAGGTTTTTTTTTTTTTCTTTCCACCCACGGAGGGAGCCAGGGACTGGAAATAGTGGACCCTGGACTCTGGCCCAGCGGGCAGGACGCAGGCGGAAGGCATTGCAGGGTTTAGAGAGAGGACAAGTGATTCACACGAGAGCAGGCTGCCAAAGGCAACAGCAGAAGCTACAAACATAAATGTGTTTTTTAAGAAGAGACACTCTGAGGAGGAAAACAAGATGATGGAGTACAATGCAAGTGAGGAAGGTGGGCGGGCCTGGTAGGTTTCAGTCCCCAAAAGTCCCCCAAGTCCACGCTCTGAATTGGGCTGAATCGGAGCCAGGTGCCCAGGAGTGAAGTCGGGGAGGGCCCACGAGGTGAGCCACACCTTCTGGTCACAGCTTACTCTGCACGTGTGTGTGCACCCACTTCCCTCCCTCCCTCACTCTCCCTCTATTGGGGGCAGTTCAAGCACCAAATTAGAAATCAGAACATTTGGCTTTAAAACTCACTTCCTACTTCCTCCATGCAATGAGACAGGCTTCTCAACTCATTCCACACACGGAATTTATCCAGCAGATTCCAGAGTAACATTTGAAAACGGGCCTAGGATACATTTACTCCCTTTTCATTGTCTCTCCCCCACCTCTTTCCTTCCTTCGTTGTTGTTCAGTCACTCCGTCGTGTCGGACTCCTTGAGACCCCACGGACCGCAGCACGCCGGGCTTCCCTGTCCTTCACTGTCTCCTGGAGCTTGCTCAAACTCATGTCCACTGAGTGGGTGATGCCATCCAACCATCTCATCCTGTCACCCCCTTCTCTTTCCTTCCTACCCAGGTCAAATTTCACTGCTCTGCTAAGGTCAGTCTCCTAATGCTCATTTCATTAGGCTCACCTGGGAAATTTACTCTGGTGAAAGTCAGCTCTGTACCTACTTCCTGCCTGAACCTCAGGGGCCAAATGTGACCAGAGGAAAACACAGCATATCCTCTGATCTCACCTTCACCCCAGCAACACGAACCCCAAGTGGGTCCCAAATGCAGCCCAGCAATGAAATCCCCACTCCACTTATTTCTGGAAAACTATTTCCACCTTCCCTCAAACTTCTAGCATTTCCCTTCTCCCACCCTCTGCTAAATGACCTGGCTTCCAATTTCACTGAGAAAATAGAAAAAATAGGAGAATTTCCACGAGCTCCCGCCACCCTACTCACATCCCAGCCTCTGCAGCCTCCCTCCCAGGTCTATCGATGAACCATGAAGTTGGACGCCAAGCCCAGTCCTCCACCTGTGCTCTGCCGGGCCAGGAGCCCACCCCCTCTTACCTGCTTTAGAAGGCTGCTCCACCAACTGTCCTCTCTCTCCACCAGCAATGATGTTCGTCTTGAAAGATTCATTCTCATCAGAAAGCAAATGGTATTTCATCTACCTTTCCCGTTTTCTCTGCTCCTCTTTCAACAAAACTCACCACAATGAATATGGCCACATCGCCAACCTTCTCTTAAACCTTCCCCAATCAGGCTTTCGCCCCTCCCACTGCCCTCTCCTGACCTCTGATGATTAATTCTTAGCACTTACTTAACCCATCCCTAGGCATCATTGGACTCAGCTGATCACTGCTACTTCCTCCTTTCTGCAACAATCTCTTCCCTTGGCCTCCAGGACACCATCCCTCCCCGACCCCCTTCACCACTCCTTCTCAGTCTTCTTGCTGATAACTCCTTAACTCACCCACATCTCAACACTGGGAACCTCAGTTCTGGAACCTCTTCCCTAGATATTCCCTTCCTTGATGGTTTATCCAGTCTTAGGGCTTTAAATACCATCTATTCACTGAAAACTCCCAGTTTAAATCTCCAGTCTAGGCTTCTACCCTGAATTCGTTTATCCAACTCTCTCCTTATACCCCCATTTAAGCATCGCAAATTCCTCATTCATGTCCCAACTCAATTCTTCATCTTCTTCCCAATCTACTTCACCCCTCAGCCTTCATGGGACAGGGAAAGACTAACTTCCAGGATATACTTATCGATCCCTTTGTGTATTAGACAAGTCATACGTGAACAGACACTGATGTCAGATTCCAAGTGTCATCTGTATTGGATCCCAGACTCCTGCAAGGACACGGGAACAGGGTCATGCAGACAGGGATGCAGAGAAAAAAACAGCCTATTCCAGAGCATGACTTACTGGTTACAGAAATCCACAAATTTTACCTACTGGATACCTTATCCTAGGTTAATTTGTACACCTTATCACTCTGACACCAGAAGATGGTGGTAGGTTCCTGGCCCCTATTTGTCAAATGAGTTTTGAGTATGTTCTGTTCCCAGGGCATGTGGAGGAGGTGGTGATGAAAACTAAAGCAGAGATGAGTAGACACATTCCCCAGTCACATGGAAGTCAGCACCAAACACATTCTCTGTAGATACCATAAAATCAGAGAAGCTTCAGGAAGCTGAAGATGGCAGTTTTCCACCAACCCTTGGATATGGTTTTATTCTTTCAACGTGCTTATGCATAACACACATAAGCTAAATGCCAATGGGGTAAAAAGTGAGTAGCTGTTAACTATTCAGCAACTATTAACTATATGCAGGTGAGAGAAGGCAACTTAAAAGCGAGTTATAGGACCAAAGGACTTCTGAGAATGAGGGAGACTCTCCTCTTCTCACCAAAAGCCAGGAAAGAGTATTTCCTTTCCAGGAAAGGAATTAGTGATAGCTATATGGTGATGTAAGGAGAGAGTTGGATAAATGAATTCAGAGTAGAAGCTTAAGCTGGAGACATAAATTTGGAATTTTCAGGGTATAGATCGTATTTAAAGTCCTAAGACTGGATAAACCATCAAAAAATCTCTCCCGTGGCAGCACAGAGCACTGAAGCAGTCATAACAGATAAAGCTGGCGTGTACCTGCAAAGCCAGAGAAACAGCATCCCTCCAAGAACTATATACATCTGCATGAGTTACAGATACCAAATGAGAAGAAAAATAGCTCAGTGACAACACAGATGAAATACAGATCAAAATACTGGACTTGGGACTTCCCTGGTGGTCCAGTGGCTAAGACTCTGCTCTCTCAACACAGGGGGCACTGGATTCAATCTCTGATCAGGGAACTAGATTCCACATGCTACAACTGAAGATCCCACATGCCCCAACTAAGACCTGGTACAGCCAAATAAATAAATATTTTAAAAAATTGGAATTGAAGAGCATAGGTTGGAGTAATTGCAGACACAGACTGGGAACCCCTGTAATCTGTATATTAGTCCTGATAACCACAAACAGCAAAGAACACAAAACCAGAGTCACAACAGAGAAACCCAACTCAGACCAGAATCAGCAGAAAGCCGGATCTGAGAGCCACATCTCATTCAGGTGAAGAAGGTTAGAAGTTAATCCTGGAACCACAGTCATATTTGCAGAGTGGACTGCACTCAGCCGAGAGAGAAGAAGGCACTGTCCTGGAGAACGAACACCCATCCAGAATCAGTTCAGTTCAGTTGTTCAGTCGTGTCCGACTCTTGCGACCCCATGGACTGCAGCATGCCAGGCCTCCCTGTCCATCACCAGTTCCCGAAGCTTGCTCAAACTCATGTCCTTCGAGTTGGTGATGCCATCCAACCATCTCATCCTCTGTCGCCCCCTTCTCTTCCTGCCCTCAATCCTTCCCAGCATCAAGGTCTTTTGTAATGAGTCAGTTCTTCGCATCAGGTGGCTGAAGTATTGGAGCTTCAGCGTCAACATCAGTCTTTCCAATGAATATTCAGGACTGATTTCCTTTAGGATTGACTGGTTTGATCTCCTTGCAGTCCAAGGAATTCTCAAGAGTCGTCTCCAGGTTAGGAGACATGAAACAAATTAAACCAGTAAGAAGAAGGGAGAGTCTGCAAGTGGTGGAGACCTTTGCAGAGATAGTCAAAACAGGCAGAAGCAGCCAGCAGAACCGTAGACTGCTTTGCATCTTTCTACCACAAGAGGGAGGGAAGCCAAGAATACAGTTGGAGGATGACCAAACCAAGTTGAAATTCTGGGAGAGACTAAATGGAGCTCAGCACACAGGACTCCAGGTTGCCCTGACAATGCGAACTCTGCCCCGCCCTTACAATCAAGCAGGATAATGAGAAAGGCTACATGAAAATGAAGCTAACCATAATCAAGGTCACAGGATGAGATGGCTGGATGGCATCACTGACTCGATGGACATGAGTTTGGGTAAACTCTGGGAGTTGGTGATGGACAGGGAGGCCTGACGTGCTGCAATTCATGGGGTCGCAAGGAGTCGGACATGACTGAGCGACTGAACTGAACTGAATGACCATCATCTCTGCCTGTGGGCTCTTGGCTCCATGCCCTCCCCCCTAGATCCAAAGCTTTGGAAAATGACATCATTTCAAAGTGGGCATGAGTTCATTCTGCCCCCATGAGCAGCCAGCCACTCTTTGGAAGCCAGTCCTATAGCTCAATGAGTTCTCTCAAGCCTAGATCCAGCCACAGGGGTAGCAGGAGGCCTTCAGGAAACTGAAGTTCAATGACTGAGGGCCTGGAAGTCAGAGGTACTGTGTGTCTGAGGTCCTGGGAGCCCATGCAATGAAAGGTTTCAGAGGATCACCATCCTACCTCTTCTCCCTGCTTCCTCGGTAGAGGCCCACCTAGAGAGGAGAGCAAGTTCACTGCCTCTGCGACCTCCATCCCTCTGCTGGACAGAGAACCAGAGAGAGGCTGGAATCTGAAGAGAGCACCAAGAGCACAGAGGCCATGGCACTTTTTCTGCCTCTGTTTCCCCAGTGCCTAGCACAGTGCTTGACACATCACAGGTGCTCACAAATACATGTTGAAAGAATTAACGAATGAATGAACAAAGGAACTAAACCAAGTGATGACTGATTCCTGCTTATCTCAGTAACTTCTGAGTCTTGGCCCTGGAGGACCGATAGATCTCACCTGTTATCTTCAAATGCAACACTTCTTTTGGGCTTTCAGTCCATTTATCACATCACTTAGGTGAGTCTACACATATAATTGAAAGCCATCATGCCCAAAGCCCCACAAATGACACCAGCCACTGCGGGGCCCAGTGCTGTCATTTCCAGAGGTGCCTGGTTAATCTGAGTGACATGGCCTGAAGACAGCCTTCACATCTCAAGCAAGGAGTGACTGGCCTCATCAACCTTGTCTCCCTTCTCTCCTCCCTGCCACCCCCACAACTGGTAAGAATCCCAGAGTGTTCTCAAGGTTTTTCTAGGTCACACATAACCCCTGGGCTTGCTAGGCATATGCTGGTCCTTGGGACTTCTTCACACCTCTCCAGATCATCGGGGTGAACAGCCTGTGGCTCTTTTCTGCAAAGCCCCACCTGCCTTGCTCATGTGGCATGGGGATGGGTCCAAGTTAATGATGGGCATTTACTAGGCACCTACTTGTATGGGCCTTATGCAGACCCTGGCTCTTTCTCCATGACAATCTGGTTGAGTCTCTCCTGAGACAGCATTTCTTTTCCTTCCAGTATAGATAATGTCCCGAAGTCAGTCTAAAGGGGGCTTTTTGTAAATCACCCCATGTCCCACCCATTACTTCTATATGGATAGAAGAATCAGGTTAGAAGGAATCTGAGGAATCTGAGGGTGCCTTAGGGTAAAGAAGGCTAGGGGAGGGCAAGTGAGATGATGATTGCTTCAAACAGATGTGCCCTAGGGTGGGATGGCTGGGAGGCATAGGAGAGTACAGACCTTTATGAACACCTGTTTACAAAGACAATTTGCCCAAATTGCTTTGCCTCCCTAGGCTCCCCTAAGCATCAAACCACATAACTCCCTACTCTTTCATTTTAGAACTTAGACTCTGCACCATACCTTTCATAACTTATTAAGATCAGACTCTGGGAGGTAGAAGACACTTCAAGTAGTCACCCTAACTTCTGTCCTCATGCAGGGATCTCCAAACATCCCAGACAGGCAGCTAGACAGCCTTGTCTTATGCATCAACTTAGAACCTTCCCAACGTGGCTGATCACAGGAATCACCAGAAGCACGTGTAAAACATATAGCTCAGCTCACCGACACCACATGAAATCAAATCTCCAAAGGGCCTGTGAATCAGAATTTTTAACAAGCATCCCTAGTGAATCTTATAACTAAGCATGTTTCTTACAAGCATGTAATGCAATGGATCTTGAGAGTGACTACATATTAGAATCAGCTAGGAAGCTTTAAAAAAAAAAACAATGACAAGTCTTTACCCCTAGTTATTCCTACTTAATTAGTCTGGAGTAGAGACCAGGTGGTGTAAATTTTTAAAGCTCCCTCCCAGCTGATTCCAATGGGCAGCCAGGATTGAGAACTTCTGGAATATCTTTCCAGACCAATGGTAAGCTCTTTAAAGACAGCAACCAAGAAATCTGTAACTCTTGGTACCCCCTCACTGAATCCTACCATCAGATCAAACCAGTAGCAAAACATACTCTATAATGGCTGAGCTGATCTGATTTAACTAGCATTGTTCACCCACCAAATATGGCATGTAATTTTCTAACTTTATTAAGAAGCTGTGTGCTTATTAGCAAGAGGCCAAAAACAGAGGCACAGAAACTTCTAAGCCTTACCACTGTTGAGTCCACACACACACATGCACACCCCCATACACATTTCCAATCTTCCCTTTCCCCCAGCTAACCAACCCCAACCAAGTCAGGAGCCTAATTTCATGATCCTTCCCTTCTGCTCGGGCCCCTCTGCAGCTCTACTTACATTGTACAGCACGGTGGTCCACCCTTCCATGGTGATGCACTGGAAGACAGTCAGCACAGCAAAAAGGATGTTATCAAATTGGGTGATTCCATCATTGGGGCCAATCCAGTCCCGGCATTCATAACCAGCTGGGCAGCCCTGCACGCCACAGGGGTGAGGGGGGTCAAATCCTTCTAGTATACCTGCAGACACATTTGGAGGGTAGGGAATAAACCACGTGATGCTTCACATGCGCTGAAAATAACCCCAGGAGACCACAAGCATGCATTTCTATTTCCCACAAGAAGGTTTATCCTCCTTGTCTCCAGCTCCTACCCTTCTCTGGCATTGCTACACCTCACAGCTCGCAAACTGTAATGTGTTTAACCCAGTGTTTCCCAACCTGCTCTGAAAATGAAGCCTCCTCCACACATCCCCCCACCCCCACTTTCTGCAGGTCACATCTTCTACCATCTCCTGAGCCCTACAGGAATTTACAGGACTGGGTATCACCCAGAACGGTCTGAGCTGAAGGCAAAATCTTAACTGATTTTCTAACTTCAGACTCCAGGATAGCCCCTCTGTTGTTTCTGGGTTCCTTGGGAACAATTTTAAACTACAGTCCCTTTCATGGGTCTTAACTCCTTGCTTTTCTGGCCTAAACCCCTCATTTGGAGTAAGACAAAAATTAAAACAAATCCAACATGGAGGGTGTCCTTTAAAGATTCTTTTCATAAAAACGTTATACCTAATCGGGCTCATTCAACCCCTCCTCTGCCGTCCTTCTTCCTAAAGCACTCTACTCAACTTGAACAAACAAGATACAGAGACAAGAATGTGAGATTTGTGTACCTCGCTAATTTCACCACTGCCAAGTCATGCTCAGAACTCCCTCAGTTCTTCCACACTATGCATGGATGACAGCAGAGGGGGGGATGTCATGAGTTTGAGCATGGAGGGAAAACGTCCTCAAGATCTGGAGGGCCCCAGGCCTGACTTCAGACTCCTGAGGTCTTTCTGGCTGTGAGCCAAAGAGTCCCCTGTACAAAGGGTAATTTTTCAGGCAGATGGTTCTTGACATGCCTTCTGATAGCCTTCTACCGAGGGATAGGGCAGCTGAGACCTTCTATTTGAAACAGACTATAAACCTAAGAGGTTATTTGCTTTGCAATATCAGTGTGCAATGGGGATCTTTAGGCTGGTTGTACCTCATAAAGCTGATGACTAGGAAGCCTCTGCTTCTAATTCTAGGGTTGGGATGGGACATACTTTGTTTTCCAATTAGCCTCCAAATGCCCTGAAATTACCTCCATGACCAAAGGAGAGAGGAAGGGAAGAAGGAGAAGCCAGCAAATAGTGACCCTACCTGAATTGTTCATGAAGCAAGCTCGGTGCAACTTCCCACTGTAGAACTCCAAGCCGATGATAGCAAACATCAGGATGGCAAAGAAGAGCAGAAGGCCAATCTGCAGAAGAGGCACCATGGCCTTCATGATGGACTTCAACACAATCTGCAGGCCTGAAAGGAAAGAAGAATGATGAACGGAGCCCTCACTTAGCACCCCCTGACAGGGAAGGCTGTGTACCTTCTCCTAGGAGAAAGGGGCAAGTCTTTGAGGGAAAAGAACCACTGGTCCTGAGATGAGAAAATGATTCACAAAGGGATAACCAAGACACATCAAGCCAAAGACTGCCATCACCCATCCCCTGAGGAATCAACCCCCTGCTCCTCTTCAGTTATTTCCTGATCACTTACATGCCTAGTACCCTTCCCTTATTCATTTCATCCACATTGTCTTCTGGACTCTTCTTATAGATGAAACCTACTAGAATGTGTTTCCTTCCCAAAGGGAATTAGGCCTTGCCTTACTAGGCTGTAAGTCTGGAAGAACAAGGACAAAGTTCATCTTCCCCATGACTCTCATCTCAGACCCAGCTCTCCCATTCATTGTCGTGGAAGCACAATTAGTACAACCACTGTTCATAAAATACTGTATCCTTGGACCCAAAACTTGCACTTCCAGGATTCTAGTCTAAGAAAATAATCAGAGATCTGAATAATATTTAAGTCAAAAGATGTTTGTTACCACACTATTTCTATTTAGGGAAAAAAAAAAAGAAAAAAAAGCTGGAAATAACCTAAATGAATAGTAACGTAGAAAGGACTACCCAAGTCATGGACGGTATAAGAAAGAATATAAGACAGATTTCAAAGTCATACTTTTGAAGAATTATTAGTGTCAGGAAAATCAAATGTGCATGATGGGATCCAAAATCAAAAATACAGTATGATCCCACATACATTAAAATGCACAGGAAAAAATGAATGAAGAAATATGCTAAAATGTTAACAAAATGGATTTCTCAGTGACAGGATAATGGGTACTCTTCATTTTCAATTTTGTATTGTTTCCTTTCCACATTTTCTGTAAAGATCTTTCATTATCTTTTTTTTTAAGTTTTTAAATTAGTTTATTTATCTATTTTTTAACTTGACAATATTGTATTTGTTTTGCCATTGACATGAATCCACCATGGGTGTACATGTGTTCCCCTTCCGGAACTCCCCTCCCACCTCCCTCCCCCTCCCATCCCTCCGGGTCATCCCAGTGCACCAGCCCCGAGCACCCTTATCATGCATCGAATTATCTTTTAAATGTGAAAAAATTTGCTAAATTTCAAAATGGAAGATATTGCCAGATTGCTACAGTTCCTCTATTTATTACTGCAGGGGCTTCCTCTCTGGGGAAATTACTTCTTGCTTATCCCTGGATCTGGTTGAGGACACAACAGTAGAGCTCTTAGCAGAGGAGGAAGAGGAAAGACAGATGCTCACTAGGTATCCCCGACACGAGCTTCAAGGGCCTCAGGACACGCACGGCCCGGAGGGTCCTCAGGTCCACATGGGTGTTGAAGTGGGTTCCCGCAGTAGCCAGGATGCTGCAGACGGAGACACAGAGGGTCAAGGTTACCACAGTCTGGCTTTCTCCCCCAGCTCCATGGCAGGGGGGAGCTGGGTTAGAGAAGGATCAGCCTGGGAAGCACAGAGAGCTGATGCCAGCTGCGTGTGGGCGCACCTGAGCTTGGGTGAATCACCAGTGATTCCAAGCGAGACTAAATTTAGTCGCATCAGGGTTTCACTTTGCAAAGGAGGAAAACTGATCATCACATTGGAGTCTTAGTTTCAAGTCATTAGTAAAACACGAGGTCCCCAGCATTTGTCTCATTCTTGCCCCAAAATCATGTTCCCCACCCTCCTCTGACTCTTGCCAATTACCTTCCCCTCTTTCCAGACCTTGATGCCGGGAAAGACTGAAGGCAAAAGGAGAAGGGGGCAGCACAGGATGAGACGGTTTAGATAGCATCACTGACTCGATGAACATGAATTTGAGCAAACTCTGGGAGATAGCAGAGGACAGAGAAGCCTGGCATGCTGCAGTCCACGGGGCTGCAAAGAGTCAGACACGACTTAGCGACTGAATAATAACAACTTTCCAATCTATCAAAGCCCTCACATTTTTTATTTAAAATTTTCTTAGAATTCCCTGTTTCCTATCTCCTTCAGGAAATTTCTCTGGATTAACTGCAGTAAAGGAATAACTCATTCTTCTTTACCTTGACATTTTGAATTTTTACCAAACAAAATCAATCACACTGATGCTTATACTTAGGGAATAGCATCACTGGTCCCCATATAGTATTTTTATAATTGCCCCCAAATCACTGCCTGAGCTGGATTTGGTTTCTTTGTCTCCACTTTTGTACTTCCACAGCCATATGCAGAAACAGACACACACAAAACAAAAATCCATAACAATCCTATTAGATTACGTACACCAAGTACCTTGTCTTGAGGAGACAATTTATTTCATATAATCCCATGACATTGCAGGTACTCTGGAGAGACGAAGACACTTAAGTATTTACGACAGACACAGCAGAAGACTAAGAATCAGAACTGGGGTTCAGTCCTGACTCATGCACTTGAGAACTGGGTGCCCTGCGGCCAGTCAATCTCTATGAGCCTCAACTCACTACCCTCATCTACAAACTGGGGGAGTACCATGGCCTACTTACAAAAATAAAATGACATGGCATTGAATATTATGAGTGTTCTCTAAACTTTAATGTGCAAAGTAGACATTATATCTAATGTCTAGACATTATATCTAACAAACTAGACATTATATCTAGCACAAATGTTAATAATATTGCTTTTATAATTTTGTCTAATTTTAGTGTTCCTTGTATAGGATAGTTCTTTCTCTTCCTTACAACTTCCAGGACAATTTCAGCTATATGGAACTACTGGGAAATGGGTCATTCAGAAACTGACTTTTCTATACAGTAAAAGGGTGGCAAGAATGGTTTATTTCATTTAATTATTTTCAGTGGAATCTCTCCAAAATATTTCAAGGACTGAAGAAGATACCTTGAAGTTCCTTTAATACATGAACAAAAGGTTTATGTTGCATTATCTTGAGAATGCACAGATGAGATCAACAGGCACAAATTACACAGATCCAGATTATAATCACGAGTAGTAACTTTGAAACAAGCAGTGCTAGCCAACAAGTGGGCTGCTTTATGTGGTAATGACTTCCTAACATTAAAAGTATTCAAGGACAAAGTAGAAGAACCTTCTTAATGAAGGAAAGAGGGTTCCAACACTGGGTTGAAGGTTATTTAAATAGCCAATAGAGATTTCTTTTAAGGTTCTATAACTATGTTGATCCAACCTCAAAACAGGAACTAGAAAGAAAGCTTAGTCTCTAAAGCATCTTAGGAGCTAGGCAAGCTTCATATGTTTCCTCTGTCTTTTCCAACCCAAACTTCCATAAGCTCATCTGAAAATAAGGAGCTTTTGATTCTATCTTCCAAGGCAAAAGAGAGACACTAAGCAGTGGATTGATGTAATTTCTAATTAGCAGGGGGGGGCGGCGGGGGGGGGGACTAGAGAGAGAACAAGGAGAAACACGGAAAATAGAACTGAAAATCAGGACAGAAATTAAACAAAAAAAAAAAAGGAAAGGAGAGAAAGAGAAGCTTCAGGGATAGGTATAGTTATAGAGAATCAGAACCCCATGAAAATGGGGTCAATGCTTCCCTGATCCTGCTCACAGGGAAAGCCCACTGTACTCTCAGTCTTTGGAGGGGCACACACGGAGGATGCTTTCCCTCTGGTTTGCTGTCTTACAAACACAGTGAGTAATCTGCCCCGTTCAGAAACCAGGATTCTGTTTCCTAGGATACCCAGGTACACACAAGATGCTCTTTCACATCATAAGAAAGGCCACTGAAAATGCAAGTCTCCTCCCCAACTCTGAGACGCACAAGGGACATGTTGAAACACGGAGGTAGGAAGTCAAGGACGTTATTAAAAGGCAAGCAGGCACAGGTAGAGAAAGGAAGAAAAAGCGGCAGAGGGAAAGGAGCATGGGGGGATGGGGGTGGTGAGCAGTCGAAGAACACGTGGAGGTGAAAGCAAGAAAGGCGATGAGAAGAAATAAGAGCTGGTGGAGAAGCACCCGTCAGGAACAGGGATGATGACGTGGGAAAGGGGAGAAAAGTAAAGCTAACGTCAAAGAAAGAAGCAGCCGGCCATGAGATGTGTCCAGGCCCTCTTTACCAAGTGCAGCCCTTGGCTCAACCAACCTCTCCCCAGGCCTCCAAAACCCTTCATTCTTCAGACAGGTCGTGCACCTCTGGCTCTGTGCCCCCCTGGCCCTTGAAACTTTCTTCTCTTTCATCCAGTGCAGGAGGGCTGTCAACTGAACCTCTGGCTGATGCACGTTTGGCACGGGCTTTCTCCTAGTGTTCAAACCATCCTCGAGGGCAAGGATCACCATCTGGCTCCCCCATCCATCTGTTAGAAACAACAGCAATGGGCTCCAAAAGACAACTAAGGAAAAGGGCCCTATTCTGAACTCCTATAAAATTCTGTCCCCACCACTGTCATTGCCCTTACCACATCCTAGAGGAAGCCTCTGTTTTCTCACCTGCCTCCCCTCTGAGATCCAGACTACCTCAGCTGGAGACACTGTCTTCCTCACCTCAACATGCCCAACACCCAGCCCAGGGTCTAGCAAGGAAAAGGTGCTCAAAAAATGCTCAAGGTATTGAACTGCACTGAGGAAATCAATCACCATGTTAAAACTGAGATAAAATGAACAGAAATACCACAGAAACCCTAGAAGTTATCAATGCAGAGATCAGAGCCAGTTTGCTACCCAAACCCATGCCTGTTTGAGCATATAGGACAGCACTGGAAATCTGTCCTCAAGCATTTCAGGTCTAATGACAAGCTTCTGATGGACCACTAAGATGCCTGCTCTCAAACAGACCCCACAGGACAGGGTCGGTCCGGCCCTCAGTGGGAGAGTCAGAAAATGGAGAGAGCAAGGGAGGAAGACTTAAAATTCAAAGACCTGTCTCCTAGCAAAACCCAAGTTCTAAAGGTTACTCAGCTCAACTCTGAGCCTCGTCCAGAGGAGGCCTACGTGAGAGGCTCCAGGAAAGTGAACCATAGGAAAAACGCCCTGGCCCTCAGTCTAGTGGAAGGAGACACACAGAAATGTAATGACTATAATTCACCGTAAAGAGTGTCATAACACAGGTGTTTACAAAGGGCCATGAGAATGGGAAACACTGCGGTGACCAATACAGAGCTTACCATCTGCAAGCACTTTCCAATATGTTATCTCATTAAATCCTCCAAAATATCCTGATGTTACTATCCAGTCCATTTCACAGGGGAGGCAACTGAGGCTCAGAAGAAAATTAAATTGCTAATAAAAGGCAAGACCAGGCATTAAAGTCAGTTCTCTTGTGAGATCAAAGCCAATCGTTTTCCCTCTCTGCCAGTATGCCGGCAGCATCTTCTGGGTCCCTGGCAGCTCCACTGTTCCGCAGTCCAGTGCTTTGCTAAAAATACCAAGGTCACAGGGTTTGGTCCCCAAACAAGCCAGAGAACTTGGCTTCCTTCATTCCAAGGCCACATACCGCTAACTCCCACAGACTTGACTGCATCACTGTCAGGACCAGCAGGGTACCAGGCTCCTTGAGTCCCAGGTGGTGACTGCCGCAGCATCTCAACAAACACACAGGATGGGACAGGTGCTCCACAAGGTCACAGCGAGGCCCCTGAGTAGGAGTCCAGTTCCAAGTTAATAAAAGCTAAGCTCTCCAACATCCCAAGAGGCATAGATGTGCACTCTGAGGCTGTGTTCTTCACTTCTTTTGTCACCATGAGCACAGAACCTGGTGGAGAGCTCTGGACACAGAGGGGGTCTTAATTACTACTCGATCTCCAAGGCCGAGGACAGTCAGTGAGCAGACAAACCGCTGACCAGCACCAGCACAGACACTGTGCTCTACATGCTATGAATGTGCCAAAACTGTTTCCTGATGAATGTCAGGGTTCAGCCCTACCTCGAACATTTTTGCTTGTAGGTGTCAGCAGGTAAGAAGAGAGTGGAAGCTGATATATGACCCTGAGGGTGTGGTCTGACCTTCACCCAGTGGCACAGCGCAGCAGATGATGGAGTGATGCTCCGGACAATTACAACCAAAGGCCCCTTCCCAAGTCGTCACCCGACGATTTCTGCAACCCTGTCTTCCTGGTGACCATGGGGTTCTGTCTCAGTCTCCTGGTCAATCCAAGTCTAGCAGTCTCTTTGCACATGCGTATTTCACTGTACCCTCCTTGGTGGCTCAGATGGTAAAGAGTCTGCCTGCAATGTGGGAGACATGGGTTCTGTCCCTGGGCAGAGAAAATCCCCTGGAGAAGGGAATGGCAACCCACTCCAGTATTCTTGCCTGTAGAATCCCATGGACAGAGGATCCTGGAGAGCTATAGTCCATGGGTTTGCAAAGAGTTGGACACAACTGAGTGACTGATACTTTCACTTTCACTCTCCCATGGCCAAAAGTGCCCCAAGTGAAGTGAAAGTTGATCAGTTGTGTCCGACTCTTTGTGTCCCCATGGACTATACAGTTCATGGAACTCTCCAGGCCAGAATACTGGACTGGGTAGCCTTTCCCTTCTCCAGGGGATCTCCCCAACCCAGGGATCGAACCCAGGGATTGAACCCAGGTCTCCCACATTGCAGGCAGATTCTTAACCAGCTGAGCCACAAGGAAAGATCAAGAACACTGGAGTGGGTAGCCTATCCCTTCTCCAGTGGATCTTCCCAACCCAGGAATCGAACCAGGGTCTCCTGCATTGCAGGCGGATTAAAATGGCTCAAAGCACTGTGCAAATATTACACTAAAAATGACTCGCTGCTTCTCTGAAATTCAAATTTAGGTAGGCATCTCACGTACCTCTCTACTTCAGTGGTGGTGTGACATGACCAAGTGAGGAGCCTCCTTCTCCAGGGTTGCCTCATCCCTAAACAAACATTCAAGCTCTCTTCTGAGAAGAAACAAAAGTGCCAGAGTGTTAGCACCAGGCAGAGAATTCCCTCCTGAGCGCCAGAAATCACTGGTTTTGGCTCTGACCATATAAGTCCCAAGGGAGGACCTCATTAGCATTTGAAAGCCAAGTTGTTCACATGTAGGCAAAAGGAGTGATGAATAGTAGCAAAAGGGATTAGGTATTTATCCTGCCCATATTAAGGGGAGACCAGGAGGAGGCCGGAAGGCACAGATTTCAAGTTGGATTCCAACCCAGAGTTGAGTCAGGATACCATTTCCTTGGGAAGTCAATAGAAATGAGTTGCTTTGTTCACTTAAAAGTGTTCCCTAGGGGGTTGGCTCCTTCATCTCTTTTTACTATTTTACCTCCAATGGGGCATCAAAGTCCACCCTATCCTTCCTCTTCTGCATCTCTTGGATTTACCTTTTACTCTCCAGCCTCCCTCTTGCCTAGACTGACTTTCTCATGCCATCTCTCCCCTGCCACAATAATAAGACCCAGACTTCAGGGCCCAGATGAAATCCTGCCCGTCCTTGGAAAAGGTCCACCATCAAAAGAGACTTGAACTAGGATTCTGAGAAAGTTGAGCACATGTTCTCCAGTCATACTGGCTGGTTTTAAATACCAGTTCTCTCACTCACACCAGCTGTCTGGCCTTATGCAATTATCTCTCTGAGCTTTGGCTTCCTTATCTGTAAAATGGGGACAGTGCCTTTCTAAGAAGGTTGATGTTGTTTAAAAGAGGCTGCTTGTAGTTCTTCACACAGTGCTGATTTACCACATAGGGTTCTGGTTGTAAGCAACAGAAACAACTGTTAGCTTTCTTAAGCAAACAAATCCCAAACAAGTACACTGAGAAGATATCAGGATCTCACAGAATTGAAGGCATATTGGAAGACCAAGGTGGGAAAACAGAAAAGCAGAAATCTTTGTGTAGTTGGCTGAATAATGCTTCCCAAAGACAACCAGGTCTTAATACCTGAAAGTTGTGAATGTTAACATTACCTGATATGACAAAAAGGTTTTGCAGATGTGATTAAAGGATTTGGAGATGGGGAGATTACTCTGGATTATCTAAGTAGACCCTAAAAGCAATCATAAGTGCCCTTAAAAGGCACAGGGAGGCACAGGAAGACTTGACTAGAAAGAAGGCAAAACGCTGAGTGAAGCCAGATGCTATGCTGCTGGCTCTGAAAACGGAAAAAGAGCACAGGAAGTGCAGTTCTAGAAGCTCAGAAAGACTAAGAAATGGATTCTCTCCTAAAGCTTATGACCGGAGCACAGTCTTGCCGATACCATGATTTTGGCCGAGATGATGGGGCCAATCCATGATTTTGGATTTCTGACCTCTGGAACTAAGATTTCTGACCTCTGGAATAAGAAAATTGATGTTTTTAAGTCACTAAGTTTGTAGTAATTTGTTACAGCAGCAATAGAAAACTAATACACTGGACAAAGGTCAGAGAGTCCAGGACATCTGATTCCTGGGCCACCGTGGATATTCCTAGCAATATATTAATCTCTGCCAGTGAAAACTAATGTCATAAAGTTGCTAGCTTAAAAGCCATGTGGAGAAAAGCAAGTGGTTGAGCTTAAGTCACATGTCCCCTTACACTTTATCTGGCTGCACAGGGACAGTACTCCACCACTTCCAGGGTGAGAAAGAGCCCTAAAAAGAACACATACAATAAAATATTCTCCCAAAAGGGAGATGAGGGACCATGGGGGAAGCTGGATATAGGATAACTAAAAAAATTATAATGTCTACTACAGCCTGCTCATAGAATATATTTAATAGGTGGTGTGAAGGAAGAAGAGAAGACATCTATCTGTTTTCTTATCTATAAAATGAGGTAGTCAGATAGAGAGCCCTCTTGGACCCCTTCTTGCTCTAAAACTCTATGAGTTGGTGATATACCCCTGCAGTTCACACAAATCTCCCCTTTCTCTGACCATCCAGAAGCCTGCACAACATTTAACACTTAATCACATACCATTCTTGCATCTTAGAACAAAAGTCTGACCATGAATGATCATGACCTGGATCCTTAAAATACAGTTCAAAGCCAGCTCCTTGATGGCAGGAACTGCCTTTCATGTTGCCATCTGCTGCTGCTGCTGCGTCGCTTCAGTCGTGTCCGACTCTGTGCGACCCCACAGACGGAAGCCCACCAGGCTCCGCTGTCCCTGGGATTCTCCAGGCAAGAACACTGGAGTGGCTTGCCATTTCTTTCTCCAATGCATGAAAGGGAAAAGTGAAAGTGAAGTCGTTCAGTCGTGTCTGACTCTTCGCGACCCCATGGACTGCAGCCTACCAGGCTCTTCTGTCCATGGGATTTTCCAGGCAAGAGTACTGGAGTGGGGTGCCATTGCCTTCTCCATGTTGCCATCTACTACCGCTCTTATCCTAACAATGTGCAAGAGTGGTACCCAAGAAACACCCTTGACTCAGGGATGAAGTGAAATTGAAAGTCACTCAGTTGTGGTCAACTCTTTGTGACCCCACGGACTCTACAGTCCATGGAATTCTCTAGGCCAGAATACTGGAGTAGGTTGCCATTTCCTTCTCCAGGGGATCTTCCCAACCCAGGGATCAAACTCATTGCAGGCGGATTCTTTACCAGCTGAGCTACCAGGGAAGCCCTCACTCAGGGATAAATGTTTCAGGGATGAATTTTTCTTTTTTTTTTTTTATCATTTATCATAGTTGGTTTTTTTTTTTTGACTCAGGGATAAATGAGTACAAATACATCCCCACTGGGACAGATTGGCTGGACTTGCCCATGGAGCTGTGAATGTGTCCACAGGCACTCGTATGTGTAACTGGACACCCATTTAACCACATGTGCACATAATGATAATGTATGAAAATCTACTGAATTATACCTGATGTTTGGCTCTCCATTACTTTTAAATAAATTACTGAAAGGTATGATTTGATCTGGGAATCAATTTCTAAACATTTTATTTTTTCAAAAACAAAAAGTCAGTGTATATTAAATTACTCAAATAGAGACAAGTCTTCCCTCTCCAAAATTCTACTTGACCAAAATATATTTGAGGGAGAAGAGTGAGGGTGGAAAAGATAAAACAGGTGTCAGGCTCAGCCCAGTTCCCAGACACTGCAAGCTGCCTCTTCTTCCTCCCCAGCCCTTATGCTGGGACCCCTTGATCCCATTTAGGCTTAGCTCCACCCCAGAGCCCAGAGCCCAGAACACATCTACAATCTACTGACATGTATTGAGTGCATACTGGCATTACAATGGAGGACAGGATAAAGATGGTGGTTGTCTTCGTGAAACTTAATGAAAGAAATAGGCACTACATAAATCACAACTTTGGGAAGGAAAGGAAAAAAGACTTTCCTGTGGAAATGGCATATGAGCTCAGAGATGAAGTATGAGTAGGTCAGAGGAAGCAATAGGGGGAGAACACCCAGACATAGGAAAAGGCATGTGCAGAAGGCCTAGGGGGAAAAGGAGATCGTTATACTTGAAAACTCAAACAAGGGCTTTTATGGCTGGAACCTAGTGGTCTGGGGAAGAATGGAGAGTGGAGAGGCTGCAGAGAAGGGAAAAAATATCAAATAAAGAAGACTTTATATGGGCTTCCCAGTGGCTCAGTGGTAAAGAATCCACCTACAATGCAGGAGATATGGGTTCAATCCCTGGGTTGGGAAGATCCCCTGGAAAATAAAATAGCAACCCACTCTAGTATTCTTGCCTGGGAAATCCCATGGACAGAAGAGCCTGGTGGGGTCCATGGGGTCACAGAGTCAGACACAACTTAGTGACTAAACCACCACCAAACAAGACTTTCTAGGCTATTAAATGTTTGGACCAAGCCTGTCAGTGCTCAAAAGTTCCAAGTTTACATTTGGTGATGGGACATCAGGTTACCCATTGCTACTCTGAGCTCCAAAGAATTTGATTTAACCACTGGTTCCTCATTTTCTCCCCAGCCCCAGCTGCAGTAATTGAGTGTCTACCTTGGTCTCTGTACCTGCATTAATGGCACCTTCTAGCCCCAGAGGCTTTCCTGGTGGCTCAGACAGTAAAGAATCCACCTGCAATGCAGGAGACCCAGGTTCGATCCCTGGGTCAGGAAGAAGCCCCAGAGGCCCTTCCCAGGCAGCAGCCACTATGTGTCTCCCCTACAATAATCTTCCCAGATAACAGAGATATCCTCAGATATTCTCTGTTTATGCCAACTAGAGAGGCCAGGCCCCTCTCCTGCCCTAGAGAGTGTACAGAGACTAGTCTAAGCAAATTATCCACTGTCCTGAGTAGTGACTGGTTCAGGAATGTGTGCAGGAGGGAACTCAGGCCTTCAGTGTAAGGGAAAATATGCTGTGGGGCTTCATCTGACCCAAGTTCTTAGAACAGAAGTAAAAGCGTAAACAGCAATGATTTTCAAATCTTTTTTGCCACAGCCTACAGTTGGAAACACATTTTACATCACAAGCCAGGAGGCATATACATTATATAATTGTATAATACTTCATAAAATAATACTTATACTTTCCATGTATAATACACTCATATTTTCTCTTCAAGTCTTCCTTTCTCCCTTTTGTTTAATGCTGGGTACAACCAGCTATCTTGCTTTCATGAAACTCTAATGGGGTTTGGTCCACAATTTGAAAAATCCAGATGTAGAGACCAGCCAATACACACACTCCTTCTCTCTAAGGAGACGACGAGGTGGACCAACGTGGATTGCTGCTTTAATGGCACCATTCTTGGTGTTTTCCCAGAACAATGAAACAGTCTGCTTTGAAAGGCTGAGTGCTTTCCAAGAACTGCAGACACACCATTCTAGGAGAGACCCTGCTCCTTCCGATGGTACCTGAAGTAGCACGAGCATCTTGCTGTCCCCAGGAATGGCAGTCATAAGGAGATCACATACATATGCTAACCTCAAAATCATCTTGAGGCAGCCATTTGTTTTGGGTTGTTTTTTTTTTTTTTTTTTTGGTTGTTCATTCGGATTGTTTTTGGCTTAGGTCAGAGTGGAGCATGGATTTTCTTCTAAGTCTGCAGATAATAAATCATACCCAAAAGCCCTAACATTTCTCAGGAGAATGGGAAGAAGGGCAAGGTCAAGTAGCTCCTTACCAGTAGAGAAGGAGTGGTTCCCTATTTCCAATAGGGAACAAGTAGTTCTGTATTTAATAAAGAGAAGACAACCCTTTCTATATTTGAAAATGGGATTCCTGATTAAGTTTCATAAGAATCTTAGTAGATATGGAGGAGTCCAAAAATATGCCTTCTGATGAACAATAAAATCATAGCCTAAAAAGCCTCTTTCCTTTCCCACCAAAGAAAGTTCAATGATCAAACCACATCACACCAAGGAGACGATGGTGTATTGACATTTGAGATCAGATGTCTCGGGGAGTGGGCTTTAGGATCCGGTCAGTTCAGTCACTCAGTCATGTCTGACTCTTTGCAGTCCCATGGACTGCAGCACGCCAGGCCTCCCTGTCCATCACCAGCTCCCAAAGCTTGCTCAAACTCATGTCTATCAAATTGGTGATGCCATCCAACCATCTCACCCTCTGTTGTCCCCTTCTCTTACCACCTTCAATCTTTCCCAGCATCAGGGTCTTTTCAAATGAGTCAGTTCTTCCCATCAGGTGGCCAAATATTGGAGCTTCAGCTTCAGCAACAGTTCCCCAATGAACATTCAGGACTTATTTCCTTTAGGATTGACTGGTTGGATCTCCCTGTGGTTCAAGGGACTCTCAAAAGTCTTCTCCAACACCACAATTTAAAAGCATCAATTCTTCGGCACTTAGCCTTATGACTACTGGAAAAACCATAGCTTTGACTATATAGACCTCTGTTAGCAAAGCATTGTCTCTGCTTTTTAATATGCTATCTAAGTTTGTCATAGCTTTTCTTCCAAGGAGCAAGCGTCTCTTAATTTCATGGCTACAGTCACCATCTACAGTGATTTTTGAGCCCAAGAAAATAAATTCTGTCACTGTTTCCATCTTTTCCCCATCTATTTGCCATGAAGTGATGGGACCAGATGCCATGATCTTAGTTTTTTGAATGTTGAGTTTTAAGCCAGTTTTTTCACTCTTCTCTTTCACTTTCATCAAAATGCTCTTTAGCTCCTCTTTGCTTTCTGCTATAAGGGTGGTATCATCTGCATATCTGAGGTTATTGATATTTCTCCTGTCAATCCGGATTTCAGCTTGAGCTCCATCCAGCCCAGCATTTCTCATGATGTACTCTGCATATAAGTTAAATAAGCAGGGTGACAATATACAGCCTTGACGTACTCCTTTCCCAATTTGGAACCAGTCCATTGTTCCATGTCCAGTTCTAAACGATGCTTCTTGACCTGCATATATATCTTTCAGGAGGCAGGTAAGGTGGTCTGGTATTCCTATCTCTTCAAGAATTGTCCACAGTTTGCTGTGATCCACACAGTCAAAAGCACTGGTAATAGCAAATACCCTATTCCAACAATGCAAGAAATTACTCTCATGGACATCACCAGATGGTCAATACCAAAATCAGATTGATTATATTCTTTGCAGCCAAAGTCAGCAAAAACAAGACTAGGAGTTGACTGTGGCTCAAATCATGAATTCTTTGTTTTAAAATTCAGACTTAAATTGAAGAAAGTAGGGAAAACCACTAGACCATTAAGGTATAACCTAAACCAAATCCTGTACTATTATACAATGGAAGTGACAAATAGATTCAAGGGATTAGATCTGACAGACAGAGTGCCTGAAGAACTATGGTCAGAGGTTTGTAACACCGTACAGGAGGCAGTGATCAAAACTATCCCCAAGAAAAAGAAATTCAAAGAGGCAAAAGGGTTGTCTGAGAAGGTCTTTAAAAAAGCTGAGAAAAGAAGAGGAGTGAAAGGCAAAGGACAAAAAGATATATCTGTCTAAATGCAGTATTCCAAAGAAGAGCAAGGAGAGACAAGAAAGTCTTTCTAAGTGATCAATGCAAAGAAATAGAGGAAAACAATAGACTGGGAAAGACTAGAAATCTCTTCAAGAAAATTAGAGATACCAAAGGAACATTTCATGCAAAGATGGGCAAAGAAGCAGAAGATATTAAGAAGAGGTGGCAAGAATGCACAGAAGAACTATACAAAAAAGATCTTAATGATCCAGACTACATTGTAGGATACTGAGCAACATTTCTGGCCTCTACCCATTAGATGCTTGTAGCATGCCCTACTCTATCCCCTCTCCTCAAGTTATGACAACTACGAATGTCTCTAAACATCAGCAAATGTCTACGAAGGGCACCCCTACCTCAGTAGGGTAGTTTAGAGCGAGTACCATAAGAGAAACTCTCAGCTAAGCAATAGCCTGGCCAAAGACAATGCATGTGCTTCACAACTAATCTCCATCCACTCTGGAAGAAGTACACACAGCTCCTCTCAGACAGAAATGGAGAGTCTTCCAGGATGACCTTTAGCCACTGTCATGATTTTGAGGGACCTCCAGCAGTGATGAAAACTCCCTTCTGCTTTCTTCTTAAAACATCTTCAGTGCTTAGTTGCTCAGTCATGTCTGACTCTTTGAAATCCCATGGAATGCAGCCCACCAGGCTCCTTTGTCCATGGGGATTCCCCAGGCAAGAATACTGGAGTGGGTTGCCATGCCCTCCTCCAGGAGATCTTCCCAACCAGGGATCAAACCCATATCTCCCGCATTGCAGGCGGATTCTTTACTGTCTGAGCCACCAGGGAAGCCCAAAAACATCTCCGAGGGGATGCATAAAACTTACCCTCTGTGGTGTCTCCAAAGGAAGCCTTAATCCAACAGAAAAATTTCCCCAAATGATGCAAGATGAAGAACACAGAAATGTACAAAGGAGGGTTTTAGCTCCTTAACCTTACAGTAGTGGAAACAAAGGTCAAGTTTCTACCAACGGTACCAAGTTTCTTTCTTTTTTGTAAGAAAGTCCCTGATTTTCACTCAGACACAGCAAGGAGACATGCCAAGCGATAGGCAGTAACTATATGACTGTCATTTAGGACTAGGTGATGACGATGATGATAAAAGAAAACTGCCTCAGTTCTGCTTCATAGCTTCCATAGTCCTGCTCCATAGCAATACCATTATATCCTATTTTATAAGTGTGAGAACTAAGGCTCACAGAGAGAAACTAGCTAGCCCATGGGCACTAAGGTAGTATTGTGAATAGTCAAATTGAGACTCAAACCCAGAAATTTAGATTCCAAATTTGGAGAGCTTTCAGTAGCTACAAAAGATAAGGGCTAATCGCTAGAAATAGATCCCAAAGGCACATACATTTGACAAATGTCTTCTCTTGGATGACCACTGAGCTGCCTCTCTGTAGAGCCTTATGGTGTCCTGTGATTGCACCATCATATGAATGTTACCAAAACTGTGCTTCAGAGAGCTGGCAAAGGAGGAGAATTGCTGGAGAGGGAAATCCCACATTATAAGAACTCACTAACATAAATACATGTTCTTTGAGTTGTTTGGCTAGTAGCGGTGAGGGATTTCTGTGGATCTACCACCCACACAGTTTCTCTCACCAGGTCTCCCGCAGGACCAGGAATAAGCATCTGTGAGATGGCTAGCCAGAGAGAGAGCCCAGCTGAGGAACAGAACCGAGCTCATTCTCCACGCGGGGGCCAAGCCTCTAATGTTGGCCTCAGCAGAAGAATGCACTAGCAAACTCCAATGCTGGGTTACAGATGCCGGCTGTAAAACCCAGCACTGTCCATACAGAGTGGCCGCCTGTGGTCTTAATGCCTTTCCTTCAACACCATCACTCTATACCTGTCATTCTTTTCAGAAACAACAATGTTCTTATGTGACATTGCTGGTCAGCTGACAGGGACAGGGAGGCTACTGAGATGTTTAGACTCAGGACTAGAGTTTGGCTGAACTCTCCTGAAGCAGCTATGAAATAAAATATAAGACATAGAATAAAGGGCTGTCCTCATCCGTGTTTGCTCTCACAGAACAAAGCTGGCTACAGCGAGAGAGAAGAAAGCTGATCCCACTGATGTAAGAGGAAGGAGGGAATTCTGTTGGAGATGGCACCCTGTTCTTGCAGTTCCTGAGTCCCAACTCTTCCTAACAGTTCTGCAACATGGTGGTCCTTTTTTTTTTTTTTTGAAAAGTCTCTCCCTGCTTAAAGCAATCCAAATCTGATTTCTGTCACTCACAATGACACACTCACCTATTCTGTCCAGATTCATACCATCTGGATAAGAAACCAAAGTGAAGAACTTGATACAACCAGCATGGTCAGACAAGAGCCAAGTCATCTACATGAGAAACAAGGAAAAACTCAGAAACATATCCCTGGCATGAGGTCAATATATCAATTAGAGGATGTGCAGTTGCTTTTCTGAATGCCACCTTAGTAGGTGGCTTAATCCCTAACATACTGAAACTCTGCTCTCTCTCCAGCTTTGAAAAGACTGAAAAATTACGCACATTCACAGTCCTGGAAAGACTCAGAAGCCTCTTCTCAAGACATCAAATGCTGATGAGTACAAGTTAACCCCGGGTAGAGGGCTGGCTGAAGGATCCTTCAAAGTAGGCGGAAAAGAAAAGCCTAAGTAATAAAACTCTACTTTCTCATAGAGTGTTGGGGAAAGGAGTTTTTTTTTGGATGTCTGGGAAGTATCTGGCTGAAAGAATCTGAATTTATAAAATATTCTCAAATCAATGACTCTTTCAGACAAAGCATGGATCCATAAATTTTAGGAAAAAAAATATATTTGTCCATTGTTCCACTTTTCTAGTTCTGCCTACAATGTGTAAGAGACAACTTTGCATGACAGGCACAGACTTTCTCTCTTCTAGGATGACAAGTATTAAAAAAAATACCTAGATAATTTCCTGTACTTGCATAGAAGACAAACCTACAATTATAATGCATGATGAAGAGGCAGCCATAAAGTTATTCTAAAATATCAGCTGTCTATAGAGCACCCAAATGAACTAAGCTGTTTGTCAGAGGAAACAAAATGCTTTTTACTTTTTAGAGTCATTAAACCAAAATTCATTCCAGTACTTCTGAGTCATACCCCATACCACCTATTTGGAATACAATAAAATACAAGCAATTTTAATAATTAAAAAGAATTGTGCTTATATACAAGAACTCTTTTAATTGTTACCCAAATCTATTTGATAGAGTATGTAAGCACAAACAATGTAAGTGGTTTTAATCGCACTTTCATTGTGAATAAATAAAATGCTGAGTTGTTAGAGGAATTAAGAGGTTGCTCTCCTAGCTGAAGAACTAAGTGGCATGGGCATTTTCTCAGAAAGGAATTTAAAAGAGCACCTTTTTCTATTTATAAGGAACAGTGGAGTGTGTTCATTAATAATGGAGTCTAGACGAAGAAACTGCTGCCCCTTGTACAAGTGCTGACACCCAGGGTACAAATATAACTCGATGGCAAAGCTCTTTCTTTTCAGCTCTGAAGTTATTTTTACCTTGCCAGCTATGCAAATTAGCTCATGGCCTCCAAGCATGAAAGAAACCAGGCTGAGACTGGTTAATATTTTATGAAAAATGAAAATACTGTAAATCACCATTCCTGGTGCTGAGGTTCACATACTCTGTCCCTGACCTTATGAAGACAGAGCCATGAAAAATTTCTGTGCTACTCTAGCAACAAAAATGGCAAGGGTAGAGACAATTTACAGAAGAAGAAAAAGAATGTTTAACGATTATAGGAAAAAGTTCCACGGCATTATAGTTAAATTCAAATTAAAACAACATGATAGCCTGTTCTACCTATCAAACTGCCACCACTAGAAAGACAGTAAATTGGTTCAACCACTTTGAAAAACTCTTGAACGATGCATATGGAAAGACAATGAAGATGTTCTTTCTTTGATCCAGTAGTTTTAGAAAATTATTTCAAGCACACGCTCCAAACTGAGGGCAAAATTTTACATATAATGTTCATTGAAACACTTTTTATGATAACAAAATATAAAAAAATCACCCACAATTAAATAAAAAGAAAACAAATAACCTAATTAAAAAATGGTCAAAAGAAGTGAACAGACACTTCACCAAATGGAGCTGTGGATGGAAAATAAGCACAAGAAAAGATGCACAATTATTAATCACTAGGGAAATGCCAATTAAAACCACAATAGTTATTACTACACAGCTATTAGAAGGCTAAAATAGAACAAAACAAAACAAAAAAAGCCTGACAGTAGCAAAAGCTGGTAAGAATGTGGAGCAACTGGAACTCTTGTGTACTGCTTTGGGACTATAACATAGTATAGCCGTTTTGTAAAACAGTTTGGCAACTGCTTAGAGATAAACATACACTTGCTATATAACCCAGCAATGAACAGTTACTTATCACAGTCAGATTCATAACTGCCCAAACTGGAAACATTACAAATGTCCCTCAATTGGTAAATAAACAAACTGTGATATATTCATACAATTGAACAGTAGGCGAATAATAAAAAGGAATAAACTCTTAGCACATCCAACAACATGGATAACTCTCAAAAGTATTATGCTAAATACAAGAACCAAGAGTGAAAGGCAACATACTAAATGATTCCATTTATATTATATTTTGGAAAGGCAAAACTATAAGGACACAACAGAGCAGTAATTGTTATGAGCTGGGGATGGGGAGAGAGGATTGACTATAAACAGGCTTAAGGGAAATTTTGGAGTAAAACAAATATTCTATATCTTGATCGTGGTGGTGGTTAGCTGACCACATATATTTGTCAAAACACACAGAACTGTCCACCTAAAAAGGATAGATTTTACTGTATGTAAACTATACCTCAGTAAACCTGACTTCAAAACATCTCAGATTCCTCAGTGGGTTTTTTTTTTTTTTAATTCTGGTAAAACATACCACAAATCCTAAAAGATGATGTTAAAGTGCTTCATTCAATATGCCAACAAATTTGGAAAACTCAGCCATGGCCACAAGACTGGAAAAGGTCAGTGTTCATTCCAATCCCAAAGAAGGGCAATGCCAAAGAATGTTGTAACTACTGTACAATTGCTCATTCCACATGCTAGCAAAGTAATGCTCAAAATCCTTCAAGCTAGGCTTCAACAGTGCATGAACCGAGAACTTCCAGATGTACACGCTGGATTTAGAAAAGGCAGAGGAACCAAAGATCAAATTGCCAACATCCATTGGATCATAGAAAAAGCAAGAGAATTCCAGAAAAACATCCACTTCTGCTTCACTGACTATGCTAAATCCTTTGACAGTGTAGATCACAACAAACTGTGGAAAATTCTTAGAGACGGGAATCCCAGACCACCTTACCGGACTCCTGAGAAACCTGTATACAGGACAAGAAGCAACAGTTAGAGAGAAATATGGAATAATGGACTGGATCCAAATTGGAAAAGGAGTACATCAAGGCAGTATATTGTCACCCTGCCTATTTAATTTATATGCAGAGTACATCATGTGAAATGCCAGGCTGGATGAAGCTCAAGCTGGAATCAAGATTGTCAGGAGAAATACCAATAACTTCAGATATGCAGATAACACCACCCTAATGGCAGAAAGTAAAGAGGAATTAAATAGCTTCTTGATGAAGGTGAAAGAGGAGAGTGAAAAAGCTGACTTAAAACTCAAGATTCAAAATACTAAGATCATGGCATCTGGTCCCATCACTTCATGGCAAATAGATGGGGAAAAGTGGAAACAGTTCCAGACTTTATTTTCTTGGGCTCCAAAATCACTGCAGGTGGTGACTGTAGCCATGAAATTAAAAGATGCTTGCTCCTGAGAAGAAAAGCTACGACCAACCTAGACAGCATATTAAAAAACAGAGACATTACTTTGCCAACAAAGGTCCATCTAGTCAAAGCTGTGGTTTTTTCAGTTCAGTTCAGTTCAGTCACTCAGTCATGCCCGACTCTTTGTGACCCCATGAATCGCAGCACGCCAGGCCTCCCTGTCCATCAGCAACTCCTGGAGTCTACCCAAACCCATGTCCATCAAGTCAGTGATGCATTCCAGCCATCTCATCCTCTGTCATCCCCTTCTCCTCCTGACCACAAACTTTCCCAGCATCAGGGTCTTTCACAATGAGTCAACTCTTCGCATGAGGTGGCCAAAGTATTGGAGTTTCAGCTTCAACATCAGTCCTTCCAATGAACACCCAGGACTGATCTCCATTAGGATGGACTGGTTGGATCTTCTTGCAGTCCAGGGGATTCTCAAGAGTCTTCTCCAACACCACAGTTCAAAAGCATCAATTCTTCGGCGCTCAGCTTTCTTCACCATCCAACTCTCACATCCATACATGACTACTGGAAAAACCATAGCCTTGACAAGATGGACCTTTGTTGGCAAAGTAATGTCTCTGCTTTTTAATATGCTATCTAGGTTGGTCATAACTTTCCTTCCAAGGAGTAAGCATCTTTTAATTTCATGGCTGCGGTCACCATCTGCAATGATTTTGGAGCCCAAAAAAATAAAGTCTGACACTGTTTCCACTGTTTCCCCATCTATTTCCCATGAAGTGATGGGACCAGATGCCATAATCTTAGTTTTCTGAATGTTGAGCTTTAAGCCAACTTTTTCACTCTCCTCTTTTACTTTCATCAAGAGGCTCTTTAGTTCTTCTTCACTTTCTGCCAGAAGGGTGGTGTCATCTGCATATGTGAGGTTATTGATATTTCTCCCGACAATCTTGATTCAAGCTTGTGTTTCTTCCAGCCCAGCGTTTCTCATGATGTACTCTGCATATAAGTTAAATAAGCAGGGTGACAATATACAGCCTTGACATACTCCTTTTCCTATTTGGAACCAGTCTGTTGTTCCATGTCCAGTTCTAACTGTTGCTTCCTGACCTGCATACAGGTTTCTCAAGAGGCAGGTCAGGTGGTCTGGTATTCCCACCCCTTTCAGAATTTTCCAGTTTATTGTGATCCACACAGTCAAAGGCTTTGGCATAGTCAAGAAAGCAGAAATAGATGTTTTTCTGGAACTCTCTTGCTTTTTCAATGATCCAGTGGATGTTGGCAATTTGATCTCTGGTTCCTCTGCCTTTTCTAAAACCAGCCTGAACATCTGGAAGCTCACAGTTCACGTATTGCTGAAACCTGGCTTGGAGAATTTTGAGAATTACTTTACTAGCATGTGAGATGAGTGCAATTGTGCGGTAGTTTGAGCATTCTTTGACATTGCCTTTCTTTGGGATTAGAATGAAAACTGACCTTTTCCAGTCCTGTGGCCACTGCTGAGTTTTCCATACTCACTGGCATATTGAGTGTAGCACTTTCACAGCATCATCTTTCAGGATTTGAAATAGCTCAACTGGAATTCCATCACCTCCACTAGCTTTGTATGTAGTGATGCTTCCTAAGGCCCACTTGACTTCACATTCCAGGATGTCTGGCTCTAGGTGAGTGATCACACCATCGTGATTATCTGGGTGGTGAAGATCTTTTTTGTACAGTTCTTCTGTGTATTCTTGCCACCTCTTCTTAATATCTTCTGCTACTGTTAGGTCCATACCATTTCTGTGAGAGGTGGACCATAAAGAAGGCTGAGCACCGAAGAATTAATACTTTTGAATTGTGCAGCCGGAGAAGACTTTTGAGAGTCCCTTGGACAGCAAGGAGATCCAACCAGTTAATCCTAATGGAAATCAACCTTGAATATTCACTGGAAGGACTGATGTTGAAGCCCCAATACTTTGGCCACCCGATGTGAAGAACTGACTCATTAGAAAAGACCCTGATGCTGGGAAAGATTGAAGGTAGGAGAAGAAGGGGATGACAGACTATGAGATGGTTGGATGGCATCACCGACTCAATGGATATGAGTTTGAGCAAACTCCAGGAGATAGTGAAGGATGGGGAAGCCTGGCATACTGCAGGCCATGTGGTCACTAAGAGTTGGACACAGTGAAGTGACTGAGCAACAAAACATACATAATGTGAAATTTACCATCTTAACCATTTTTAAGTGCACAATTCTGTGCCATCAAGTACATTCACATTGCTGTGCAACCATCAGCACCACCCACCCTCATTACTCTTTTCATAAACCTGAAACTGTGCCCATTAGACACCAAGTCCCCAGTCCCTCTTTCCCCGAATCCCTGCTACCACAATTCTTATTTCTAATTCTACAAATTTGACTACCCTAGATACCTCATATAAGTGAAATCACAATATTTGTCCTTTTGTGACTGGCTTATTTCATTCAGCACAATGTCTTCAAGGTTTGTCTGTTCTGTGGCATGTATTAGGATTTCCTTTCTTTTTAAGGCTGAATAATATTCCATTGTAGGTCTATGCCACATTGTTTATCCATTCATCTGTCAATGGGCACCTGGATTGCTTCCACTGTTTGGCAATTGTAAATAATGCTGCTATGAACATCAGGGTACAAATGCCTGTTCAAGTTCCTTCTTCCAATTATTGTGGGTATATACCCAGAAGTGGAACTGCTGAATAATAAAGTAATGTTATGCTTAATTTTTGAGGAACCACCATACCATTTTCCATAGTTGAGTATAGTTCACTCAATGAAATAGTACGCAGACTTTAAAATGCTATTTCTAACAGAAACAGACTCACAGAATTTGAGAACAAACTTACGATTGCTGGAAGGAAAGAACAGTTTAGGAGTTTGAGATGGAGACATGTACATACTGATATATTTAAAATGGACAACCAATAAGGACCTACTGTACATCACAGGGAGCTCTGCTCAATGCTATGTGGCAGCGTGGATGGGAGGGGAGTATAGGAGAGAACAGATACATGTATAAGAATGGTTGAGCCCCTTCGCTGTTCACCTGAAACTATCACAAACATTGTTAATCAGCTAAACCCCAATACAAAAATAAAAGTTGTTCAGTAGCTAAGTCATGTCCAACTCTTTGTGATCTCGTGGACTGTAGGTCGCCAGGCTCCTCTGTCCACAGGATTTTCCAGGCAAGAATACTGGAGTGGGTTGCCATTTTCTTCTCCAGGGTATCATCCTGGAGGATTGAATTCGGCAGGAGGATTCTTTACCACTGAGCTACCAGGGAAGCCCAAGAGATTTATTTCTGTTTCAAGGGCTTTGCTGGTCCTTTGGTTTGGAACTCTCTTCAGTCCACAGTTTCATGCGGCTGTTTTCTTTTCATCATTCAGGTGTCAACTCAAGTGTCACCTCTTTTGTCGTTCTCTGCTATTGCTGCTGCTAAGTCACATCAGTCGTGTCCAACTCTGTGCGACCCCAGAGACAGAAGCCCACCAGGCTCCCGTCCCTGGGATTCTCCAGGCAAGAATACTGGAGTAGGTTGCCATTTCCTTCTCCAGTGCATGAAAGGGAAAAATGAAAGTGAAGTCACTCAGTCGTGTCCGGCTCTTAGCGACCCCATGGACTGTAGCCTACCAGGCTCCTCCATCCATGGGATTTCCCAGGCAAGAGTACTGGAGTGGGGTGCCATTGCCTTCTCCATTGTCTTTCTCTAGATATTGTCTTATAATGATTCCTGTAGCTTTGTCTCCATTAGTATCTTTCTTTCTCTCTGTCCTCACTGCCAATGTGCTCATCATTTCCCCCATCACAACATAGTGGTCTCTCTGCCTTCCTATCCCCTTCTCCCACAATGTTATCTCCAGACCACTGCTGGAATGATCTTTCTAAAACTCAAGTCTAATAGGCATCTTCCGCTTTTAAATCCTCCAATACCTCCACATGGACTTTCAAATATCACCATGATGTAAAGCTTAGCCTGTTCCCACACCTCCCCCATGCCATCCTCCAATCACCTGAACTAATTATAGTTTCTTAAAGGAGTCAGGTGCTCACACGTCAGTGCCTCTGCATGTACTTTGCCTTATCTGATATAACCTGCTCCTCCAAAAAATGTTTCCCTCAAAGCTCTGTTTAGCATGAACTTCCTTTAGGAAGTCTTCCCAAATCACCTTTTCCCCCATCTTCTCTCTCTCATAATTCACTGTTCTTAACTGTCTTCCCTATTGGACTGAGTTCTCTATGGGCAAGGCCTAAGATTGTTCCCATACGATATGGAATAAAGTATGTCAGTCTGTTTGGGCTGCTTTGACGTGATACCACAGAATGGGTGGCTCAAAGAACAGAAATTTATTTTTCACAGTTCTGCAGGCTGGGAAGTCCAAGATCAACGTGGCAGTTGATGTGGTATCAGTTGAAACATGCTTTCTGCCATATTCTGTGCTGTGTCCCCACATGGAGGAAGGGGACAAGGAAGCTTTCTGGGACCTCTTAATAGGATACTAATCCTAGTAGCTAGTCACCTCCAAAGGCCCATTTCCAAACATCATCACCTTTAAAATTAGGCTTCAATATATGAATTTGGGAGGAGGGGCATGAACATTCAGTCTGTGACTCGGTACTTGGCATATAGTAAGTTCTCCACAGGGGTCTTCCCAGATGACTCAGTGGTAAAGAATCTGCCTGTCAATGCAGGAGACACAGGAGATACGGATCCCTGGGTCAGGAAGATCCCCAGGAGAAGGGAATGGCAACTCACTCCAGTATTCTTGCCTGGAAAATTCCATGGACAGAGGAGCCTGGTGGGGTACAGTCCACGGAGTTGCAAACAGCTGGACACGACTTAGCAACTGAGCACAAGTTCTCCATAAAGGTATGGTGTAGGGAATAGAATTAGATCAACCTCAGGTTGGAAAAGATCCTGGAAAACATAAAGCCCAAACTCTAAGCCACTATATATGTTCCTGAGCTAGGATCACTCCAGCCTCTGTTTGGACCCTGACAGAGAAGGGCAGCAATGATCTCCCAAGGCAGCCCATCCCTGTCCTTGAGCTTATGCAAAGGAACCCCCTCTTAATGGAGCTGCAAGACTGTCCATCAAGTGTTCAAAGATAAGCACTCCTGGATTTAACCTCTTCTCCAAGCTGACACCCTTATTTCTTCTATCACGTCCTTGTAACTTTTTTTAAGGCTAAACCCTATTTATTCTGGACAATTTTATTGGGAACCACTCCTTTTTGGCCACTTTAAAGGGAGTGCCCATTTCAAAAACCAGGACTGAGGGTAAAAGTGGGACCAGTCTGAACCTCGTTTGGGACCTTGAATTCTGGTTACAGCAGGCCCTAGCTAGCTCCGTGCCCTCCTCTCCTGAGACTGGGGAGCCACGGGTGGTTCTTAGGTAGAGAGCCCATGTGAGCAAAGCTAGTCTTTGGAACGTACTGCAGCAGGACTTGGAAGAGCAGCCCGAGTGAGCAGGGATGTCTGAGAAGGGGAACAAGGAGGAGCTCTACTTTCCTATCATGGGAGGTACAGAGATTCTGACTTCGGTGACCATCAGTTCAGTTCAGTAGCTCACTCATGTCCAACTCTTTGTGACCCCATGGACTGCAGCACGCCAGGCCTCCCTGTCCATCACCAACTCCCTGAGTCCACCCAAACCCATGTCCATTGAGTCGATGATACCATCCAGCCACCTCACCCTCTGTCGTCCCCTTCTCCTCCTGCCTTCAATCTTTCCCAGCATCAGAGTCTTTTCCAGTGAGTCAGCTCTTCGCATGAGGTGGCCAAAGTATTGGAGTTTCAGCTTCAACATCAGTCCTTCCAATGAACACCCAGGACTGATCTCCATTAGGATGGACTGGTTGGATCTCCTTGCAGTCCAAGGGACTCTCAAGAGTCTTCTTCAACACCACAGTTCAAAAGCATCAATTCTTCAGTGCTCAGCTTCCTTTATAGTCCAACTCTCACATCCATACATGACTACTGGAAAAACCACACCCTTGACTAGACGGACCTTTGTTGGCAAAGTAATATCTCTGCTTTTTAATATGCTATCTAGGTTGGTCATAACTTTCCTTCCAAGGAGTAAGCGTTTTTTAATTTCATGGCTGCAGTCATCATCGGCAGTGATTTTGGAGCACTCAAAAATAAAGTCAGCCACTGTTTCCATTGTCTCCCCATCTATCTGCCATGAAGTGATGGGACCGGATGCCATTATCTTAGTTTTCTGAATGTTGAGCTTTAAGCCAACTTTTTCACTCTCCACTTTCACTTTCTTTAGTTCTTCTTCACTTTCTGCCATAAGGGTGGTGTCATCTGCATATCTGAGGTTATTGCTGTTTCTCCCGGCAATCTTGATTCCAGCTTGTGCTTCCTCCAGCCCAGCGTTTCTCATGATGTACTCTGCATATAAGTTAAATAAGCAGGGTGACAATATACAGCCTTGACGTACTCCTTTTCCCATTTGGAACCAGTCTGTTGTTCCATGTCCAGTTCTAACTGTTGCTTCCTGACCTGCATACAGGTTTCTCAAGAGGCAGGTCAGGTGGTCTGGTATTCCCATCCTTTTCAGAATTTTCCACAGTTTATTGTGATCCACACAGTCAAAGGCGTTGGCATAGTCAATAAAGCAGAAATAGATGTTTTTCTGGAACTCTCTTGCTTTTTCGATGATCCAGCAGATGTTGGCAATTTGATCTCTGGTTCCTCTGCCTTTTCTAAAACCAGCTTGAACATCTGAAAGTTCACAGTTCACATATTGCTGAAGCCTGGCTTGGAGAATTTTGAGCATTACTTTACTAGTGTGTGAGATGAGCGCAACTGTGCAGTAGTTTGAGCATTCTTTGGCATTGCCTTTCTTTGGGATTGGAATGAAAACTGACCTTTTCCAGTCCTGTGGCCACTGCTGAGTTTTCCATATTCATTGGCATATTGAGTGTAGCACTTTCACAGCGTCATCTTTCAGGATTTGAAATAGCTCAACTGGAATTTCATCACCTCCACTAGCTTTGTTTGTAGTGATGCTTTCTAAGGCCCACTTGACTTCACATTCCAGGATGTCTGGCTCTAGGTGAGTGATCACACCATCGTGATTGTCTGGGTTATGAAGAACTTTTTTGTACAATTCTTCTGTGTATTCTTGCCACCTCTTCTTAATATCTTCTGCTTCTGTTAGGTCCCTACTATTTCTGTCCTTTTTTGAGCCCATCTTTGCATGAAATGTTCCCTTGGTATCTCTAATTTTCTTGAAGAGATCTCTAGTCTTTCCTATTCTATTGTTTTCCTCTATTTCCCTGCATTGATCGCTGAGGAAGGCTTTCTCATCTCTCCTTGCTATTCTTTGGAACTCTGCATTCAAATGGGTATATCTTTCCCTATACTATAACTGGGGTGAAAAGGAAGTTCGTTATCTCCATCTTCCCAGGATACTCAGCGTGCTGACAGGATGTGCCTGTTCCACATAGTTGTCAGAAAAAGGACTGTTAGAATGCCCAGAACTGTCAAAAAGAATGGAGGCAGCCACTGCATGGCCAAGGGTGACCCCAGGAAGATTACAGATGCTGGCGTCACCTTCTAGAGGGGAAAATGAGAGCTTTACAGAAAAATCAGGAGGTGCTCCTGGGCCAAATACAGAGGCTCCCTGGGCATATCTCTTGACTGACCCCACCACACTTGCCATCTGCTCTCTCAACAATCATGTCATTAGAGGCACCTGTATGACATCATCAAAGAAAGCCCTGCTGAAGGAGAAAGCCCTGCTGAAGGCCGATGGGCTGGACTTCAGCAACCAGGGTCACGGGGAGGATAGCGGTGGGAATGCCAACCCTATATTCCCCCTGAGCTGACCCCCCATACACACCTGCAGCCCTCACCAGAGCCCCTGCTCCCAGAGCTGAGGAGAGGCGTCCACAGCTTCCAACTTTATGTCACGTGATGCTTCTACTTACTGAGCTCACCATCTCTGAGATATCTAAAAGAAGAGCCATGGTGGGGGAGGGGTGGCGGGACTAAAAACTTGGTGCGAACTGTGAGAAAGGCTGTGAATTAGCAAATTATCTCTGCTTCTCCCTCCAGACTCTCATTTTACACCTCTTGGTAGAGGTAGTGATGCTGCACGCATTCTGGTCTCCATCGTAGCAATTAGTGACCTGAGCCTGTCTGGACTGGAAGTTTCAGCATCCTGTTTCCTCAATATGATGACCACCGAGTCTCCCCACCCCACTCCACCCTGACTTCTGCCCACCAGCCCCACAGTGTGGCCTGGGGTCATGCGTCCTCCAGGCATATGTCTTACAGGAAATGGATCCAAACTTCAAGGTGACTCCCCTTTGGGGGAGAAGGTGCTGATACTATTATAAGAAGAAGTGCATTCAAAAGACCAGTGCCCACAGGGTTTCTCTGGGGATGAGCCATCCAAGGGAGACAAACCGTCCACTCCACCCACACTCACCCTTTCTCTGTCCCTTCTGGCAGTTCAAATCTGCTGTGATTGTGGAGAAAGCCTGACTTTTTTGCCTCTTATTTATATTCCTGTTTAGAGGTGCTATTACAGGGGCATGAGGAAACAAGAATCTCTTCCAGGGATATTGTGGAATGAAAATGGAGAATTCACTGTCTTGGGAATTTAGCATTCACTGTAAACCGGGCATGAAGGTACACTACACCTCTTCTGCCCTAGACAGACAAGGGGTGCTGATGCCACCCTGCAAGACATCCAGTAAGAAGACGCCCCGGAACACTCTAGTACATCCACATTTGAAGCAGAAAATCCATCCTGCACTTGACTCCTGCAGTGCCCTTCACTTGTGACAGCAGCCGGAGGCTCAAGCACTCCTACGCCACTTGCTCATCTAGGCCCATGTTTCCAACAATTTCAGAACATTTCCATCTTTTTTGACAAGATTTAAAGATAAGATAGTTGGAGCTTTTCTTTTCTTTTTAATATTTATTTATTTGACTGCATTAGATCTTGGTTGTGGTACACAGGATCTTCGCAGCATCCCACAGGGTCTTGCCTTGCGACGCAAGGGTTCTTTAGTTGTAGCACACAAGCTCCAGAGTTGCAACTCGTGGGCTTAGCTGCTCTGCAGCATGTGGGGTCTTGATTCCCCAACCAGGGATAGAATCTGTGTCCCCTACATTGGAAGGAGTTTTCTTAACCACTGGACCATCAAGAAATTTCTGATGAACTCCTTTCTGGGATTCCTCATCACAAAGCTTAAGAAAAGTTGCGTGTCACGGCAGGAGCCACAGATTCCATAGAAAAGAATTCCCCCTTCATTCTTTTGTTCATTCCTTCCTGCATGAACGTACACTGACATTTCATGTGTACCAAGTACCAGTGTGAGGAGCCAGGATGCAATGGCAAGCAAGATGCTCATGAGCTTAGAGCTCACAATCTAGGGAAGTGCATCTTCTAAGAGCTAAGACCAGGGATAGAACACAGAAGCTCTTGGCTCTGCTGGGATGGTGGCACCAGGTAAGCCCATTCATTTGTGCCTCAGTTTTTCCAATGAGAAAATTAGGCTGCTGATCCCATAGGGGAAAAAAAAAGCTGGTTTCTCTCTCTATGCAGCCTTCCTTCTCATGAGAACACCAGAAGAAACTGCAAGGGGTAACCAGATTACTCTGGGGAAGGTGGAAGGAAAAAAAAAAATAAATGAACATCTATACATATAGATCCTCCTTCCAGGATCAATGAGATGTGCTTCTTTGAGGGCTTCTGCTGTTTAGGGACAGGCAGAAGCTTTACTCTGGTTGAGAGAATTCCACAAGTATACCCCTTTTCCTCCCATTCCTTACACCCCATTCCTTATACCTCAAGCCAAATTAGTGGGGAAGACTTCTATGCATCTTATAAGTATATAAGATAACTAAAAAAAGGGTAGGACAAATTTTGTTAAGAGAAACATGAAACCTAGATGGGAGATGATATAAGGGAGAAGCTCTAGCCATTTTAAATAATAATAGCTCCAACATGTCTGGAATTTTGAATTTTAAGAAGCATAAACATTCTCCACTACAAGTATTACAAAATCCCTAGAAATATTCTGCCTCGGATTATCATCCCCATTTTAAGGATGAGGAGACCAAGCTCAAGAAGGCTGAGTGATCTGCTGTTAGAGCCATAGATAAAAAGCACTAGTGAGACTGGACTTGAATCCAGTCCCCAGCTCCCAAGTTCAATGTTCATTTAGACTCAGCACAGAAAGAACATCCAAACTGCTTGTGAGAAACCGAGGATAAAAACAGAGGCCTTAGAAACCCAAACAAATGCCTTGATTTCCAAAAAGAAGATTCTAGAATGGTAACAAGGAAGCTCATTGCCAACCCCAGAGGAATTCAGCATTATACTGGTAAATAGTTTGTGAGCAATGAGAAACTGAGATGATCAAATGCGGCATGGAAAGCTTAGGTCAGCTCCAGGCAGAGGTGGGCAGGGCTCAGTAAGCGTGAGGACTCTTCCTATCACTACCATCATTGCTTCTCATTAATATAATTAGGAATTAGCATGGGACTGCTTGGAACACATTGAATTAAGCTAACCCTGTTTCTTTTTTTAATGGGTTGTTGGATGAATAAATCAGGAAAATGCTGAAGATCTGGTATCCCTGTATTTCAGTATGCCCTCTGACAAAATCTCTTATTACGCTATCAGAATAATGGGGAATACCACTGGGCAAGTTCCTGATATTTGAAAAACCTTGCCTAAGTTATACTGATCAGTGAATAAAATATCGACTTTACTATTTCAAGCCTATGAGACCTTAGGTAACTTATTTAACCTTTCTGTGGTTCCACATCCTCATCAGAAAAATATTATCATTAAACAATAGCAACCAACTCAGAAGACCAGCGAGGGTTGACGAGATGAACAGAGAAGTAACAGCTAGGCAGCAAACATTAGCTATTAATGTAATTATATTATTAACTTAAACCTACAGAGAGGTCTCTAGAGGTGTGCTACTATGTTCTATCATCATTATTTCTGTCCATTTCGACATATTCATCAACAGCACAAAAAGTAGAAAAGTAAAGGACAATGATGGATGTTCATATGTGAAAGATCTGAGAATGACATTCAGCCAACAGTGCGATAAGGGGGCTAAAAAGTAAATCCCTACTGCGTGCACTGACATGTGGTACCATCCGCAAGCTGGCTACATGGGTCAGACCAGTGAAGTACGATGTTCAGTTCTGGGTGTCACATTTTAAGAGCAATACTGGGAAACACAGGGGATGCAGGTAGCACAGGGGGTCATGAAACGTCAGGTGAGAAGTAGGTGAGAAAAGCATGAACGTTTTGTTTGGTAGCAAGTGGCTATCACTTGGATAAAGACTTATACTGTGCTTCTTCTTGGCCTAACTTGGGCCAGTGGATCAAATTAGAAGGAGCCAGGTTTTACCAAGACAGACAGACTGAAAGGAATGAAGGAAGAGAGAGAGGGCGGATGAGTATGGGGTGGGGTACCTAGGAGCTGACCAACAATAGAAAAGTATGCCCTGCCAGTAGTGAGCGCTTCATCATAGGGAGAGTCCAAGTAGGGGCTTAGTGATCAGAAATCAGAGATGTGAAGAGTCTGATCAACTAGATAATCTGAAAGACCATTTTCAATTCTCAGAGGCTACGACCTCACCCCCTCTGCTCTGCTCAGAGCTCTCTTCCACACATCCCTTCTTCCATCAAAGTCACTGTGGAGGTCCTAGTCCCAGGAACACAGGCCAAAATCTGGCCTGTGAGATGCACATTCAGTAGTGACGGATTCAGCCAGCTGAACTGGCTGGCCTGTATGGAGATTTTGACACTGCAGCAAGTGACCCTCTGGAATCCCAAATGAATTGTGGAGAGCATCAGAGACTGGGCTTCAAGCAGGCTGCGCTGGAGACCTCAGCCACACAGGCCAAATACTGCAACACTACCTCCCCTCCACCACCCACCGTCACCATAGCAACGACAGAGGCTGACTACCTCGCAAGGCATTTCAATTCAGGCAGAGTGAGGCCCAGTTTTTCCTGCAATTTCCCAAAGTAGTGAGCCCCAAGGGAACCCAGGGAGGAGGACTGGAGAGGGAGAGAGTTTCTCCCATCCTTCCCCAACAGGCTGCCCTGAGGCCACCTGGAGACACAGCCCGTCATCCATAGCCTGACCTTGGCATCCTCTTACTCTAACCAGAAAAATGGGAGAGAGAGCCACTGGGAATTTCCTTATTTTTAGCAGCACAATCACTTAGCAACCTAAACGTCCCATTCTTCCCCACCCCTCCAGAAGCCCAGAGAAATAAATACAGTATTGAGGACTCCAGCACTTGGCTCTGATACAGCATGAGGATGTAATAATAATAATACTTTCTATTTATATAGAAATAAGCTTGCCTTCCAAGGAGCTCAGAGAGTCTTGATAAATTTCAGGCACTAATCCCTCACACCCAGCCCCCTCTGTCTCTCAGCGCAAACTTCCCAAGGGTGACTGTTCCCTGCTCTTTCATGAAGCCTAGAACGAGAAGGGACTTTATGTATGGACTCTAAGACATGGAACAATAACAATCCACTCCAGGGGGCAGGAGCCCTGTATATTACTGCCTGCTACAAAAAAAAAAAAAGGCATTTATCTCTAGCGAGGAAGCAGAGAAAGGTCAGTGTTTCTCCAGGAAATGCCAGCAGTGATTTCTTTCCTCACATTTCACCCTGTTAACGATTTGCTTCTTCTGGAAACTCCTCCCTGTGATGGTTCCCACTAATCTGTCTCCCACTGCCTGCCTGCTTCTCCTTTTGCCTTCCATCTTTCCCAGCATCAAGATCTTCTACAAAAGGAGAAGAGGGTGGCAGAGGATGAGATGGTTAGATAGCATCACCAACTCAATGAACATGAATCTGAGCAAACTCCCGGAGATAGTGAGGGACAGGGAAGCCTGATGCGCTGCAAAGAGTCGGACATGACTTAGCCACTGAACAACCCTGCCTGCTGCCTCTCAGCCTCCCTTCTGGGTCACCCATGTCTTCAGCACCTGTTTAATGCAGGGTCCTCTGGAATTCATCCTCAGCCATCTTCTCTCTCTGCTGCTTTCCTAGGATAATCTGACTCATTTCTATGGTTACAAATGTCGTCCACACACTGCTGAACTGCAGATGTCCACACCGAGCCTGAGCTGACCTCCAGCCTTTCGACCATAGTCCCACACCCAAGGGTCCAAAAGGCATATCCAACCCAACAAAGACAGAGTCATCCTCATCTCCCCACTCTGACGGCTCTGCATTCAGGGTGTTACCTCTCAGGGAAGGAACCCCCACACCCCTGCCAAACACAGGGCTCGTTTTTGCTTATTTCCTCTCTCTCATAACCCCAATTTAAAGATCTGTAAATTACACCTGTCCCCTTCTGGTCTCACTGACACAGTTCAGATCCATACTTCCATTTTGTTCTAGACAGTGACACACGTAAAGAATGGCTCCCTAACTGGTCCTCTGGGCTCGAGTCTTAGTATTCCTCCCTAACCATCACCACCCACTCGCACCATGACAAGAATCTGAGCCTTGGAGAGTTGGAAGTGTTTTCTACTCAGGAATTCTCTTTCTCTCTCTTGCTTTAAACCCTTTAATGACCCTCTCCTGCCTTCTTAATAAAATCCCAACGTGTTATCACAGCACACAAGACCCTAATGTTCCCACCTGCCTGTAGGGCTACCTCAGGAACCAGCATGCTCGCCCTGCCTACTGCCCAGTCCCTACCCACCGCATGAACACTACTGTCCAAATACAGCAGGCTTGCTCCCCAGATAAGGCAATGGCACCCCACTCCAGTACTCTTGCCTGGAAAATCCCACGGACGGAGGAGCCTGGTAGGCTGCAGTCCATGGGGTCACGAAGACTCAGGTACAACTGAGCGACTTTACTTTCACTTTTCACTTTGCATTGGAGAAGGAAATGGCAACCCACTCCAGTGTTCTTGCCTGGAGAATCCCTGGGAGGGTGGAGCCTGGTGTGCTGCAGTCCATGGGGTCGCAAAGAGATGGACTCAACTTAGCGACTGAACAACAACAATACACTATGTACCTTGAATGAAAGCATCATTTATGTGCAGAGTGAATTCAAGAGAGCCTATAACTGCCTTTCCTCTGGACCCTGTATTTCTACGAATGCAAATTCAGGTAACATTCCTTAAAACAGAAAACACCAGTGTTTTTCATGTGCACTGCTGGAAAGCCATAGCTCTGCTACCTGGTACTTAAGCTTTTCAATTATGAAATCCAAATTCAGGACTTTACAATTCTCCCTTTCCATGTCATTTATGTAGGACTTCGGAGCTACATTATTCAGGATATTTGGAAATCGAATTATTAGTATCTACTCCCTTTGCCCACCAGAAGATACACGTCCAGTCTAGCCCCACGCTTCTCCACTCACCAACAGTTCCTTCTGCTGAGACCCCTTGCTCCAGCAAGAATGATGGGAACCCAAGGGTAATTCCTCCTCTTTCCTCCTCCCTCTTGGGCAGATTCACTCCCCAGAAGTTTCTGGAAAGCTCTACAGTTGAGGCAATATCATTATAAGGGAAAAGATAGGTGAATGTAGAAGCAGCCGGGCGGCGAGCTGTTGGAATAATGTCTACACCTCCCACCCTGATGCTGGGCAGCTTGATCCTGCCTCTCATTCTTTTATGTGTTCCTCTTTCCAGAGGAAGGAAGTATCCTGAATCAGAAGCAAATACCACTCGCCGCTCTCCCTTCAGCCCTTCTTCCTTCCCTTCTCCCCAGCCCCTCTGTGATCCCCTGCATGCCTATTCTAATCCATTCACCTCTATTCCTTCTTCACGCCCTCAAAGCACAAGACCATGCAGTGGTGTGACATTTCTGCTAGCAACGTGACAGGGCTACCTTGTCAGGGAAATGGAGACCTGACAGCCAGGGCAGGGGTCCGAGAGTACAAGCTCTCTCCCACCCCCACCCCTGGGACTCTGGGCCGGCTCTGCTTCTCTGGACCTCCATTTCTGCATCTGTAAAGTAATGCTAGACCTTCCAGTCCTCAGGGTTGGAATCCTCTTTCTACCCCGCTTTCCCTTTCTGTTTCTCCCAGACACACCTCTCCTTTCCAGACCATGGCCATGTGGGTGCTTGGAAAATGCTGCCTGTGCCCTGTTACCTGGGAACTTGTTTTATTCTCGGTGCCACAGAGTAAACAATAAAAATGTCATCTCTTCATTGTCTGGGCTGATAGAGGAAGAGACTTAGCCAACTCATCATGATGGATAAAACCAAAGTAATTTATTGTGTATTTGACTTTGAGAGGTGGTTAGAGACACGCTCAGAGACATACAACTACCTCTGCCCATCTGGAAATCAGCCCAAACCTTCCCAGACTGGCCTGCATCCCAGCCTGGGATTTGGCTGTGGTGTGGGAAGAGGAGCTGGGCTGTGCAGAAAGACCACAAGTGGATAAGATGGTGTTAATTGTGCAATTATTCATAATATTCACCAACCATGTGTGGGGCATAACTTCCTAATGTCCCTGGGCACAGAGAATCCAGGAGAAGGTAGGGCTTTTTCATAGTTATCCCCATGTTTTGAGCCGCAATCAAGACACTAATCAGATGCCAGGAGAACACGGGGTAGGGGGCTACCTGATCCTAATCAGGTGGTTCTGCGAAGCCTCAGATGAAGAGTTGAGGCAAAGCCAACGGTGATGCGGGGACCCCTCACAACTAATAGCCTCAATATGAACCTTGATTGGAATTGTCCGTGAACCCAGTGAATCCCCAAATAGAGACTGCGTTCCGCTCCATGCATGGAACTGTGTGAAATGTTCAGGCGACAAAAGATATTTAAGGCAATTTTGACTTCCAGGCATAAAGTAATTAGTGAATAAGGCAGTGTTATATTCTGATATAAAAAAGGGCTCAATGTGTGGAACTGACAATATGAAGGAGATCAGGCTATAATAAAGTGCTAATTGCATGGAAAAGGCAGTGAATAAGAAATCCTCCACAAACATTGTTATTTACTTCCACTGCATCTCTGCGGCTGTCGATAACAACATCCCAGTGAGCTGTGGGTGAGAACATTTCATCTCCATCTGTAGGCGGGCAGCGTGTGCTGGACCAGGAAGGGGAGGCCTGGTCCTCGAATAACCTGGTGTGCATCACAGGCAGGTTACTTCCCCTCTCGAGATCTTGGGAAAGGAGCAGGACTCAAGGCTCTCTGAAGTCCCTTCCAGTTTGAATGAAGTGTGGTTTTGAATGCAGAGGAGCCAGATGACGTCATGGTGGGAGGTGCTGAGGAGAGACTGGAAGGATGCAGAGGAGATGAAGGAGGAGGGATGACAGAAGAGATTTCTGATGTGGGCAGATGCTGGGCGGGGCTGTGATGGTCAAGTGTGCTGAAGAGAACAGGGTTGAGCAGGTGGCAATGATGCACGGGCAGGGGTGGGAACAGCATCACCAACTGAGAAAGGCTTCATGGGTCACGCAGAAGAGGTCAAGTCAGACCTGGGATGACAAGGGAGTGCCTTGCCATGGAAGGAGATGTAGAGAGACTCTCGTGGTGGTCAACAGACTGATTCTTGGGACAAAATGAAGGCAAGGAGCCAACCAAGGAGTGGTTAAATCACCCACGATATTGAGATGAGGAGGATGTGGGCTGCTGTCTTGGAGGATGACATTGAAGGGAGGAATAGATCACATATTTTGAAAGGACAGATAAAATTTGGGAAATTCAGGTATGAAGGATACAGAAAAGGGATGAGTCCTATACCTACCTCACCACCTTGGACCCTAGGTGAACACTTGACTCCAAATCCCCGGAGTTTGAAAGAGACGAACACCTAGGCCCAGAGCATCTCACACGCTACAAGATGGGCCATGGGCAGGAAGAGGCAGAATAGGAGTTGAGTGTGCACTGACCATGCAGACTCCTTCCTATGGTGAAGAAGCCCTGTTTAACTTTGCATCTCCCATGGGAGCTGGCACGGTGCTTGGCCAGGAACAACAATCAGCACTAATCTGTTCACTGAGAGCCACTCTGAACCTTAAATAATCCCCCACGTAACCTTAGAAGCCTCTGCTGCTGCTGCTGCTAAGAGGCATCAAACCCAGAGGAGCACAGATCTGGGAGGGGGCAATTTGAGATAGAAAACAGAGGGCACAGCCCTAGCAGGACTGATGTGGGCAGACCAAGGGCAGCAGGAAATTGGGAGGGAGAGGAGGAGAGTGGTAGATGATAGGTTTTGCAGCAACTATCAGATTATAAATCAGCCATCTTCCACACGCCCTAACTGATTCTCATCACCCCAACGAGGCAGACAGAGAAGAGCTCTGCCTGCTTTCAGAGAAGAGGACAGAGGTTTGGGGAAAGAAGAAGCTGGCAAGAGCCCAAGTCTCTTCATTCTCAGGCCAGAACGCTCTGCCAGATCTCTCTCCTCCTTGGGCATGGCACACGCTGGCCGGCTTCCTGACTGGCCCGAGACCGCTTTAAAACTTGATGACTTGGCATTCATCCCCTTGCAAACCAAGCTCTGCGTCTGCTGGATGTAGCCTCTACATTAACCAAAGTGTTAAAGGCCAGCAGGCTGCCTCCCATCACTCGCATCCTTCCCCCAGAGCCCCAGCTCCCCTTTCCATGAGGCTGGCCATCCCAGCACCCCTCCCCAACCCCCTCCCACAGCCCAAGACAGAGGTTCAGAGCTCAGGGCCCCACTCCCCTGCAGGCGGCCAGCCTAAAGTCCTATCTGATGACCTCCTCTGCACCTCTGTGCCCAGCCACGTAAAAGGGGAGCCAGGGAACAAATCCACCTGATGAAAAGAGCAAAGAAAGAAATTAGACCTGGTGGGGTGGGGGTGGGGGGGTGTTGCTGTGTGGCCTGAGGTAACCTTTGACAAAGAAACAAACATTAACATTCCTCTCTCCTGGAGACAGTGGGGAAAGGCAGGGGTCTTAAAACCTAGGAGAGAAATGAAAAAAGAAGAAAAAAAAAAATGACAACTATTGTGATCCAAATATGGCATCCTCCCAAACTCCCGGAACAGATGTCTCCTGGGACCAAGCTGGCAGGCTGCGGTTTCCTCATTCCTCCTGTTTCCTGCTCTGTCAGTAGAAATTCTATCCTGGGGCTTCTAGAGTTCCTGTGTCCTGCCTTGATGGCGCCCCTGTGGAGCCAGGGGACCCTCCCTGCAAAGGGGGTGCTGTGGGAGGAGACCAGACCGGCAGGGCAGGGCCCACCAGAGTGCTTCCAAGCTGACAGCCTCCATCACCTATGGCCCCACAGGAAACATGGAGCCCAATCTAAAATTCCAAAGATGATAAAGTACTCTGGAAAATTTCTTATGATGAAATATTTCAGATATTCAGAACATAAAACAATGTACATAGTCATACAAAGTCCCATATTTAACAGGGGTTACCATTTGCTGATATTTGCTTCAAATCATTATTTTTTAAAGACACAAACATTTCAAATACAGACCAAACTCCATCCCACCCCATTTTCTCCCCCACCTCCCTAGAGTAATGACCATCTGGAATTGCTCATCATCAGTCACATGCAGATTTATATACTTTCCCAATATATATAGTTTAGGTGCTTTTCTAGCGCAAATGTTTTCAATGGGGTCCATGAACCACCTGCAACAGGGTTATCTGGGTACTTCCTTCACATCCACTAGCACGTGAAATGTGAATGCTGCTGCTGCTTGCTAAGTCACTTCAGTCGTGAATGCTAGCATTCTCCATTTGCTCAGGGTTAAGGCCAAAGTTCAGCTTTTCAAACAAGAGCCCCAGGTGATTTTAATGCACACCAAAGCCTCAAGAGCCACTCTTCTAGCTTAGAACTTTAAGCTTTTCTAAAAGTGCAAAACAAGTAACAACGACTGAAACCAAACAACCCCAAGAAGGGTAACCCATGAAATTGTTGTCATCTACTGCCCCATGCTAAAGCTGAAACTCCAAAATTTTAGCTACCTGATGTGAAGAATGGACTCATTGGAAAAGACCCTAATGCTGGGCAAGATTGAAGGCAGGAAGGACAAGGGGACAACAGAGGATGAGATGGTTGGATGGCATCAGCGACTCAATGGACATGAGTTTGAGCAAGCTCTGGGAGTCGGTGATAGACAGGGAAGCCTGGTGTGCTGCAGTCCATAAGCGACTGAACTATCTAACTACCTAACTACTGCCCCATCCATTAGTTTTCTGAGAAAAGGAGAAAAGAAGAGAAGCAAAAGGCAAAGGAGAAAAGGAAAGATAAGCCCATCTGAATGCAGAGTTCCAAAGAATAACAAGGGGAGATAAGAAAGCCTTCTTAAGTGAACAATGCAAAGAAATAGAGGAAAACAAAAAAATAGGAACAGCGAGAGATCTCTTCAAGAAAATTAGAGACATCAAGGGAACATTTCATGCAAAGATGGGCACAATAAAGGACAGAAACAATATGGACCTAACAGAAGCAGAAGATATTAAGAAAAAGGTGGCAAGAATATACAGAAGAACTATACAAAAAAGGTCTTTGGGTTGACCTGGACAACCACAACGGTATGCTCACTCACCTAGAGCCCAACATCCTGGTGGGTCTTAGGAAGTATTGCTACAAACAAAGCTAATGGATGTGATGGAATTCCAGCTGAGCTACTTCAAATCCTAAAAGATGATGCTGTTAAAGTGCTGCACACAATATGCCAGCAAATTTGGAAAACTCAGCAGTGGCCACAGGACTGGAAAAGGTCAGTTTTCACTCCAATCCCAAAGATGGGCAATACCAAAGAACGTTCAAACTACTGCACAATTGCGCTCACTTCACATGCTAGCAAAGTAATGCTCAAAATTCTGCAAGCTAGGCTTCAACAGTACATGAACCAAGAACTTCCAGATGTACAAGCTAGATTTAGAAAAGGCAGAGGAACCAGAGATCAAATTGCCAACATCCGTCGGATCATCGAAAAAGCAAGAGAATTCCAGGAAAATACCTGCTTCATTGACTATGCTAAAGCCTTTAACTGTATGGAGCACAACAAACTGGAAAATTTTCAAGAGATGGGAATACCAGACCACCTTACCTGCCTCCTGAGAAATCTGTATGCAGGACAAGAAGCAACAGTTAGAACCGGACATGGAACAACAGATTGGTTGCAAATTGGGAAGGGAGTTCGTCAAGGCTGTTTATTGTCACCCTGCTTATTTAACTTATATGCAGAGTACATCATGCTAAATGCCAGGAGCATTTAGCACCAATGGATGAAGCACCAACTGGAATCAGGATTGCCAGAAGAAATATCAATAACCTCAGATATGCAGATGACACTACCCCTATGGCAGAAAGCGAAGAGGAACTAAAGAGCCTCTTGATGAAGGTGAAAGAGGAGAGTGAAAAAGCTGGCTTAAAACTCCACATTCAAAAAACTAAGATCATGGCATCCAGTCACATCACTTCATGGCAAATAGATGGGGAAAAGAAGGAAACAGTGACAGACTTTATTTTCTTGGGCTCCCAAATCACTGTGGATGGTGACTGTAGCCATGAAATTCAAAGATGCTTGCTCCTTGGAAGAAAAGCTATGACAAACCTAGACAGTGTATTAAAAAGCAGAGACATCACTTTGCTGACTAAGGTCCATATAGTCAAAGCTATGGTTTTTCCAGTAGTCATGTATGGATGTGAGAGTTGACCAATTAAGAAGGCTGAGCGCCAAAGAATTATGCCTTTGAACTGTGTTGTTGGAGAAGACTCTTGAGAGTCCCTTGGACTGCAAGGAGATCAAACCAGTCAATCCTAAAGGAAATCAACCCTGAATATACTTTGGAAGGACTGGTGCTGAAGCAGAAACTCCAATACTTTGGCCACCTGACGTGAAGAGCTGACTCAATGGAAAAGACCTGATGCTGGGAAAGATTGAAGGCAGGAGGAGAAGGGGGTGACACAGGATGAGATGGTTGGGTGGCATCACCAGCTCGATGGACATGAGTTTGAGCAAACTCTGCAAAATAATGAAGAACAGGGAAACGTGGCATGCTTCAGTCCATAGGGTGGCCAAGAGTCAGACACAACCGAGTGACTGAACAACAACACTGCCCCATGTGACATTTCAAACTTTCTCCAATCTGTCTGGGGTCATCCTGCTGTTTCCCCATCACTTCCACAGCTTACTCAGAGCCACAATGAAACAACAGTAGCATTTATTATCTTTATGGGGGGAAGGAGGAAGAGTAGAGCAGTAAAGGGGCATGTATATCTAATGTCCCCTCTGTATCAGCCCACCACTGCCTCTATCTGTAGCACCTTATAAATTATGATAGACTTACAATATATGCCATTATTGGATATCTGTATTTTTATTGGTATCTTAATTTAGAAGCTATGTACATTCTTTCTCACAGTTATAATTTGCAATCACAAAAGTCACCCACTTAAAGTATACAAGTCAGTGGTTTTTAGTGTGGCCACCGAGTCGTCCAACCAACATGTATGCTCAGTCGCTCAGTCATATCTGACTTTTTATGACACCGCTGACTGTAGTCTGCCAGGCTCCTCTGTCCATGGAATTTTCCAGACCAGAATACTGGAGTGGGTTGCCATTCCCTTCTCCAGGGCATCTTCCCAACCCAGGGATTTAACCCACATCTCCTGCATTGGCAGGCAGATTCTTTATCACCAAGCCACCCGGCAAGCCAACCAATAGCACTATCTAGCTCCAGGACATGTTCATCATTGCAAAAAAATATTCCATACCCACTAGCAGCCTCTCCCCACCCTCCTCCCATCCACTTTTGGTAACCACTATTCTACTTTCTATTTCTATGGACTTACCTATTCTGAACTTCTCATCTAACAATACATGGCCTTTTTATGAAGGACTTCTTACACCTAGCATAATATTTTCAAGGGTCGTCCATGCTGTAGCATGAATCTGTACTTCATTCCTTTTCATAGTTCAACAGTATTCCATTGTGTAATAGATCATGTTTTGTTTACCCATTCATCAGCTCTTGGACACTTGGGTGATGACCATTTTTACTATAATGAATAATGCTGTTACAGGCATTCATGTACCGTTTTGTGTATGACACACATCTTCATTTCTCTTAAGAATATATCTAGAGGTGACACAGCTGGATCATATGGTAACTTTATTTTGAGGCATTGACATGTTGTTCTCCAAACTGGTTATACCATTTTACATCCCTACCAGCAATGTTTCAGGGCACTAATTTATCCATATTCCTGTCCAACATTTGTCACTGTCTTCTTTTTATTATAACCCTCTATTGGGTGTAAAGAGTATCTCATTGTGGTTGTGATTTGCATTTACTTAATGGCTAATAATGTCAAACATTCTTTCCTATGTTCACTGGCCATTTCCATACTCTTTCTCTAAGGCTTTTAGTAAGGAGCCTGGAATCCACTGTTTACAGTGGTTCTCAAAGTATGGTCTCTTCCCTCCCCTGACACAGACACACACACCACATACACTGCCCACCCCCTCCCCCACCAACAGTATCACCATCACCAGAGGTCTTATCAGAAAAGCAAATTTTCAGGCCCTATCCCAGGTCACCTGAATCAGAAATTCTAAAAGTAGGGCCCAGAAATCTATGTTTCAACAAGCTCTCCAAGTGACTCCAAATTCTCTTAAGTACAGGCTTTTGTCTAAGAATCAATGGCATAACATACTATTTCTTACAGGGTGTTTTCACAGCATTCTACCAAGTAATATTTGATCAAGTAATTTCTTGGCAATACACATTTGAGAAATGTTGGGCTATACAAAAAATTCTTTACTCAGAACTTCTCAGATCTTTTAATACATGAGCACTGTAAACCTCCAAAAGGGATCCACAGTGCGTAGCATTTCAAAAACTTATATGAGCATCAGATCCCTTTTATATGGAACATATGGTAGGACTAGTGTTCCATAGAAGTTATTGATACTTTGGCAAGTGTTACTTTTTAAGTATTCTGTAAAAAGAAAGTAAAAGAATGGACCACTATTTTATCAAATCACATCTGTTGTTAACAATATCCGTTAAACGAGTTCTTTACAGTTCTTAGTTCTGCTTCATTTGTCTCCTACTGCACAGCAAAACTAGGTGGCTTTCAACATCAACATGTATTATCTTGCACAGTGGGTGGGGAATCTGAGAGTGGCTGAGCTGCCTGGTTCTGGAGCAGGATCTCTCATGGTCTTGCAGTCAAGATGTCAGCAAGGACTGCAGTTAGGGTTTCCAAGATGGCTCATTCACCAGACTTTGACCACATGACTTCCAGAGGGCTCATTGAGGGTCCTCATAATATGGCAGCTGGCTGCCCCCAGAGCAAGTCATCCAAGACAGCAAGGCAGAAGTGGCAGAGTCTTTTATAACTGAGCCTCAAAAGGTACACTCTCCAGTCTGCCGTGTTCTCTTGGTCACAAAGACCAACCCTGACACAACCCTAGGAAACGACCATGCAAGCAGATGAGGACCAGGATGTGAGGCTTTCTCTGATAGTAAGTGACTGGGCTGCAATTGACCCCAGGCAGTCCAGGGTCCAGGCTGCTGAGTCCTCCTGCCTCTGTTAATTTTACTAAACAAACATGCTCTCTGTTCTCTGATATTCCTTTAAGAATGGGTAACTCAAAAAGATCAGCCTTTGCAGGTCAGAACTCAGCATGGGCTCCTCTGCTTGGCGTTAGTGTGTCCATACACTTTTGCAGCTGCTGCTAAGCACTGCAGCTTGCCCAGACACTGAGCTTTTCAGAACACAGGACTGGAACTGTTCATTAGCTAATTAGCCTGTTCTTAACTAATCTGGGAGATGAGCATCAATTTACTTCTGTTTATGCTCTCAACAATCCTGCTACTACTAAACTAGAAATCATGCTCCTCTCCCCCTTTCTTTTTTCCTTCACTGTCCACCTAACTAACTGGGAGATCATAGTTCCTCCAACCTCTAGCTTCTAAAATCCTATTCCTTAGAAAGTCCTTCCATCTTTTTTTTTTAGGTGTATCTTTAATTATTATTATGGCAATAGAATGTAAAATATAAAACCTCAGCTCCTTTGAAAATGAAATGTATGATATTTTTGACTAAAATCATGTTAAATCCTAGGATCCTTAGGACCTTAAAAACATTCCTGAAATATTTGCCTGCCTTCCTAAACTCTCCCTCTTTTCATATCTGCCACTCATTCATTCGCTTGTTCAATATTCATCAAATATTGCTGAATGTCTTCTAAGTCCTAAATGCACAAGGAATAAAAATGATTCTATAAAAGATCATGTAACACACAGTGTGCCACAGAGTATGGAGACCACAGTGGTAAACAGGAAATCAGATGAGACTATAGGAAATCCCTGAAGATGAAGCATCCAATCAAAGACCTCTGATGTTTATGTGCATGTGTGTGTATTAGCCACTCACTCGTGTCCAACTCTTTGCAACCCCATGGACTGTAGCCTAGCAGGCTCCTCTATCCATGGGATTCTCCAGGCAAGAATACTGGAGTGAATAGCTGTTCCCTTCTCCAGGGGATCTTCCTGACTCAAGGATCAAACCCAGGTCTCCCCCATTGCAGGCAGATTCTTTACCATCTGAGCTACCAGGGAAGACTGTGTATGTGCATAATTATGACCAACTCCACAAGGCATATAGGAAACATATTTACATTAATGTGGGCTTTGTGAAGATCCTCCATTTCCCTCATCATAAACAGTCCCTAACTGTGTATTGTGTCACCAGCACACAACAGGACATCATAACCATACAGCAGGTACTCACTGGGTATCTGTTGGTGATCATCATAGAGAGGATGGAGGCCAGAGACTAAACAGACAACATTTATATGTGTTGTAAGACTCGGGATCTGAAATCAGAAGTCCTGGTTTCCACTTTTACCTCTGTCCTATTTTAACTTAGGACCCCTGGTCAAATAAGACAGTTTCACCACATACCACTTCTTATATATGGCAACTAAGAGCAAAGTCTAAGGTCCCCATCTGTCTTCTATGGAGAAAAGGTAAATTTTAACAGGAGCTTTATCCATTAAGTAATGTAATGGTTTTATGTCTAATATTCAGAGGTTATTGCCCTGAGGAAGGATTTCTATTAACTAAGAAGAAAGCTTATCATTTTTTTTTTTTTACATTGCTTTTAGGCTCAAGAAAAATGTCAGTGGGACTCAGACACAATAGGACACATGCGACCGAGAGGCTCATGCAGCATTAATAATGTTCAAGGACCTTAGAGAAGAAGGATGGGAAGGGAAATGATGTATTCTTCCTCCCATAAATGTAATCCCTGGACAAAGGTTGGATCAACTCAGCATTTCTTCATTTGGCCTGAAGAGCATCCTTGAAACTTTGGCCTGTCTTCTTAAATTCTTCCCCATTTCCTTACCTGCCATTCAGTACTTTACTCACGAGCTTCTCCCATCATTCGTTTATTTTTCAGAAATACTTGCTGAATGACTACGAAGTGCCAGGGACACAAGGAGTTCTGATACGGATAAGATATAACCCCCTGGGCTTCCCTGATGGTCCAGTGGTGAAGAATCTGCCTGCCAAGGCAGGGGACACCAGTTTGATCCCTGGCTGGGGAAGATCCCACGTGTCACAGAGCAACTAAGCCCGTGTGGCACACTACTGAGACACACGCGCTGCAGCTACTGAAGCCTCCATGCCTAGAGCCCGTGCTCCGCAACAAGAGAAGCCACCACAATGAGAAGCCTGTGCACGGCAATGAGGAGTAGCTCCTGATCGCCACAACTAGAGAAAGCCAATGGGCAACCAAAAAAAATAAATAAATATTTTTCAAAAGATATAATCCCTGCCCCCCTGATACCCTCCACTTTCCTGGCTGTATACCCTTCCCCACATTCTCTATGGCAACCCCTTATTCATCTTCAGCAACAACTTCTTCCCAATGATTTTCTTTCCCCCAAACACAGTCACCTTCTCTTTCCTCCATGCTCCTAGGACACTTTCTATACAGCATGACTGCACTGCTACATCCCAGTTAACTTCTTACAAGTCTCTCTCTTCCCAGCCTCTGGGTCCCAGGAAGGCAGAGACTTACATTTAATTTACATATACTACAAGCTCATTTTCTCAGCAGCACTTATTGAACACCTGGTCTGTGCCAACACTGTTCTGGATGCTGGTTTCATATAGTACTACTAAATGAGGGACATTTTCTCATCCAGCTTATTTAAATGTATATGTAGTGTGTATCTATATGGAAATTGAAGTGTAAGTTCCCTTAAAGCAAAATTTACTTTTTCAGTACTCTGAACATGTGAAATTACAAACAACTGACTTAAAAAAAAAACTTATTAACCAAGTTATGTATTTGCAATTATACTCTATGACAAAGCAGAGAAGATTAAAATGGTCTTAAGCACCAAGAACTCAATACCTACAAATTTAAAATGTTGAGCTGGTTGAGTGGGAATCAAGTGGCCAATGCCCAGAAATCTACAATTCCTTTTTAGTTACAAAAGAAAACAATAGGACAGAGTTTTCTGTCCAGTGACTTCTACATGACCTTCTGCAGACCAAGAAGAATATGATTTTTTGGTGTCTTTCCATTCATTCACCATATACTTATTGCTGCCTGTTATCAGCAAGCTCTGTTATTTTAGCTCTGAGAAAAAATAACAATTGCCATTTTCCCATTTGTTATAGATTTAGATGAACTACCATGTTAAATGCTTTATACGTATTAACTCAAAAATCCTCAAACTAGTCCTATGAAGTAGGCAGCCACTTATTTGGGTGTATTACTTAACCTCTCTGTGCCTCAGTTTCTTCATCTATAAAATGGCAATAGTAATATGTATCACAGAGTTGTTGAGCAATTAGATGAGTTATGCATGTAAAGTGTGAGCCTAGAATAATGCCTGACATATCCTATACTTTCAAATAGCAATTATCCCACCATCAACACCTGGTTGTAAACATAAGAAAACTGAGACTCGGCGAGGACAGGATAAGCTGCCCCAGCTTCCGTTTCTCAGACAGGCAGGCAGAGCGCACACTGTGGTTTCTTCTTATTTGCAATTCCTAGAAAGCATTTTACAAATACACATAATAACCACACTGGAAAGCAAGAAGGAAAACTGACCCTTGGTCGAACAGAAATTGTAAGAAACACCCTTAGGACAGAAAATAGATGCAATTTGATTTTTAAAAGGAAACCACAGTTCCCAGCCCCCGGAGGAGGATGACACTGCCATCAGTGCAGGCTGGCTCCCTGAGTGCACCTGTCTGCCGATGGCAGACCCTGGAGTCTGGAGGGATCCAGGGGTGACTAACAGGATGACAGGTAGCGTAGCAATAAGATCAAGTAAGCATTTTACTCTCTCATCCTCACCCCACTTGCCTTTCCTTACTTCCTTGGACCAGGCAGCAGTAAAGGAACATCTGCCTATAAGCCAGGGCAATGGGCAGGGAAGTCGGGTGAGAAAGTGGGAGAGAGCCCTCCGTGCCTTTCCATGCCTGAAAGGAACAGGGACTGGCCTTCAAAGTGACCGACCCCGCAGCAGGTCACATCTCCCCCACTCTCAACAGACTGTTAGTCTCATAGTCTAAAGTCCCTTCAAACAGTCTGCACAAACAAATATGTCAGGTGACATAACAGTCAAGAACCACAAAATACTTGAGGAAATTCAATAGCATAAAGCAAAGAAACAAACCTAACAATCAAAGAAGGTACACTCAATGAGAATAAATACATATAATTACTAGCTTAGGGGAAAGGGAGACAATATTACAAGCACTTTCTTTTAATCGCTAGAGATAGGTCAAATGAAAATTTCAGTAACTGAAAAAAATTTTAAATGACTAAACAACACAGAGCAATAAAAAGATGGAAAAAGCAAAGTTAAGAGATACAGAGGATACACAGAACAAGTTCAATGCTATACATAATGAATGCTAGAAATAAAGAATAGATAAACTGTAGAGAAGACACTATTAAAAAGAGAAAAGGAAGGAGCAAGTTGAAGGAAAGAAAAACAACTCAAAAGTGCTTCCCAGAATTAAACAGTAAAGATATGAATCTCTGGATTGAAAGGATCCCCAAAACTGGCATGAAAGATAAAAACAAGTAAAAACCACCACATAAAGCACATATCAGTGAAATATTACAATGCCAAAAATAAGAGGAAAATGCTAACAGTCTATAAAGAAATGATCAAGTTGATATTAGACCTGTCAAAGGATAAAAGACAGTGGTATGATAGCTTAAAATTTTAAAGGTAATCGTGTGTGTGTGTGTGTGTTGAGATGGAATTGAACTCTTGTAAGGAAGAAATTTTGGTTGCATTTTGTTCAAAACCATTTGAAAATCTCTTTAGTAGCTACCCTAAATATTTAACAGACATTTATGCTGATGACACATAAAGATGGAACTTTCACATCTTAAATGATTTTCCTTTTGTCAGAATGGAACAGTCATCACTGTCCCCTTTAATGCTTTTATATTAATGTTTTTTAAAAACTGTTACATTCTTTTCATTGATGCTTTCTTTATTGACATTGCCTAGCATATCTTTTACCAGTCTTTCTATTTTTAATTTCTAATATTAGTATTTAGCTAAGTCTTTTAAACATAAGGTTAAAATTGAATTATACGCTCTATTATTTCAAAAAGTAAGTCTAATCTATTTACATTTGTTCTGATTGCTATTAAGCTGAGACATATTTCTAGATTCATTCATATCTTCTATTTGTCTTACTGATTATTTCATTTCCCTCCTTTCTCACTTTTTGATGGATTTTCTGGATTTTCTTTGCTACCTGTTTTTGTTACTGGTTCTATTTGCCTATAGCTTCTATTTCAACATAGAGAATACCAGACCTTGCTGGCTGTGACTAAGAATTGTGTGTACATCACAACTCCATGAATTTACATTCCATAGGTTTCTGAATTTAGCAAAAGCTTTTTATACAATGACACTATATTACACCAAAATTGTATGCATATTTTCACTCTAAAATAAATGCTTATTGTTAACGCTAAACGTTTATAATTAATTTTCAATAGCATTCACAATAATTTCAATGGTTAACCTTCTACAAAATGAACTTTCAAAATCTTTGCATTTATATATTAAATGAAAATATTGAGCTTTAGGTGAAATTAATTTAACCATTACTCTTTACTTACTTTATAAAGGGTATCCACAATAACACTATAACAAATACCTGTCTTGATGGTGAAACGTTAAAAAAATTACCTTTAATATCAGAAATAAGATATGAAAGTCTTCTATCACTGCCATAATTCAACATTTTCTTATAAGTTCTAGCTAGCTAATATAATAAGAGAAAAAATATATAGACTGAGTGAAATGGAAAGAAAAGTATATAATAACACTTATTTGCAGTTGATATCATTTTCTACATAATCTAAAAAAACATACAAACAACTTACTTCAATTAATGAAAAGATTTGACAAAATTATGAAATATAATACGTGTGTGTGTTCAGTTGTGTCCAACTTTTTGTGACCTCATGGACTGTAGCCCACCAAGCTCCTGTGTCCATGGAATTTTGCAGGCGAGGACAATGGAGTGGGTTGCCATTTCCCACTCCAGGGGATCTTTTCTGACCCAAGAATCAAACTCGCGTCTCTCGCGATGGTGGGTGGATTCTTTACTACTGCACCACCTGGGAAGCCCTCAGTGGATATAATAACAACAAAGAAAAATAGTAACATTCCTATACACTAGCAATATTTGATTAGAAATGCAAAAAAATATTAATTCATTCATAAGAACAATAAAATTATAAGATAATACAAATAACTATAATAAGAGATGTATAAGTCCTAAATGGAGAACTCTCCAAAACTCTTATAAGACTTCAAATATATCCCAAATAAACAAAGACATATTGGTTAAGACTCAATATTGTAAAAATATCAATTTTCCCCAACTTAGTTAGTCACTGCATTTCCAAACAAAACCTTGATATTTTTCACAAGTTACTTTAAATTCGTATTGAACTATAATGCCCAAGATTAACTTATTTTAAAGGCCAGATGGAGAAGAGATGATTAGCACTATCAGTTATAAAAAAGCATTACAAATACATACTCACGAATAGGACACACAAAAAATAACTGATGGTCTAGAACAGAGAGCCTAAAAGCAAGCAATGCATACATAGGAACCTAGCATATAAACAGAAGTGGCATCAGACCTCAGTGAGCAAAAGATGTGTGCATGCATGCTAAGACACTTCAGCTGTGTCCGACTCTGCGACCCTATGGGCCACAACCCACCAGGTTCCTCTGTCCATGGGATTCTCCAGGCAAGAATACTGGAGTGGGTTCCTATGCCCTCTTCCAGGGGATCTTCCTGACCCAAGGATTGAACCCACATCTATTATGTCTCCTACATTGGCAGGCAGGTTCTTTACCACTAGTGCCACCTGGGAAGCCCAGGGCAAAAGATGTACTTTCACCAAATGAAGTTGGGAACCTATGGAAAAACATATAGGTATATTCATACTTCACATAGGGTTTCCCTGGTGGCTCAGATGGTAAAGAATCTGCCTGCAATGCAGGAGACCTGGGTTTGATACCTGGGTTGGGAATATGCCCTGGAGGAGGGCATAGCAACCCACTCCAGTATTCTTGCCTGGAGAATCCCCATGGACAGAGGAACCTGGCGGGCTTCAGTCCATGGGGTTGCAGAGTCGGATACGACGGAGCGACGAAGTACAGCACAGCACGTACTTCACAGAATAACACAAAAATAAATTCAAGGATTAGAACATAAATATGACAAGTATAATTTTAAAATAGTACCAGAAAATATAGGGGAATATCATTATGACTGGAATATCATTATAGAATATCACCGACTCAACGAACCTGAGTTTGAGCAAGCTCCGGGAGATGGTGAAGGACAGGGAAGCCTGGTGTGCTGCAGTCCAGGGGGTCGCAAAGAATCAGACAGGACTGAGTGACTGAACCTCAACAAAATCATTATGACTTTCCTGAAAAAAGCCCAAATGACCAATAAACTGCCATATCTTCATCACAATCTTGCATTTCACTTATACACTGCCTCTGTCTCAGCTCCCTACAAAAAAATGGGGAGTCTGATTACCTAACAAAAAAATGAACTCTGCGTAGGTAACAAAATTATATTTTCTTAGCTGGTTTCCAAAGATCAGGGCATATTCAGGAGTCCCATTTGTTCCCTATAAAATGACTAAAATGAAGAGGGTTTGTAGATAAGCAATGTCACTCTTCTACAAGCTAGGCCATCAGTCCTAGTGTCTCATGTACACAAATATCCAACGACAGCTTTCAAAGATAAGGAAGAGCTATAAAATGAATGGTAACCAGGTGTTCTCTGTCTCCAGCAAAGGAGATATATGAGGAAACCAAATCAGTGTGGTAGGAGAGGGTATCTATGGTAAAACTCTGGGCTGAGAAAAAAATGTCCCTTGCCTAGGAAAGTCTGAAACACTGTAATGCAAAGGAAGAAAAGCAACATATGCCCTTTTCTCAAACGCTCTGAAAATCAAATTAACCATTCATCTTGGGAAGAGTGAATAGCTGGTTAATTTAAAGGGGATAAACTCCAGTTCACTAACAAGCCTGACCAACACCAGAACCAATGATCTAGAGGGATGAAATGCATATACCCATAGAGAACCTTGCTCTCTTGGGGGAAGCTCTAACCCTCTCACCTTTGATAGAACACAGAGAGAAGAACCATATGCATACTGCTCCACTGTCCCAGGGGATGACCTGTACCAGCCCCTCCCCCCAGCCAGGGAGAAGCCTCTGACCTTCTGTATGAGATGCTGGATACACACACACACACACACAAACACACATCCTGTTGCCTCACCATACGGGCCATGAATCATTCACAAAGCTTCAGAATCAATTATTCATACAAACCAAAGACCAAACACTTTGCTAATTGTCCAGGCAGGAGGGGTGAAGAGGGAAAGGAGAGTGACTGAAGGAAAAGGAATCTGAGTCAATCTGACCACTGGCAGTATTAACACATCATTTATTTTAAACGAAAACACAAAAACAACCATAAAGAACCAAGAGAAAGAAAACCACTTCCTCTAGGTTAACTGGGTAACTAATACGGGATAGGGGCTGATAGAGAAGGGGAGGAACCTCTGCCCCCGCCCCCCCGAGTCCTAATCAAAGCACTCCACTCCATGGCGCCCTGTTCTCCACCTTCAGCCTGCCCACCCTCAGCTGGACTGGGTGCTCAGTGCCCACACACACCACTACTGAGCCTAAGGTTCGGTCATGGTCTGTATGTTTATTCCTGCTATGTGGGCTCAGGATAAGGAAACACACAAGGGCAGGCTATGAAGCTGGAGTTCAAGGCTTAAGCTGGGTCCGTGATTCCCATCCCTCCCTCCCCACTCAGCCCCGCGGGCAGATACTAACAGGCCCTTGCTTTTCACCTCCTTCTTCACCCGTCCTTTGTTGGGCATCTATTAATATTATGAGTCTGAGGAAATTTAAGTCACTCTAGAGAAGAAGGAAGAAGCACATGCCCCCACCCTCAATCTCAATGGAGAGACAAGAGGGCCACAGGAATAACAAAAGAGGAGACAGGGTAGCATCTGCTGATGAAGGGAAAATGTAGCAAATTGCTTAGGGAGTCCAGAGAAGGGGGTCTATCTTCCTGAGGAGTCAAGTCTTGAGCTGGTTCCCAAAGAACATCATAGCACAGACTATTAAAAGGCAGTTAGGATATAAACAAAGCAGAGTAGACAACATGTGAAGGAATACAAGACGAAGCTCTGAGATGAGAAAGGTACCTCCAAGTCTGGCCCTACTGGGGTGAAAAAGCCCTCAGTGACAGTAATCACACAAGAGGGGCAGTGGACACGAGGCAGGAAAGAGATCAAGCTGAGGGATGTCCAGGACGCGATGCTAAAAAGCTTCTTTTCCATATCGAGAAAGAAAGAAAAATTTGTCCAAAGATCCTGATCAGGACAGAGGTATATATAAGGAAATGATTCAACTGCATGTGTGATGACAGAGGAGAGCTGGGGCAAACCTGTCACCAGGAGTCAAGTTATGATGCCCTTATAGTGAACGCACCCATTGCCAACAGTCCCAGTGAGGGGAGAGATGACAGAAACAGGCAGGAGGAAAATAAGATCTTGGGCTGATGAAGGCATCAAACATAAAAGAAATATATGCATGACAGGAAGGATAATAAATTCTCAAGCTTGTAGTTTCCTTAGAGATCATTTAATAAAATGGTCCTAAATGTGGGTCACAGGTTCCTTTGATAAAAGCCATGGACCCTTTCCCTGGGGGAAAATGTTCATATATGCTAACTTACCATATGATTCTAGGTGATTCAAGACTCCCTAAAGCCCATCCATCCAATTCTTCTAGGCTGCAGCTGGGGTTGTCACAAGGAACTGGAGGTGCCTTGGAGAAGATCCTGGTAGTATTCCTGACACACATCAAGGTCATTTCCTTGTAATCACATGGACAACTGACACCATTGATAGAAACAGTGATGTTGGAAAAGGTATCATTTTGTAGCAAAGAATTTAATCAAAGAGAAAAATCAAGGAGGTAGTAGCCTGCTATGCTAAGTCACATCAGTCATGTCTGACTCTGTGAGACTCTGTGGACTGTAGCCCGCCAGGCTCCTCTGTCCATGGGATTCTCCAGGCAAGAATACTGGAGTGGGTGGCCATTCGCTTCTCCAGGGGATCTTCCTGATCCAGGGATCAAACCTGCATCTCTTAAGTTTCCTGCATTGGCAGACAGGTTCATTACCACTAGCACCACCTGGGAAGCCCCCAAAGAGGTAGAAAAAATTACCGTTTCTGGAAAATCTCTGAACTCAATTGAAAAAAATGAATCACCCTTCTCTCAAATCCCTTGACCTTTGTTTTTGTTTTTAATACACAATTAAATTTGGAGGAGATCTGCCCTTCAGAAAATCACCAAACAGGCTTTTCTTCCTCCCTCCTTTCACATAAATAAAGAGAAGATAATCTCATTGAGAAAGGGGTCTGCCTCAAATAACAGGGCAGAATCATGAATGAAATAAGGGCTGAGTCGCTGTTCTTGTGACAAATTCATTACCAAATGTCCAATCAAGCCCAGGATCTGCATTCCAGAAATGATGACCTGGGGGAGTTTACTCCAAGAAAATTCCTAGGGTAAGGTCCTCCTGGCAAAGACAAGACCAAACCAGTCAGGGTCAGGGTCTGGGAAAGCTACTCAGGTGTGGAGAAACAAAGAGTTATCCCTTGGAGCAGTTTACAGAAAAAGGCAGGGGGATCCAGCCCTAGAATAGTTCATAGAAACAAGCTATGGCAATATTATACATTAATGCTACATCAATTGAAAATAATTTTTAAAAAAAAAGGAAAGAAAGGCTTTAAAATCCTTTTAATGAAATCTCTGATCAAGAAGGAAAGCTGCTATGAGGACACAATTGCCATGTTGTTTACATTCAATAGTTCTCCTTAGGATAAAACATGATACGGAGGATACAGATGAAAGTATAGGTGCAGATGTACTCTGTTATACCTCAGGCAAGAATATATATGACACGTCGGCAGGCACCCATATGGGCAGATCATAAACCACAAGTCTGTGCATATCTTCTTAAAAGCTGCATAATTTCTTATTCTTTCTCTTCTCTTCCATCTCACCTCTCCAGCCCCGCAGTGCCCAGGAGCACCATCAAACTTTAATGGGCTCCCTCCTCCGCAGCACCACGGCCTGAATATAGATAAACTGCATAGGGGCCTCCAGGACTCCTCCTACTGATGCGCGGAAGGCACAGAGGAAGGTAGACAGGAAAAGGCAGCAACAGCTAGGAAGGTACCAGACACTCTCACATATGTCATTCCATTTAATCTCCTCAACACTTCTGCAAGGCTAGTACTGCTCTCTTTGTAGAGCAGAAAATTTAGACTCAGGATGGTTACAAGCTAGCCCTGCCGTCATACTGGAAACAAGGACAAGTACCAGGCCTGTATCAGTTTTGATCTGGATGGGCTTCCCACTGCAACAATGATTTCTCACTGGCACTGACTGCATTTGACTGTCAAACTGTCAGTGATACAGTAAGTCTTAAAAATCGACTGTAAGTTCAGCGTCAAGTTTAGTAAGACATGTGGATTCATGCTTATAGCCTGCAAAAGTGGGGGAGGTGATGGGGAATAAAAGAAAAAAGATAAAAAGTAGTATCTCCACTATAAGAACTTAATTTGGTTGATAATTATAAGAAACTGATTATAAGATTCCGATCAATACAGGAAAAAAAAATAAGGAAAAGAAACATGAAAAAGAATAAGGTCTAATGAATAGAAAATACTGTGTAAATGAAAGCAAATAAATAATTTATTGTAATGTGAATGTTTGTGTTCTTTCAAAACAGGAAGAGCAACCCAGAGGGGTGGGATGGGTGGTGGGAGCAGGAGGGAGGCTCATGAGGGAGGGGATATATACTTAGGGTTGATTCTTGATGTTGTAAGGCAGAAACCAACACAGCTCTGTAAAGCAATTATGCTCCAATTAAAAATAACAAAATAAAATAAAAAAACAAAAGAGGACGACTCAGATGTGTAATCAGAATGCAACGCACACACAAAAAACCCACAAAACTATCATGAGATTTTGATTATATAAATATGAAGGGAAGGGAAGAAAATAAGATATTAGAGAGGAAATAAAATGGACTGATGTCATGGAGTAAATGTAAAACCAAAGCTGGAAAGAGAATTTTTAAAAAGAGGACTGAGGAAAGAAAAAGAAGACCACACACATCAGGCAAGCATTGCTATTACTTGTAGCCAGCTGATACTATGCTGTATTAGGTATTATTAGATAAATACACTTGTTCAACTATAATTTGAAACCCCATATTCTAGGTAAACAAGAGCTGTGAGTACAGATCAAATACACAGTGATTCGGAACTCTGAAGTCCACCCAAGATTTATTACATTCTAGAAGCTAATATGACCCAGTACAGATAACAACAGACTGAAAATATAGGACACTGACTTCATCCTGGCTATATCAAGAACTTCTGCAGGGTTCAGAGTAACTCAAGGAATGTACTTGTTAATTTTATGCTTCCCTTTCCTCATAAATAAGTTAGTAAATAGCAAGAGATGCTATTTATCAACAATCTACTGAGTACAAAGCACTATGCCAAGTGTTTGACATACATCATATCATGAAAGTATGTTAGTCACTCAGTTGTGTCTCTTTGCGACCCCATGGACTGTAGCCTCTGTCCATGGAATTCTCCAGGCCAGAATACTGGAATGGGTAGCCATTCCCTTCTCCAGGGTATCTTCCTGACCCAGGGATCGAACCCAGGTCTCCCGCATTGCAGGCAGATTCTTTACCATCTGAGCCACCAGGGAAGCCCGCCATATCATATCATGGTGCTCATCCAATATTCATCAATATTCACAAATACCCTGAACCCTTAACTTCCCAATGAGGAAACTGAGAGTAATGGGTTACAAAACTTGCTCAGGGTCACAGAGCCAGATTCAGACTTTACACACAGAACAATGTAATTCCATAGCCTTTGTTCTTTCCATCCTGCCAGGCTGTGTCCTGTATTATAACATTAACTGACTTTAAAGGGCTAAATGGATAATATGTCTAAAATGATTTCAAGATTAAAGTGATAGAGAAAATCCAATAATCTATTGTTCTTTTAATCCTCTTCAATAAAAGACATCTTCCCAGTAACCAAAACCATATTCCAATGAATGGATTTTGACCTATCACAGATAAATCCCTTTACTCTTGTCGTTAAAGTGCATCAGGAGTAAAACAAAATCAGAGCAGACAGTCACTATGATATATACACTAGGAAGGCAGTGCAGCATCATGGTTAAAAACCTAACTTCTGGACATAGAGAACAGACTCGAGGCTGCCAAGAGGGAGGTGGGATGCGGGAGGGAAATATTGGGAGTTTGGGATTAGCAGATGCAAACTAGTATATACAGGCTGGATAAACAATAGGATTCTACTGTATAACACAGGGAACTGTAGTCAATATCCTATGATAAACCATAATGGAACAGAAAATGAAAAGGAATATATATATTTGTAACTAAGTCACTTTGCTATACTGCAGAAATTATTGAAATCATAATTTATTTTGAAATTTATTTTAAAATTCAATAAATTTATTGAAATCAACTGTATTTCAATAAAATTTTAAAAAATAAAACAAATTCAAAGAAGCATAAGTTCTGGGATTGGGCAATTAATTTCATTTGAATCCCTGCTTCACTAACCACTAGCAACGTGACTGGGGAAAATTCCTGAACCAGTTAAGCCCTACTTTCCTCATCCAGTGGTGATAATAACAGTATCTACCTCATAGGGTTGTTGTGAGAATTAAAGGAGAAAACCCTTCAAAATGTTTAATACAGTGCTTCACACTGACCATCAGCTGTTAACTAACCCAGCACTCCTGAATAAGCAGGTAATTCCAATTCTCCATCCATCCTTCCCCTTCCTGCCTCCTGACCTGGCATTGCTATGACAAGGGCCAATGGCTGAAATGAAGGAGCCCTTTTCCAGAGTTGGACATAATGAATATCAGTAAATAAAGCTAAAAATTTTGGGTAACTCCTTTCTGAAACTCCTTTCATTATGGTCTTGAACTTGAAGCCAAACTAGCCTCTTCCCTTGGAAAAAGCTCTCCTAGATCTAATGACATAACCCCCATACAGAAGGCATATGAGAAGCTGCAGCAAGGGGCAACATAATTGACATCCCTAAAGACCATTCGAACACTCTGGCCACAATAATAAATGCTTCTCCAAAGACCTGCAACAATCATTTATTTGCTACTGACTCCAATTTATTTGTTGTAGTCACACATAGTTCACTAGTAAACATCTGACTTCTCAAACTTTTTTGTGCAAACCTAGTATAGAAAAAACATTAGCAAAGGAAGAAACTAGTTTTCCCTCTGACACTGGCTCCTAAGCCTCTGTCCTCCTGGCCACGGAGTTTGCAGTTTGCCAAATGTTAACCAGCAGTGATATCCAGGCAAACATGGACATTTTATAAATAGCCTCAACTGGTTTCTTAAAGAGGAAAAAGAAACACAAAAATAAAATGAAATGAAACAGACTACTTGCTTCTCATTCTTACTTTCAAAGCCTGATCAAAATAAGGGGCAAAAGTGTTAAGGGCTGCTGATACCAACTTCTAGTAGAGGTGCCAACAGCTGCATGAGAGCAAAATGAAACCAAATTGCCAATGACTTTCCATCTCTTCCTCATTTAACTCTATCACTGTCCCTCTTGCTATTCACAACTAGACCTTATACACAGTAAGCACTTAATAAAAAGTGGATAGATGGAGAGCTGAATGGACAGAACAGGTTTATTTGCAAACTTTCCTCCTGATCAAACGGTTAAAATTATCTGTATATGGATGTTATCTCTATATCAGACTGAAAGCTCCTTGAGGGCAGATATCTTGCTATTTACCTTTTTCATCCCAATAAAGTGTTTTGTATATTCATAGGAAATATTCCTTGAATGAGTATTACTAATAATTAGAAGAAAATATTTATTATATACCTACTATACATCCAACAATTTACATTTTCTTTTTTAACCCTTATACTCACATAGACTGTGATGAGGAAAAATGGGCAAGAAACCACCAAAAAAGACTTAACTATCCAAGTTACCTTGGATCGACAGTGAAAGACAAAGAATCCAAAGGCTAACTATGGATTACCTACCCTTGGATAGAGATCTGGGTGTCCCTGGCCCAGCTTACGCTTTTCCCTCTTCTAACTACTACTAGAGACTGAACCACCAACCAGAACAAAGCTGTGTCCTGATCACATTGTGCTGAGCTGTCTTATGTACACATACATACACATATATATTCTACTCCAACCAAACCATTCTGTTCATGAGCGCAAGTACTTAAGGTATTTTAGACTTAAAAAAAAAAAAAGGTTCCATGGAGAAGGAAATGGCAACCCACTCCAGTGTTCTTGCCTGGGAAAGTCCATGGACAGAGGAGCCTGGTGGGCTGCAGTCCATGGGGTTACATGACTGAGCATGCGTGCATGAGGGTGGAGGGAGATGGGTTGGTAGCAATAAACTGGTAGAACTAAAAAAACCAAAAAAAAGGTTCCAGCATTGACAATGGTCTAACAATGGTTAGACAATGATCTAACTTCCATGTCTACTTCACCTCCTGACCAAAATCGGGTATTAGCTGCAGGCAAGTGACCCTCCACCCAGAGACAAGAGTACCAGGATTACACTAGCGTTCAAGTTCTCAAAGCCCTCTCTGGTGCTCAGCCCCTTCATCTGTTAATAATGGGTCACACACACTGAATCAGCCGTTCTTACCCTTTCAAATGCAAGGTTCCTTTTTTAATGTCAAAAATCCAAGATTCATTTCACCCTCCCAGAGGAGTTATTTCATTAATATAGCTCCATAGCAACTCTGTTAGGTATTACTATCCATCACTACCTCCCCTCTTTTTCATAGAGATGAAGACACCGAGGCTCAAAGAAGCTGGATCACTTGCCCACAACCACAGAGCTAGTAAACAGTAGAGCAGAAACAGAAACTCCAGTCTGCTTGTCTACAGAGCCCAAACTGTTAACCACTATGCTATACTAGCTAAAAGAGAAAAACAACACCACTACTCAGTCTAAGTGTATTTATATCTGATAAATTACAATGGCACCCACACACATTTTAGAAAAATGATACTGTGGTATATATTTGTGAGAAACACTATTCAGGAAACAGCCAATGCTGGGTGCAGCCATGGATCTGCATGTCCACTGCAATAATTCCAGGGGTCTCTTAAGGTACTTTCTTTTTTCCTTTATTTGAAAAACAGATTTATTTAAGTGTCATTGACATACAACAGAATTCACCCATTTTTTCTAAGTTGGAAGATATTTGCTTTGCAATGTTGTGTTGGTTTCTGCTGCACAACAATGCAAATCAGTCATAATTTTATATATATATATACACACATCCCATCTCTCTAGGTGGTCACAGAGTGCCAGGCTGGGCTCCCTGTGTTTTACAGCAAATTCCCGCTAGTTTTCTGTTTCATATATATATATGTCAATGCTACTTTCTCAATTCGTCCCACCCTCTCCTTCCCCTGCTGTGTCCACAAGCCCATTCTCTATGTCTGCATCTCCATTGCTTCCCTGTACATAGGTTCATCAGTACTATTTTTCTAAATTTCATATTTATGTGTTAATATACCATATTTGCTTTTCTCTTTCTGACTTACTTCACTCTGTACAAACAGGCTCTAGGTTCATCCACCTCCCTACAACTGACTAAAATCCATTGGTGTATTCTTAAAGTATATACGTGCTTTTATTTTCTATCTGTGGTCCTAAAATTTTAATTCCTGGGTGACTTCCTAGTGCGCAACTTTAGTTTGTTTTTAGATCACTTACAACTCGGGGGAGTTAAAGTAATCATGGAAGTCCTCCTTTGTTTGCAGTAGAAGCTGGTCAAACTTTGAGCTATCAGATTCCCCGTAGGAAGAACCCACCTCCTACGTGGATCTGTTTGCTGGAGAAGAGGGGCTGAATGTCAAAGTCATTCTGCAGACAGAGCTCTGAGAAGGTGTCTGTCGAAACTAGTGTCACATGCATAAGCATATACACAAATACACCCCTCTCCATGGCACCTGTCCCCAGCTCATCTAGCCTTTTATTCTGAACCACAGTGAAAAATGAAAAGAGAGAGAGGTTAGGGAGAGTAAGAAGAGAACAAAGCAAGAGCAAGGAGGAGGAAGCCAGAACATAAAAGAGCTGGCTGCGCTCATGTGAAGGGAGGATGTGAATTGAAGTACTCGGTGGGGAAGCCTGGGGTAAGCAGTGCACACCTCCCACCTCAACATCAGAGCCTGGCTGAGAAGCCTCCATCCGGTTGACCTGTCTCTAGAAGAGAGAACACAGCACTTACTCAGAAAGCGAACTGGGAGGGGAGGCCTCTGTTTCCTTTTCCCACCTGAGAAGTGGGAAGAGGCTGAATTACAGAGCATTTTAAGCTCCCCCCAGAAGGGGCCCCTAGATCACAAAATGGTATATTTATGGTGGTTATTAACCAGAGTTCCACTCAGATCCAGATTCGGCATCGTGATGTGTCGTGGGCTTAGAGAGCAGGAGGAAGAGAAACATCTCATCAACAAGCATGTGGGTTGGCTTGATCTTTTGACTATTGTTCTATCAGAAAAATAAAAATCCTAATAATCATATAGCAATGTTCTCAGAAAAGCATTTTTAAAATAATTTCTCTGCTGAACATCAAAAATAAAAGCCCACACACTCATCAATTCTTACCCATTATTTGAATCAGTAGGAGATACTCAGAGTGTGAACCCAGAAGGCAGGACTATGTCTCTACTCAGGGCAGGGTTAACAGATCTTTAGCATAGAATGGGTTAGATTATAAGGTCTAGAGACTAGGTTTTGGTACAGTTCCAAAAGGTTAAACAAAATTATAGTTGAGGGCCACTGTTGCATGGAGGAGGCAAGGGAGAGGGAGGGACTCTTTGAAGACATTAATTCTATCCTAATACTGAGCAGACTTGGAATCATTCAGGGAAGTTCTATTTTCTCAGCGAACATCACCCATCCCCATTCATTTTCTGCAAATATGTCGACTTCCCTGCTTCCAACCAGCCAACGGCCTCCCACTGAACATCCCTGGTGGTGCCAAGCAGATCCTGAATGATGTGGCCCCTCCCCTTCTCCAACTCCCGTCAGGTTACCATCACCTTAGTCACTGCACGCTGGGCTCTGCTGGCCTTCTTCCGTTTCCCAGAGCCGCCCTCTCTCACCTCCAGCCCTTCACACTTGCCCCAGCCTCCACCTAAACCCTCCTCATCCTTTCCATCCCTCTTCTCTCTGTTCCTAGTGAAAGGTTACTCCATCTCTGGGTTTCGACATCAACTTCTAGACCTTCTTCCCCTCAGATTAGGTTAGAGTCCCAGTGTAAAATCCTCCTGGCACTGTAACACGTCTCCTTTGCAACCCTTATACACCTTTAAAGTTGAATTTAGTATCCGTCTCCTCTGCTAGACAGCTAGCTCCAAGACAACAGAAACCAGACCTCCACCCAGGACTGCGTCCCTCTTAGTCAGCATGACGTCTGAAACAGAGAGGCCCAGGACGAATACTGGCTGCTTCTATCCTTCCCTCCCCCTGGTCTTCACCTGGCCCTTCCTCCTCCTATGTCTTTCCCCACAACTCAAAGTTTCAGACAGGGGGGCAAGGGCACCCCTGAGTGGGAGGCCCAGGAGATAAAACCTTGTGGTTTTCTCACCCATCACCCAGAGTTTTGATTAAGACTGCACAGCAAAGATACCCCAAATCAGTTCTATTTCAGTTTCAACTTCCCGTGGCCACTCCTGTGGTTCTGGACTAAGAATGACTCCTCCAGGACCAGTCTGGCCCTAGAGGGCGGGTGGGGAAAGAGGTGAGACGTACAGAACCCCCACAGGGATGTAAACCGTGAGACTTCACCACAAATGCCATCTGAAGTGTGAAACAGTCACACCTGTCACTCTGCCTTCCAGTCACTGTCCCAGAGTTTGAGGCCAGGGAGAAAAGCCATGACCTTGAGCCCCTCTCCTAACCCATTCTGTCACCAAGACCCAGGCTCCTGACAGAAGAGTGGCAGCCGAGACGGGAGGAAATGAAAGGCAAAGGGGAGGACATCAGAATTCAGCCTTTCCTGTCAGCTCTCCTCAGAGAGAGAACTGGGATGGTCCTCCTGACCGGACATTCCTCCCAGGTGGCAGGGCACTCTCCTCAGCCCTCCTTTCTAACGCCCAGAGCCCTCTGACATGTGTATGTTTGCGTGATGCAGGGGGCCAGAAGACAAAGAAAGAGAATTTTTTTTTTTTAAAGAAGAATCTGGTAAACAGTGCTGATGAGGTTAAAAATGAAGGCCTTTGTTTCCACTTTTACTTGGAATTTCTTTATTGTTGTTGATAATAACCGCAGGAGGATTTGACTAGTTCAGATAAAATTAGATACTTCTAAGAAGAAGTAAGATATACCTCACATTCAATTTGGAGGAAACTTCTGTCTTCAAGCAAAATGACAACTAACGGGAAATTTTAAATCAGCCATAGTCATGGAATCTGCAATAGGTTGCGGTAAAACTTGTCTGTGTGGTTGTTAGTTTAATGCAGATAAATGACAATTCTGAATGAGGCCTACAGAACTATGGTATTTGGAATATTTTCAATTTTAAATATCTTTTTTAAAAGGCGCTCAAGGTGCTTTAGGTGTATTTTAACATTTATCTTCATAACATCACTGACCTAGGGGGAAAGTATTTCTGCTCACCGATTTCGTATTTTGCTTCATTGTCTTTCAAAACACTCTGGCTGAGACAGCTGTGTTGTACAAGAGACACTGCCCGGGGTTTAGAACAGCTGGTAATATAATACAATGAAAATGCCGGCCCCTCCCCTTAGTAAGTGTTTGGCCTTGAGCTTGTGACTTAGCCTCTTTGAGTTTTGGTTTCCTCATCTGTAAAACAGAGAAAATATCTGCCTTGCTTTGTGTTTCTATACATAATATGATGTATGCAAATGCTAAGATAGTATATGAGGGCTTCCATACTTGAGATAAGACATGCAAGCTATAGGTAAAATTTGAACCAACATCACCAGCAGCAGCATGGTCATTACCGTATTTTCTTGTTGTAAGACCTGGTGAGGTAGGCAGTGGAAGTCCTGCCTTTATTTCATAAATGAGATTTCATAAAGGAAAGCTGAGACGGTTTAGGTATCACCTAGTATCATACTGAAGGATCAGAGAGGGAATGTATATTAGGGTGAGGACCAGGACCCAAAACCCTGAATCATTTAGTCCACTATATTAAATTATGTTTCCATATAAGTTGCACATATATTCCAGCCAAGTAATTTTTTAAAATCTGATTTATTTCTTAACACCCCAGTGGCCTGAATATAATCCGGAAGTAACAGATTCTCACTGCCAGAGAGTGGAGTATAGCTTCAATTGAGCCCTGAATGCGTAGTTGACCAATCAGGACCCAAGTCCCAGCTCAGCACATTCCAGCTCTAAGACCATGGACATGTGGCTTACCTATGTGGGTCTCAGTTTTCTCTCCTGTTAAAAATAATAAACACGGAAAGCTGGACAGATTTATCATTCCCCCAGGTCTAAAATTCGGTGGCTAAGTCCTAGTAACCTCAGACTTAACCTTCCTTTGTACATTCTGAAGCCCAGCACACCCTCTTGTTCCTTCCAGCACTTGCCCTGCTCCCTTTGGTGATCTCTCTTCACTCCTCGCATCTATTACTTTCTGACTTCAGGGAAACATACATTGAACAGTACTGTTGCATCTCACATTTCACAGAGAACTGTACACTACAATGACAGTAACAGACAGAAGTACACAAAAGCTCTACCCAAGGGAGGAGACGTACATCACGCACAGAACGGAAATGTAGACACACCCTTTAATTCTCAAGTCTCTCTTGTAAGTCTGGAGAATGAACATTAATGCCATGGCCACCTCTGCGTTGCATGCATGCCTGACTTTTCATCCATGCTGCCCTCTTTCACAAAGACTCATGCACCTGTCTAAGACCGGATGCATTTAACTGCCTTCAAATGGGAGCTCCAGACCCAGGGTAGTGGTCTAGCTTAGAGAGTACCTGGTCATCATGTCTTTCCCTGTTACCCGAAATGAATGTAAAGCCAGAAAAATGCTCCCAAACCAAACCACCTGGGCATTCCGAGCTTCCTCCACCCAGAACATAGTAAGTATGTACCTACACAGTAAGTACCTACTCTAATCACACAATAAATAACTGTAGAATGAATCAATGATGAGTCTCAATAGAGAAAAAGGATCAAGTGCCTATATAAGAAATGATCTCCCACCCAAGGAGCAATCCCAGCTCAACTACCTGTCAAACTACTAGCTGGGACTCTCATCTGAAGTCTCCCCAAAAGAAAGTTTATCATCATCAAAGAGCAAAGAAGAGACCTCCAAAAGCTCCATGTTTTAGCCTTCTGCCCACCTCCTCCCTGAATCCATATTCCACATCCTAACTATCTTTTCCATCATGAACCCATCTGGAGGGAAATGCAATTAAAACAGAGAACTAATGTTCTGACAAAAGAAGAAGCTGCAAGCAGCAGCTGTGTTCCCCCAAAGTGGAGCTAGAAATGAACAAGGAGTGGTGAGGAGGTGGAGGTCTTTCAGATGAGCAGCCCAACTCCACTGGGAGAGAGAACCTGAGAAGCGGTCTAGCTTAGGGCCAGCGGAGCACCCCAACATCAGGATGAAGGCACCCGAGATCTCGTCTCCTTCTACTGCCTCAGTTCCTCTGAGTAGCTCCTAGCCCCCCACGTTGCCTCACTAGGCCTCAGTTTCCCCATCTCTGAAACAATAAGCTCCAGTGACTCCTCTCTCTACCCAGCCCTTCCCTGCTTCCCACCCCTCCTTGCTTCGCCCACTTAGAGCGGAGAGAATGAGTAAAAGACAGGTCTGTAAAAGCTCGCCAGGCTCACTGGCACGGAGATGCTATATAAATCCTAAGTGCTATCATTCTAGTACCACAGAGATTTAAATTGGGCTGGGGGCCCTGGGACTGCATTTGCAACACCTCCCCCACATTCTCAGCACTGGGGAGACGGTGCTGGGGAAGGAAAACTGTGCTTTCCTCGATCTTTAACTGCTCGGGGAAACGAGTGTATTAGGGCAGCCTCCTTACAGAAACCCTCTAAAAATACCTATCGATGTATATTTAGCTCCAGATAGCGTCCTCCTACCAACAGGCTCCAGGCTGAACCACTTTGCTTGTGCCATGGTGAGAATCTGGGGACCTCCAATGGCAGCTCCCAGCTCTTCTGTGGCGTCTCCTCAGGCTTTTCTCCTCCCCGTTCCCTTTTCCCTTCATCCTTCTTCCCTCTGCAGGGTGAGGCACCTCCTCCCAAACTGCAGCTCAGGGTATGGCAATGGTTCCCCCCTCTCTTTTCCATGCCCTTTACTCAAAGTGAATTCCAGGATGAAAAAGACCTGCACAGCATTGTGCACAGGGTTATAACCAATCACTGCTCAAACCGGTCGGTCCCTGCTCAAAGCCTTAAGGGTCCGTCTGCCCCTGGCTCCACTACGAGCTCCTCCCAGCTGGCCTCAGCTGGCCCCTGTTGCCCTCTCTGGGAGCACTGCTCATTGTTCCCCTGGCCAACTCCCTGGAAGCATCCTGTGTGCTCTCTCTCAGCTTCAAGGATTTGTACGCAAAATTCTCTTACCCAGAAAAGCTCTTCACTTTTCCTTGTCTAAGTCCTATCAGCCTGCCCTCACATTCCAATTTCAATGTTACTTCCTCCAGGAAGTCTTCCCCAGTTCCCAGAACTAGACTGTGTTTTCCTCTGGGTTTTCCTGACACATAGCCCCCTGCTGGGGACGCTCAGCCCTGCACCACCCACATGCAGCACAGTGCCTGGCACATTGTGGGTCCTCAACGGTATCTCCTGAAGGACTTGAAGGAAGACAGAGGGGTAGGGACAGGTGGTCACCTGGGCCCTGGAATGATGGTCTTGGTGGAGGAAGGAGGCTCAGATACACCTGCCCACTCTTCAGAGTTAGTACTCATGTACTTGTATAGTAATCATGTAGTTAAGAGAAGAGCCAAAAGAGGTCATCTCCCACAGAAAAGCTATCAAAACTGATAGTGAAGCATGTTCTGAGCAATAAAGACATAGATATAAATGCAATTTTTGAAATATGGCTCAATAGATGGCAGCTTTCATTACATGGCAAATGCTGGGTGAGGCAATAGTGCCCTTCTCTCCATATCCCTCTACCTGCCCATAGCACCTCTAGGAAGTCGGGTCGTCAATATTCAGCTCTGACCCCCAACCCTGCACTCATCACCCAGGAAGCAATCCCAAAAGGTAACCTTGAGAGTCCAGTAAACAGGCCAAACAGGAAGTCCAATATCTCTTACTCACCTAGAGACTCAGTTCCCAGTTGTCATCACTCTAATGGAGTGATCAGGATTTGAGCAGCTGGGCTGGGTCATAGCTGCCTGAGAGAGCTGTGGGTAAGGCTTGGCTTGGACAGACCAAGGGAAGGACTAGGAATAGGTGACCCCTCCATACTGACAGTTTCAGGGTGCCCCCAGCACCCTCCTTCACATCCAATCAGTGACAAGAGAATCTGGCATGGACCAGGTCTCCTGCATTACAGGCAGATCCTTCACCATCTGAGCCACCATAATTTGTTAAAAGAATGGCAAATTCACTGTCTTTTAGAAGAAATGAGAATACATTAACCTTGGTGTTTCTCGGTCCCAGAATGTGAGTGTTCAACAACATACAGTTTGTTGAATAAATGGATGGATGGATGAACAAGCCAGTTTATGAAACAACGTGGAACTTCTGGTTCAGTTTTCACACATGAATCCATGAGAGTTAAGTAACGCGCCTTCTTAACCACAGAGCAGGGAGTTGGCTGTATTCCAAGCCCATGGCTAGAAGTCTTAGGATGGACACTTGGGGCTCTAGTCCTCTTTAAGTCACACGTGAAGCCTCAGCTCTGGTTCCAGCATATCTGCCTGATTATACTGCTCCCTGAGTCCATCCCACATGGCTTCAAGGGGACCACAGAAACATGTAAGCACAGAGCTGCAGAGCCCGTGAGGTGGCGAGGGCACCGACAGTGAGGGGAAATGACTGCTGAAGAAGGAATTTGGAGTCAGAAAGTGCGGGCTCAAGTCCAGCTCTAGAACAGCCTAGTATATGAGGTACCCTCTGAACCTTGTTTGGTTCTTCTATAAAATGGGGATAACAAGATCCCATTTGGGGGATTGTGAGGGTTCTATGAATAATGTGCATAAATTAACTCTGAACCATGAACTGCCTCAGCTTACAGACCTAAGAATTCTGAAGGTTAGCAGGTCTGGGGTTCAGGCTGAAGACAGTGGCCCAGGCTCCCCAAACCCCTGTCTCTGAACAAAGGACACTGATGGTAGGTCCTTGGTTGAGCCAGCTGTCTGGCACCTCAGCTCCCGCCTCCCACCTCCCATCACACACTGAGAGTTGAGAAGCTGGACAGCCTCAGCCCGAGGTGAGGTCCCACTCCAGCAGTGTCACTCCTCCTCTGCACAGGAGGCAGATGTAGGTGACACCTGGAGCTGAGATGAGAAGTCAGAGCGGCCAGCATGGGCTGCTCATGGGATGGGTGTCAGGAAGCTTGGAGAAGGGGCTGTACCAGCAGGGGCGACACACCAGTCCTGGGTCAAAGGACACATTCCAACTCTGGATCTGCTGTCAAGCTGCTGGCAGTCCTGGGCTGAGCACTTACCCCCTCTGACTACTGGATGACTCTGATCTCAAATCTGATCTACCTGCTTCCCTGGGCTGGTATGACACCATATTCACTACAGCTAAGACCCCAAGAGTTGTAGGTGCCCCGTGGTTTTACTCATCACCAAGAGAGATGAATGCTGTCAATTAAACTATATCATGCCATTATTGTAAGACACAGGCTGTATGTTTTAGACATGCACCAGCAGGAGAAAAATGCATTTTAGAAGCAATGTGATGTGGTAGATGGAAGCATGTCCAAACAGAAGACAAAATTTGATTATCCATTCCCATGGGATAGAATCACAACTCTGAGCTTGGATCTCAAGAGTGCCATGCCCCCGCCCTGGAAAGAAAGAGTAGGTTCAGGAAGAACAGGGGCAAAGTCCTGTTGGTTTGGATGGACGGCAGTGGCCTTTCAGCAAAGTTTGAGGAGCTGCTAAGAATGGCAGATACCAGGGCTGGTGGGAGAGAAAGCAGAGAGGACAAGTGGCTTGGCCAAGGGCTCAGCACCCATGTCCACTCCTGTGTACCCCACACAAGGGGACACAGAGGGCCTTGCTGGTTACACTGATGAAGGATTCTGTTGACATCTACAAATCTGCCCCTTCAATCATGTGGCAACCCTCATTTGAAGGCCAAGCTTATGGCTCCCACCAGCTTCTCTTGTCCTTCAACGCCAGTTCCTACATCTTCCCCCACACATCCTACTTCCTAGGCCCCACCCCAGCAAGGCAGATTCTCCTCTAGAAGAACTTCAACCTGTAACAATGCCTCTTAAAATGTGACACCCAAAAGATGTACAGTGGAGCATCTTTAATAATTATTCATAACAGCCAAACCCAGAAAGCAACCTAAGTCTCAGATAATTGCAAAAATGGAGACATAAGCTGAGTACATCTACTTCATAAACTGCTGGTCAGTCTCTACCACTTTTTACCAAAATATGGAATAACGTGTACTATGCCCATAATATACCGAGAAAAGGCAGCAAAATTACAAGTATTGAAAAGAGAGTTTGCTAAGCATTAAAAAGGCCAGAAGGAAATACCACAAAATAATCAGGAATTTTTCTTAGTGACTTTTTTTCTGTATTTTCCAGATTTTCCCTATTGAACATAGAATAGTTTGAAATGAAAACAAATGGACTAGGCAAGAAATTTCAAATGGCCTCCGACACATATAAGACTTAGTGAGACTAAGAATTCACATAATTTTAACATTTAACCCACACATTACAGTAGTCTTCTTTTAAACAGATCATATTTCTAAAATGACTCAGACTCATTTAAGGCCTTTTACTGTATAGATCTTCCATGACTTACGATGAGGTTACATCCCAATAAACCCACCATAAGCTGAAAACAACAATAAGCTGAAAACACATTTAATACGCCTAACCTAATGAACAATGGAAACAGTGAGAGACTTTATTTTCTTGAGTTCCAAAATCACTGCAGATGGTAACTGCAACATGAAATTAAAAGACGATTGCTCCTTGGAAGAAAAGTTATGACCAGCCTAGATAGCATATTATAAAGCAGAGACATTACTTTGCCAACAAAGGTCCATCTAGTCAAAGCTATGGTTTTTCCAGTAGTCATGTATGGATGTGAGAGTTGGACTATAAAGAATGTTGAGCACCAAAGAATTGATGCTTTTGAACTGCGGCATTGAAGAAGACTCTTGAGAGTCCTGTGGACTCCAAGGAGATCAAATTAGTCAATCCTAAAGGAAATCAGTCCTGAATATTCATTGGAAGGACTGATGCTGAAGTTGAAGCTCCACTACTTGGGCCACCTGTTGTGAAGAACTGACTCATTTGAGAAGACCTTGATGCTGGGAATGATTGAAGTTGGGAGAAGGGGATGACAGAGGATGAGATGGTTGGATGGCATCACTGACTCCATGGCATGAGTTTGAGCAAGCTCCGGGAGTTGGTGATGGACAGGGAGGCCTGGCGTGTTGCAATCCATGGAGTCGCAAAGAATTGGACACAACTGAGCGACTGAACTGACTGAACCTAATGAACATCATGGCCGAGCCTAGTTATATCTTCTTAGAACACTTGCATTAAACTACAGTTAGGTAAAATCATGTAACACAAAGCTAATTTTTTAATTAAGTCTTGAATATCTCATGTAATTTATTGAACACTATACTGAAAGTAAAAAATACAACAATAACCCTCATGATCTCAGAGCTGACTGGGAGCTGTATCTGCCACTGCCCAGCATCAGAAGAGACTATCATACTGCCTATGGAAAACATCAAAATTGAAAGTTCAATTGCTACTGGAAGAGTACTGCTTTTGCATCATCAGAAACTCAAAAAAATTGTAAGGTAAACAATCATAAGTTGGGGACTGTTTATATAGTATATATTATTTTAGGGACATTTAAAACATCCCCAAGCTATTAATATTAGCAAAAAGTCAAAAGATAACAATTGTTGGTGAGGATGTGGAGAAAAAAGAACTCTTGTGCATTGTTGGTGGAAACGTAAATTGGCGCAGTCACTGTAGAAAATAGTACAGAAATTCCTCAGAAGAATTAAAAATAGAGCTACCATATAATCCAGTAATTTCACTTCTGGGTATTGTGTCCAAAGAAAATGAAATAGACATTTCACGTTCAAAGAAAATGAAATCATTACCTCAAACAGATGTCTACAGTCCCACGTGCATTACAGTATTATTCACAAGAGCCAGATACGGACACAGCCTAAATTTCCATCAATGAACAAATGGATAAAGAAACTGTGATACAGATATACGTGCATGCACACACACACGTAAAAATATTATTCAGTCTTTAAAAAGGAATTCCTACCATTTGCAACAACATGGATGAACCTAAAGGACATGATGCAAAATAAAGACAAATGCTGCATGATCTCAGTTATATTGATTATACTAATTTTTTGGAAGTGGAAGTCATAGTAACAATGGAAGGAATGGTGGTTATAAGGGACTAGGGGTAGAGGAAAGGGGAAGATATTGATCAAAGGGTAAAAACTTTCAGCTACAGATGTATACATTCTGGAGACCTAGTATTCACCATGGTAAATAATAAGGCATATATTATTATATTATTACTATATTAGCATATATTAAATAATAATGCATAACATACTTGAAATTTGCTAAAAGTGTAACTTTCAAGTGTTCTCACCACCAAAAATAAAAGAGTAACTATGTGAGATGATGGATATGTTAATCAGTTTGATTGCAGTAATCATTTCACAATGTATCAAATCATCACATTGTATATCTTAAATATATACAATTTTCATTTGTCAATCACAGTTTAATTAAGTGGGGATAAAACCCACAAGACATCACCCAGGTGCACTACAGTCTATACCATGTACTTCTGAAACACTATGCAGAAGCTGTATCTTTACACACTAAATCACACTTTAAATGCAGTGGCAGCATTTTCTTTTAGAAAAATAACCTTCAGAAGATCCTTTTGTAAGACAACAGATGTTTTTAAACATAAAGAGTCATACTACTTATCTGTTTCCTGTATACTAAGGGATTCAACGCTGGCTAGTTTCTATTTATACATTCTAGTCTATTACACCTTCAACCTTTCCCCTTTCACTTAACCATAGTTGACATGAAGGTTAAACATATGACAATTATGTCTGTTGCACAAGACAATGAAAAGATGCAAGTGTTTCTAAACTCTCACTCTTGTCAGATTTTACCTGCCCCAACTCCTCGGGGGGGAAAAAAAAAAAAGAAAAAGGTCTTCTTTGCTCCCCTCTGCCTTTGGTCAATAATAACAGTAGCTCATTTCTCCCCACTTCTCACTTTTCCACCCAGCTCTTAACTTGTCCTCACAGGTTTCAACTTCTGGGCAGCGGGTAGAGGAATTTCCATGCTACGCCCTTTGCTGCCACACCCACAGAGGACCCACGGACTGCCCCCTCGCCTGCAGGTACCAAGAGCAGCCTGATACAGAGACACACGAGAAGCCACAAAAGCCTGAGGAGGCATGCTCACCATCACCAGTCCCAAGGCCCATCACATATGCTGACACCAGCACCAGATTGGCACCCGTAGAGGTACACTATATTCATTTTCAAAAGCAGAATTATCAAATATTTAAATAAAAGTGCTGCCATCACATACACCACCTATAACACAATGTAGTCTTACTATGTTAATTTCCAAAGGGATGTGTTATCAAACATTTTCACATGATTCAGTTTTACAGCTTCTCATATTATAAATATGCATAAATCTGTAAATAAATAAATCTGTAAATCATTAAAAAACATCCTCTGTTGTCAAGACATGAGTCCCAACTATCATTTCAGAGAATATACTTAAAAGAGTCTTTTAACCTCCTAAAGAAAACTGCACCTGATAGCATCCTTTGGCCCATTATGGGGGTTTTCCCTCATGCCAGGGCAAGCCGCTTGCTTTAGTGAAAAGACTCTTTTGGAAATGTATGTTCAGCACTAGCAGAGCATAGAATGGGAAACCAGAAGCAGTAGCAGCCAGACCTTGGGTCCACAGCCTCTGTCTAATGCCATGTGCATCTCCAGAACGCTTGCACTCCCCTGCAGCTGGCTCAGCCATGGCTCAGTACCATGCAAATCTTACCCTTGAACTACTTCCACCTCCTCTCCTCCATAGAACTGTCTCCCCCCACTCCCAGGTTCCTTGCACCAGCCACTTCACGACCCCACAGATGCCACCACGTACAAAGAAGAGATGGGAAGAGGACTCACCCACTGAGGACCACGATGAAGTCCATGACATTCCAACCATTGCGGAGGTATGAGCCCTTATGGAAGATGAACCCCAGGGCCACGATTTTGATCCCAGCTTCAAAGCAAAAGATCCCAATGAAATAGGGTTCTGTCTTCTCCTGCAGAATGAAGAACAGAGATGTTGGTAAGAGGAGGACTGCTTCAACCAAGGCACTCCCTGCCTAGCTACCCCTCTGCTCTGACTTTTCCTCTCTCCTACAGGACACCAGGATGCCTGTGCTGAGCCAGCCCCGTATACAGATGGGAAGTGGGGGTGCTGCAGGACTCACAGTGTGCACAAGAGCAAGGGAAGCCAGCTGCAGAAGCGGGTGGATGTGGGGCTCACACCCAGGACCAGCTGTCTTCCCAAGACGAAGACTGATGGTGCTAGCTTTGCCTTGAAGGGGCTGGCATTCCCACAGATGGTCATCACTTACGCTGGAAGGTTAAGAGTCCTTTCTCATCCATGAGTAATCAGACTGGAGCCACTTACCCATTTGTTTGGATTTTAAGCATTTTGTTTGTTCTTTAGGGAGAGTACTTTAGACACATGGATAATGTCTTTACAGAGAATATGGACAAACATTTCGGAAGTTCAGAACCATGAAGGCACACAGGCTTTGAGCATCCTTCATCCTCTCTCCTTTACTCTCCCTTTTCCCTCTCATTCTCAAAGTCCCCCAGGAAGAGGAGAGAAGTAAGCAGACCCTGGGCCTTTCCTTTCTTCTTGCCGGGCTGCCATGGGCTGTAGACACAGAACTTCATGGGAACAGGAATTTAAAAGGTCAGTCCTCTTGTCTCTATGAATCCCAGTGGGACTTGTTACCAACCTGTTCCTCAGCAAAGAACAAATTCACAGAAGTGCAGAGTAGGAAGAGAGAGAAGGGGGCCAGGTGATGAAGCAAAGGAGAAGGAAACCAGGAAGAATAGGAACGGGGGAGAGAAAGATGAGAAGGAGGGAGGCACCTACCAGTCTGCGGGACATTGGGGTCTTGTCATCCTCAGGAAGATGTTGCTCCAGGGCCAAGACGATGCAATTGGCAATGATGGTGGCCAAGATCATGTACTCAAACGGCGTGGGAAAGGAGGAGTTAAGAAATAGAATCACCAAAGAGAGGACAGCCTCCAAGATGGCTGTGTACATCCATACACAAACTTTATCAACCCACATCGTGTCTGTGCAGTCAGCATGATTGACAGGAGGAGACAGGCAGGCAGAACAGTGGCTGGTCCTTAGCACATGGAACTAGAACCGTTTCTGATCAGACTCTGCACACAAAGCATCTTCTCAAGGAAAGGAAGAATGGAGTCAGTAAATAAGGAATTAGTCATATGGCAGACATTCTAGATTCTTAGTGAATTCAGCGACATATCCGGGAATTAACCAGGACCGAAAAAGGAAGTGGGACAAAGAGAGGAAGAAACAATGATGCTGTTGCAGGCTCCGTGTTCTTCTCTGTCTTCAAACCACTGATGCTCCAGCAAGGATCCAGCTGTGGCTGTTCATGGCTGTCTCTGGGAATCACACCTGGAGTGCCCTTCTCTAGAAGCTCTGCTCAACTGAAGAGAAGAAGGGCCCTTAGAAAAGGAGCCATTCTCTCCATGAGCTCCCTTTTATTTTAATATCCAGTTCAGGGTAATATTTAATGGGTCCAGGAGAAACTAGCTTTGTCCCATCTTATTTTCTCCTAAGTTTCTACATCTAAAGGAAGCCGAGATACATATCATGAGCCTGCATCCAGGGCACCGAAGTTGGGGCCTCTAGGAATCAAACTACAAATGAGTGGATAATGAATTCAGGCTTTGTTTTCCGCTGCATGTTTCAGAAAAGAGGTGAGTGAGCTCCCTGCGACTTTTGAAAAACAGGACTGTGATTCTAGTGCCAGCATCCTGGCTCCCGCAGAAAGGTTGTGCTGTAAAGCCAGGGGGAGGCGAGAGTAGGGAACTTCTAGAAAAAAAGGAGAGGGAATCACCAGCTCCAGAGTCATTCTGCACATAGGATTTCATTCTATAACTACTGTTGCAACAAACAGGAGTGAGCTGCTGCCGCTGGTCTTGTCGAGCAACCTGTGATCTGGCAGCATCAGGAATCCAGGCGGGAGAGACAGGTAGTAAGTGCGGTGAAGCAGAGGGAGGGGAAGCGATCTTGTCTCCCCCCACCCCCATTCAGGCTGGCTGTGCAGGATGTGGGGCCCAGAGCCCTCCCTAGGTGGCACAGAAGGAGGACAAACCATAAACATGTCCCCCGATGCCTCACCATCCCCACCAGGTTATATGTGGCTGTGAACATCAGTGGTCAAAGGGGCACTTGCATATCCCTGACAGACGGAGGGGGGAGGGGGGTCCATGCAGGATGCGACTCGCCTGCCAGTTGCTCTGCTCCTGATGCTACAATGGTAGGTTGCAGGGAGTGAGACGGCTGGCTTGCATCCGAGCCTCTGGAACTTTTCATTTTCATTTAGCAGCATCTCCTCCCTGCCCCCATCCATCCCTGAGTCACAGCTCCAGCAGCTGGCTGTCTTTCCTTCCCACACACCCAACACTCGCCCGGGACTCATACCCTCAGGACAGTTCTGCCAGCCTCTGCTGTCCTGCAGGGCAAAGGAGCCAGATCTGAAAACGACATGGGGCTCAGAGAACCTCAGAGCCAGCCTCCTGCCTCCACACCCCACTGTGCTCACTGAGACCCACTCAGAGGGGAGCCTCACTGCACCACATGGAAAGCCCCCCAGCCATCTCGCCATTTCTTCTGCTTCGGTCTCTCTGGGTACCAAGCTAGGCCCCTGAGAGCCAAACGCTCTAGCAAACACACATCAGAGATGCTCATCTCACTTAACATGCCTACTTTCTTGTGACAAGCTCCCCCACACAGCTCACCCAGGAGTACCAGGGACCACCAATCACAGCGGGGAATTCGTCTCCCTCCCATCACAGGCTTTAACCCAGAGCTCTGAACAAGTCCAGAACGACCAGGACTCAGTGGCCCATAAGCCCTCTGAATAGCCTAGCCTGTCCTGGGCTTGGTTCAGGCGCTGATAATTCCCCAGATCCGATCGGTAAAATGGAGATGAGAACAGGGCAGAATTGGTCTGGGAATACAGGCCCTTTCCTGAGAACACCCGCAGGGGATGTGTGTAAGATAGGGAACCAAGAACATGACAACAAGTCACAAACAGCAACACAAGTGGAGGACACTTGGGCATGTTTCTAAAATGCAGGCCACGGAATACTAGCGCTAGGAATTTGCAATCAAATGCATGTGGGAAAGTCTGGGTTCGGTCAAGGTGAGCCGGTTCCCTCCCAGCAGGGTTCTTGGGGCCTTTAGTACTACTGTACACAGAGTGCCCCCTCCCCCAAAGGGGGCTGGCAACAGTGCACGGCCCTCCCAGACTTCTTCATCACAGAGCCCTTCTGTCAGAGCATCTCTCTTGGGGATGCTGTTCCTAGGAACACATCTGGGGAGCCCTAATACAAAGGGCAGAGCTCACTGCCAATCACCAAGGGTCAGGGAGATGAGCACGGTGGCTCTGACAGGAGCAAAACTAAAGCCTCTTTCACCTTATGCTGTGTCCTTATTTCTAACAAAAATGTTCAGAAAAGTGTTGGGCTCGATCAGCCCTCCACCACAGCTGGAAGGCCCACGCAAGCTCAGCAGGCCCAAGGAGCCCAGCACAAGACCTGGAAAGTAGGACCAAAGACACACATGTTCTCATCCAAGCTGCAGATGTCTTGAGTTCTCACCGGTCTACTGGGGGTTCAGGCTTCTTCCCCTGAACACCCTCGAGGGATAACCACAGACTTGAAAGTAAAGGAGCTCTTAGTTGCTGACCTCAAGGCAAGGCCACTCCTGGTGTCTGTGCACCTCCAAGGCTTTCCACCCTGCAATGCCCACTTGAGCTTCTGGACCCCCTCTGCTACCCATCCTCACACCCACTTCACACCTCTGCATCCCGGCCAGATAACCTAAGCGCAGAACTCCCTGTTAAGACCAGTAAGCTCACCTAGCCCAGAATGTCCAGGTGCAGACAGATCAGCCTTGTCGTAGACGCAGGGCGAGCCTCCTCGGCAAGGTGTGGCCATCTCCATACAGGATGCTCACAGCAGGAGAGAGGCTGACAAGTCAGATTTCCTGTGACTGGCCAGGTATCTGGATGGCTGAGAATTCATGAGGGCTCAATAAATGGCATCACCCAAGGCCTAGGAGGCTAGAATCTAAAAGTGAGAGTTTGGTAATTCATAGGTTCTGAGAAGACCCTGTTTCCACATCCTCCCGACCCAAACCCTCTGCCTGCAGTCTGATGTCTAAGGGCCCAATCAGAGCAGTGATCCTTTGGTTTAAAATTTTGAAAATGTCAAATACACACATCCTTGAGAAGGATGTTCCTTTAGGCCTTGTAGAGCGCCTCAACCTCAGGATGAATTCACGTCTGGGGCACTGAAGAATCTGGGGTGAAATTATGGTGCAGAAGTAAAGATGAAACTATGGGAATTCAGTTTATCTGTGGACTAGGTGAAAGAAAGAAGGGGGCCAGGGAAATCTTAGGAGAGAAGAACAGGAGCGATCACCCAATTCTACCCAGGCCCCAGCCACTCCCCCTCGTAGCTCTTCCCTTCAACCTCCCGTCTGCTTCTCTCTCTGAAGAAAGTACAAAGAATGGGCCCTTACATCTCAGTGCTTTTGCTTCCTCCTGCAATGGCCTTTCTCTTTTCTTGGTCATGTATCAAGATCAAGGTGAAATATCACTTGGCCTATAAAGGCTTGTCCCTGTGCCCCCAGCCCTCCGCAGTGTGCAATGTCATCATCACATTGATCTCCCCAAAGAAACTCTACCTGGAAAGCAGGGGCGGGGTTTGTTCACATCTCCAGTGGTGGGGCTCAGCAGAGCTCCAGACACAGAAGAGAAGCGCTCAGTGTCAAGTGCAGGCTGAATGAAAGGGCGGTGCCCCTGTCTGTGAGCGGCAGCTCCGCTGAGGAGCCATCATAATGACCAGGCTGTAGTCACTCCCGCTGGCTTGGACCCCCACCTCTGGGAGCTGACTCGGGGGCACTGCTCCCAGTCTTCCTGAAATAGAACTTCAGGCCCTTAGCAAGGGCTCTGATGTATCTCCCAGGGGAAGAGCCTGGGCTGCAAGGAAGGGCCCACAGGGCACAAGGATGCACCTCACAGGCCAGACAAAGACGTGCTCAGAAAGGTCAAAGGCGACTCCGCATTGCCAAGGCCTCAAAGAGCAACGCCCGTCATGAAACAGAACGGAAGTCCGTCCAGGACTCTGATGCCTTCTGCCCAGGTACTTAGTGAGTCCCATTATAGTCTGTGCCTGACATCAAACGCATATTGGAGAACACTCCCTGGTGTCCAGACTGCTGGTGGCCAGAGATCTTGATCAAATGGGGCTGATGGGGTAGTGAGGGAGCTTGCAGGCAAGGGCTCTGCCTAACTCAGGTATTTCTGCGCCCCAGTGTCCAACATGCAGTGGGCACCCCGTAACTGGATTTTAACTAATTAATATATTAGTCAACTGACAAGTGAACATAGGAAAACCAGAGCCACAGTTGTCCTTACAAAAAGCTACCTGTACTTTCTCTACACAGTATACCCATTTGAATGTTGTGTGTTGCATGCCATGTACACATATTTGTTGTTCAGTCACTAAGTAATGTCTGACTCTTTGTGATCCCACAGACTGCAGCACACCAGGCTTCCCTGTCCTTTACCATCTCCCAGAGTTTGCTCAGACTCTTATTCCTTGAGTCGATGATGCCATCCAACCACCTTATTCTCTGTCATTCCCTTCTCCTCCTGCCTTCAATCTTTCCCAGAATCAGGGATTTTTCAATGAGTCAGCTCTTCACATCAGGTCGCTCAAGTATTGGAGATTCAGCATCAGTCATTCCAATGAGTATTCAGAGTTGACTTCCTTTCAGATTGACTGGTTTGATCTCCTTGCTGTCAAAGGGACTTTCAAGAGTTTTCTCCAGAACCTCAGTTTGAAAGCATCAATTCTTCAGCGCTCAGCCTTCTTTACGGTCCAACTCTCACATTCGTACATGACTACCAGAAAAACCAGAGCTTTGACTATACGGACCTTTGTCAGCCAAGTGATGTACACGTATTAACTATTGAAAGAAAAAAAAAAAAGAAACCAGCATGCATAGAAGATCCCTTTAATGAAAAAAAAATTTGATAAAAGCAAAGGAAAAAAATCTGTCTTGTCAGAAGGATAATAAGTTTTCTTGGGGTAGTAGGATTTCTTCTTTGCTCCTTAATGCATTGTGTTATAATGAGCATGTAGTCATATACAGTTGTGAAATCAATTAAAGCTAGATTTATTTTGAAACAAACAAGTAAACAAACCAACATAAAAACCCATCCCACCTTGAGGGTCATGTAAATTATTAGCACAAGATTTCTGGGAGGATCAAATGCAGGAGAACAAAGAGACTGGACCAAATGAGGAAATGGCCATGGAAGTTCTTTGAAACCTGCAAAGCTGCCTCCTCTGCATCTGTCTCGCTGTCTTCTTGCTAGGGGCCTCATTTTATAAACTTTCTTGGCAAGCTCCCCGAACACGCCTTCACTCCTTTCTCCCTCTGAGCCCGTTAATGAGGACCTGTGTCACTCCAACTCTCCCTTCCCCATCTCACAGCTTCAAGACAATCATTAGGGAAATGATAAAAATAGGTTTCCTTATTGATTTATCTCCGTTACCCAATGCTCCTTCCTTCAAATGGTTGACTTGTTTCCTTAGCAACACAGCTAATTCAAGCAGCACGACTTGGCCTGCACACCTGCTATTTGTTCATCTCCTTTCCTGAAGCCCAGAGAGCAGGGGCAGGGGACAGGGAGGGCTGCCCTCCAGGTGAGCCGCTGGCTACCACGGTGGCACTGGCTCTGCCTGTCCACAGAGCCCTGGGGGCCGGGCCTGGCCTGGGAGCTGTCTTCCCTCTGCCCACCCAGCAGGGCTTCCCCATCAACACCCCACAGGGACTGATGTGCAGGTACAGGACTGGGCAGGACTTGGGGCCCACACAGCAAACCTGGGTGCTCCCAGAGAGACAAGCATCTCTACACTAGCTGGGTGCTGATCCTAGGTCCTTTCTACTCTCAGCGGCCTCATCTCAGAGCTGTGAGGCTGGAACTCCAAGGAGACTGAATGAGCTCACAGGGGCCGAGGGCCCATCAGTGACAGGCAGGCAGATGGAATGTTGTGCTCTCATTCCAACCCCAGGGCTGGTGGAGAATGTGCTTCTGTAGGGGGCAGCCTGTGGGTGCCTAGGCCATTCCTGTAAACTCCTGGGGGAGTCCAGAATAGCATAGTCTCGGGATAGCAGGCCTCAGGACCCATCTTCATGCCTCACCCCAGGACCAGAGCACACTCCTATGGGCAAGTCTGTCTCCTTTCCTCCTGTCCGTCCTCAACTCTTATTTGGGGATGCCCAATTCTAAGAGATGGAAGCAAGTCAGAAGATGGCCTGGGCATCATTGTGCACGATCTTCCTCTCCTCCCTCAGCCGCACAGACATATTCTAACAAGTAGAATGTTGACTCAAAGACAGTCTTGGGGCAGGGGGTGCTGCCAAGTCTGTGATTTCTTCAACACCAAAGGGATAGTTTAAAAACGAATGATAGTGAAATCTAGCTATCCAAGACCTTCAGGCTGCCTTTTTAATGTGAGAAGAATCAGAATCTCTCTCGTGACCTGGAATGCCATGGAGAATACGTAGCTTGGCAATGGAAACCAGAGCCACGGTTCTCCATGCAAAAGTCACCCCAGCATGGTACTCAAATCAGGGAAAACCACCACCACCCATTCCTCCAGAGCCAAACAAGGACAACATGAGGATCGAAGTCTAAGATGACACGTGAATACACACATACTACTATGTATAAAATAGATGATCCACAAGGGCCTATTGTATATATAGCATAGCAAACTCTGCTCAATACTCTGTAATGACCTATAATGGAAAAGAATCTGAAGAAGAATAGCTACATGTATATGCATAGCTGAATAACTTTGTTGTACACCTGAAATGAACATAACATTGTAAATCAACTATGCTGCTGCTACTGCTGCTAAGTCGCTTCTGTTGTGTCCGATTCTGTGCGACCCCATAGACGGCAGCCCACCAGGCTCCGCCGTCCCTAGGATTCTCCAGGCAAGAATACTGGAGTGGGTTGCCATTTCCTTCTCCAGTGGATGAAAGGGAAAAGTAAAAGTGAAGTCGCTTAGTCGTATCTGACTCTTTGCGACCCCATGGACTGTAGCCCACCAGGCTCCTCCGTCCATGGGATTTACCAGGTAAGAGTACCAGAGTGGGATGCCACTGCCTTCTCCAAATAAACTATACTCCAATATAAAATAAATATTAAAAAAAAAAAAAACTTTGAAAACCGTAAGGTGCTACACACATGCACAGTCGTTTTTATTCTCCTACTAAATCCATCTTTAAGCATCAGCTGTGGCTCCAAGTTTTGGGGGAAGCATCTGTGAGTGGTCAAAGCCTCCGGGAGTGGGCTGGCTGACTGCAGCCAGGGGCTGACATTGAAGAGACCCACAGCAATAAAGGATTGAAAAGAAAATTATGGTAATGGGTCTCCGGGAAAAGAGCAAAGACATTCGGCCCAGAACCTCCTGGGAATACAGAAAGCACAGCCAAACAGCAGTCCCCAGAGGAGGATTTATGAAGCTGATGGCTCTGATGCAATCTTTCCCAGTGATTAGAAGGGACATTCATCACACCCAAGGCCAGGGCTAAGAACAGGAGGGGTTGAACCATCATAGAGGTCTGGCTCTGGCTCCTACAGACCCTGATGGAAATGCAGTGAGATAATGCTGGTGAGATCATATCCCCTGCCTGGGCCATGGAGAATGACACATTTGCCCTGGAGGGACCAGGAGTAGAGCAGAGACGGGACCTCATGCCTAAAACCCAGTCATGGACAGGGCCACCACCATCGTCTCCCCAGACACTGTCTGCGCCCCTCCCAAGAGGCCAGTATTCTCAGGAATAGTTGTCTCCCAGCCTTTCCACACACGCCGTGTGTACAGTTCTTCAATGCCTCCCAGACTGAAAAGAAAATCCAAACCAACCCTCGTAGGCCTGGGGCCAGCTCTCCTTCCTGGAAAGATGTTTCACCTTCTCTCCAGATCATGGGATGAAGTAGGAGTGACTATGAGATAAAAAGATGGTGAGCCAAGAGGGCTTTCTAACACTCTCAGCAAGCCTTCGCAGCTCTGCCCTACCTAGGTTCAGAGGTTAGAGGTCAGGTTCAGAGGTCAAAGGCCAGGTTCAGAGGTAAGTCATGGTGCAAGGGAGCCTGGGCCCAGAGGCTAACATGCTCCCAGATGGGCTCCTCCTGGACTTCTTTGAACCTGCTTCTGTGGCTGACCCAGCAGGACACAGCATCCAAAGAAGTCTCATTCAGAAAAGGAAATAAAGAGAGACACTGCATTCTTTGGGGTTCTGAAGGGTTACTGATAAATTTTTCAATTTCCTGAAAGACAGTGTTAAGCATCTGAATTTATCAATGTGTGAACCACTCTCATATCTGGGGCAAGTCACGGCCTCAACTCCACCCCCATCTGTTTTCTCAGTCCTTGTTTTTAGGTTTCCAGTCTCTGTCCCAAGCTGATCGATGGGGTGGATGACACACAGCCACTGAAGGGCAGGAGGGCTAAACCCCAGTGTTTGTTCCTGTGACAGAAGAATCAGTACACAATTCTGACTGCAATTCTGTAAATCCATCCTGGATCTGTGCTCCCTTTCCCATCCCCATTACAGCAGAAACACATTGCTAACAAGCAGGAAAACAAGGTGGAAGGCTCTGCATACTTCGTGTTGTCCCATTTCATTATCTCATCGCTTTCCTTATTGGAATTTTTCTCACCACCCAACTCACCTTAAAAAAAAAAAAAAAAAATCAGATTGAAAAACCAAACCCTTTTCTCTTTTTTTTAAAACAAAACAAAACAAAACAAAAATGTGTCATGTGACTTCCAGCCTTAACATCAGTTTTTTAACTTTGGTTTCCATGGTGGTGGGATGCAACCTACCATCACCATGACAACAGCTGCCTCTGTTCAAATTCACCATCTGACAGGCAGTCCTAGACACACCTCTCTCCCTCTCTCTCTATCAAGAAGATGGAAATGCCATTACACCTACTCCTAAAGACTGAAATCCTAATGAATGAAAGACAAAGGAAGCAATGTTGAGAATATAGCGAAGAGGCAGAGAACCCCCCAAAAAGGCTTTCTGTTTGCCCATACGGCCCACTGCTCTCTTAGGGAGGTCAATGGACTCAGTTACTCAAAACAAAGATCCCCAGCACTAACCCTGCAATGTTGGCTGTGTAGCTGCATTGAACTTTTCATTGCTTTTAGACCAAACAATTCCCTCTCACTCCCATGTCCCTGCCCTCTATATAAAATGACTGAAAGGAAGTTCACATCATTGCCAATGTGGTTAACCAGCGCTCAGTCTCAGCTGAGCCCCAGTTCCAAAAGGATGGGAAGGGGTGATTCTGTGAAACTCAGCCAGCACCGGCTTCCCTCTCTCTCTTTTCTCACTAACAGACAGCTGCATAAGTCTTAACAAATTCCCTTTTTGTGTGTCATGCTGAATCCTGGACTCAAAACGCTGTCATTCAACACAGAGTTTTGGTGATCAGGAGACAAATGATTGAATGCTACAGAAAAGGGAAGAAAGGAGAAATATTAAAAGCCTCTGGAAGGAAAACAAAACAGTGGTGGGAAAATTACCTGTTTCAGAAACCAGAATCTGTGTTTTGATGACACTCTTACGAATTCAAGCCCATCAAGCCTTTCTGGCAGCAACGTGTGTTTTAGGCAAAGAATGTGGGCTGCCATCAGCAACCACACCCAAGACTGTAGCCTACTCCACATCCCCAATGACTCTGTGGGGCTCAATGGTACTCTGAATGCAGAAAGAAAAGGGAAAGCCTTCTGTGAAAGAGTCCACAGATCATCTCTGGCAGAAGCTTTTGTTTTCCTCGAAAAACCCTGCTATTGCACCTGAACATTCAAAGACACCTATGAGCCTCCAAACCACATGAGAAAATGTTGAAAGCACTAAGGACTCTCAGCTTATAAAAGGAAGACTGGAAAGAGACATCATAGCTCTTATCAAATATCTGAAGGGCTAGTTTGTCAGAGGGGACGCTGAAATTGTCTACGTTCTCCCGAAAGGCAAGGCTGAGACCACTGGGTGGAGCGGCCACCCAAAGGCAGACCTGGGGCAATTCAGAGAAGTTCCACAAGCAAATGGACTCTTTTGTTAAGTAGTAAACTAAGTGTTGCATGAATAAATGTTTAAAAACCATCCTCCCTAAAGGGAGAAAAGCCCTGGTGTGTAGTAAGTGTCAATTTCTGGAGTGTAAACCTGTCTCCATGGCAATCTCAAGCTACCAACTTGACACCCATGCACACGAAGTTGGGAAGAGATACACACAATCGAAACCCACAAGCTGTGACCAGCCAGTTCCACACACGACTCACCGCAAACTCCACGTTCCTAGGAGACCATCAAGGATACTAGAGATGCCTAAATTTGACAGCAGTGGAGCTGGACAACCCTCCTACAAACAAGGAGTTAACAAATGGGAAGGAAGAAAGTCAATGGATCTTCAGTCACTTGCTCAAGAGCCTCCTGGGTCAGCAAGACTCACTCTGCCCCTTAGACTCGAGATGCTCCCCTAGTAGACCTGTCTTCTGGAAGTCCGAAGCATTACCCTTAGCACAGAAGGCTGGGAACCTGTGCAGCCAGATGTGTGCAAGAAGCAGCCACAGGTGAACCGTCTGCCAGCATCATGAAACAGAAGAATCAATCACCCCATTCTCTCAGGCTGAATTCCGAGAGGCCCAGGGGGCCTCTGCTATATCACTGTGGCTATAAGACAACTGGGAGGAAGCAACCAAGACACATGATTAAAAGCATATTTCAAAGAAACAAATCAGGCAAAGGCTCTCCTCTTCTTCTAGATCATCAGTGGATCTCAGTCTGTCAAACAGCAGAACCACCTGGGAGGCTTTTAAAAATTAAAGATACAGGTATCCCATCTTTAGAAATTCTGATTTAATTCATTTCAGCTACTCTCTAGGCATCAGAATTTCCAGAAGGACCCAGGCTGATTTTCACATGCAGTCAGGGAGAAGAACACTGCCTTCCATGGTGAAGGCAGTGACAGCTAAAGATGCCCTCAACTCACGTGAGATAACAAAAGAGGAAACTAGAATCCCAGGGGCACCTCGGTAAGAAATGAAAGGTGTCTCAGAGTTCCGTTAGCTAATCCGGCACACTCATTTTATAGATGTAGATACTGAAATCACAGATGGAATAAGATTTCTCCAGAGCCAGGACCAGAAACCTCTCTGGATTCCTAAAAAGCTTAGGAACCTATTATCAGAGCAATCAAATAAAACTCCCTTAGCTTCCTGGCTTGAATGGAGGCTTCTAAAAGAAAGGGATCTTTTTATTGAGTTTACTTCTCTATCCCTACTTGACTGTTCTCAAGAGCATCTCTCTTAAGGTTAGGGTCTGGATGGTTTACTCTCTCAGGACCACTGAAGAGTCCAGAAAACACTGTGAGATAAGTACAGGCTGGAGCATCCATTCTCCCATCTACTGAGACGTGATCCTTGTGCTGGGTAGAAGCTCATTGCCTGTTAACTACTACCATTTCATAACATTCTCAAGCAACATTTTGGGAGAAGGAAATATTAGCCATTGTTCTGAACCACTGCCTCCCATTCTCATAATCCATTCTCATGGATTGCCTCCCAATCCCATTCACGGATTCAATTGGATCCGTGCTGGTTGGCTTCTCTTGAATTTTCCTTCTCTGGTCCACTCCTCCTTTTTCTTAATTAAGTCCTTTCTTATTAATCATGATCCAGCCTTCGATGCTCCAACCTAGAGAAACACTAAAAATATATACATGCTAACTAAAAACAGGAGGAAAACATCCCAGAAAGAGGACGAAGGGATAGAAGGATAAGGAGTAGACAAAGACTGAAGAAAGCACAGAGGAAATGTGATTATCAAAGTCCTGAACTGAGAGTCACGAGCACTGGATTCCAGCCCTGTCTCCATTACTGAGAGACCAGCGGCAAGTCACTTCACCTCTCTGACCCTCAGCTTTCTGACAGATAAGTGAGGGTTTGACTTGAGTTTCTCTTAGGTCCCTGTAACTCTAATATCCTATTAGTCTGTTGTGCTAATAGGTAACATGACGGGAAGGGAAGTGAGACGGAAAGGAGGAGCCTCCATTATTACAATGGAGAGAAGCCCCCTTTGGAGAAGCTACTAATGAGGACATCCAACAATAACAACCAAAGCAGAGTCCTGGCACACCTACGAATACCCTTCAAGTGTCTATAGCGGAAACATTTCTAAACTTTCAATAAGAGAAGCTCCGTGACAACTGGCTAGTAATACCTCCATGAGATAGTTAACGAAAAGTCAGAACCCTCAAAATGGTGGCCTGGGGTGAACTTAAGGCTGCTTTCCCATAAACCTACCAGAAGCTTTTCCTACACTCTCTACTGGAATAGTAAAGTCTTTTCTGCAGCCCCTCTGTCCCCACAATCCCCATTTTCTTTAACTAGCCACAAAGCCAGAAGCATTCAGTACAAGATGAAACTTCAGAAAAAAAGTCATAAAAGTTGCTTCCTCCCACTATGGGTACCCTGGAAAAGGGAGGGCTGAGAATAGATTTTTTGAGGGCTGGAAAACAGAAAATGGACTTTCTATGCTAATATTAAAAAGAAAAGGAGAATTGGCATTTCCAAATCAGAAGTCCCTGCAGAGTGATGAAGAGCGTCTGACAAGGGAGCTTTTGGTGAAGATAGGAGACAAAAATAGCAAAGAGCCCCAATTCCAACTGATGCTCGCATTCCAATGACACAGGGCAAATTGTCGCAGACCCATTTCGTGGTGATAGGGAAGAGATCTTTGCTCTTTTCCCATCTACTGATTCCTTACTCCTCCATGGGTTTAGCCTCATACCCAGCAGGTGCTACTGATGCAGGCAAGCAGTTCAGGGTCATCCTAAAAGGATGCTCTGTTAGGGAAGAGTACTTGCTACTCTTCTGGTCTGATCCGAGGCAGTGTAGTACAGTGGAAAGAGAAGAGTCAATGGAGTTGGCCAGACCATGTCTTCCTGTGACCCTGGGCTAATCATCTGTCAGAAGAGACAATAATATCTATTTCCCTCAGGACTGGGTAAAGTGATGGAAGTCTCTAACACACACTGTAGAGTGCTGGCCACACAATAAGTATTTATTAAAGGTTAGTTTCCTCTGAGGGGTTTCCCCAGTGGCTCAGCAATAAAGAATCCACCTGCAATGCAGGAGACGTGGGTTCAATCCCTGGGTTGGGAAGATCCCCTGGAGAAGGAAATGGCAACCCACTCTAGTATTCTTGCCTGGAAAATTCCACGGACAGAGGAGCCTGGTGGGCTACAGTTTATGGGGTCGCAAAGAGTCAGACATGATTTAGCAACTAAAACGATACAATACTTTCCTCTCAACATTGCCAGGGATGTAAACTGAGGCACAGAAAACTCTCCAGGCCCAGATCATGGTCCCCACAGAGTGCTGGTAAAATGATACAAAAATAAGTACATGAAAATAAAAAGAAATGAATGTTAAGAGAAGAGAAAGACATGATACACTTTACAACTGTGCAGGGTTGTTCTGAAGCCAGCCTCCTTCACGGTGGAAATGTGGAGAGCTGTCGGACCGTTCGCATTTCCTAGAATCTATCCCTTCGCTTTGCTCCTCTGAGCCTGCCTACTGATGTTTGTGACGTAAGTGAGCTCAGTCTTTCTGAGCCTGTACATTCAGGGGTGGGAATTTGTTGGTTACTCTCTAATCATCACCAGGGAAAGAGGTTACCCGGAGAAGACGGAACATCTTTATCCATAAAACTCTGGGGGAGGAAGGGCAGGTGGTAACCTCAAAAATAAATAAATACATACCTAACAATCTATGAGAAAGGAGCAGTAGGTTGCCAAAATGCCCAGATCCTCTGAATTTACATGGGCCCATATTCCCCAGAACTGCCCCCTCCTGATGTTACCACATCCGCCTACTCGCCCCACCTCCAGACAAGCCCACGCCCTTCAACTGCTCTCGTATCAACAGACCAGGAGAACACATGCATCCTTGTACATCCATATGGCTCAGCTATCTCATAAATACAAACTCCCTTGCAAACACAATCCAAAGTTAGCAGAAAGAAGAGGCAGTTCCTTTCACTTTTTTTAAGCCCACTCCCTAATTTCCTTTGAGTCTTCTGCCTGGCTTCCAGAAACCCTACATCCTAGTCCTCCATTCATGTTCACATCTGTACCCAGTTCCTGCAGGTAAAATGCCCTCTGGTATCCCAGCTAGATGACCTCCCCAGGCTCATTAGGCAAATGGACATGAGCTTCAAGCCATGTAGGTTCCCCCTCCCTGTCACATCCCTCTTGCCCTTTCAGAAGCTTCCTCCAGAGTTCATGGAATCCAATCCTGACTCCCTTTTCCGACAGAACAAAGACCCTAAATACTGAGAAGCCTGAAAAAAGATGAGGAGGAGGCAGCTAGAAGACCCAGAACCCCTGAGAAGAAAATCTGCCCAGAGGCCAAGCCAGGGCTCTAGGACAGACCCTTCCACATGCCATCAATCAGGCCACCTGAAACCTGCAACTACCATTTCTGTACAAAAACGAAACAGAGTGCCTTGGTCTAAGGCTGATGGTTTTGAGTATCTTATCTGCTTTCATCAAAAGTTTGCTAGGAAAATTCTGCAACGTTATTGCTCCTAAAGATATTTTTCTCTGAGTTGTAAATCCAAGCATGTCCTCAGAGACCATGTTGGTATAAAATTGGCATTAGAGACGCATGAAAAAAGGCAGGTTTGGATGTAGGTGTTTTTTAATGCAACATTAAAAATGTAAACCCAATAACTCTGAGAAGAAAAACAAAAAGGGCTGGTGGGCAGACCACCTCATTGAGGTGGTTGAGAGCACGGGCTCTGATCCAGGCCTCCAGCTCTTGCGTACTGTGTAATCTTGGTCAAATGAGTTAACCTCTCCATGTAATCCTCCCAACTATGAAATGCAGTAAACAAGCATGCATCTCTCTGTAGGACTGTCACAGGGAATAAATGCAGTAATCCATGGGACGCGCTAAGCACAAGAATCTGGCACATAGTAAATACTCAACAAAATGTTAGTAGTACTGTTAGTCGTTCAGTTGTATCCTAGTCTTTGCAACCCCATGGGCTATATAGCCTGCCAGGGTCCTCTATCCACGGGATTCTCCAGACAAGACTAATGGAGTGGGTTGCCATTCCTTCTCCAGAGGATCTTTCCAACCCAGGGATCAAACCCAGGTCTCCTGCATTGCAGGTAGATTCTTTATGGTCTGAACTACAGGCAAGTCCCTAATATCTAACATCTTTACAAAGGACTTTGCCGCATATTAGCTGATTTTAGCCTTACAACAGTCTTGGAAGGGAGGCAAAGCAGGGCAGGTGACCTACACATCACACCTGAAGAGGCTGAGGCTCAGCGAGGTTACTAAACCAACATGAGGCCACATAAACATCTGGCAGTTGCCCCGGTTAGAGAGCCGACAAAGGTCAGTAGAAAGCAAATGGTATTGTTAGAAGGGGAAAATTGATCTACAGAAATTTAATGTTGATTCATCTGAAATTAACCAGACACTAACAACTAAGATGTATTCATGGCTTACTATGTGCCAGACATTTTTCTTACGTTTTACATGTATTATCTCATCTGATTGTCACAAAAATCCTATAAGATACACACTGCAGGTGAAATTTCTATTTCCATTTTATGGTTGAGGATTCTAAGCACAGCAAGATCAAGTAACTTCCCAAGGCACACAACTAGAACTGGTGAAGATGGTATCAAGACTTGAATCTAAAGGCCATGTTTTTAATTGACGCACTAACGCTTCCAAGGAGAGACTGGTAAATCCTAACCTCTAAGGTGAAGCTTTTATCTACTGGGCATTGGACTAGCTGATGTCTAATATCACTTCAACTCCTGTGACTCTAGACTTCAAAACTTCTACTGTCTAGTAAAGAAATAAAATATTGTCTAAGTGAGTCTCTGAAGATAACACCCAGTGTGGACCTCGGAGAAAGAAAGATGTTATTTCCTAGCCTAATACAGGTATGGTGGTTTATTGCTAAGTTGTGTCCAATTCTTTGTGACCCCATGGGCTGTAGACTGCCAGGCTCCTCTGTCCATAGGATTTCCCCAGCAAGAATACTGGAGTGGGTTGCCATGTCCTTATCCAGGGGATCTTCCTGACCCAGGGATTGAACCCAGGAGTTCTACATTACAGGCGGATTCTTTGCACAGGCATGAAATAGGTATAAAAGTGTGTATGGATTTCAGCAAAGCCTATGACAAGGATATCTTGCCCAATATCCTTACAGATGAGATAGAGGGCTATCAGCTGGTTGAAGTTCAGCAAATGTGAGAAAAGCTGAACAGTCAATGAAGGCTGACCAATGTACTAGTGGTAAGCAGAAGGGAGGGTCCCAATTCTAACCATATTTCCATCAATTACTTGAATGAAAGGATAAAGCACATGCCCATCCTGTCTGCAGTTGACATAGCGCTCACATTAACAGTGCTTACTATCCTGAGCAGGGTCTAGAAACAATGTGTAATGGAAACCACCTAAGCTTTGGATTCAGACCACCAGGGTTCAAGCTCACTGGTGATGATGTCGGGCAACTGACTTAATCTTCTTTAGCCTCACTTTTCCCATATATAAAATGTGGATAATAACATGCATGGGGTCTGAAGTTCATGGATGCTCAATGAATGTTAGTTCCCCGTCCCCACCTGAAAAGGATCTCTACAGGATGGACTGTTGGACCAAAAGCAAGGAGATAAAATGAAATAAACTCAGAGTCCTGAATTTACATTCAAAAATTAAACTGAATGAGAACAGCGTGAGGGAAAATTAACTCTGCCATCAATTCATAATAAAAGATCTGAGGTTTTCAGATGACTACAACTTCAAGTCGTCAGAACTAGAATGCAATTTCTTCACAAAAAGAAACTTTAAAAAATTATTTTAATTTAAATAAACATGTTTATTGCCAATGTTAATAAGTACTGTTCTATGTCCTGGTATTTTAAAACTTAAAGATAATGAGCTCTCACTTACAGGGATTTAAAACCAATACTAAAACTATGGGGTAAGTACTACAATAAAGTAATAAACCAGGTATCATGTGGGAGCCAGGAGGAGGGAGTTGGTCTTACTCTGCTGAGAGAAATCCAAGAAGGCTTCCTGGAGGAAATGACCTCGAGTACAGTCTTAAAGCCGAGCAGTCCAGGGGAGAGAGAGAAGACATTCTAGGCATAGAGAGCAGCAAGTGCACAAGCACAGAGGCCTGGGAAAGGATGGTCCCTTCAGGTAGCCCATTGACACAGAGGGAGAGAAGGGCATTATGGCAGCTGAGACAGGTTGGTGCCATGTGCAGAGTGGATCACAAGAAGGCCTTTGCACCAAGTTAGGGAAACCTTGTCCAGTTACAAAGCAAATGATGGACAGATCCCAGATAGCAACTCAGACTTTCTCACTCTGTGTAGCCTTTCTACCTCTGCTGTCCCGTACTGTGGCCACTAGTTACATGTGGCTATTTAAATCAGAATTAATTCAAATGAAATAAAATTTAACACTCGGTCACGACAGCCACATGTCAAGTGCTCAGAAGCCACATGTGGCTAGCAGCTACAGCATTAGACTGCACAGATAAAAACAACCATCATCACAGAAAGTTCTAGCCAACAGCTACTCAGTGCTATAGAACTGTGTTCATAGTACAAGTGAACAAGAAGATTTGGGTATGTGTTGCTTTATAGAACAGAAAAGGAGGGAAAAATAACTAACAGGTGGAAACTATAAGGAAGAAGTTTTCTAATAACAGGAGAGCACCCTGACACTGGAAGCCTGATGGTCATCTATCAAGGTGATACAGCAAGAGTTCCTGTATTACCCTAGTGCTCTCAGGTGATGAGAGCACGATGCATGTTTCATCATGGCAGCATGCTGATGCACTCACACCAACATAGATCTGTAGTTCTTCCCTGTGGAGTTCCCATCATACTTGTATCTATAGGCTACAATGGCCCAGGATCCCAACATCACAGAATGTGGGGATTTTCTAGCATAGTCAGCATTTTTAAATTGTGATCCCTGGACCATCCCCCCACTCCCAAATGAAATGTAATGCAAAACTGTATTACATTTTGGAACTAAGGGGCCACAGGATCACTTAAATTGCAATAGGATTTGTGATTCCAAGATAGAAAGCAAGAAAACACTGTACCAGAGGGCTCTAACTGTGCCATTACTACAGGAACAATCATCTAGATGTCATCAAGACAGTCATTCAGGTCAATCCCAACTCTAAAAGACAGGAGTATAACAGAGCACGGAACAGTTCAAGGTACAAAAGTTAGGGGAGTCAGTCAACTGGGGAAAGTATCACCTGCCAACTTCTTGTGCTGTGCTAAGTCGCTTCAGTCATATCTGACTCTTTGCTACCCTATGGACTACACCCCACCAGGGTCCTCTGTCCTTGGGGTTACCCTGGCAAGAATACTGGAATGGGTTGCCATGCCCTCCTCCAGAGGATCTTCTCGACCCAGGGATCAAAACCATGTCTCTCGGGTCTCCTGCATTGGCAGGCAGGTTCTTTACCAGTAGCATCAACTCTTGCTGAGATGCTATTATTAGAGACTCCCTTAGAAATTTTGGGGGTTCAACTTTCAATGTAAGCCCACAAAACTAAGCACACCCAGTTAGATGCAATGCCAGCTTGTCAGTTGGAAAACTCTCCCAGTAAATCTAAAGCCTGCTGAGATATCAATCCATTTAAAAAATAATGACATTGTTCTAACCACCATTTGACATTATGACAATTGTACGAGGATCCATCTCTAGGTCCCACAGCATTGCTAGAGTAAAAAGGACTCATTTTTAGAACAATGCCAAAATTCCTCTGTTATCTGGTGTAACTGGAGAAGGTTTTAATTTAATGGAAAAAAAAGTGATAAAGAGCCACTTTAATATAATCAATATGGATTATAATTTGCAAAAGCTCCAAATACAATAAAGTACACACACCATTCAAACCATGTTGAACATAATGTAACGAATGCTTTGTTGATCATATTCAGAAAGCACCACAGCATTCTGTGGTACCTAGGGACCATCAGTACAAATCTCAATTGTTATTAAACCATAGATCTCTGGGTGCCAATTAATAAAGAGTTCTGTACAAGCAAATGCCAGATAACAACAGACACAGTGTACTTCTTGCACAGCCTGTGGTAAATGCTACAGAAACTAAAGCGACCCTGACCAACGTTCTGAATTAGGTAACGCTACTTTTTACAACCTCCAACTTCCCATGTAGGGACCCTCCAATCCCCTGCCAGCTATCCAGTGCCCTGACCACCTCCTACCATCCTCCTCTCCCCCTACTCAGGCTATACCGGGTCCTATAGGATCTGGTCAGTGCAACACTAGACACTAATAGGCAATTCAGTTATGCTTGTGTTTAATCAACAGTAACTGATGAATTCGATCATTCAACAATAGATTACTGAATGCTCACCGAGTGCCAACACTGTGCTAGGTGCTGGAATTAAACGGGACATGTCCTCTGCCTATTCTCAGAAGAGACTGCTCTCAATCATAAGCCCAGAAAGAAGAACCGACCAAGTTGATAATATCATATATTGGCTTAATATGTCCCTGCTCCCAAGATCATCTGCATTTTGGTAACGAAAGTCTCAAAGACTCATGACCTGAACCCAAAGAACCTCTGTAAACAACAAGGCTTCAGGCTGTTACATGAGACAGAGATTTTCGACAGGTGATTTATAAGACTAGTCTTCTCTAAAGGCATCGCCAGGCATAGCAGTTATTCTCAAAGTACGGTTCCAAGGCCAGCAGCATCAGTGTTACCTGAAAACTTGTGACAAATGCAAATTTTTAGTTTCTGGAGGGAATCGGAAACTCCAGGACTGAGATCCAGTCATCTGTATTTTAACAAGCCCTTCAGGAAATTCTGGGACACAATGAAGTTTGAAGACCAGTGGTAGAGATGAAACTGACAGACTGCAATACGTATGACTTCCACACAAAGAGGCTAAATGAGGAATTAGCCTTGATGCTGATAGAAATCACCTGCTGAAAAGAAATATCCCTGATGGAGCTGGAGTGAGACAGTTTCCAATAGCACACAGCTGGAAATGGCCAGGACATCAGTGACTGACTGCTGAAAATCCATTTCATGCTTTTTGACTCTGACCAGCCCCATGAGACAATGCTGTGGAAATTGACAAAGAGGCACAGAAAGTTTGAAACACTTCAAAGAGCTGAAGGCTGAGAAAGACTTGAGAGCAGGAACTTCCTCCTCTCGCTGGTTTGCAGAGAGACTCTTCTCTGGGTCCTGGAGGCCACTAAGGGCCCCTTGTGTCTTGGCTGTGGAAATGATACCTGAATCTAATCACTGACAAACCTCACCGACCACAGGACTTCTCCCCTCTAACCTGTTACCTACTGTTTGGCCACATCTTTTTCATCTCCCCCAAATGGGGAGGAGGAAAAAAAAAATGTGACATCCCATCCCACTGCCACCGTCTGGCTTTATTGACACAAGCCTTCAGAAAGCCAGTGCATACATCTGAGGCAGGCTTTCCAAATTCTCCAGCGACTGGGGGAAACAGATGCAGCAAAAATGCAGCAGGACCAAATGCAGCCAAAAAAAGCCTCAAAATTATGCAGAGTTGCAACAGCAATTCAAATCAACCACCCACAGGCAAAAAGACCACACTTGGCTCAGAAGGGCCCCGCCCTGAAGCCACTCACTAGGCTGGACCACAGGAGCCTAGAGCTGCAGCCTAGCCTGGAGTTACATCCTCAACCCCTGCCCACCTGCCTCTGGGATGAACTGTTTTACAAATGCATCCATTGCAGGCCTTTAAAAAAGTCCAAAAAGGCTGAGAATGGAACTGCTCAGTCCAACAAACTTAGAACTCAAAATTCCAAAACAAGAAGTCCCTAAGGGGTAAACCACTGCAGTGCCAGGGACAGGGTTGAGGATGGACTGGATACAGACACTTTTAAAGTCATTTAGTGCTGTGCTCCTTAATCTGGCCCATTTCTGCCTCTTAAGGATATACCTTCTGGCTGCTCCTTGCTTTCCAGAGATGGGGACATAGGGGCTCATAAATAGGGTTAAGAGTCCATAGCCAAATGTTGGTCAAAGATGTAGGGAATAGAAAATTCAGTAAACATTCTTGTGTGTGTTTGCACTTGCATGCACTCAGTCACTCAGTTGTGTCTGACTCTTCTCACCCTAGGGATTATAACCTGCCAGGCTCCTCTGTCCATGGAATTTTCCAGGCAAGAATACTGAAGTGGGTCATCTGCCATTTCCTACTTCAGGGACTCTTCCCAACCCAGGAATCAAACCAGTATCTCTTGCATTTCCTGCTTTGGCAGGCAGTTTCTTTACCACTGCACCACCTGGGAAGCCCCAAACATTCTTTGGGTGCTCAGCAGTCAAAAATACACCATAGACAGCACTCTGAAGTAAGCTTTACGCATAAGAGACCACTTGGTTGGAGGAGCCTAAACACTTTGTGCTATACTTTCTGTCCTTAATTAAGGATGATGGTGACAACAAGGCTGATGACACCCCCACCCCCACCCCCGCACTCCACCAGCCCTCTCTGTGTAGGTTTGGAATGTTTGCAAGGAGAAGCCTTTCTAGAGGTCCCTGGCATTTTTATCCCTCTTTGGAAGAGACTGCTTTAGTCTCTTTAGAAGCCACGTACTGATGGGAGCAGAGAGGAGCATGATACACTAATTTCAGTGTCTGCTCCCACTCCAATCCTATATGAATCCACACCAGAATTTGAAAAGCAGCAGCTACAGAAGCCTGCTTCTTAGCTCAGTGGCTCAGCATTTATCAGCGTGAAGACCTAAGGAGGATGAGAGGATTCAGAGTGACTAGTGCTTGGGGACATAAATATCTTCTCATTAACCACATTCTCTGACTACAGGAGGGGAATGGCTGCATACTGATGGGGCACCCCAGTGAAACAGGACTGGAGAGGAGGCGATCATTACAAAAACTGCAAGAAAAAACCTATTTAAAAAGATATTCCCCCCAGTTACTTTTCTCACATGTCCCAGTCCCACTGCAAAAATATAGAAGAAGACTTAGAAGGAAAAGCTGATTTGTGAAGCTGGCCCTCTGCAAGGGATCTCGCTCATAACCAAGAGGAAGACAAATAACCTTCCTTTTCTAAAAAGCCTAGGAAAAACCCACACATATAATGAATTATTCACAAAGGCTGAACCTAAAAATGAGAGGGAGAAATATAGAAAGATGAAAAGGGCGGAGGACTGGGCAGAAAGAGAAAGTGAAGAAAAGGACCTGGTTTCTCTCTCCTTGAATGAAAGGGTATTAATTACAGTCACGTGTGAGTTCCCCCTTTCATGTCTTTGCGGTCAGTGATAAACAAAATTAGATCAGCACAGTTGCCTCTGATGGGCTGGACCACATGGCTGGGCTTGAGGAGCTGCAGTTCCCCAGGCAGCCCTGCAGATGACAAGAGGGAGGCTCCTGATGAGCTGATGGAACACACAAGACCAAAGAGTCTGCGAGAGTTCTGAGAGTTTAGCACATCTTGACTGCATTTTATTTCAACCAAGAATACGAAGCTGGAAAGAAACCAGATGTTCCTATGAAGAGAATAAAATGCAGTAGAGTTTGAGGGGAAAAGAAAAAAAACACCTACATTTTTTACAGCAGTAGCTAAAAAGAGATAAGCAATTTTGGCTCCAGCTACTAATCCCAGAGCCTGGATCTTTCAGAAGCAGATAAAAAAGAAGGCTTGTTCTCCTATTTTCCTCCTCCTCCTCTATTTCATCGGGTGCCCTGCACCTAGCACAGGGAAAGCAAGTGGAGGAAAGCGGGAAAATGACATGCAAACCAACAGACAAAACTATCACAGCCAGGATATTTTTGTCTCCATCTTCAAGTCATTTCATTTCTGTCAAACTCCTTCACTCCAACTTGCTTTCCAGGCTACCTCCCAGCTACAAATGATCCCCTCAACAAGCCCCAGCCTAGTTTCCGGAGGAAGTATTTCTCACACCTTATTTCAAGGGCAAAGTCACTGGGCAATGTGGAGATGGTCCTCGGAGCTTCAGCAAATGAAGACCTTTATCCTGTAGCCTCAGTGCCAATTACAGTCACTCTCTGTTTCCCTGCCTCCTCGTCCAGGTACACAGAAGATGCGAAGGCTCTCTGCATTATCTGATCATAGCATACAATTACAGACTCGGTTCTTGTTAGCTGCCAGCCTCTGCCCTAATCAAGGTGATCTGACTCATGAGCCACTGGAGTTATAGCCAACCTGAAATTCTTGCCAGGATTGCAGTCTACTATCTTTCAAGGTGCAATATATTTATGGGCAACAAAGCAGGAGAAAGGTATACGCCATAATGGGAGATTGGGGAACTAAAGCTCTCAGTAATCTTCACCAAAATCCTCCAAAAATAATGGACAACTGACAGCGGGAAATTCTCCATAATACAGCACATAACCTCAGACTTGAAGTCTGAGTCCTTTGGGGCTATGACGAAATTCTCTACAATAAGAAATCATGAGTGAATATCCGCAGGTTCATTACTATGAGCTTCATTAGCTCAGTGGCTAAAAACACATTTGATCTTCCTACTTAAAATCATGTTCATTTCCACATGAAACATGTGCTCCCCTGCTGAGATGACCCACGCCATCAATGGGGGAGAAGTCCCCCACTGCTCCTCAATGGCACAAAGTCAGACATGCCATTTCTTTCTTTCCTCTTCTAACCTAGAAAAGCACAAATGTGTGGGGAGCATCTCACAAACCATGAGGGAGACCCTGTAGGTCTACAGGGCAACTGGCTCTGGCACAGAAGCGTTAGCGCCAGTAAGCACACAAAACAGTAAATGCAGAGTGATATTCAGAGCAGCCGATTCCCTGAGAAAAAGAGAACCCTTTTGTTAGATCTATTAGATGAGAAAGAAAAGAAGAAACATGTAAAATGTAATACCACATTTTAAATCAGATTAACATTTTCAAAAAGGTTATGGTATCCACTGCAGAAGAGAGTGCCATAAGAAAATAAAATTATCTCCCTATGCAGATGTAGCTTCCAAGAAAAATGAAACATATTCAGAGTGGGCTGTTGACCTGACACCATTTTTCATGCCAAATCTGGTTATCCTAGGCATTTTTTCCCACAAGTACAAGACCTTCCCTATTAATAACTGGATAAGGTTACCACCCTTCATCCAAATCAGAGAATCCCCCAAGTTCCATCATTCCTTACATTTAACTTTTCAGGCCAATGTGATTCAAGACCAGTAACATGTAGTGGTCAGAAACCACTAACACAGCACACAGAATTATACATTATCCTCCTAGCTCTCCTCCTAGCAGGAGTAGAAGGGGACAACAGAGGATGAGATGGCTGGATGGCATCACCGATTCAACAGACATGAGTCTGAGCAAACTCTGGGACATACTGAAGGACAAGGAAGCCTGGCCTACTGCAGTCCATGGGGTCACAGAGTTGGACACGACTGAGCGACTGAACTCCCGGTTCTCCAGTGACTTTCTGCAGCTAAAACCAGATGTATTTATCTCAGAAAGTGCACTGCATGAATACTCAAAATCCTCAAGCATGTTGCATGTGAATATGACAGTTCAAAACAGGTCTTGACATGGGTCCCGAATCTTACATTCTGTGAAATCCTGGCCCTTACGTGGAGCACAGAAGCATTTCCCAAACAAATGGGCATACTAATCACCTGAGGATATTATTAAAAATGCAGATTCTGATTCAGTAAATCTGTAGCATGGCTCGGGATTCCGAACTGTTTTTAAGTGAAGTATAGTTGATTTACAATAATAGCTTCAGGTGGACAACAGAGCCATTTGGTATTTTTAATAGATAACATGCTGTACAAAGTTATTATAAAATATGTTGGTGTTTAGTTGCTAAGTTGTGTCTGACTCTTCTGCAACCCTTTGGACTAGCCCACCAGGCTCCTTTGTCCATGGGATTTCCCAGGCAAGAATACTGGAGTGGGTTGCCATTTCCTTCTCCAGGGCATCTTCCCCACTCAGGGATCAAACCCATGTCTCCTGCACTGGTAGACAGATTCTTTATCATTGAGCCACCAGGGAAGTCCCGTTATAAAATATAGACTATATTTTATATATTTCCCTGTGTTGTACACTACACCCCTGTGTCTTATTTATAACTGATAGTTTGAACCTCTTAATATCCTTCACCTATTTTACCCCTCCCTCTGCCCCTCTTTCCTGTGATAACCACTGGTTTCTTCTCTGCATCTGGAATTCTGAATTTTTAACAAGCCCCTGGGTGATGAGGATGCTGCCCCTTGCTGTCTGTGGGAGGCAAAAACCTAGAAGACTTAGTTCACCAAGAACTAAGGTCCCTCCCTTTGGTATGCTAAAATTTCTTAAGAAGGATTCTATTGATTTATTGGGTAATTAGGCAGTGCTCTAGGAACCTGACATATATTAATTCATTTAATTCTCCCAGTAACTCATTATTATTGTCCTCACTTCACAGACAAGGAAACTGAGTCACAGAGAAATAAAGTAACTTTTCAAGGTCACAGGGCTGGTGAAGGAACAGATTTGAACCCAGAGAGCTGAGCTCCAAAGCCTTGGTTGTAAACCTGTGCTCACACTGACTCCCAGTAAGAAGGAACATAATTCCGGAAAGGAATTAGGAAGGAAGAGAAGTGACACTAGGAACTTAAGATGCCCTATTAGAGCACAAGCAGAACCCCCAGAAGTGCAATGCTTCCACGTGGCCACCACCAGAAGGAATATATATATTAGTCAATTACATTGTACAGCCAGGAATAAAAAGCAAACATGGTGTGTTTTAAATTTGCCAACAGGGCTCCTCTACACACCTTGGCAGATGTTCTCCGAACACTGTTACAAACAGCCTACATGCTGTAGAACCAGCGCGAAACTTCCAACAATGGGACGGGGCTCAGGGCCTAGGCACTGAGTAGGATGCTGAAATTAACTCCCTACTGTCTCTTTTGACTTTTTGGCGCATTCTGGCCGAAGACATGGAAAGGGCGCAGTGAAACCCACAGTCACACCTTGCGCCGCTCGCAAAGCCTTCTAGAAAGGCGGCGTCTTTGCAACGGAAGAGAAAACGTGAAAAGCAGCGACCTCGTGGTGTAGGTTACGTGCTTAATTTCCCCGCCCGGGAGCCTGGGCCGGGCCGGAAGTGCCCGAGGTGCTAAACCCGGAGGGACCGTGGAGCCCAGGCCGCGAGGGGAGTTACAGGGGTGCTGTCCGAGATGCCAACGCTGGCCACCGGCACACTCTGCCACCCGCGGGGCGGCTGGGCCGCTTTGTCTACCGCCTGGCAACAGGAGGGCGCCTGTCTGGGTAAACACGCCCCTAAGAGAGGCACGCTGTAAAGCAGCACAAAGTGGGTGGGAAATTTTGGAGAATTGTAGAAGATGGGCGGGCGGGGAACGGGGTGCCTGCTGGGAAAATCTGTAGGGACCTGGCTCGCGGAGTGTTCGCAGCTAGCCGCAGCACGAAACACAATGAGAGCTGTCGCTTTGTGCAGCCGACTGGCCGGGCAGGACTGCAGGGGCCCGACCCTTCCCCCTTGCCCGTCCCCCCTCACCCCAGATAGGTTTAGCTCTGGCACCGGCTGGCCCCAGGATCACTCTTTGGGGGTGGGAGGGAGAGGGGAGTGCAGGGAGAAGAGGGGCGGTGCGAGCTGCAGCAGGAAGAGTATCTGCTTAGAGATGCTCCCCCATTTCTAATGAGGGGTGCTCCCTAGAAGCCCCACACGCCAGCCAATCGCGGTGCGGCTGAAGCAGAGAACTAGGGAGGAAGGAAAGGAAGGACAGAGGCCGGGGTGGGGATAGCAGCGAGATGCCCAGGCCCCAAGGGGGGCAAGCCGCAAGCTTCCCGGATACTGGAGACCCAAGGTGGCTCCAGCTGCCTCCCCATGCACACCTGGAGGCTGGGGGTGGGGAAGGGAGGCGAAGGAAGACGAGGAGTGGCCTCTTTTTGCAGGTGCATCCCTCCCAAGAAATCTCTCCACAAGCATCAAAGTCCCATGTCTCCAAGCCTACCCCCATATAGAATGCCACCCCCCAGGGGCTTGCTCCCTACTCATTCCCTCACCATCCAGCAGCCCCCGATTGCTAAAGACCTTGCCAGATGCCCATATTCTTAGTGAAGAAGGAGGCCATGAGATGCCTCATCAGCAGGCAGCATTGGGTACACTTCACTAAACCTGCCAAGGAGCTCCTTCTATGTCCGTCCACCCTAACACTGCCACCACCAGTTCTTTGTGGAGAGCAGTTCCTATGGAGCTAGAGAGAGATGGATTGCTTGCACACCTCTGGGCTCAGCTGATGCAGCCCTCCGCTGATTAATTCAGGCCCAGCAGGTTTCCCCGGATCCTGGGAACGGGGAAGGCACTCAGCTGGTCAAGCTTGAAGAGGCAGGAGTACCCAATCCCGGACTAAGGAAAGGATGGGCCCTGATGAGCTGCTCTGGCGTGACTGAGAAGAGCACCCGAACTCTGAGCTTTTGGGTTTTGTCATTAGAGACTGCCTCCTGTGACACACTCACTCACTTCTCTTCCAGTGGAACTTAAACTCAATCCCCAGCAGTTAGCTGGGTCCCAGTCCAAGCGCTTATGTTATTGATGTGTTTGTCAATGTGTCTACAGCGTTTGGGCTCTGAGCTCTTGAAGATTCTGAACTGATAAATCCTCTCACAGAGCTTAGACTTTCCTCCAGGCAGGCAGTGTAGGTGTATTCCCAGCTGGTGGGGATGGGGGCAAAGGGGATGGCTTCAAGGGACGGAAGGGGGTCTGAGTATGAAATAAAACCCTGAGATTAGAGGCAACCCATTCTATGCAGCTTGTGAAGGGACCAGGGGGCCGAGAATCCAATCAAGCCCAGCCCCAAAAGGGGCAAACACCGCAACACCATGCACCCAGGAATACTGGAGACTTTCACGGAGGAAAAATCAGAAACCAGAAGTCTTACCTTGAAAAACACTAGTGCCCACATCGGTTTCTACGGCACCATGCTTGCCTCTTAGATGCACCAAAGTATAGAGTGCACTTCAGCAAAGGGGCAAATCGGCACCAGGAAAGGGATGGGGGTGGGGGTGGCAAATTCCATGCTAGGTTTCCCCCCTTACCCGAAGAAATGCAAGGGGGAGAGGGGAGTAATGATGGGCAAGAAAGGATATGGCCAATCGATGAGCTTCTTGGCGTATTTCCTGACAATGTTATCTTCTCCGAAGATGAACAGGGATCTGTTGACGGTGAAACAGTTCTGCCGGACGGGAATAGGGTTGTACAAAGCCATAGTCCGCGCCCTCTGCGCTTTCGACTGCTTGTAGGCGGCCGCCGGCCCGGAGGCCGGCACCGGGGTTCCTTGCCGGTTCCTGCTCTGGTCCGAGTCTCCATCGCCCGACCCCGGCCTGCCGACCACCGCCTCCCCGAAGCGAGCCATCCTGAAGTTTAAACAGACAGAAGACACACAAAGGTGATCGTGGCCGAACACCCGCACACAGCAACAAGCAGAAAGACACACGGAGTCTCAGAGCCGCATCCAGACGGGCACGGGGACCACCGCCTCCGGGGAGCCTCGCGAGCTCTTCGGAGAGGCGGCAGCAGCAACCCCGCCGCTCTGAACTGTTGAATCTAAATGCAACCTCTGCGAAGCTCCATTCCTCAAGGAGGAAAAAAAAGGGGGGGAGAGCTTGGGGGTTCTCCGTTTCTGGAGACAATTTTTTTTTTTTTTCAAAATGCCAGTGTGTGGTGGCGTTCGGGGACTGGAGAGAAGAGGGGTGGAGTAGGCTGCTCTTCAAACATAGCTCCTCTTCTGGCAGACGCACCACCTAGTTCTGGGAGAGAGGCAGGCACCGGCCCGCTAGGTAACAGTTTGGTAATTTATTGATGGGGGGAGGGGAAAAATGAAAACAAAAGAACTTTTCAAAAAAAAAAAAAGACAAGGACGAGGTTACGGTGACATGCTTTATAACGCCGGCCCCTGCAAGTCCATCTAAGAAATTCCACAACCAAGACTTGGGTCTTTAAACCTGCCAGCACAGACGCATCCAAATGTGGAGAAGGAGGGAGGGAGGAGAGCGGTATTGAGGTTCCTGCGTAAACCGCAACGCCCAAAATATCAAAATAAGAAGTCGATCCAACCGGAGAGGGACAAATGACTTCAAAGCTCCTGCGCTTGGGAGAGAAGTTGAAAAGCATCCAGAGAGCAGCGAAGCCCGAGTGCCAGCATCCTCCCGGAGCGCTCGCCGCCGCCGCCGCCGCCTCCCCGGATCAGCATGCAACAGCGATCCGCGGCTGCGCCGGGGAGAGGGCGGGAGCGAGCGGGCGGGCGGGCGAGCACTTGGGCGAGGGAGGAACAGGTTGCAGCCGAGCCCAGCGGTGGCCTGGCACGGGAGTTGTCCAGGGACCGAACTTGCTCACTGATGACTCGGTCTTCCTCTTCCACCCCGGCAGCTCCCCCCTCGATGGAGCAGAGAAGAAGACAGGGAACGGGGAGACCGAGGGAGAGCGAGCGGAGCGCGGAGGCGCAGAGAGGCGCGCACGGGAGCGCCCGGAGAAGCGGGGGCGGGGCCGGCGAGCGCGGGCGGGGCGGGGATGGAGCCGGAAGGACCCCGGCCCACGGCGGCCGGAGGGCTCCCGGGACGCGGGGCTGGTGTGGCTTATTGATCGGTGTAGCCGGAGGGAAGGGGGCCTCCTCTGCCAAAGACCGGGCTAGAGTCGCCTCTCCCCAAGTCCTGCGGAGAGGAGACAGGCCGGCGCAGCGCAGCGCGGCGGAGTCTCCGCCGGAGAGCCGAGGCCCGGCGGGGGCGCACACGCACGCGCGCACGCTCTCGCGCCTTCAGTGCCCGCCGAGGCTGTGCCCCGCGCAGTGCCCGGCGCGCGGCCGCCCGGACCTTTGCGCTCTGCGTGCCCTGCACCGGAGCCGGTCGCCGCGTCTCCGCACCTCCCGGGCTCCGTCCGAGAGCACTGCCCTAGCATTCCCCGCGGAGAAGGCAGCACTCCCTTCTGCCCCAGTCCGCACTTAGCAGCCTGGAGACCCCGTGAGCGACGCTAGGACCTCCGGGGTCTCCGCACTCTCGGATTGGAGCCAGCTCTGGTGGGAGCTTTGTGCGTTTAGAAAGCCGCCCCTCTCGAAACGCAATCTGGGATGGCCTCTTGGGTTTGGTTCTAGGAGAGCCCCGCATTTCTGGAAAGGTGGTCTAGCCACCGGGTCCCTAGTAGTGAGTTCTGGGCTAAAACCACCTTTTTGAAATCTTAACAATCGGGGGATCCGCCCATCCCTCCTCTTAGCCTCAAGTCAGCTCCACTGACTTCCTGGAACCCACTCTAGTATTGGAGAAAAAGTAGAATTAGTGTTTGAGCTGCAGACGAGGGAAAGGTGGACTTCAAGCCCCAGAGAAAGAGCCCCTCCCCACGTGAGTCAGTGGTCTGATCTGAAGACAGGTAGCAGCTGCCGCTGCTTTGCCTGAATGCAGGGTCCCTTCCAAGTTGTTCCCACCTGAGCGGTGGAAGAGAAAGTGCGGTGGGGCAGAGGAAGAAAACAAGAGTGACCAGAGCCCAGAGGTTGGAAATCCTGGGTGGCTCTTCCCTCGCACATGTGAAAGGCAGTGTCTGTGTGTGAGATAACTGGTGAGAAGAGAGACGACGTGATGTCTGAGTGAGAGGCAGTGTGTGTTCCTCCGTGGACGTGGCAGGGGAGCAAGGCCATGTGAGCGCTGACACAGGTCTGCTGTGTGAGAAGGTCTGTGTGTGTGTCTGCGTGAAGGGAAAGTCTCTGGTGCTGGAAAACCCCCACCCGCGGCAGGCACTGCTCCCTTTGGGCATGGCAGGTTGACCTTTTGCTTCAGGGGAGCCCAGTTTGGGTCCAATTATGATTTGAGGTGAGTCAGCTCTAATTAGTATTTTGCTTTCCTTACTGCCTCACTCTGTCCGTCTACCTCCCTTAATTGGAGGGTCCTGTTCTGGCTGAACACCTAGTCAGAGTGAAAGGGAAGGTGATACTATGAACCCAAAGCCCCATCAGCTGTCAGTTGTTTCAAACCAGTCACAAGTGACTCTCTCAATAGCTCTGTAAACTACACAGAGTTAGAAAAGGCTCTCAGGGAAGACCAAATCCATGCTTTCAGAGGCAGGACCATAACCCATAGCACAAAATTCATTCAAATCACTGGACAGATACTTTTAAGCCCAAGGCATTGTTTTAGGAACTGAGCACACACTCCTGGACAAAATTGTGTTGTTCAGTCTTGTTAAGTAGTGCCGAACTCTTCACAGCCCTACAGACTGCAGCACACCAGTCTGTCCTTCACTATCTCCTGGAGTTTGCTTAAACTCATGTCCACTGAGTCGGTGATGCCATCCTCTGTCGCCCCCTTCTCCTCCTGCCCTCAATCTTTCCCAGGTTCAGAGTCTCTTCCGGTGAGTTGGCCTTTCCCATTAGGTGGCCAAAGTATTGGGCAAAATAGATGATGACAAAAATAAAGCATCTGTTTCTGTGATTAAATTGTATAACCTTACTGGCTGGAATGCATGATGGATCTCATTCTCATACTGCAACATCATCTCCTTTCCTCCTTGTCCTGGCCTTTGCAGGCTGGAAGGTGGCATGCCTGTTTGTTAATGCTCAGAGAAGCAAGGCTCACCAACATATTACTTCCAGGAAGAGGTTTTTGGAAGACCAGGAACCCTTGACTTGTGTCTTCAATGTCGCCCATACAACAGAGATCCAGTACTAATTCCTTTGCTCTCTCTACAATGTCCTCTGTGCTCTGTGGCTGTTATAATTCTTTAGGGACCTAGAATTCTCACAGCAGGATATTATTCATAGAAATGTGAGGGCCCCCTGGAGTTGAGGCTTTACCTTCCCGCCTTCTACTTTCCAGGAGGCACAAATCACAAATGTATGCTTGGGGATGATGTAAAGTATGCTGGGGAGTACAGGTGCCTCTGTAGGGGAGTTAAAACTGCGACTTCCTGGAGGGTGCAGCCCAGGAGCACAGAGGCAAATATGATGGCATACATAGCTTTTGGAATGGACTTGGCCTAAGGACAGTAATGCTGGGAGGAAGGCATTCTCTCATATTCACCCCCACCTGGCTTCACAGCTCTTGAGCCCTCTGAGATCTGTGGACTCCTTTCATGCTCTCCCATGCCTCCATTCTCCCAGCCCTCAGATGGCTACAGTTTTAATGGCTGAATAATAGTTTATATGTCTTTAATAATTTTCAATTTATATAAACCTCACTCCAAAACTCTGAGGTCAGCCTGGCAAACATGTATTATGACCCTGATTTGTTGGACAAATCAGAGTTTCATAAATGTTAAGTAGTTTGTCCACATCTAATGAGAGGCAAAGCTGAGACTTGTAACAGCTCTTCTGACTTTCACTTGATGGTTCTTTCTAATATCCAGGCTAATTTCTTCTGGGCAGTAATAGTGTACTTCCAAATTGTTCACCATCAAGAGAAGAAACTATACAGTCACGCTAAGCCTATGGGAATACTGTGCTTACCATCCTCAAATTGAATCTGATCAGTGGCCAAATGCTCCTGGGACCATGCTGGGAAGATGATTAATTGGGAACACATCTACTGCCCTCAAGATCTGGGAGGATCCTTAGGGGAAAAAAAAGACAAAACCTGAGATTAGGTCACTGCCATAATGCTCTTTCTAAGGGAACTTGGTAGGCATTCTCCTTCCTGTGTCCCTAGTTCCACTGTCCTCTTAAAGAGACCACAGATGGAAATGTAAAAAATCAGCAATTGGTCATAACTCTGATTGGAAACTGGTTTCCTAAAATTGCTTTCCAGCTCCGGAGGGATATTAGCCATATTTTTGTGTAGTTAGAGCACCATCTACTGGTCATATGTAGCACATCACTGTGATCTCAGGTACTTGGCCGCCTCACACCTCATACTTCAGGGCCTAGACATTCCTAAAGAGGTGACCTCTGGTCACCAGACCTCTATTCCCCTGTCATACTTTCTTGAAGCCCAAGCCCAAAATTTTACCATCAATGCAACCAGGCATCTCATGGTACTTGAAATGTGCAGTCCCCCACACTGGACATAGGGGTATGAGGTCAAAACACACACACACGAGTTAAGATGGTGCAGCCAAAAGGTCTACATGTATTTTCTGCGCAAAGTGACCTGCAAACTATAAACCCAAAAGGATCTAAGAAAGCAAGTGAAAACCTTTCCTAGCATATGAATCCAATGCAGACAGTTCCATTTCAAAGTATTCACCCCTCAGCCCCTCTGTCCCAATGCACCATTCAGAGTGGAAGTAGGAGTTAACTGGTAGAGGGTCCCTCCAGCTTCCCTGGAAAAGGAAGGAAACAAGGGGGCCACACTCCTCCTGAACCAGGCAGGCCATGGGAGTTTGTACCAAGATGGAGTGACGAGAGGCAAGGATGGAAAAGCACTTAGCCTCTTTCCCTCATTCATAAAGCTCTTCCCAGATCCGTCAGGCCTTGGGCCATCTTCACGGGAGATTTCAGCCCATCACTGAGGAGTCTGCAAACCTTGCCTCATCCAAAAGGATTGTTCCCTCCCACCAGCCCCACCCCCCTCTCCACTCTCAGTTCTATCCAGATAGCTTATGCTTGCTTAAGTGATCAGAGCCCCTTTTGTTCTATTTTTCCCCTGCTGAGCCTTTCCAAGAAATAGACTCTTATGCAAAGCAGTGCTCTAAGGAACATAATGCAGAGAGGATTTGGGAGTGGGTTTTAAGAAAAAAGTTGGCAGGAGACCATGTACAAATTCACAGCAGAGCAGGAGAGCATTATGGCGATGCAGACATCTTGGGAGTCTGGTGGCTTCCACAATACCTTACAGCCCTGACTTGGGTAAAAACATAACTTCACATCCTTATGTAATGTCTGTGCCTAGAACCAGCATTTCTCAAACCTATGCCCGAGAAACCCCACAGCACCAACACTCTATCAACTAACTGTAGATGTGCAAATTTTGCTAAACTATGTTTTTTAAACCATTCATTTATGACAACTCAATATTTCCTGGGTGCCAACCGTGGTGATATTATCTCATTGCATCTTTGCTGCAGGACTGTGAGACACACTCTATTATCTGGGGCCCAGAGCTTCAGGGATGTGTCCAAGTGCACAGAGAGAGGAAACAGAGCTGCAGCTCCTGATAATAAGGTCAGGATTCCTTACAATGCGCAACCACTCTTAACATACTGCATGTCTAGATAATGTTTTCCTTGCTTAAGAGTCCAGTCATAGGTACGATCTTAAACTTTGGAGAATAAGTCATGGCCTTGAGCCAGAGAGTCTCACTGAGGGTTAAATTTCTAAGAATACCCATCGCCTGTCCCATAGGGATGTTATGAAGTTAGTTAAGCTCTTAGATCAGTACCTGGCATACAATAGGTGCTATATATGTATTTGTTAAATACACTTCAGCTACGGTAGCTGTGACCACCGTACACACAGCAAACACTGTACATCTGACTGTTTTCTGCTTCTAAAAGCAGACTTCAGAAGTGCAGCCCAGCGGTGTGTCTGTGGTGTGTGCAGAGTAGACAGAGGCACCAAGAAGTGTGTCTGAAATTTGGTCAGAAAGACCATGAGGGAAAAGAGAAAATAAAACAAAATATTAGAGACCAGAGTCTAAAGAGCCCAAAGGCCTTGATACCTGGAGAAAAGGTGCTTCCTTAATTCATAAGCCCATGGAATGAATAAGAATTAACCCCTTTTAATGTGCCAGGCATCATTCTCAGGGATTGAGGCTCAAGGGAAAATTAGACACAGTCATGGCCCCTAAGAGCTTACAGTTTTAAAGAGGAAAAGGGGAAAACATCCTTATGAAGAACACTGATAGCAGGCAGGATGTGGCGTGCTCTCTAAGAGAGCACAGATAGGGGAAGATCCAAGGAGGGAGACATTCCCTCAGGCTGGAGGCAGCTCGGAAAAGAGAAGAATCAGCAGGGCACTGGGGCCCAGAAGCCCTGGGGGACAGGACGGCCTGAGCTGGGATGTGGTGATGAATGATAGGGAATTCATGAACCAGTCAGCATTTCATTCTCTTTCCATGCATCTAGGATCACAAAGAGTCTAGCATTATCACTTCAATCCTTTGTTTTCCATAAGATTAGTCACTTTTCAGCCCAGACAAAAGTCAACCTTAAGAGAAATTAACCCCCTGGTGGCTCAGACGATAAGGAATCTGCCCTCAATATGGGAGACCCAGGTTCAATCCCTGGGTTAGGAAGATCCCCTGGAGTAGGGAGTGGCTACCCACTCCAGTCTTCTTGTCTGGAGAATTCCATGGGCAGAGCAGCTTGGCAGGCTACAGTCATGGGGTCACAAAGGGTCGGACACTGAGCAACCATCACTTGGGCTTCTCCAATGGCTCAGTGGGTAGAGAATCCACCTACAAGGCAGGAGACACAGGAGATACAGGTTCGATCCCTGGGTAGGGAAGATCCCCTGGAAAAGAACATGACAACCTATTCCAGTAAGTATTCTTGCCTGGAGAATCCCATGGACAGAGGGGCCTGGGGGCTACAGTCCAAAAGGTCACAGAGAGTCAGACACAACTGACTAATCACACACCATGCACATACCATCTATTGGGAAAGTCAGTTTGGAGGTTCAGTGCCTAGCCCCACACAACCAAGGATGCCTGCCCCATCACCTCAGCACCCGCCATCAGTGTCTAGCCCAGCTGCCCAGCCAAGGTAAAGGCTGGCAGGACCACTCCACAGAGCTCCAGCTCTGACTGATGGGAATGAGCCAAGGGTGCATCGCCATCTTACATCATTGTTGTGAGAACAACAGACAGAAACACGCCCATCCATCCGCCCCCTTGGCCTCTTGACTCAGAAAATAAAATACAGCCTACGCACATTGCAGAGCTTGCTAAGCCTGGTGGGCTCGGGCTGATTTATTCATTCAGCAAACAGAAAATGAGCGCCTTTCACATGTCAGGGGTTGCATCGGGCACTGGAGCCAAGGGGGCGGTGAGGAGGATGAGAGGGTGCCAGGCTGCATCCTGCAATGACCAGCCAGTCTTGATCCACTCACTCCCCACATTTCACTCTTGAAGACGATGTCCCACCAGCCGGGAAAGTGGCTCACAGCCCAAGGATAGCCTAGGGGAGCTCTGACTGCCCAGAGAAGAGAACGCGTGCCCATCCCACCCACCAGGCTTGCCTCTCACAGGACTCTGGGTTGGAATCATCACAGATTAAGCCACCACCTGTCCATCACCACACCCTTTCTCTCCCACTCTCTCCTCCGCTGAGCAGCTGCTTACACCCACCTGGTATAAAATAATCAGAGTGAATAAGGCATTCCCATATGATATGGACTTGAGGCCAGCTTTGAAATGTGCATCCAGGCAGACCAGGCTGGCTCTGTCCCCTTCCAACCCCCCAGAAACTGTACGAAGACCCCACTGACCTCGTGTGGTCCCTGTTCTCCCCTCCTTCTCCTTGACCATGCTAGAGTCTGGCACCACTGACCTCTCCTCCCTCGCTTAGCGTCTCAGTTTCCACTCCTCCCACCTCACCGCCTGGTCCTCTTACTCCTCTTATTCCTCTCCCTTTATCAGGGGAGCCCCTCGTGGGTCTTCCCTCAACCTTCTGACCTTCGCCCTCTGACTCCTCTCCCTTTGGGGTCACGTCCTTACCCACAGTTTCAACTACTCCTCTATTTCCTCATCCAGCCTCTGTCCTGTACCTTTCACCTCATTTCCATATGCAAATACACAATTAAGTAATGGGTGTCTCCATACGCACTGGGCTATCCATCATCATCTCAATGTATTTAAAAGTGAATTCATTATAATTCCTTCGAAGCAAGTTCCTCCTCCAAAAATTATACCTTCTACCAGGTGACACGATTCTCCCTGTCAGTCACTTGACTTCACCGATAGGTCCTCACTACCTAAAACAGGGCCAAACTCCTTAGCCTGACAAGTCAAGACAATCTGAATCCAACCTACCTTGCCAACACCATCTCCCATGTTCCAGAGTATTAACATAGTTATAAAACTTTAAAACTCTTGCTCACAGCACCTGCTTCAGACTGACCCAAGCACAGTCTTCTTTTCTGCTTCTCTGATTCCTAGGTATCCTTCCAGGTGTGTGGTGGTGGTGGTTTAGTCACTAAGTTGTGTCCAATTCTTGCAATCCATGGACTGTAGCCTACCAGGCTCCTCTGTCCATGGGATTCTCCAGGCAAGAATACTGGAGTGGGTTGCCATTTCCTTCTCCAGGTGTGTGGTTAAGTTCAATTCTGCCTTTTCCGTGAAGCCCTCCATAACCTCTCCAACTCTAGGGAGCGTTCTGTCACCTCTCCAACTCAATCTGTGATCTCTACCTCCTGCAAACTCATACAACTTTTGTATCACTCATAGATAGTAACATGTTTACTCACTGTCATTGTTGCCATGGATATAAGTTCACCAGTACATTTCTCTTTAATTTTACAGTTAGGTATGCTGTGTCTCCTCCACTGTGGTATAAGTTTCTTAAATGCAGAAGACGTATCTTCCCCTTCTTTATTACCTGGCATGTCTGCATCATTCTCCACGCAGGCGTGTGTGCTAAGTCGATTAAGTCATGTCCGCCTCTTTACAATCCTACGGACTGTAGCCCACCAGGCTCCTCTCTCCAAGGGATTCTCCAGGAAAGGATACTGGAGTGGGTTGCCATGCCCTCCTCCAGGGGATCTTCCCAATCCAGGGATCGAACCCACACCTCTTACGTCTCCTGCATTGGCAGGTGGGTTCTTTACCACTAGCACCACCTAGGAAGCCTTTACTTTAGCAGGCCTTTACTAAATACATAATCAATGAATGAATGATTGAATCTCCTGCAACTCTTTTTGGTGAAAAAGAGCTTTGGTATCAACCAGGTAGCTGGTCCCTGTCTGAGGGACTGCCCTTCTCCTAATAGATTCTGCCACTGAGTCTGTTGTCAAGTATTTCCAGTTGTTCCTTCTGGGTTGAGTGTTCATTCTCCCCTTAATGAGAAAGGATGCTCAGCGCTCATGCAGGAGATCAGGTGACTCTAATTCAGGGGGAGCTTTTCTAGCACAATAACAACCTCACCTTCATTTTATCCATCATAAATTATAGGGTTCATTCCCCTATGAAGAATAGCTCCTGCTCTGTAAAAACATAATTGAATTAAGATTTGGGATATCAGTTATTAAAAAAGAGACATCCAGATCTCTACATAGAGAATATTTTCAGATCCCTTTTCACAGAACATAAAACAAAGAATAAAATTCTGCTTCAAAAAAAATCAACTACAGTCTTAATTGGTTCTATCTCTTCTCTCTACAAAAAAAGGCAAATGTCGCCACCATACCTCTTTCCGCTATGAAGAACTGCATGTGAAAGAGATACACCACTTTTGATTGTATGCAGATACATACAATATATAGCTAGCTTATACATACAATGTATTGTATGTATATGTATGTACATATATACAATGTATATATTGTATGTATATGCATACAATATATATACTAGCTTCTGATCTGATCTCAAGTTCTGCCAGGCTGTGTCCAAACATACATAAGAAATCTTCCTATGCTGTTGAGAACATTCAAACAGGCTTAATATAGTACAAAGGTGAAGAATCATAAGCTTTTTTGAAGTTTTCTAAATATTCGTAATGTGTCATTTAAAGGTGGGAAAGGTGGAAATGTAATTCTCAATCAAAAGAGAGAATTTATGAAATACTTCTCTCTAATACCCTTAATAAGCCAGTCCTTTGGACACACACACAGACATACTATACAGCCCTTTCCATTTAAGACTTTTTGTGTGTTTTTTTTTTCTTCACATAATCCCATCATTCAGTCACATTCGTCAAAGAAATTCTGCCAGATGTAAAGTGGTCATGTATTAATATAATCACCCAAAGCTTCCTATCATGCATGCTGTTTTCCCTTTGTTAAAATAATCTATATTTTCCAATAAGTCATAATTTCATATTGCAGATTCCAGAACTATAAAAAACAAAGAAAAAAATGGACATGCATCAAGCAAAGAATAATTACAAAGAAAATACTAATTAATGGGCTTCCGGTTCAAGATAGCGGAGTAGAAGGACATGTGCTCATCTCCTCCTGCGAGACCACCAAAATCACAATTAGTTGTTGAACAACCATTGACAGGAGATGCTGGAACCCACCAAAAAAGCATACCTCATGTCCAAAGACAAGGAAGAAGCTACAAGGAGACAGTAAGAGGGGCACAAACAAGATCAAATCAAATCCCATAGCCGCCAGAGAGAACAATAATACCACACACTGGAGAACAATAATACTAAAGAAGTGCTTCTTTGTTGTGAAGGTTCTGAGCCTCACATCAGGCTTCCGATCCTGGGGATATAACAAAAGGATTAGGAATCCCCAGGGAACCTGACTGGGAAGGCCAGCAGGATTTGATTACAAGATTTCCACAAGACTGAGGGAAATTGATTCCACTGTTGGAAGGCACAAACAAAATCATGCATGCACCAAGACCCACGGTAAAGGAGCAGTGACCCCACAGGAGACTGCACCGTACCTGCCTGCTAGTGTTGGAGGGTCATCTGTATAGGTGTGGGTTGACAGTGGCTCACCACGGGGACGGGAACACTGGCAACAGCAGTCCTGGAAGGTCTCCTTGGCATAAGTCCCCCTCGAGGTCACCATTAACCCTACCTTAGAGCCCACTGACCCCAGGGCTGGGTCACCTCAGGCCAAACAACTAATGGAGAGGGACTGCAACCCCACTCACCGGTACATTATTGGACTACAGCTTTACTAAGCCCTGCCCACCAGAGCAAGACCCGGTTTTTCCCACAGCCAATCCCTCCCATCAGGAAGCTTACACAAGCCTCAGCCTTATCCACCAAAAGGCAGACAGAAGTAAGAAGAACCACAATTTTGCAGCAGCTAAAATGAAAACCACACTACAGAAAGCTTATCAGAATGAGAAAGCAGAAAGTTACGTCTCGAGGAGACAAGATGAAACCCCCCAAAAAACAAGTAAATGAAGTGGAGATAGGCAACCTTCCAAAAAAGAGTTCAGAATAATGATAGTGAAGATGATCCAGGATCTCAGAAACAGAATGGAGAAGGTGCAAGAAATGTTTACTGAAGACCTAGAAGAACTAAAGAACAAACAGAGATGAGCAACAGACTAGAAGGAATCAATAGAAGAACTGAGGCAGAAGAACAGATAAGTGACCTGGAGGGCAGAATGGTGGAAATCACTGCCACAGAACAGAATATAGAAAAAAGGATTGGAAAAAAAAAAAAAAATGAAGACAGCCCAAGAGATCTCTGGGACATTAAATGCACTGACATTTGCATTATAAGTGTCCCAGAAGGAGGAGAGAGAAAAGACCCAAGAAAACATTTGAAGAGATAATAGCTGAAAATTTCGGTAACATGGCAAAGGAAATAGTCAACCAAGTTCAGGAAGCACAGAGAGTCACAGAAGGATAAACCAAGGAGGAACACATCAAGACACATAGTAATCAAAATGACGAAAGTTAAAGACAAAGATAAAATATTAAAAGCAACAAGGGAAAAATGACAGATAATATACAAAGGAACTCCCATAAGGTTATCAGCTGATTTCTCAACAGAAACTCGACAAGTCGGAAGGGAATGGCATGATATAGTTCAAGTGATGGAAGGGAAGAACCTACAACCAAGAATACTCCACCCAGCAAGACTCTCGTGCAGATTTGACAGAGAATCAAAAGCTTTCCAGACAAGCAAAAGTTAAAAGAATTCAGCACCACCAAACCAGCTTTACAACAAATGGTAAAGGAACTTCTCTAGGCAGGAAACACAAGAGAAGGAAAAGACCTACACAAATTAAACCCAAAACAATTAAGAAAATGGTAATAGGATCACACATATTAATAATTACCTTAAGTGTAAAATGGATTAAATGCAGCAACCAAAAGACATGTATTGGCTGGGCAGATGAAAACATGTACATGTATGCACTTCCACTTACCACATCACTCTACTTAACCCTCCAAATTATATGTAATTATTTTATATTGTTAGGTTAATCATGTTTCCATTATGGCTCGCAATTGTAATTATCTTTTATTTTTGTCTACTGGTTGTAAAAACTGATAAATATCTTTTACTATTGTGATTATGTAACTATTATTCACTTAAAACCATTGTGTCACAATTGGCCAACAGAAAATAATAGAATTCTATATCACCAAAACTACCACTTAATAGAAAAACCTGTAATCACTTTTTAAAATTCAGATGCATATCAGAATTGTCTTGGAATTTTTTTGAAAAATACAAACGCCCACGAATTGCTTTTTTTCTCCAAACTCCAGAAGTGTTTCTAATGAGCAATCATGTTTAAAAACAACTAGACTATACGATGCTGTTTTACTTTTATCAAGTTTATTTCACTTTCTATTTCATATTCAGTGCCCTCTTTTCATTTAGTTTATGTTTTCCAATTTCTCCATCTCTTTTTTTGTTGTTCTTTCTCAAGCCTTTATCAAGCATAGTAGAAAGCTTTTGTGTATAGATAAATATGTATAATGTAATATATATATATATTTTAGAAAAATTATGAATTTTTGCCTAGCTAAAAACTTTATTACATTTTGATTCTTCTTGTTTGACTTAGTAGGAATAGAATGCTAGATTGCTAGGTTTCTAATTTACATTCACTCAAAACTTTGATATAGTTCCATGTATTTTGGCATCTAGTACTACTGCTAAAAGTCTAGAAAATTTATTATCTTGGTGATTTTTTTTTTTTAATTTTGAATGAGGCTTGAAACTTCTAATCCAATTCTGAGAATATAAAGAAATACTACGTTGTAAAAAAACACAGGAAATTAACATGGGATACAGAGCTATTAACTAAAGTATGGATTTTGTTCAAATTTCACAAAAATCTTGCTAGCGTCCATTATTTATTTTCATACCTTATTTAAGACTCCACATTGTATTCAACTGCACTGACCAGCTTCAACTGCATGCAACAAATTCTGGTAAATTCTCTTTTTGTTTTTATTCTATTACAAATATTTTCTAATTTTCCTTGTTATGGCTTCTTAGAAACACCATCATTTAAAAAGAATCATAAAAAAGATGTTTAATTACCAAATACATGGGATTTTTAAAGTATCTTTAGATATTAATTCCTCATTTTGATATTAATGTATCGTTTAAATGCTTTCTTCTCTGCAATCCCTCTCTGTGATTTTTTCAGTCTTCTAACTATTGAGGCTTTCAATGGCTAAATCAAAGATCTGTCTTGATAAATGCCACATTGCAGTTGAAAATATGTGGGTTATTTTCAAATATCTTTTGATATTGATTTCTAACACAATTCCTAGTGATAAGAGAACAAACTCTGTGTGATTTCAATACTTTTAGGCCATGAAATTTTTGCACTTTGTTTTATGTCCCTGAATATGTTCCAGTGTCTCCTAGTTTATAGCCTATGGGAACTTGAATAGAATTTGTATCCTATTGTTGTGCGAAAATTGTATAAATCTTAATTGTGTTGAATTGGTTCATGGTGCTCTTCAGGTATACTATATCCCTCTACTTCTCTGTATATTCATTCTATTAATTTCTGAGAGTTTGATATTGAAACTCCAACTAAAAATCTTAATTTGTCTACTTAAAAAATAATTGTAATATAGATTGGAACTATAAATAACCTTGTTCTGTATTTTCCATTCCCCTTGTAAATGTATCCTTGCATAATTTTTAAAAATTTTAAAAATTAAAGATTATTAAAAAAAGAAAAGTACTAATTAGTAATAATACTAATACTTATTATGTGCAAGGCACTGTCCCAAGTCCTTTACTTTCTTTATTTCTCAGAATAATTCTATGTGGTAGGTACTGTTATAATCTGCATTTTACACACAAGAAAAGCAAAACTGAAAGAGACGAAATAATTTCCCTTAAGATCAGATAGTTGGTGAATGATATCATAGAAAGTCAATCCTAGGTCTGTTTCACTCTAAAATCCATTATCTTAACCACCACACTGCACAGCCTCTCACTGATATCATTAATAGAAATGGGGTAGTCCCGTACTTTCATGATGATCCTACAATTCTGAGAGGCAAGAAAAGGTGCAGACACTACAGAAGGTGCTGAAGGACCCCAGAATAAGCAAGTCATATTTGTGTAAGACAAGACAGACTTATCCCCCAGTCCTGGTTGGGCTTATTACCCCATGTGCAGAAATGACAGCAGTAGGAGAAGGAAATGGCAACCCACTCCAGTATTCTTGCCTGGAGAATCCCAGGGACGGTGGAGCCTGGTGGGCTGCCGTCTATGGGGTCGCACAGAGTCGGACACGACTGAAGCGACTTAGCAGCAGCAGCAGCAGCAGCAGTACCCACCCATATTAATCTAAGGAGACTATCAACAGACCAACTGTGACAACAGATTGTCAAGTGAATTGTATTTCAAGCCATGCTGGTATTATTAGCCTGACCTGCCTCGGTTCTGCATTGCTACATCTTCAGACATAAGTCGTGCAAGACTAAGCCCTCTTTCAAAAACTGTTGAAATTCTTCAAAACTTCTCAAAATCCAAAGTGTGTATTACCGTGCACAGCTTACTCATGATGAACATGATTTTCCATCTACCTACTTATTATCTGATGAATGGCCAAATCTACCCCAAATGCCCCAGCCTCCGAGCTCCCTGGCAGGTCAGTCCAGGTAGCGATCTGGAAAAGTTTTCAGTCTAACTCTAGAGGGGTCACTAAGGGAGTGAGAAATGGAATATTTCCTACCATATCAGTAAACAAATGATGGCACAGACACCAGAAATTGCAGCCACCATGCAAGGTGAGCTAGTGAGCCCTGAGGGAACTCAAGAAGGAAAGAATATCTGCCATCTAGCAGCCATCAGACTGCAGCCACTCCCTACAGTGAGCCCTGAGGAAAACTCAGGATGTGAAAATAGAATACTGGCCACAGATAGCTGAGGTGCGTATCAAAAGAATGATTTGAATGAGCCCAAACTCTTGCATATTCCCATACATTGAAAAGCACTAAACTCCTTAACTTGAGATATCTGGTTTTCCTTTAATTAATACTAATCATTGGATGTTCAGACTACCTGCCCTTTGCTGCAAAACTTCTGTATAACCTGGCTCCCCTCACATCACCACTTGAGATGCTGTCTCCCAGGCTGGAAGTCCTAAAAATCCCCCCCAAATAAAACATAACTCTCAACTTTTAGGTTATGAATATTCTTTAAGTCAATAGGAGGGAAGGGAGGAAGGAGAGGAGATGTTGTCCAGCCACAGAGAAGGTACGCTGCACTGCAGACCCAAGTATTAGTCAGTGTTCTGCATTCAGGAAATTCAAGAGTAGTGCCATTCTGACCATTCAGGAATATCGATCCTGATCATTCAGTATGGCTTTAATTTTTTTTCTATGAATACTTCTGCTGCCAACATGTGCCACTAAAGGATTCAGCACATTTAAATCCTCATGCCTCTCAACTTGTTTTCCTGCCTGCACTCCAGCAGGTAAGACACCCACAGACTCGCAGTGCTCCGGGCTGTAGAATTCACAGAAGTCTATAATGTTCAGGTTATTTTTAAACTTTCAGGCCACTTTCCCTCCCCATGAACAGCAGGCCTGCCATTTAGAACAGTGTTTAACCCACACCCCACCTGCTTGGAAACTTTAGCTTTTTGTGTTAAAAGAAAAGAAGCAATCCTTTGAGCTCACACACACACACACACACACACACACACAGACACCCCTAAAAACTGAAGACAGTCACCAGCTCTCTGGGGTGAAAAAGACCCTGCTCCCAAAATGATGCTGAGTTTGTTGAGATGATGCATGTGAAAATGCTTTGTAAACTTAGAGTGTCACACTACAGTGAGTGGTAGTATTGTGATATTTGCAAGGACAGACATCAGGCATTATAAAGTGATGCCAGAAGACAGTTGCCTACTTCCAAAAGGGTATTATACCAGAACAATCAAAGCATTCAAGGCCCTTCATTTGCCAAGGGAGTCAGACAGGAGCTGGCTAAGGGGTGTTAAGTTATAATTTTCTTCAAATTAATTGCTTTTTTTAAGTGGCAAATATTGGAAGAGAGGGAAAGAAATTCTGAAAACAATTCAACAAAGAGAATGAAGCAGAAGAATGAAAGAAAAAGCTTCAAAGCAGTAACAATCCCTACCATTTGTGGAAGGTCTAACTAATAAGCACAGTGTATGTGTTACCTCATTTGATCTGCATAAGACTCCTTGGGGGCTTCAACAATTTTTCAGATGAGATCAGAGAAACAATGTCACTTGAGAAATGGAATATTTCCTACCATGTCAGTTGTCAACTTAAAAAAAATAGTTACAGCCTTAAATTTGAGAGTTATGTTTCATTCGATGGAAATTTTTTGGACTTAAGCCTAGGAGGCATGATCTCAAGTAACCCTGAGAGAACTGCTCCCAGGGGGAAGAGTCAGGATGTATAGAAGTTTGTAACAAAGGACAAATAGCCTAAACATCAAGAGATTATTGGGATTTAAAGAAAACCAGGTATCTCAAGTTAAAGGAATTTAGTGCTTTCCTAGGAATGAGAAGATGCAAGACTCTGGGCTCACTGAAATCCTTCCTTTCATATTCATCTCAGCTATCTGGGGCCAGTATCCTGTGATTTTTCACATCCTGAGTTCTTCAGGTCTCCCCGTAAGGAGTGGCTATAGCCTGATGACTGCCAGATCATGCAGATATTCTCCTTCCTCACTGCCCTAGAGGGCTGGGATCACTGATGATGGTGACATCCGTGTTTACTGATACTGCAGGAAATACTGCATTTTTCAGAGTAAGCACAGTATGTCAAAGTCATCAGTGATTGTAGCTGGTGAGCCCTGAGGGAACTCAGGAAGGAAAGGATATCTGCCATCTCACAGCCATCAGACTGCAGCCACTCCCTACGATGAGCCTTGAGGAAAACTCAGGATGTGAAAATAGAATACTGGCCCCAGATAGCTGAGGTGTGTATCAAAAGAATGATTGGAGGGAGCCCAGACTCTTGCTTCTTCCCATAGACAAGCACTAAACTCCTTAACTTGAGATATTTGGTTTTCCTTTAATTAACAATAATCTTTGGGTGTTCAGACTACCTGCCCTTTGCTGCAAAACTGCTATATAACGTGGCTCCCCTCACCTCGCCTCCTCAGAGCAGTTCTCTCAGGGTTACTTGAGATGCTGCCTCCTGGGCTTGAAGTCCAAAAAATCCCTGAAGAATAAAGCATAACTCTCAACTTTTAGGTTGTGAATATTTTTTAAGTCAACACCCTAAAGTAAGATTGCATAGCGAGTATGCGAAGGAGCCAGAATTGTAGCTGGACCTGCCTGATGCCAGAAGACACATCCCACCCCTCCCCCCACAGTGAAAGCCACGTAGGAAGGAGTGAGTGTGGCCTGAACGGTGAGGCTGGGCAAGAATGGTTTCAAGGGCCCGTAGTGGAAGAGCTCAGGGTCACTGCCGAGTCAGTGAGGGTCAGGCAGTGAGCACAGAGCCTCCTCCACCACCAGAAATAAAAAGTCTCTTTTCCTGGAGGAAAAATGTAGATGTTGCATGAGCTACAGATCCCCACACAGCCATCCAGACACTGGGGAACAGGCCTGGACAAAATCCATCACAGACAGTCCTCAAACATCTTCCTGATGAGGGGGTACCTCTCCGGCCAAAGGCTGTAGCTTCTGAAGTCCCATTGTTGCCACCCTGGGACCTACCACAAAGCAAATCAAGCAGCTTTCCCTCACAGCAAACCTCTTCCCCACTATTCCACACCCAGGACGGATGACTCACTGGAGAGCCTCCTCCTCCCACTCTCCCCACTCCCCTTCTGGCTGAGGGCCCAAGAAGTGATAAAATGATCAGGTGGCTCAACACTTCTACTGCTAAATACATTGGGGGGGGGGGGAGTTTGAACCAGAGTCTGTTTCCCTGGAGGCTACCAGGGTGTGTACACATTCTGCTGCATCCGGGGCTCAGTAGGAACTGGCTTCCCCATCTCCCTGCTTCCCCCGCCCCTTGGTAGCATCTCCAATCTACTGTTCTCCTGCCACTTCCCTTGCTGCCCCTTCATCTTCTTGACTTTTTATTCTTCCTTTCTTCCCTTTCTTCTGTCTTCTAACGGCACGCATCCCTCAGAGCCTGTTTCCCACCCTCTTCTCTATGTAGACCCTCTCTCTGGGTAATTTCATCCATCCAGAAGGCTTCAACCACAGTTAATATCCAGAAGACACCCCCATCTTTTCCTCTGGCCTGTTCTTTTAAAAGTCTGATACCACATTCACAACTGCTCTAAGGCTGCTCCACCTGGATGGCCTGACAGGGCCGTCAATCAACTGATTTAAAAACCCACTCAATCGTGTCTTTCCCTCTAAAGCAGCTCCTCTCTGGGTCTCTCATTCTGATTGCAGTACCACACTCCCCCTCTGACTCAGGCATGAAACTTTGGAATGAAAGATGATTCTTTCTCTTGCCCACGTCCTTCCCAACCTTTCCCCAAATCCTGTCACTTTTTTTTCCTATTCCTCTTTCACAGGTTTCCTTTCTATTTGCACAACTATCTCTCAAGTTTAGACCTGTATGCCTCCTCCTTGGAAGCTGAAAAGAGCTTCCCAACCCATCTTCCTCTTCCAGATTTGCAGCAAAATCCAACAGTATTTTGGATGGGAACAATGCTGTACCCTCCCCATGCCAAGCACTATGTCTGCTAAAAAAAAAAATCGCTATATTTATTTATTGAATGAATAGATGAGTTTTCTAGTGCTTATCAAATATAACTATGGAATCACAAGATCTTATCATCTGAGTGTTGAAAGCAAACTTAAACATCACCCCATGTAAGTTCTTGTTTCAAAGACCAGGACTGAACAAATGGCCCACCCCCACTCCATCTTGTTCCCAGCAATATCTCCTGCAACTGTGCAGCTCTCACTGCCTGCTCCAATGAAGCAGGACTCTCACCAGTCCACAAATACATAAATACAACTTCCACAAATGCAAATCCTCCTGCATATCATTTCCCATTTTCTTCCTCCCTTCTGTCCCCCTGCTCCTTTATCTTGCTGTCAAAAAAACTAGACTTCAAAACCCAACTCATGCCATACCTCCTCTGTGCAGCATTTTGTGATCATAACACAAACATGACCTCTTTCTTCCCTGAGAAAGAGGCACTTGTCCTCCCACCTCAGGTGCTGTGGTGTATGGGTCTCTTCTCCCCCACTGCACTACAGGGGCTTCACTTATCCATCCTTCCATTCTGCACACAACTAATACATGGCCGTTACACATAGTGAGTACTAAATACATGTTTGCTGAATGCATGAATGAATGGTCGCTATATGCAAAGCTAAATGGATACAACCAGTTCATGGACTTCTCACGATCTGTGTCATGTTGGGAAGGTTGTTTGGGAATAGCTAGAAGTGATAAACCTGTTTTGGAGACAACTGGTTCAGTTCAAAGAAGACAAGTCTTTGACTCTCATTTCACAGGGACAAGGGCAAGCACAGCATGACAAGATGAATGCTCCATTGTGCAGAGGCAAACACAGTGGTCACGGTGAACCTGCAAAGCTCACAGCATTCTAAATCCACAATTGCATTCTTTGGTAAGAAAGGAGCAATGTTTTTAACCCATTTCATTTGATTCATGCTTCTATGGACGTGACGTGGTTCATGGACTTCTCACGATCTGTGTCATGTTGGGAAGGTTGTTTGGGAATAGCTAGAAGTGATAAACCTGTTTTGGAGACAACTGGTTCAGTTCAAAGAAGACAAGTCTTTGACTCTCATTTCACAGGGACAAGGGCAAGCACAGCATGACAAGATGAATGCTCCATTGTGCAGAGGCAAACACAGTGGTCACGGTGAACCTGCAAAGCTCACAGCATTCTAAATCCACAATTGCATTCTTTGGTAAGAAAGGAGCAATGTTTTTAACCCATTTCATTTGATTCATGCTTCTATGGACGTGACGTGGGTAGAAGTGGTCTGAGTTAGACGTGTAAGTTGAATAGAGCTTCCCTAATCTAGCCACACATATATCAACCTCCTCTTCCAGCCTCTCCTTTTTACAGATGAGAAAAGACATGGAAGAGTAGGGTTTCTCAACTTCAATGCTAATGACATTTTTGAGTCAGATAATTCTTTGTCATGGTAGGTGGATCTGTGCTTTGTAGGATGTTTACTGGCATTGCTGGCTCCTTACCACTAGTGGCCCAATGCACCTCCTAGTTGTGACAAGCAAAAATGTTTCCAATTCCCAAATGTCTCTTGGTGGAGGCGGGGGGGGTGACAAAACTGGTTGAGACCACTGGTGTAGAATAGAGTTTCTCAAGATCACGTGACTCACCAGCACTGTAACAAGGAATGCAATAGGATGCTCTTGCCACACCAGCACTATCTTTCACTTTTCTCCCTCATCTCTGACAAGGCACAGCCTTTGGGTGCTAGAGTGAACTCAGAGCTGCACGTCTGATTTTCTAATGGCCTCAAGCCCTACAGGGGGTTCCACACCTCAATATGAAAGAGACATATTCCTAGTAGAGACTGAAGGGAGAACTTGGGGTGGAGCAAACAGTGATCACAGTCCAATACCATCTGCTTAAGGCTTAGCAACCGGATCTCAGACAAGTGGCATTTCTCCTCATACTTCAGATGCTAAGAAATGCAGTTACCAGGCCCCATGGAGAATAGGTTTTCCCCCACAAATTGGCTTTGTCTTCAGTGAAAACTCCTACACTCATGCTTTCAACTCAATCCTTTACACCCTCACCCCTGCTTCTCCTTCTGTTTGCTTCCTCTTCTAATGTTTAAATTTAGAGGGGAGTTTGAGTCCTTCAATCTCTCCTTTCACCAACACCTTCTGTGGCTCCCACTTTGCTTTTAGCATTTACCTTCACTAGAACTGGAGAACTATCTCCTTGCTTCCAGACTCTGATCTTTTATTTCCTAAAAAGACTCAATCACTTCAGGCAAGATATTTTTAGAAGCTGCTTACCAAGACTTGTCATAATGACTGCTTTTCTAAGTGAATTGCCATTAGCTCAACACTTGGGTACCATCTATCTGAGGGGGCAGAAAGTAATTGTCCACTAAATGCATTGCTGTTCCTCCCCCACTTCCTTCCTCAAATCTTCTTCTACGCTCAGTTCAGCATTGAGTAACTTCTCCGTTAGGAACATCACACTTACAAGTCTTGGAGGATGCTGTGTATGCCCCCAGGAAATCTTACGCTTTCCTACTTTAGAGAATTCTCTTTGTAAAAGTCATTCAAGGATCCAGTACTAGTGAGATAGCAGAATAAGAAAAGCCTCTTGCTAAAAATGTTTGGAAAACTCAACAAAGTACAGAAATACATTTTCAAATATATTTTAAAACATATATTGCTGAACTTGCAAAATATAAAAGGAAATTCCTAGGGGGAAATGAAAAACCTAGGACTAAGCATATACACCAAGACTGCAGCTATCCGACAGACAGTGGTTATTCCTGGTAAACTAGAAGATGCAATAGGTGGGTTTTAAGGCCCATTCAAGAGCAAGAGATAAAGTGTTAAGAGCGCATGTGAATAGAAGTTGAAACTAAGATTCTGCATTAAGCTGGAACACTTGAAGGACTGCATGCTCAGTTAAACAATACACTGCATAAAAATAAACTCTGCAGCAAAAGGAGACAGTGAGGAAGCTTTTATTTCTGTGTGAGAAAAGCAAAACCTGAGAAATCAAAACCCAAGACTGTATATGGTACACGGATTTATAAGCTGAATTCATACCACATGTTCAGGAGGGTTCAGGAATCCCTAAGTTAAAGTAAAAACTAGTCCCAATAACTTTCCTGGGTTAAACAAGAGAACTAAACAAAACCATTCTGTAAGACTCCTCTACAACACAGACTCTACTGCATTTCCATAGGAAAAACAAGCATCATTAGACATTAGCTTGCAATCAAAAAATTTTAATCACACAAGGAAACAATCTACTATAAGGGAAAGTTAATTGATATAATAAGAGAATTAGCACACTAGAGCTTGAAACAACAGAAAAGGTATATAGAGAAAGACAATAATAGAATACAATGAAAAAAGCTTTAACTGGTAAATACAATTTCTTGTAATGAAAAATCTAATCTTTGAAATTAAAGATAGTAGACAAGTTAACTATTAGGTTAGACACACTAAGAAAAGTATTAATGGACATGTAGACAGCTAAGGAAACTCCTAGGTATACAGCACAGACAGATAAACACATGGGAAATATAATTAAAGTTAACAGAAAGGGAGAACAGATGAAAAAGATCCAAAATATATCTAATGGGAGTTCTAGAAAGAGATAGTGAGGGAAAGACAGTATTTGACGAGCTAAAGATTAAATTTGCCAGTATTAGTGAAAGACATAAATCAAGAGTCAAGAATTTCAGTAAGTTCTAAGCAGAATGAACAAAAATAAATCCAACCTTGTACACATTTTAGTGAAATATTAAAAGTTATAAAATTATGAAGAGAAAAATCTTAAAAGCATCCTGAGAAAAACTACAGATTACCTAAAGAAACAATATTATTAATAGGTTACAGGTCTGTATAGTCAAAGCTATGGTTTTTCCAGTACTCATGTGCAGATGTGAAAGTTGAACCATAAAGAAGGCTGAATGCCAAAGAACTGATGCTTTCTAACCATGGTGCTGAAGAAGACTCTTGAGAGTCCATGGGACAGCAAGGAGATCAGACCAGTTAATCCTAAAGAAAATCAACCCTGAATATTCACTGGAAGGACTGATGCTAAAGCTCAAACTCCAATACTTTGGCCACCTGATGCAAAGAGCTGATCCATTGGAAAAGATCCTGATGCTGGGAAAGATTGAAGGCAGGAGGAGAAAAGGGTGCCAGAGGATGACATGGCTGGATGGCATCACCAACTCAATGGACATGAGTTTGAGCAAACTCTGGGAGATTGTGAAGGACAGGGAAGCTTGGCATGCTGCTGTTATGGGATCACAAAGAGACGGACACGACTGAGCTATTGAACAACAACAAGAGCAACAATCAGCTATAATACTAGGGGCCAGAAAATGACGGAATAATACCTTCAAGTTCAAAAAATACTCAGTAAATTGTTACTCAAAACTGAGATTTAAATAAAGCCTTTCTCAGAACAATGAAGAAGATTTTACCACTCAAGTTCAGGTGAAATAAGTACTATACAATATTCCTCAAGAAGAAAATTTAAATGGAAGAAAAGACAGCCGTGCAAGAAAATGGCATGATAAGCAAAAGATAATGGTAAATATGAGGACAAATCTAAAGATAGATAGACAGATGACAGATAAGAGAGAGAATTTAACTTGTGAATACACAGACACAAGACAAAGCCATGTCACTAGACGACAGTGCCATGTAAGCTGGGAAGGGTGACCAGAGGGGAGGTACTGTTCAGAAGGCATACGGACTTGAAGTCAAGCCATATATTTGAAGTGAGGTATGTGACTAGGACACCCACTAAAAATATTTCTATTCATTGCTGTACTTAAAGTACTAGTCAGTGTAATAAGTAAAGAAAAAGAAAGAAATGGCATATGGATTGTAAAGGAAAAAACAAAGCTGTCATTATTCATAATTGATACTGCCTACATTAAAAAATATGACCGCCTATGGTGGGGGGAAATCATTCAAAGTAATAAGAGAGTTCTGTGAGCATGCTGGATATGAAACAAGTATACAAAAATACCAGTTCTGATAAAACTACAACAAAGAACCAAAAGGTACAATAATAAGAAGGCATCATGCAATACCATCAAAACTGTTAAACAAGTAACAGATGTGTAGAAAAAGATATGAAAAAAATTTTAAATCCTTTGAAGGACTTTAAGGAAGATCTAAGCATAGGAGGAAACATGTCGTGTTCAGGCTTGGAAAAATAGCTTGAAGATTCCAACTGTCCCTCAAATAAAACTATAAATTCAGTTGCAGTCAAAATCCTATTTTTAAAATGAAACACAGTTCTATTGAGATGGATGAAACTGGAGCCCATTATACAGAGTGAAGTAAGCCAGAAAGAAAAACACCAATACTGCGTACTAATGCATATATATGGAATCTGAAAGATGGTAACGATAACCCTATATGCGAGACAGAATAAGAGACACAGATGCATAGAACAGTCTTATGGACTCTGAGGGAGAAGGTGAGGGTGGGACGTTCTGGGAGAATAGCATTGAAACATGTATATTATCATATGTGAAACAGAACACCATTCCAGATTCGATGCATGAGACAAATGCTCAGGGCTGGGGCAATGGGATGACCCAGAGGGATGGGATGGGGAGGGAGGTGGGAGGGGGTTCAGGATGGGGAACACATGTAAACCCATGGCTGATTCATGTCAATGTATGGCAAAAACCACTACAATATTGTAAAGTAATTAGCCCACAACTAAAATAAATAAATTTATTTAAAAAAAAAGAATTAAAATGAAATACAATAACCTTATCCTAAAAGTTTTATTAATGAATAAAGATCAATATCCAAGATAATTTGGCAGGGGTATGGGAAGGAACTTGGGCAAACTCCAGGAGATGGTGAAGGACAGGGAGGCTTGGTGTGCTGCAGTCCATGGGGTCACAAAGAGGCAGACACAACTGGGCAACTGAACAACAACAACAAAATGGGAAGGATTTACCCTAATATAGCAAAACTGCAAGCTATAAAAACTAAATTAGTGAGACAGAGATAAAATGGATATACCATTAGGCCAGTGGAAAAAAATAAGATGCTCAGGAACAGTGGAAACAAATTAACTAGTTACTAAATGATGACTAATGGGACAAAGGACTAACCATGGGGGTAGGGGGAGGAATAAAAGATAAAATTAGAACTTACCTCTATACATGAAAATTAACTCTAGGTGAAGTAAAAGAGCCAAATGTGATAAGCAAAAACTACAAATTTTAGTTTAAAAAAAATACAAATGACTTCTTTTTACCTAAATACGTAGAAGGAATTTTTTAAATGACAAAATGAACAAAAATCACAAAGAAAAAAGCAGATATCTTTGACCACACTAATATTAACAACTCTGTATGACAAAAAACACCATAAACAACATGAAAAAGACAAGCCATGTGATGGAGAAGATATTTACAACCCACAAATCATATCTATCTGTAAGAACTCTCACAAATCATAAGAAGAAAACACAAACTATGTGATAGAAATATGGGAAAAGGATATGAACCTACAACTCACCCAAGAAGAAACTCAAATGGCTAATAAACATATATGAAAAGCTCAATTTCATTGGGAGGGGATGCAATTAATGCAATAATTCAATTTCATTTCATACCCAGATTCATCAAATTTTAATAATTCTGATCATCTCAGGTGTTGTGGACAATACGCGGAAATGGGAACTCTGCATATGGTGGGAAAGAAAATGACACAGTCACTCTGAAAAGCAATGTGGTAACACCTAATAAAGTTGGAAATCTGCATTCCAAGCCTCAGTAATTCCACTGTTAGGCACTAACCCTAGAGAAAAATTTCACCTGTGCCCAAGGAGACATGGACAAGGCTGATCATTTTCACATTGCTTGTAATAGCAAAAGCATCGGAGCAACCTAACTCCCCTCAGAAGGGGAGTAAATTAACCACCTGTGATTTATTTATACAGTGCAGTGGTAGGCAGAAAGTGAAAAAATGAACTAAGTGTGTGTGTAATAACACTAGTAAATCCTAAAAATAAATGTTCACTTTGCTGCAAAAGAGCACATTCCATACATCATTTATATAAAACTTTAAAACTCACAGAAATTCACATGCGCATTTTACGAATACACACACTAGCAGTAAAATTGCAAATGCACATGGTAAGGAAATATCAATTCAGAAAATTGACTTCTGGAGTGAGGGATAAGGATAAGGGTGCATACATGCATCTGTAACATTTTATTTCTTTAAAAATGGGAGAAAGAAGAAGTAAATATGGCAAATATCATGATCTATTTAATCTTCATGTTAAATATATTTCTGTTGTTCAGTCACTAAGTTGTGTCTGACTCTTGGCAACCCCACAGACTGCAGCATGCCAGACTTCCCTGTCCTTCATTATTTCCCAGAGTTTCCTCAAACTCACGTTCACTGAGTCAGTGATGTCATCCAACCATCTCATCCTATGTCACCCCCTTCTCCTCCTACCTCAATCTTTCCCAGCATCAAGGTCTTTTCCAATGAGTCAGCTCTTTGCACCAGGTACCCAAAGTACTGGAGCTTCAGCTTCAGCATCAGTCCTTCTAGTGAATATTCAGAGTTGATTTTCTTTAGGATTGACTGATTAAATATATAGATGTTTCTTAACTGCTTTCTATACTAAATATTTGAAATATATCATAATTCAAATAAATGTTTAAGAGAAGTTCAAGAGATATTCTTAATTAAAATACAGACATATGGCAAAGATCTGGGCAATCTTATGCACTACTGACAGGAGTATAATTAGTACAAATTCTCTTGGGGGAGACTGGACAATATTTCTCTAGCATCATAAACATACGCATTGCCACTCAATGGTTTGAGCAAACTCTGGGAGATAGTAAAGGACAGGGAAGGCTGGCGTGCTGCAGTCCATGGGGTCACGAAGTCAGACACGACTGAGCGACTGAACAAAAAAATGCCCCCAATAATTGCAATTTTAATAATTTATCTTTATGAGCTCACTGAACTTGCATGAAAATAGGCATTTGTAAAATTGTCCATTGGATTGTTAATTTGAATATAACAAACTACAGTCTAAAATAAGGACAATAAGAAACTGGTTAACACATTATAATACAATCATATAATGAAGTATTTGACAATCATTAAAAACCATAGGCTAAAATAAATCATATAGTAAAATAATATATAATGACACAGGAAACTGTGCACAGTATATTATTAGTCAGGAAAGCAGGTTATAAAAGCAATATGCGTGCAATATCCCCACTGAGTATAATAAATTGTACATGATGAGATTATAGATAACTTAAATTTTCTTCTCTATGCGTTCCCATATTTGCTAAAGTAAACATAAAGTCCTCTCGTAATTTCAAAAAAGCTACATTATTTTATCTAAGAAGGGTCTAATATTCATATGAGTTGTTCACATCAGCCACTGTTAGTGACTGATTATTTAGCCTATAAGCGCCAGGGTTATTTTTGGTTGAACAAGGGAAGAGAGCGCACAGAGGGGTAAATGCCTTAGAGTCTGATTGCAAAGTGAGAAGGCACAGCTCCCTGAAGTATTACAACCTTCCATCTATAAAATGGATTGAACCACACTTGTCTCAAATTATCTCACAGGGGCACCATCACAGTAATTCATAGATGGATGCTGCCTGGTGCCTCTCAGAAGAAAGGGCTGGATTCTAGCCTCCTGAATATCACTAAAGGAATGTTTTGTAAGGATCTATTACCTGCTTCCCTTGGGGCTTCCCTGGTGGCTCAGATGGTAAAGAATCTGCCTGCAATGTGGGAGAAGCCGTTTCGATCCCTGGGTTGGGAAGATCCCCTGGAGGAGGAAATGGCAACCCACTCCAGTATTCTTGCCTGGAGAATTCCATGGACAGAGGAGCCTGGCAGGCTACAGTCCATGGGGTCATAAAGAGTCAGACATGACTGAGTGACTATCACACACACACACACACACACATATTACCTCCCTTAATGACACAAACTCCAGAACCTCCAGACTAAACCCTGGAGAGAGATCTGCCAGATGAGGGCCAAGGCTGAACCCATCTCATCTTAACCCCACTGAACTGCACCCTCCACAGGACTGACTGATTATAAATGCAGAGAGGGGAGAGAATGGGCACGGGTCAGGCAGATTATACACCAAAACCATTTAACCCTCACAACAACTCCAGGCAGTTGGTGTAATTAATCTCAAATTGCAGGTAAGAAACTTAGACTGAGGACATACAACTAGGAACTGGTCAAGCTGGAATTGAAGCCCAGGGCTCTCAGAATTCAAGACTCAGTCAGGTCTTATTTTGCTAAATTACTACTCATCAATAGAAGTATTTCCTTACATTCTTTAGCCATGGATCCCTTTCTGCAAAAGAAATAACCACTCTAGGCATAAATAAATGAAACAAATGTAAGTGAAGGGCTACTCTGATTCAAGAGTAGAAAACCCAAAGACCTTCCCCCTGAGCAAGGAGCAGTTTGAATAATGCCATCCTGAGGTGACTGTTAAAATTAAAAGATGCTTGCTCCTTGGAAGAAATGTTATGACCAACCTAGACAGCATATTAAAAAGCAGAGACATTACTTTGCCAACAAAGGTCTGTCTAGTCAAAGCTATGTTTTTTCCAGTAGTCATGTATGGATGTGAGAGTTGGACTATAAAGAAAGCTGAGCACCGAAGAACTGATGCTTTTGAACTGTGGTGTTGGAGAAGACTCTTGAGAGTTCCTTGGACTGAAAGAAGATCCAACCAGTCCATCCTAAAGGAGATCAGTCCTGAATATTCACTGGAAGGACTGATGCTGAAGCTGAAACTCCAATACTTTGGCCACCTGATGCGAAGAACTGACTCCTTAGGAAAGACCCTGATGCTGGGAAAGATTGAAGGTGGGAGGAGAAGGAGACGACAGAGGATGAGAAGGTTGGATGGCATCACTGATTCAATGGACATGAGTTTGAGTAAACTCTGGGAGTTGGTGATGGACAGGGAGGCCTGGCGTGCTGCAAGTCCATGGGGTCGCAAAGAGTCGGACATGACTGAGCGACTGAACTGAACTGAGGTAACTGTAAAGGTCTTCAGTTCTCCCGAGCAGTGTGCCCCAAGGGTGAGCCTTGCTACACTCAACATAGATGAAGATCCACAGGAGGATGTAATTTGTCATCTTGCTGAACCACATATGTGAATGCCAAGCATAAAGCCTCTGTGTAGAGGTGAGTCCATTACTGAGAGCAATCTGACCCACAACCCAGCACACATCTTAGTGCAGCTTTGCCTTATGGTCACGCTTGTCACAGACACACATGCCCATGTCCTCCACAGCCCCCACTCTTGTTTGGGTCATCATCCATCTCTTACCTGAACTATGACAATAGCTTCCCCACTGCTCAGCTTGCTTCCATTCCTACCTCCTTTCAATTGATTCTCCTAACTACATCAGTCATCTTTTTAATAAACCAGATCATCATTACCCTGTTCAATATTCTTTAACTACTTCTCCTTATTCTCAGAATGAAATACAACTCCTTACCATGTCCTGCAAAGCCCTACATCAGCTAAAGCCTGCCTGTCTGTCTCAGCTCAGTTTCCCCAGAAAGCAGAGCCTGAGACAGGGTTTACATGCAACCACATGGAAGCAGGAGTGATGGTACAGGGAAGGAAGGCACAGAAACAGTCAATACAAGAGTGTATTACCAAGCTAGTCGCTGCTAAAAGCCCAAGTAACTGCATCTTGGGACAGTCCTTCAGAGAAAAATTCATCTGCTGGGTCTCCTACTGGTCAAAAGTTATCATTCAGGGAGTTAATTTCTTTCTTCAACTTGCAGTTGCCCAAGAGAATCCTGAATATCTCACAGGTCAGCATCAACAGAGAAACTCTAGGGTAAGAAGTAGGCGGTACATAATAGCATGAGGTGAAGGGCACTGAATTTTGCACGCATAGAGTTGGCCAATCACTACAGTGGTATCTGGGGGGGGGGGGGGGTGGGTAGAAAAAGCAGCCAAAGGTCTCAGAAATGAGTGAGGACAAGAGGCTCTGATGTGGGCCATGTAAGGTGTCTGAGACAATGACTCTCTGACCTGACCTTTCCTCATACCTCCCTCTCCCTCACTCATTCCATTCACAGTGGGGTTTTTTGATATTTCTAAGCACATGGGCTTGCACTGCCCAGGGCATCTAAGCTAGCCATTCCATGCTGGGAATGCTCTTTCCTCAGTTTCCCATGGTGACTACTTCCTGGTGCTACAATCTTGGCTTACATGCTATCTTCTTAGAGGACTTCTGGGACCATCCACCCAGAGATCCTCTATGACATCACTCTATGTTAATCTTCCACTTTTTACCATCTGATGTTTTCTTATTTATTTGTTGTTGATCTGTATTAGAAGAATGTGAACTACTTGAGAACAGAAACTGTCAATCTTGTTTACTACTAGATCCACATAGTTGTAACAGTACATAGTTGCAAGAGGTACTCAATAATTATTTCTCCCATATTTGTTGAAGAGATAGATGATCAGGTGGATAAATGCATAGATGGAGGAGTAAATAAATGATTTTAAATGTATCCTGTGAAAAACAGAATTGATGTGATAGGAAATCGAAGTGAACGATAAAAAGGCTAACGTGGTGATGCAATGCACCAAAAATACAGGACCCTCAAAAGGGAAGTCAAGAGCCTATATGAAAACTTGCATATTCCTGGGCTCTGAGATTCCCAGCTAGAGGCCAAAAGCCCACAGCACATCAAATGATTCATGTTTCCTAGAAGTGGCTTTCCACGGGCTAAATTCTGGCTCCCTCTCTACTGCCTTCTTTTCCTGATGTGTTTCCTTGGGGCTCTTCCCCCAGGCAGCCATCTCATCTCAACTCTTCCATAGCTCTACCCTGAAAGAGGCAGCCCATGCCTTACCAGGCTGTTTCTGAAATGGCCAGAACAAAAGAAAACTGCCACTATTGTTTCCTTCTCTTGCTTTTGCCTGGTGGCAAGCAAAGGTTGTGGGACCTGCAGGGAGGTGGGGGCAGAGCAGACCCAAAGGGGGCTTCATAGAACCAGGAGCTGCAGAAGTGCCATCCCAGGATCACCAGTGTCTCTGCCTCCACACCCTACCAGCAAGAAACCTCCATCCACTGGAGACCCCTAGCCAGCTACCATGGCAACAAGATGACAAATTGGGGCGAGTGAAAATCATGACACACAGCTCAAAAGAACAGATTGAAGAATAGAAACAGGCTTTCTGGTGAACAGCTAGAAAGGCAGGAAAAGGCAGCTAGAGGAGTTGAGAGGAGGAGTGCTGGTCCACTGTGGGGAAACACCCAGGCGGACCCACACCACGCCCAGAATCTACAGGGGGTGACATCCTCACCCTCCCACTCCCAACTAAGAGATTCCTCTTTTCATCCCTACTCCACCACCCCTCCACGTCCCTTCCTCCAGCATCCCTGGGAAACCTCCTTTCCGTGGCAGGAATGTATCACGGTCTTAGAACATCACCAGTTACTCATCTTCCTGTCATACACAAGCCATGTTGAGTTGAGACATTCCTCCTATTCTTGCTCTCAGACATTTGTTCAATGTACTATATATGTTCGAGTCCTGATAGGTGAGCAGGTGATACTCAGGCTGAGTCAGTACCTGGCAGAGTCCCCGGGGGAAGGGAATAGTCCTGTACCTAGCCGTGGGAAATCTGCTCAGTCTCCTCATAAAGGTGGTACACGTCAGCCAGCACCAACTGAGACGATCACAGTAATGCCTCAGATTCTGTCACTAAGGCCCTGTAGTTCCCAACCCTGGAATACCTCACCTGTAAAAAAAATAAAATAAAATATCCATTGGCTGGCAGCTACTCCCCTTCCCAGGCTGCCCAGAAGATGACCCAATCTTTAGGGCATCTTCCTTCCTTGCCTTCTGATAGAGACGCTAATACAAGATCCCTGATGTTCCCCAGCAATCTCTGAATTGTCAACCAGGCAGTCCTGAAGATTGCAATTACATTTTTCCCCCTTTTCAAACCTCTAGCGAAAGACAGGTGGAGGAGGAAGAGAGAAAAAAAGTCTTCTCCACCTCCAGCTGTCACATCCCACAGCCCCAGAGCTAATGCAGCAGGTAAATATTAGCTCCGGTTGGAGTCGAAGAACACCAGAGACAGAAAGAGAGAGAGAGAGTTAAAGAGCTTGGGGGGAGGGGGCATCTGAGTTTCTGCTGCTTAGCACCTTCCCCGGAGCGTGGGAAGCTGGTGGAACAGGCAAAACATGGGTTCTCAACTCCAAGGACATAAATAAGCTCAAATAAAGGCCCTGCTTAGCAGCCCAGGACAGAGACCTAAAGAAGGATGGTCCCCTTAGCCGCTACCCTCTCTGTGCCCTACAGCCACTCAGTTCTTGGAAGCAAGGTCTGCCTTCCCCTGAGGAGGAAAGGGAAAGGCGTGAAGACAGCAAGCAAAGGGGGTGGGGGTTTGTGTCAAGGGAATACCTCAGATCTCAAAGCAAGCACGCCTCTCCCTCACCCTCAGGCTGCTCCCCTACAGTGAGAGATGATTTTCAGCCTTTGCCAAGGATGGAAAGGATGGGTCCTTGCCAAGACCCGGGTGTATGCTCTCTCGGCTAGTGGTATCTCTTGTGTTGCTGCCTATGGTCTCCCCAGCCCCCTGCGGTCCGCCCAGCCCTTCCTGCACTCTTTGCAGCCTTCACAGGAGGCTACACTCTTTCCAGTTCCTTCTTCCTCCATGTTCTCTAGACCTGAAGCAGTGATGCACTCTTCCTCCAGAAGCTCTCCATCATGAATCCTTCTTAGCTCCGAATGGACCTGGTCCTCCTTCTCCAGCCTCCCTTTATCTCCCTTGTCAGTCTTGGGCTCAGCAACTTTGGAACCAAATTCTTTTTCCTCCTCCAGTCAGGCTCTGTTCCTATTTTAATCAATGGTGAGCATCCCAGCCCCATACCCCCAGGCTTCAGCCACTGGTTCCTCCCTCTTCACTTAGGAGGAGCCACAGGTCCTATTGAGATGTTTCCTGTTCTCTTAGTCTGTCCTGCAATGCATCTTACATGCCCCTGCTCTCTGGGCCCTCCTCAGGAGCTGGGGCTAACTCAGTAAGGGTGCTGCTCTCGAGGGCACAGCCTAGGGTGTACATCTCTGGACAAGGCCGGAATGAACAAGTTCAGTCCATCCCAGTCATGAGTCTGAACTGTGCTCAGGGGTGGAAGCAAGAGGTCAGAACTGGAAATGAGTGACTGCTGGCTGTATGTGAGTGTTAAGGCAAGGTGAAAGGTCAGCATGCAAGAGGATGGGCCAGAGCCAGAATACCAGTGAGACTGGGCCATTGATTCGGTGACTGGTTAATTCAAGAGAGTCACAGATCCGTTGTTATTGTAGTAACAGCTGGGTAAACTTTTTGTGGGCACAGCAGGTAAACAGACAAGGCCTCCCAACTCCTTCCTACCACCCTAATGGAAGTCTCCAATGTTATACCTAGAGTTCTTCTCACATTACTCCCTCAAGGGAAGATTCCCCACACCCTTCCAGCTTATCAAATCCTTTGTCAAACAAAATTGATATTTGTCCTTGTCCTGGGCACTTTCCCTGAGCACTCTAGTACTCAGTAATTGTCCTCCCCTTGACTCTAGACATGTGTGCACACCAAAGATTCATTTGCTTTTGAATTTCAAGGATGAGCAATATTTTAAAAAGAAACGTGCTATGTAGCCAACTTTTTATTTTTCTAAGTATGGGCTTTCAAAAAAAAAAAAAAACTACTGCTATTTATACCCACATCATTTTATAAAAGAAAGGGCATTTTAACACTAAAATTTCAGAAGCATATAATCTCAGAAAATCCTGTAAAACAAATTACAGGTTTACCTCAGAGATATCATGGGTTCCATCATAACAAAATGATGCAAAAAAATATTGCAGTAAAGCAAGTCACCCAAATTTGTTGGTTTCCCAGTGCATATAGTAGTTACACTTACACTATACTATAGTCTATAAAGTGTACAACAGCATTATGTCTAAAAAAGCAATGTACACAGTTTAATTTTAAAAAATATTTCTAAAAAATGCTAACCATCACCTGAGCCTTAGTAAGTCATAATCTTTCTGTTCGTGTAAGGTTTGAAAGACAACAAGAATTTCTACCAAAATGTAACACAATGACACAAAGTGAGAAAATGTTGTTGGAAAAAATGGTGCCCATAGACTTGCTCAATGCAAGATTGTCATAAACCTTCAATTCGTAAACAAAGCAGTACCTGCGAAGTGCAAAAAAGTGAAGTGCAATAATATGTTATCTTATGTAAATCGAGCCTTATAAAATAATCACTACTTGCCTTGTTTTCCTCATTTCACAGAAAGCTGATGAAAATGTTGTCATCAACAGGCACCAACCCATAAATTAGCATTGGAACCACAGAGATTTTTCACTTGACACTTAATCATACAGTGTGTTGCAGTTTTGCTTAGTTTTATTTTCTCTCACATCACTTATCCAACTTTTCAACTGTTCATATTTTCTCTAAGACTCTCAAATTTTGTTTATATTTCTTTGTATCCCCCACAGCACTCAGAAAGCCTTATTCATATGGGATACGGTAAAGTCCCCTACCTACAAACCTTCAAGTTGCAAACTTTTAAAGAAATGAATGTGCATCTGGTTCCAGCAGGGAACCAGAACCTGTGCCATCAACATCAGGCATGAGTGAAATTTCAGCTTGACCCTGTCTCCTATTGCTGACGACCTTTCAGCTCTACCGTCTCCTACCTCCTCTCCCTCCTCCAGCCAGTAACTCTTCCTGCCTGTTCACTCGATGCCAGCCCCTGTACCCAGCTGTTGTGCTGTACCATTGTACTTTTCAAGGTCCTGTAATGTAGATTTTAAATGCTTTCTTTACTTTTTGTGTTTTCTTAATATATTATTTGTGTGAAAAGTATTGTAAACCTATTACAGTGCAGTACTATATAACCAATTGCATTAGTTGGGTAACCAGGCTAATTTTGTTGGGCTTACAAATTGGACATTCGAACACGCTCTAAGAAGGGAACTGGTTGATATGTTGGGGACTTACTGCAAATACTGAGAGAGTGAATGTCAGGTCAGAGCAGGGCAATACTTCAGAAACCAAAGATAAAGAGGAAGCTAAGCAGGAAAAACAGAGGGAAAGCCATCACTTTTCCATGCCCACTTGATGCTACCTTTATGGTACGAGTCCTTGAATGATGCTGATTAAAACACCATGTGTCGATGATAAATCTGACATGTATGGGTGGTCCAGCCAAAGGGATCATTAGTTTACGACACATGAACTAACCTCCCAGGCCCCCATGCTGCCACCAGTTTTTAAAGCAGCTATGGAGAGGAGGAGCACTCTATCGGAGGCAAGGGCTACATTCTCAACTTTGCCTTTGTGGGTGTCATTTCAGCTCTTCCAGGCCTCAGCTGCCTCTCCTGCTCAATACCCTTATTTTAAGTTGTATTGAAAAATCCTCTCCAACTCTGCATGTGATTTTTTCACTCCCGCTTTACCAGTGTACAAACAGTACTAACACAGAGAGAAGGTTTAGAGGCTCTGGGGAGGGGCCTGATCACTAGACCCTCATTCCATCATGCATAGGTGAGACACTGATGAGAGTAAGGTGTGACACCTGTATAGGCCACCACAATCTGTGGCCTCCATCCCACTCTGAAACTGTTGGATCACAGTGACCTCTGCACCATCTTACGGACAAACCTGAATGAACTTTCTGGCCAATCCACTACTATTGATTTGAGGGCTTACTATATACCAAACACTTTCCCTGTGCTGTCCCCCGTCTTCCCAACAAGTCAGCAAGGCAGGCATTATTTCTTTCTCCTTTGTACCATAGGGAACTGCAGCCAAGACAAGTTAAGCAACCAACACAGCAGAGTGGGAAAAGGGGGCAGGGACTTGAACCTGGGCTTCTGACTCCAGAGCCTGTGCTCTCTCAGAGGGAGATCTGGGGGATAAGCTATTCCAGGGTCATGTCTCCAACAGTTCCAGTCTGGTCTAAGGCTAAGAGGTCAAGAGCTACTCATGACCAATTCTTCAAAAACACAGAGCTGAAATATTTTGAGTTTTTCCTCTGCACAAGGATTCCACTTGAGTCCAGAACTCCCCACCATCAACCACACCATTTGGGAGTTGATTTATCAAGGTCAGTGCTCTTTTGCTGGACCTTTCCTGTCCTCTGACCCAGCAGAACTCTGCCATCAACCCCCATGCTTCTGGAATGGGATGTAGAAGGGTCACCTGTCAGAACATCCATGTTCTCCCTTGGAATCTTGAAATCATCTGATTACTTCTATTTTTCAGATCGCCCTCAATATTTATTTCATTCATCCCTCCCTGCCTCTTCCTTGTATTATTTAAGTCCATGCTAGGACCAATAACTCCCTTGAAGGCAGAAATGATTTCTTAAAATCTTTGTATCCACCACAGAATCTAGCACTAAGCTTTGCATCCATACTATAGGTGCTCAATAAGTATCTGAGCAGAAGAAAACGGCTTAGGCCTTTGTTTCACAAATTATGAGTCAGAAAGTTTCCACTAAATTCTAAGGCAGTTCTCAGAAATGGAAATCACAGAAATATTAATTCTTACTTTTGCTCTATAATCAGGAAGCAAAATGATTGTCTTTGCCTCTGGGCCTTTTCTCTTCAGCCTCTAACTCATACCTACTGGTGCGTCAAGACAAACTGAAGCCTTTAAAAAAAAAATACTTCAACAGAAAAGGATGATCTGAATGCAGGTACAGTTTCCAAGGACAAGGGAATTGGTAAATTGAAATGCGTGAGATGCAGTGGTTTTAGGAAAACACTGCTACTAAGTGTCCAAACACAAGCCCATCAAGATTTGAAGATACTAAAACTGCCCTGCTGATGGTCACAGAGTCAGGAACAATGCATGTCCGGGAAAGAATCCAACAAGCTGGTAAATTTTTATATTCACTCCTCCAGTGTCTGGAGTGCCAGGAATCTATAGGAGAGGGTGGAGGAACAGAAAGCAAACAGACATCCTGATAAGAAGAACTGGAACTACAGAGGACAGGTCCAGAGGGGACAGACCAGAGTGAAGACTGAAGGGTTAAGGTCAGAACAAAGCCAGTGGTGTGCTAGGTCTTGTTTGAGGGAAAAAAGGACCATCACCAACTTTGGGATTCCCAGGTGGTGCTAGAGGTAAAGAACTTGCCTACCAAGGCAGATGTAAGAGATGCATGTTCAATCCCTGGATTGGGAAGATCCCCTGGAGGAAGGCCTGGCAACCCACTCCAGTATTCTTGCCTGGAGAATCCCATGGACAGAGAAGCCTGGTGGGCTACAGTCCATAAGGTCACAAAGAGTCGGACAAGACTGAAATGACTTGGCATACACACACACCACCAACTTTGAGGATGCCTGACAGACAGACCTGCCTTGAGAAGTCTTGAAGACAAGCTAGTAGAGGTTCTCCCCACTAGGAAATGCTTCTTTGGGAGAAAACTTCCAAAGAAGGCTGATCTAAAAGGTTGACAATTGCCTGACAGCCTGGCTGAGATAGTCTGGGAATTGAGTACTGCTTCTTGGGTACTTCCCAACACCTGCAACCCAACACAGTCCCTTCAGGGCTCCAAGGAACACAGTTTGCAAACCCCTGGAGAAGTGTGAAAGAACCAGCCTTTGGATCTAATCACCCAGATTTAAGGTTGGCTCCCTAATTTATTAACCTCAAATGTCTCTGACTCTCAGTTCCTGATCTCTGCAATATCCTCTAAATTACCTGATGATATGATAAAATGAGGTAATATAGGCAAACCCATCTAACACCATTCCAAATAGAATAGCAACTGTCAAGTACCACTATCAAGTCTCTTTGAAACCTCAAGAACTGGAAAATTACTGAAGACAAGAAGTTACAGATTCTCAGGAAAACTACATCCTAGAGAAGCACAGCCAGCCCAGATTCAACTGAGGACCAGAATAAATATGAACTCACCCCCCTTTTTCTTGCACCTTGCCCTTTAAACTCAAGAAAAAGTTTCAGACCTCAGCCCTTCAGGGCCAACACCACTCTAGGCCTCTGTTCCCTTTCGTCTCTTGGAAAGTGAATAAAAACTTTTTTCTCCCCTTGTTAATACCTCTGTGAGTTCTTTCACAACTCATATCGGCTCAGTTAACAATATACCTCAAAGGGTTTTGTAAACTGCAAAGTACATACAAAGGCTCTTATACTTATTAAGAACCCTTTCCACTTATTTAAGAATCTAGGCTTTGAAAGGGAATTCAGAAATCATTTAGTTCTGAGGTGCTATCTCTACTATAGAGGATTTCAACAAAGGCAAACGGACTGCCTAAGCCCTCAGCCAACCTTAAGCATCAGGTGGAGGAGGGGCCTTCACACTAGGGGCTCCAGGATAAGTTGTGAGACAGACCTACCTACTGCGGGATGGGGCTGCTCACTTGCTACTTCATCATCACTCATGGTGACCCTCTTCCCTTCAAAGGGGCAGTCTTGACCTTGCCTACCACAGCTAGAGCATAAGCTCCTTGATAAGTTTTCCAAAGAAGGCCTTGTCAGAATCCTCTGGCACTCTTCTTCACCCTGGGGGTATCACTAGTTGCATCATGCCTCTACTTAAAATATTTTATTGACTCCTCACTTTCTATAGGGTCAAGTCCAAATTCCTTAGCCCTAGGATGTCCCTCCTCTTATTCTACACACTCTTCTTAAAGACTCTTATCCACTCCAAGGCTTCAACCTTTAGATTGATGATCTCAAATAAGTAGAGTCATCCCTCGAAATCTGAGAGGCATAGGTTCCAGGACCTCCAAGGCTACCAAAAGCCATGGATGCTCAAGTCCCTTATATAAAATGGCAGAGTATTTGCAAGTAACCTACACACATCCACCTGTATACTTTAACTCATTTCTAGACTACTTATAATACCTAATACCATGTAAATGCTATGTAAATACTTGTAAATACAATGTAAATGCCACGTAATAGCTGCCAGCAAGCCAAAGTCAAATTTTGCTTTTTGGAATGTTCTGGAAAAAATTCTTTTGAATATTTTCAATCTGTAGTTGGTTAAATCCAAGAATGCAGAACCCACAGATATGGAGGGGTCAACTGTGTTCCTGGCCATGACCTCTCTTTCCTCGAAAAGTTGATCTTTTACAACCAACTGCCTGAAAGACATTAGCCGTCTCCAAGGAGAGATGTTCAAAATATTGAACAGCCCTGGCGAGAGCACTAACCAGTCAGAAGAGGAGACCTTCTGCCTTGCTGCACATGATCCACATTATTGGTTTGTGGATCAATAGAAATCTATCGATAGAAATAGATAGAAGGTCCAAGTGACTGGTAAGCAGGGTGGTGAAGGAGAACATGGATGAGGGGCTGCTCAGTGCGGTGGCTCTTTATTGGCAGCACAGAAATATTTCCTATTTCAATAACCAACCAGGCCTGGTGAGTCAATACCAACTGAAACTCCATCTTGGCCATCCTACAGCCCCTCAGAATCAACATGTCTGCACTGTACTCCTCTCCACCCCAGAGGCGCATATTTGTTCTACCTTTCAAGTCCACCTAGCAGTGAACGGCTGTACTGTGTGTCCAGTTGCCTAAGACAGAAATCTGGGTAAATTCTTGTTGCCACTTCCTCTCCCTGCACCCAACTTAATCAAGCACCAAGACCAAGTCCTAGCCTTTGCAATTCCTAAATATTTCTCAAATTCACCCACTTCCTCCATCCCAACATTTAAGTCAGACTACTGCTTTCTTCACTTAAAATTACTGTAATGAGTCTCCTTGATTCTGATGCTGCCTCCTCCAAGCAACTCTCCACACTGCAGCCAAAATCATCTTCTTTAAAGCCAAATTTGTTTGAAACTACTCTTCCATAATAGTGCAGCAGCTCTCCATCTCCCTGAGGTTAAAATACAAATTCCTTTACTTGGTCTACAGATCATCATAGTTTTTCAGTTCCCCCTAATCTCTACTTTCTTCCCTTCTCTCCACTTTCCATCCATAGTCCACCTCTGAATCCCACTCAACACCTCAGCTTCCAATTCTCTCATTTGCCTAATTCTCTCTGGCCTCTGGACCTTTGCCTATGACATTTATTCTGCCTAGAACTCTTCACTTCTTCTCGAACCTCCTACACACACACACACACACACACACACACACATACACACTCCTCTGACCCTGAAGAAAGGAGCTCTGGCTTGCTTTTAGGTCTAGCTTGTATGTCAGTTCCTTAGGGGAGCCTGTCCTCCCCATCCACTGCCTAGATTGGGCTGAGCACTTTCCTATGCATCTCCATAACACCCTACACTTCTCTGCTTCCCATAGCATATATAACACTCTATTGTATTTGCCTTTTTAACTGAGGGAGAGGTTTGTCACTGTTTGTCTTTGAATATCCAAAGTAGATGTTCAACCAGCATTTTCTAGACTGAAACAGAGGAGCCCACAGCCCAGCACCTTCATATACAAGTGGTCTGTGGGAAGGAGTTGGTCATCAACAGAAAGAGGCCCAGGTGTCTCCTCCTCCCAGACTCCTCCCACCCTCCTGGGTGGTGCAAACAGAAAGATGCCAACACCACTTCATCACAATGCTCCAGACTCTCAATGCAGAAGTTAAGAGGGAGAAGACATTAGGACAGACATTAGAAATTCCTCATCAGTCAGAACTCAGAAGCAAGTTGGCAACTTGCAATCCTTATCTGTCAGAGTTGCTTTAACCAACGTGCAAAGACAGAATTATAGTGCCCTGCCAGTCTGTCAGAGAAGTACCAAAATTGGAAGAAAAAAACAGAATACTGAAGCAGGACATAAGCTGATCACATTATTTAAAGTGTGTACGTGAGTGTACATATGTGTGTGTATATGAGACTGAAAATAGCTTCAGCCTCCCCAAGTCGTTACTGTGGCAGGCATCTCAGGAATGGGACTGCGTGTCTCTGGGAATCTTTCTAATTCAGGCACAAACCAAGTGTCTCTGGCTTGAACTGTGAGCTTCCAAAGGCCGCTGCATCAACAGTCAACCCAGATCCAAAGCAGCTGCATCCACAGGAAATTAATGATCACACCACCCGGGGTTGCACAGGACGGGAGGCCCACAGGCGTGGATCTGACAAGAGTCACACCAAACTGGCATGCCCTCCTGACCCACCCTGTGTCTCTTGTCCCTGCAATTCCTACAGAGCTCCTCTAGTTCTGATGCGGGGGGCACAGCCACTCTGAGCCCCTCAGTTTCAGTCAGCTGGGAAGGCAGGCATCGCTTGCCCAAGGCCAGCCTGCTGCAGGGCCCCAGGCATCTGAGATGAGCAGAACAGAGGAAGGACTTCCCAACCAGCTTCCCAACCCTCAGGGTAGGACACTACAGGGACAAAATTCCTGGTTCCACTTTAAGCCACCCTTAAAAGATTTTGAGCTTGGTCCAACCAAAGGCTCTCAGAGGGAGGTTCCTCACTTCCTCAGTGGTCTTTCTTGTCCCAGGTCCAAGTGATATAAAATTGGTTCCCGCTGCTTATCAGAGACAAGAGTCAGGGAGAATGAGTAATCTACACTCTACCTCAAGCTCAGACCTCAAACAGATTTTAATGGATCTAGAGGAAACATTTATATTTAAACAAGCCTAATTCTGAAGCTCTTGGTTGAGATCCCAGGAAAAGAACAATATGGAATGATGGAAAGACAGCATTCAGACTTTGGAGTGTTACCTTTTGGGGCTCAAATCCTAGCTCTGTCATTTACTAGATTTTAGATCTTGGGCAAGTTGCATAATTTCCCTAAATCTCAGTTAACTCATCCCCAAATGAGGATATGTGTGTGCTAAGTCGCTTCAGTTGTGTCCAACTCTTTGCAACCCCATGGACTGTAGCCCACCAGTCTCCTCTGTCCAAAGAATTTTCCAGGCAAGACTACTAGAATGGGTTGCCATTCCCTTCTCCAGGAGATCTTTCCAACCCAGGGATTGAACCCATGTCTCTTGTGTCTCCTGCATTGGCAGATGGGTTCTTCACCACTTAGCACCACGTGGGAAGCCCCAAATGAGGATAGTACTTACCTAATTAATGCACAGAATGCATGTGCAGGTCAAGCATGGCACTTGGCATACAGTTGGTGCTCAATAGATGTTAGTTCCCCTCCTCCTGGCTGCAATCTCTAGAACTGTATGCATAATGGGCTTTGTGAAGAAACTATATATAGGGTAAGCAGAATAGTGGGCTTCTCAGGTGGTGCTAGGGGTAAAGAAACCACCTGTCAATGCAGGAGATGTAAGAGATGCGGGTTTGATCCCTGGGTAGGGAAGATCTCCTGGAGGAGGGCATGGCAACCCACTCCAGTATTCTTGCCTGAAGAATCCCATGAACAGAGGAGGCTGGAGGGCTCTGGTCCATAGGGTTACAAAGAGTCAAACACAACTGAAGTGACTTAGCATGCAAGCAGAAAAATACCCACCAGGCAAAGATCTCCACATCCTAATCCCCAGAACATGTAAGAGAATGAAGGCTGCAGATGGAATTAAGGTTGCTAATCAGTTGACCTTAAAATGGAAACATTAACCTAGATTATCATGGTCTCATTTAATTTAATTACACAATCTCTTAAAGCATCAGAGGAAGGAAAAAAGAAAAAACATGGATTGGAGCGATGTGACATGAGAAAGATTCAGCCTGCTACTGCTGTCTTGGAAGATGGAGGAAGAAGGTCACAAACCAGAAAAGGCAGCAGCCTCAAGAAGGAGACAGCACTCAGGTTACAGATAAAAAGAGATTGGAGCCTGAGATCATGTAACTGCTAAGAAAACACTCTTGCCAACAACCAGAATAAACAGGAAACACACACTTCTCTAGAAACTCCAGAAGGCAACATTCTGCTGACACCTTGATTGTAGCCTGGCTAGATCAATACTAGTTCTGTCCACACAGGACTGGAAGGTAATAAGTTTGAGGGGTTTTTAAGCTGCTAAATTCATGGTAATTTGTTATGGCATCAGTAAAAAGACTAATACACTACACTAGGTATATACAGATTTAGCTTTTTAATAGAGTTCTATTTTGATAGAAAAAAAACTCAAAACTGGAATAGCAATCAAATGTTCTTTTACTCAGTTAATGACTCCTAAGAGAAGGCTGGATATTCCGGATATGTGAACCCTGAGGTGCTCTTCCAGGCCTTTTCTGCCTGGTGTCTGCTGGTAAAATGAGGCATAACTTTTGGGAAGAACTTAAGTGCCTTGGGAGTAAAATCTAACCAGATCATCCTATGACACCGGATTATAACACAATGGCCCAGATTCTTCTGGGAGTAAGAAAGACGCCAACAAGTATGGATCTAAAGAGCACTATTAAGAATGGTGTGTTTGGAGAGAAAAAGCAAACCAGATGCCATTTATGCCAAACATGGTATCTGGAAATAACACAAAGTTCAAGGAGGAGCCGCAATCCCATCAGTGACACAAATGATGGGTTTCATCTCTCTCCCATCAGTTAGAATCCACTCTGCAATCACATGACAGGGGGCAAGCGTCTCCGAGGGCACATACTGTAAAAGAATGATGGGGCTGAGCAGAGACAGAATGGGGACCAAGACAGATTCTCAGTTTTCAGCCCCAAGTACTTCGAGATTTAGAGAGGCCAAGCCAAGAGGCTGTAAACATTAATTCAGCATGGCATTCGATCATCTTATTAAATGCCTCTGAATCTTCCCAAAGTGCACTAGCCACCTAATGCCAGGAACAAGAAGAAGCTGATAGCTGTAACTCCAAGCAACGGGTGCTGGGGGAGCCACAGCCCCTGTAATGAAACAGCGGTCTGCTGTATTAATAAGAGCATCTATAATAGCTTTCTCCACTAGGCCCATCATATTCTGATGTGCCCAGAATGCAACACTTGGCACCATGCACGCCTGCGCCCTTTGGCTGAGATTCATTTCATCCTCTTTTATAGGCAGAGACAAAATCTAAGCTGTGGCCAGGTTAGCACCTGTGTGGTGAACACATAGTTGCTGAGACACCCCAGACAGGCCCGCAGTCCCGTGGCCCTAGTCACATCCCTCTTCAAGTCTGGAAGTCCCTCCAACAACACCAGTCTAACAAGGTAAATAAGGTTGCCCCAGACTCTGAGGTCAGCCCTGTTAGTAAGCAAGGTAAGGAGCCAGTCTAGAAAAATGATGCTATTTTACCTTGAGAACCAACTGCTGGGTGGTCTCCAAGATGACTTAGTGACCGTCATTTGCCAAAAGAAGACTCAGCTGCATCCTTAACACTCCTCCTCTTCCATGAATGTTGAGTGGGTCAGGGTCAGAGAGCAATCAGCTCCCCAGAGTAGGGCTGCTGATGATTCTCTTCGAACCAACTCAGGAGCCATATACAAAGATGCAAAGATGTTTCCCCATTGTGATGGCTGGCTTTTTGGAAGATGAATGATCCTGGCAGCATGAACCACCAATTTAGCAAGTGAGGTAAGTCTGGGACCAGATTTGTCAAATGCTGCAATTTTTAACTCTCTAACTTGGAATGTTCTCCAACTACTGACTGTGTTTTAGGCTTATGTCCTTCTGCTCCTTGAGGGCATGGCTCCTGTGTGGTGCATCAGCTGTTACTCGTCACACCCCTGGTGTATGCCAAGCACAGGGCAAGTAGGCAATACATACATGTGGGTGGGCTGGGAAAAGTTCACCAACCACTCAGCCAGCCACACTAGGAACTCGCTCCAGCCCAGAGAACCACTGCCACTCCTCATCCCCTCCACCCATCCTTCCTCCCTGCTGCCATCCTTCATCTTCTCCATCCACCCTTTATCCCCACCACGCATCCTTCATCATCTCCAGCCCTGAAGTCTAGAGTCTGGAGCAGGGGAAATAGCTTCAAGGCTTCAGGTCTTCTGGTGTGTTCATATTTTCCTTGCGTTTGATTAAATCCATGCTAAACACAGAGAGGCAGGGGAAAAAAAATCTTGAGCTGGAAGATAAAGTGTTGTATTTTTATCTTTTAAGTTTACAAAAGAAGTAAACATACAATTCCTTAAACATGAAGTTCCCCAGTGCATGTAAAAGATGACTTGGTTAGCACTGAGAACAAAGAGATGAATAAGCCAGTTTTTCTGCTCTCAAGGAATTCAAAGTCAGAAGGGGAATGGGACACAAAAACATATAATTATAGGAGAACTGATCAAGAGAATAATCTAAGTACATGTCTTCTTTCCTTCCCCCCACTTTGTTTTGTTTAAGAATATATCTATATAACTAGGACTGGAAAACAAGATGTCGTCAGTGAACCAGAGGGGTGAGAAAATTCTAAAAGATCAAAGGCCACGGGTACCAATTGACAGAGAGAGGACAGAGGAGCAATGGCAAGAAAAAATGAAAGAGGAGACCCTAGAAAAAGTGAAAGTGGTTCAGTTGTGTCCAACTCTTTGCGACCTCATGGGCTGTAGCCCACCAGGCTCCTCTGTCCATAGAATTCTCCAGGCAAGAGTACTAGAGTGGGTAGCCATTCTCATCTCCAGGGGATCTTCTGACCTAGCGATCAAACCTGGGTTTCCCGCATTGCAGGCAGATTCTTCCCTGTCTGAGCTGCCAGGGAAGTCTTAAAGGTGGAAGCAATCCCAGCGGACCCAAGCAGAGAGGACCTCAAGGTGGTGAACTGGGGAACTGCCTTCCAGGCCCTGAGGCCCACTCGTCCCATCTCTCCCATCAGAGGTGAGCACTCCAGAAGATGACCCAAGGCTAAAGCAAGGACCACATCTGCTAGGGCCAAACAGGTGGGGCCCTAGGAGACAGTGTCTCAAGAAGATAGCAAGGAAGCCCTACATTCAGGAAATATATTACCTTCCCAAAACTCTTCCCCCCCAACCCATCTCAAATCTGTTTCTCTTCCAGATTTCTCCATCTCATTCTGCCCTGTTGCTGTAGCCAAAATCCTAAGTCAATCTTTCCCTTTTTCTTCCCTGTCTCTCCAGGCAATCCCCAAGTCCTATAATTCCTTTCAGTGTCTCACTGCAATCTCCTCCTCTCTTTCCCCACTGGCCATCCCTCTCTAATTACTTTCTTGTTTATTTCTGGCTTCACTGGGTCTTCGTTGCTGCAAGCAGGCTTTCTCTAGTTGCAGAGCAACCTGAGCTACTCTACTAGTAGAGTAGGCCTACTCTTCGTTGCAGTGTGTGGGCTTCTCATTGTGGTGGCTTCTCTTGTTGCATAACACAGGCTCTGGGTGCCTGGGCCTCAGTAGTTGCAGCTCACGGGCTTTAGAGCACAGGCTCAGCAGCTGCAACGCACAGCTGCAATACAATGCCCCACGGCTTGTGGGTTCTTAGTTCCCCGACTAGAGAGTGAACCCATGTCCCCTGCATTATTAGCAGGCAGATTCTTAACCACTGGACCACAAGGGAGGTCCAACCCTTCTCTTTTAACTTGCTCCCCTTCATGCTCTCCCATATGAAAAAAAAAAAAAATAGAGAGGAAAATGCTAATTTTAAAAAGCATATTCCTACCCTACCCTTAGAAGACACCAGCTCTGCTGGGTGAATACTCTGACAAGACACTTGGGGATATGGCAGGAAATCATTGCAAACGCTCATGGACTGTGATCAAAGCGAGTCAGCCCAACTCTGCAGAGATTCTGTTTGGCTGCCCTGTGCATACTGCTCGGTGGGCACCAAGCTACTTGGAACAATGAAGCGGGTACCCAGGGGCCAAAGGAAAAAGAGTGAGAGAAGACAGATGAGCCAACCCTGTAATGGAGCTGAGGGGAAGGCATCAAGGAGAACAGAGATGTTAAAAAAATTCAAGGGATGCAAGAAAGTCTTCTTAAGCTATGTGCAGTGTAAAACGTCTTCCTCATCCGGCCCCACAAAATCTTCAGTCAACACTCCCTCTCTCACCAATGTGCTGTGAAGCCAGATTTATTCCTCAGATTCGTCCAAGTGCTAAGTCCTGCTTAGTGCAGCATGAGAGCTGCCACATCAAGATCATGCGCACAGTCAAGGGCACGGTGCTGCAGCAGGAAGAGGGTGGATCCTGGTGTTTGACAGACCTGAGATCGAATCCTGGCTTCACCACTTGCCACTGCAGCGAGCTCTGTCTGCTCACAAAACCTCAGTTTTCTCACATCCACTAAAGGAATAAGAATCTTGCTGGCACAGTGGTGACAGGACACCCCGTCTCAGAAGATGCTGTCTTCATGAGCTTGTAGAGACATGATAAGAGCGGTGGTCCTGCCTACAACAGGCTGTCTGCTTCCTTTTGAAACTGCAACATCCCTTGTACTTACTTTTTCTCTGCAGTGGACCGTAGATGAAAGCACCAGGATTCAAAATGTGCCGAAGCCATTTTCATAGTCATCTCCCATGTCTTAGAAACCAGAGAAGCACATTTTCCCATCAATTGGGAAAATCCAGGGAAGAGACAAACTTTGAAGTGTGAGGTCAAGAACTATGGGGACAAACACCAAGATGATAGTGACGATGGAACTGTTGAGAAGCCTGAGGCAGTCCAAGACTGTCCGGTCTTTCATCTAGTATTTAATTTTTCACCAAGAGCTTTTGCACATTTTACATATTAGCTCTGTGAGAAAGAGAAAGTAGAGACGTTTTGCAGCAAAAGAAGCTGTCTTTTGTTTAAAAAGTTATTTATCTTTGGGGCTTCCCCTGTGGCTCAGATGGTAAAGAATCTGCCTGCAATGCGGGAGACCTAGGTTCGATCCCTGGGTTGGGAAGATCCCCCAGAGAAAGGAAAGGCTACCCACTCCAGTATTCTGGCCTGGAGAACTCCATGGACTGTATAGCCCATGGGGTTGCAAAGAGTTGGACATGACTGAGCGACCTTCACTTTCACTTATTTGTCTTTGGCTGCACTGTGTCTTTGCTGCTGCATGCTGGATTTCTCTGTTGGGGCAGGTGGGGGCTACTCTCTATCTGCGATGTGTGGGCTTCTCACTGCAGTGGCTTCTCTTGTCACTGAGCATGGGCTGCAGGGTTCGCCAGCTTCAGTAGTTGCAGCACACGGGCTTAGTTGCCCCAAGACATGTGGGATCTGAGTTTCTGGACTAGGGATGGAACCCATGTCCCCTGCATTGGCAGGTAGATTCTTAACCACTGGACCACCAGGGAAGTCTGTTAAGTCTTAGAAAGCAAAATGATTCATATAGACTTAAACAGTTTGCTAAGCCAGAGGCAGGACTCAAACGCAAGTCTGGTGTGTTTCCCATTACGTTAGGCTACCCTTGGCATGTGGCCCTTTTGCACATGGTGGGCTTTTCTCTGTTTTTCTCCTCCTTGGTTTATAAGTATCCGGCTTTGCCCACTCTGGGCTGAGGGAAAGAAGAAAGGTCACCCTGAACCAGTGGGGACAGGCTGGGGAGGGTGCTCCCAGGACAGAGCGGGTCTGTAGAAATGGCTGTTCCACGGAGAGAGTGGCTGGTGGATGGGACGGCTGGGCACAGCGGCGCTGAGACACTTGCTCTCACATGGTGGGAAACAATGTTAACTGAAGCCAGTACCCACCCCCCATTCACCACATGCTGGGAATGGAAGAAGGCAAGGGAATAGAAGGATGCTGAAGGACTGAGAGTGAAGGGTGTTTGAGTCTATCTGAAGACTGAGAACTAGGACATAATCATGTCTTCAAACTCTAGCTAGGATCTTAGAGAAACAGGGCATTCGGAAGCTGGAAGAGGCCTCTGGGGGTCCTGCCATCTGGGTGATGGGCAGCCAGCCTGCTCAAAACAGAGGAATTGGGAAGACAGACCACTGGGGAACTCTTTTGAAGCAGCTGGGAAGAGAAGATACAAGAACAAAATGGGGAGTAACACAGGCCTCTGCCCTTTACAACCTAATCCCCACTCCACATCCCCCAGTCAAGTAGGAAGCCAAGCTCCTATTCTTACAGCCAATTACAGCACCTGCCAGAGTCCAAGGTCCATGCAGGCTTTAAAACGCTGTGACTGCACTGATTACACAAACTGAGAGGCATAGATGCGACCACTCCAGTGTCCAAGCTGCCAGACGTGGGGCATAAAGTCTTCCCTAACTCTCCCCCATCCTTCTTCTTCCATCACTTCTCCCAGGTTGCTTCATGTTCCCCAAACTGAGGCGCCCCTACTGCCAGCTACTCTCTCTGGCCTCTTTCCTACTGTGCTGCATAGAATCGGCCTAAGAACACATAAGAGTTTGCCTCCAGCCCAAACACACTCAGTTGCAGCTGCCCACAAATCCCACTTCCCAGGCAAACCAGCAAGGCAGGGGAAGGAAGCAGAGGCGGCCCTCGACACATTCCTCTGAAGCCCCGTCTCAATGAGCTCCTCCCCAGCCAATATGACGCACTTGAAGTTCCGAGAACATAGAGTGATCCGTGTGTCTGTATTAACCAGATGCTACAACAGAGCAAGTCTGGTACTGCCAACTTGGGTAGGGAATGAAAAGATTGACCAATGCCACTGTGTTCTTAAACCAAGCAGCCACCCAAGCATTGTTCTTAAAACAATACTTGCCTGGGATCAATAAACAAATGCTAGAAGCACTGAATCATTTAACTTAGTCAACTGAAAATAATATTGGTAAACTGAGCCCTCACTACCCACTCTTCATTGCAGACTTGACATACTCCCTGGGGGCTAGGAAGCCTGTTTTTCTAGGCTCTGGGAAGACCTGGAAATCTTACCAGCTGGGGCCCCAGTCAGAGCATCTTGGCTTCAGAGTGTGGAGTCTCCCCAGTCATCCAACAAGTTACGTCAACTTTTTCAGTACCACCACCCCCTTTTGCCTTTGCCAAGACCGCAGGTGTGAACACAGACCAATCATTCCCCCAAATTTGGGGGAGTTTCAGGTACCCATTGTTCTTTGGCCGATTGACAGCTTCTTTGACACACATACAACTTCTAGTCCACCTCCTCTGGTCCATCCTGAATAGAAGCATTGTGCTACACAGCATATGTGTGTATTTTAAAAATGGAAATGAGCAACAATTAATTCCTTTGAAGAATTTCAGGACACCCCTGGGGAATCGATGAGCAGAGTTGGTTTCACTGCTAGGGACAGGAAACTTTTCAGTCTTGGCTCCTTCATCTCCTTCGTGGGAGCATGTGACAATCGCCTCTGTCCCCCGCACACTCACGCAACCCCCAAAAGTAGGTAGTCCAATGCTGGAGACCATTTTCCAAAGAAAACCTCTACCTGATCACAAGGACTGCCTGAGACTATGGTCGGCAAACCATGCTGAGATAATTGACAGGAAAATACTTTTGAAAGGTATAAAATATTCTATAAATGTAAGTCCTTATTATTCCCTATTATTTCTATTACTGCATAAAGGATTGTAATCCATGTACCACACTCTAGTTCCCACTCATTCTAGAGCGTTCTGGTCATCTCATTGGAATTGCCCCCAAATCTTCAACCCTGTTGCACTTAGTAGGCATTCAACGTACACTTGTGAGATTGGGTGAACTTGAACAGAGCTCCACAAGGGTATTCTCTGAAAAGAAAAGATGCTGTCTCCTTGTGGGGATGGACTTGGCCATCATTTTGAGGATATTTATCTATGACAAGATGACACGCTGTTCTCTTGGGAGACAAACCATGCTGCTCTGTGGGTGAGACCTGCCATTTTGGTGGAGAAATGCCTGCATAAGCCTCCTGCCAAGTCAAGCATATACACCAGAAAAGTCGCCAACAAAGTGATACTATAGAAAGTAGCTAGCAAGTGCTGAGAGCTCACTCCTTGCCCATCACTGCACTGAGTGCTGGGAATACCAGGTGAGGGTGTAGACCCACTGGGTGCTGGGGACACCAGGTGAGGGTGTAGACCCACTGGGTGCCGGGGACACCAGGTGAGGGTGTAGACCCAGTCCACAAGGCTCACCCTCTAAACATAGAGGGACTGACTGTGCATGGTGGTTTCACATCATCTGTAGCTGAGAACAATTTGGGGATAGAAAAGAGCAAAAGTCTACCCTTACCCACCATCAACAAAGGCCTGGCCTACTTATGCTAGTCATGGACTTGGGTTTTAAAGGTGGTTCACACACACACACACACACACACACACACACACACACACACATTAAAAAAAAAAAACTACTTAGGAAATGTAAATCTAGCCTTCTGAAATTCATGGGAGAAAGGTTTTAAATCTGAACTTCCTAATTTCCTGCATGCTGTCCTTCCCTCTCCCTGAAATGACTCAAGAAGCACTAGGGCTTTTATATCTTCATCCCTAACTCCCACCTTCAAACCCCTCCTCCAGCATAAATACCTCTCGGACACATTTAGTGTATAATCTTAAGTATTCATCTTTACAAAATATGAGATATTAGGAGGGAGGGATTTTTTAACTTACCTATGTAAGGAATTTCATTGTTTCTCATTTTGTCCCTCAATACTGTTTGTAAACCTCATCCGTGTTGCAGTATATAGGCTCTTGCTTCCCTACTACGCAGCCCAGAGCTGCTTCCACTGCACGACTTATCTATTCCCTGTGTAATGGGGACCTAAATTGCCATTAACACTCTGCTACTACAAGCAATATGACAATGAAATCTTCAGACATGGCCTTTTGGATATACACAAAACACTTCTCTAGGATCTATGTATCTGAGTGGAACTTCTGGGTCATAGGTCATACACATGTCATTTCACTAGATTCTACCAAATTACATCCCAGAATCATTGTACCAGTTATGCTTTCACCAGCAGTCCATGAAAGTTCCCACTCCCCCGCATCAGTGCCGACATGGGTATTAGCCACTTTTCTGAGTTTTGTCATTCTGCTGGGCATCAAGAAGTTTCTCATAATTATTTATATTTGTCTTTCTCTGGGAATTTCTAGCTTACAACTCCATCTGACTAATAGTCTTTGATTTAGACTTTCCCACTCTGCACCAAAATACCCATAATGATAAAGGGGGAAATGTACAAAAACAAATAACATTAAAAAAACAACAACAACTGAGAATGGAATTGGAATAGGAAAAAACCTACTAGCCTGAAAGAATTTCCATAAATGCACCATCCCTCATCTGTAATTCCTGCTTCACATCACAGGGAGGTAGGAGTTCTACTACCCAGAAAACCAGGAAGCCAACCTTCTCCTGCATGGATATAACTTGTGAGTAGACAGAATACCATTGTCCACTGTAGCCTTCAGCATCTCTGCTTCTAGGGTCATTACTAGACCAAAATTCCTAAGAAGAAGGAGCAGGAAGTGGGAGTGGAAAGGAAGGAGAACTGACTGTAGACACTGGGTTCTGGGACATGTACCACAAAATGAGCAGGGTCAGATGGGAGAGAGGACAGTCCAAGTAACAGTACCCTCGGGGAATGTAGCTGTTACTCCTACCACATGCCTTTACACTATAGATGGTGTCATTCATGGAGCAGAGAAGACATGGGGGAGGAACAGATGTGGAAAAGAGGGTAAGTGGAAAGTTCTGGTTTGGATATGTGAAACCGAAGACGCCGCTAGACACCTGAGAGAAGATGCAAAGGATGCAGTTGGATTAAGCCTCAGGAACTCAGAGGAGAGATGAAGGCTGGAAGTCATCCACACACAGATTTCTGGAAGTCTGCAAGAATGGATGAGATCCTAGGGGGTAAGTAAAGACAGCGAGGATAAAAGGGTCAACACCCAGGTCTGAGGCACACCTACATTAGGCATACAGCACAGAGGAAGAGCCAGGAACAGACACTATAAGGAACAATCACAGAGTGAGGCAGGAAACAAGAAGAGCAGGCTGTCACAAAAGCCAAGAGAAGTAAATGTTGCAATAGTGAGAGTCACCAGCTGTACCAAGTACTCTGAAATGTCAAATAAAATAAAGACAGAGAAGGAACCCTGGGACTCAGTAACAAGGATACCACTTTACAAGAGTGGCTTTAGCAGACAGAAGCCTATTAGAGTTAGCTAAGGAGGGAATAACAGATGAAAAAGTGGAGACACTATTGACATCTCTTTCAAGCAGTTTTGCTGTAAAGGAGAACAGAGAACCAGGACAAAAGATAAAGGGGGCATGACATCCTAGAGGGTTGCTTTTTTTTCTTTTTTAATGGGAGATTATATAACATGTATTTACACTGGTAGAAATGATCTGTTAGATGGAGAGTGCAGGAAGATGAAGAGATGAGACTGAGAGCAAACACAGAATTCTTTTTAAAAGAGAATATTTAACTGTTGGACACACATCAGCCATAGGGTAAGAAGGGAAGCCTGTGGTAGTCTGAGCTCCCCAGGCACAAAGTGATGGGGAAGTCTGCTGGACTTTAGAACAACCAGTCAGAGATGCTGTCTGTAAGCGCTCACGGAGGTCCTGACAGTCCCATTTGAATCATGCACTAGTGAGAGTTCTTAGTGGTTGATGTTTTAATGGGTAACAAATGTTTAGCTGCATTTTATTTCATAATATTTTGTTATCAACCACTGAGCTCTTTGGACTTAAGATACCTCAACCTCAGAAATATCGTTCGAATAGAATAAGCCAAACCTGGATATTCCAAGTAAAAGAACTTCTTCAACTGTATTAGTATTAATTTGAGAGCTCAGAAAGGTAGCCAGATGCACTGGCTCATTCCAAGAATATATACTAAAGCCTATAATGTGACAGGGGGCTTTGCTGATGGCTCAGTGGTAAAGAATCCTCCTGCCAATGCAGGAAACGTGAGTTCAGTCCCTGGGAGGAGAAGATTCCCCTGGAGAAGGAAATGGCAACCCACTCCAGTACTCTTGCCTCGGAAGTCCCATGGATGGAGGAGCCTGGCCAGCCTCAGTCCATAAGGTTGCAAAAGATTCAGATACGACTTAGCAACTAAACAACAACTGTGTGACAGATACTGTCTTAATCAGTGGAAATAGCTTGATAAGTAAATGGCCACGGTTCTTGCAAACAAGTAATTCCAGATTGATAGGGTGATCAGGAAAGTCCTCTGGGAAGAGAGGATGTATGAGCTCAAATCTGAAGGATAAAAAGCAGTCAGCTGCATAAAGAACAGAATGAGAAGTTCTAGATAAAAGGAACAGACTGTGCTACGTGGTAAGACAAAAAAGTCAAGATGTTGGAGGAGGTAAGAAAAAGCCAGAGAGCCCAGAGGACAGAAAGAACAGAGAAGGTGTAGAGATAAAGCTGGAGGAGCAGACAGTTTCATATCAGGCAGAACGTTATAGGAGTTTAGATTTCAATGGGACACCAATATAAATGGTCAATGCGCATGTACACAAAAAATTAGAGCTTGCCTGCATGCCAACAATAACATGTTAGAAAACAAGTATCTTGCTCATAATAGCAATAAAAACTATATCTGTAAAAATTAAAAAAAAAAACTTTAACAAGATATGTAAAACATAATCTGTATAAAGGAAGGAAATTATATTTTACTGCAATATGTAAGCAAAACCTTGAAAAAAAACACCATGTTCCATGATGGAAAAAAGTATAAATGTTCTTGCTTTCCCAATCAACTGAAGATTGTCATAATTCCCAGCAAAATTGTAAATTTTTAATATTATTGCAAAGTGATTCTAAAGTATATTAAAGGGGAATTTACTTTAGCAGACATTCTAATATATTATAAAGCTAAAAATCAAAACCGCATGATAGTGAGGAAATATAGTCAGGAAATAGATCAATGTAATTAAATAGAGACAGAAACAGACTATACTATACCTAAGGTTGTAGATGATGATACAAGTAACATTAAAAATCAGTGGAGAAAGATTTACTCAATAAATAGTGCTGGGCTGGCAACTCTCTGCCTGGAATCTTTCCTGGGTAAGAAAGTATACCAGGTCACACATGAGGCTGGCTGGAAGTTCCAAGGAGTTAACACCTCTGGGAGCAATCCTTAACCAATCGTGGACAGAACTTAAGGATTCTTCACTCTCAGTGGGAACAACTATGAGATGAGTTCAATACAGACTCCCAAAGGTCACTTGGAATTGAGCCCTTGATTGTCCACGACATAGCCTGTATCAACTTTCTCCCTTTCCCTTTCTCACTTTTCGTACTGATGGCTCCTGGATCACTTCCAAATAAGCTGATGATGCTTATTAATTCTTTATTTCCAGGTCAGCATATGGGAGACCCTAACAAAAGAAATACCAAAAATTTATCAAAAACCTACTGCATAGCACAGGGAAATCTACTCAATGTTCTGTGATGACCTAAATGGGAAGAAAATCCAACAAAGAGGGGATATATGTATACATATAACTGACTCACTTTGCTGTACAGCAGAAACTAACACAACATTGTAAAGTAAATGTACTCCAATAAAAATTAAAAAAAAAAAGAAAGATGCTTATCACAGTGTCATCTATACTACTGGAAAACTGGAAATATCTTAAGTTGATGATAATAATAAGTTCATTGGTATTGATAACATGATATAGTTGTTGTTATTTAGTCATTAAGTCATGTCCAAGTTTTTTGCAACTGTAGCCACCAAGCTCCTCTGTCCTTGGGATCTCCCAGGCAAGGATACTGGAGTGGGTTGCCTTTTCTTTCTCCAGGGGACCTTCCCAACTCAGGAATCAAACCTGCATCTCCTGCATTGGCAGATGGATTCTTTACCACTGATTCACTAGGGAAGCCCCAATATGATACAGTATTAACCATTAAAATATGTTAGAATGGAGACTGGGGAGGGATAAGTAGGCAGAGCACAGGGGATTTTTAGAGCAGTGAAAATTTTCTGTATGATATTATTAATGATGGATACGTCATTATACGTTTGTCCAAACAAACAGAATTTACAATATCAAGAGCATGAAGAGTGAACTCTAAGGTAAACTGTGGATTTGGGGGTGACTGTGATGTGTCAGTTAGCTTCATCAAGTGTAACAGACTTGGTGGGGGATGATGAAAACTGCAAGATCAAATCAGTCCATCCTAAAGGAAATCAGTCCTGAATATTCATTGGAAGGACTGATGCTGAAGCTGAAGCTCCAACACTTTGGCCACCTGATTGAGAAGAACTGACTCACTGGAAAAGACCCTGATGCTGGAAAAGAAGGCAGGAAGAGAAGGGGACGACAGAGGATGAGACGGTTGGATGGCATCACTGACTTGATGGACATGAGTTTGAGTAAGCTCCAGGAGTCGGTGATGGACAGGGAAGCCTGGTGTGCTGCAGTCCATAGGGTCATGAAGAGTCAGACATGACTGAGTGACTGAACTGAACTGATGATAACTGATAACTGAGGAGGCTATACTGATGTGGAACAGGGTGTATATGGGAAAGCTCTGTACTTTTCCCTCTATTTGGTTCTGAACCTTAAACTGCTCTAAAAATAGTCCAAATAAAAATATGAGAGGGGAATATATTTTAAAAATATCTAGTGCTGGGAAAGTTGGTTAACCATTTACAATAAAATGAAATTGAACATTACCTAAGAACTTAGTAAATTCCAGATGGATTAAAGATGTATTTTTAAAATATAATTAAAACATAAATGAATATTTCTCTGGCTGAAGAAACAATATCTCTTATTCCATAGAAATGTAAAACTTCAATATATTAAAAAATTAGAGGAATACATAAACTAAGAAAAAATATTTGTAATATAATGACAGAAAATTAAAACTTTTCATGTATAGAGTTCTGACAAGTCAATAAGAAAAATGCAAATAGCCAATTTTTTAAAAGGAGAATAGAACATGAATAAATAATAAAGATGAACAAGTGGGCAATAAGCATCCAATCATTAATTATCAAATAGGACACTATTTTTTAGCTAACAATTTAATTTTTCTCTTTTTCCCCCTTCTTCTCTTGCTAATGATCAGCATAAGTAAAGGTACAGAAAACGTGTCTCTCACTGCTGGTGGAAGAATAAATTGGTGAAACTTTCAGTATGGAGCGATTAGGTAATTTTATGCAGTAATTTCACTTCTAGTAATTTCTCCTAAAGAAATACTCAGAACTACAGTCAAAATGATGTATTCAAGAATGTTCATTGCAGTATCACCTGCATATAATTCATTCTCCCCACAGCAGCTCAAGAAGTGTTTTTAAAAACCTGAGTCAGTCCATTCCAGTGGTGTGCTGGTACTTGTTAACAACAGGCTCCCTGGAAGATGAAAGCCTTGATTCACAGCATCTGCTCCAAATTTCCATGGTGTAAATCCTCTCACCATGGCCATTTAAATCACCAGCGTGATGTCACCAAACAATTAGTTGGGAAGGAATGGGCATAACCGCTCTCGCAAGCCCACATGGGCCAGGGCCAGCTCACACCATTGGATGTGTGTCTCCCCCTCACAAAACCCTCCAGTGGGGGATCCCTCACACCGTGCAATAAAGTCGATACTCCTTGCTCTGTCCCCCAAAGTGCTCCATGATGAGGTGGCCCCTGTCCACCTCCGGGACCCCTCCTCAAGCCCTCTTTGCTCACTCACTGCTTCTGAATTTTGACTGAACTTCCCAAGCTCACTCCCATTGCAGAGCCTTCTGACTTGCCCTTTCCACATTTTTCCCTGTCACTCAGGTCACCTATTCAGGAAGGTCCTCCTGACCACCCTACCTGAAGTTGCCACCCTTTAATTCAGTACATTATCTTATTTTATTTATAACCCTTTTTACCACCTGAACTCACCTTGTTTGTCTTATCTCTCCACTAAAGTTTAAACTCCATGAGATGACCCCTGTTTAGTCATGGTTACCTGTGCCCTTCTCAACATTTAGAAGAATTCTTGGCACGTAGGAAGATCTCAATGAATATTTGTTGCATATTGATAAACTGATTGATTTACAATAGTGATGAAAAAATTTTAAGCGCATAAATACCCAATGATAGGAAAACAGTAAAACTAACATTTATTGATCATTATCTGCCAAGTATTGTAACAAACATGTTATTTGTTCACCCCACTTAAACTGTACGAAACTCTAAGGGGTACTATTGCCCATTTTATAGATGAGGAAACACCCAGAGAGGTTAAGTCATCTGCCCAAAGCCACACAGAGCCAAGTAAGTAAGTCAAGCCCAAGTCAGCTCCACAGGCCCACTGAGATCATCTAAGATTCCAGGGATGGAGTTAGGAAACTTCACTTAAACCAATGAGCCCAGAAACATCCAAGAGCTGGTGCTCGCTGCGCTGAGATACAATTGAAATAGTTTCTTATTTCACAGTTGGCTGCTGCTCTCCTTATTTGCACTTCTCTTGGTCAAGAACTCTTTGGGGAGGAAGAATAAGCAGGAAGACAGAAACTGAGTTTCTATGAGTCTCTATCTTAACATCAGCATAAAAAGCTCCAAAATCTTTCCCTGAACTTCAGCCATTAGCCATTACAAATCTAATTCTCAAATAATACTTAATGGCATTATTATATTACTCACAATATAATGAAAAGTGAAAGAAGCAAGATAGAAAACTATATTCTGCAGGAGCTCAATTTAGGGAGAAAAAAAAAGAAATTAAAAAACACATTTGTATGTATCTAAAATGCTTCCAAAAAGACCAGAGGGAAAAACACATCAAAATATTGGCAGTGTTTGGATTGGAGTGACTGGATTATGAGTGATTTTTATATTCTTCTTTATACTCAGGTGTTCCCAATTGCTTTGCAACAAACATGTCCTTTTTAATGAGAGAAAAAAAAAATCTACATCATTATGTTTTGTAAACAGTTGAAGATTTTAAAGGCAATGAAAAATTGAGAGAATCTTAAACAGCCCAGAGAAGGCAATGGCATCCCACTCCAGCACTCTTGCCTGGAAACTCCCATGGACGGAGGAGCCTAGTAGGCTGTAGTCCAAGGGGTCGCGAAGAGTCGGACACGACTGAGCGACTTCACTTTCACGCACTGGGGAAGGAAATGGCAACCCACTCCAGTGTTCTTGCCTGGAGAATCCCAGGGATGGCAGCCTGGTGGGCTGCCGTCTATGGGGTCGCATAGAGTCGGGCATGACGGAAGCGACTTAGCAGCAGTAGCAGACAGCCCAGATAAGCAGGATTCAATTCAGTTCAGTTCAGTTGCTCAGTCGTGTCCAACTTTTTGTGACCCCATGGAGTGCAGCACACCAGGCCTCCCTGTCCATCACCAACTCCTGGAGTTTACCCAAACTCATGTCCATTGAGTCAGTGATGCCATCCGACCATCTCATCCTCTGTCGTCCCCTTCTCCTCCCACCTTCAACCTTGCCCAGCATCAGGGTCTTTTCCAGTGAGTCAGTTCTTTGCATGAGGTGGCCAAAGTACTGGAGTTTCAGCTTCAACATCAGTCCTTCCAATGAACACCCAGGACTGAACTCCTTTAGGATGGACTGGTTGGATCTCCTTGCAGTCCAAGGGACTCTCAAGAGTCGTCTCCAACACCACAGTTCAAAAGCATCAATTCTTCAGCGCTCAGCTTTCTTTACAGTCCAACTCTCACATCCATACATGACCACTGGAAAAACCATTGCCTTGACTAGATGGACCTTTGTTGACAAAGTAATGTCTCTGCTTTTTAATATGCTGTCTAGGTTGGTCATAACTTTCCTTCCAAGGAGTAAGTATCTTTTAATTTCATGGCTGCAATCACCATCTGTAGTAATTTTGGAGCCCAGAAAAATAAAAGTCCAAGGGACTCTCAAAAGTCTTTTCCAACACCACAGTTCAAAGCAGGTTTGGGGGACTGCAAATATGGCTTCCCCAGGATCAGGCTGAGACAAGCCTTGTGGGGAGAGACCTCAGGTTCTTAAGCTAAGAAAAAGCAGCAAGAGAAGTCACAAAGGAGGTGAGCACGGGACAGAGAGGGGATGGTGAGGATCGGGGACAGGGTGGGTTATCTCCTTCAAGGGTTGATCCTCTCTCCCTGACACCAGAGGGAGGCTAAGCTCCAGATCAGGGTAGAGTTTTAGGTTCCTGTTTCTCAATTCCAATACAGAGTGGGGATCTCCTACAATTCAACTCAATTCTGACACTATCCACCCAGAGATAGCCTAAGATTCCACAGGAGAAGGGTCTAGTTCTACATAACTGCCCCCTACTCCCCGACTTCAGACACCAATCAGAAACCCAGCTTGTTACCTATACTTCTGACCAACTTGCTACAGACAGAGGGTCCCATCACCCCCTCCTTGGATTTTAGATGCCAACTGCAAGCCCAGATGTTACCTGTACTTCATTAAAAAGCATGAAATATTGCCATTTTCAACACCATGAATGGACCTAGAGAATATCATACTGACTGAAGTAAGTCAGAGAAAGACAAATATTATATGACTTATACCTAAAAATAATACAAATGAATCTATTTACAAAACAGAAACAAACTCAGACAGAAGATAAACATATGGTTACCAAACGGGAAAGATGGGGGAGAAGATAAATTAGGCGTATGGGATTAAAAGCTATGCACTACTATATGCAAAAGAGACAAACGACAAGAGTTCACTGTATAGCACAGGGAACTATATTCACTATCTAGTAATAAACCTATTATGGTAAATAAATTGAAAAATAATATATATATATTACAATCACTTTGCTGCATACCTGAAACTAACACAATTCAAGTGAAAGTCGCTCAGTCGTGTCCAACTCTTTGCGACCCCATGGACTATCCAGTCCATGGAATTCTCCAGGCCAGAATACTGGAGTGGGTAGCCTTTCCCTTCTCCAGGGGATCTTCCAATCCAGGGATCGAACCCAGATCTCCCGCGTTGCAGGTGGATTCTTTACCAGCTGAGCCACCAGGGAAGCCCAAGAATACTGGAGTGGGTAGCCTATCCCTTCTCCAGCGGATCTTTCTGACCCAGAAATTGAACCGGGGTCTCCCGCATTGCAGGTGGATTCTTTACCAATGGAGCTATCAGGGAAGGAGTCAAACACACTTCAATTTTAAAAAGGAGTCATGATTTCTTCAAAATGATGAAATGACATATCTCTGAGATTCTGACTCAGTATGTTATAATCAAAACCAAGTCTAGCAAAGATGATGTACCCCTGCACAATTTCAGTTCCTTATTCAAGGCCAACAATAACAATCTTCTATTCAAATTTACTTTTAAGCAGTTTACCTTTTGTTTTACTTGTACAGTTTGAATCTTTTTTTTTTTTTTAGCAAGTGGTTGTTAATTTCTACATGAAAAACTGAGGAAGAGGCATATTCCTTTGGAATATCATTTTTCTCTTTTATGTATGTAAAATAAATCACTTGTAATAATTTGCAGGCAAAAGTATTCAGGCTGGTGTGTGTGTGTATGAGTGTGTGTTTCTAGGTGAGAAGAGTTCCATAGCTTTCCTTGGATATTTGAAGGAGTCCATAACCTTGAAAAGTCACTACAGCTCCAGATCTAATAATGGCTGAACCTAAAGAAAAGCGTCGGCGGCCTTCTTCCTTTGTGACAGTCTTAGTCCCTGAGCTCTCCGTTGTTGTTTCTATTTAGTCACTCAGTTGTGTCTGGCTCTTTGCAACCCCATGGACTATAGCCTGCCAGGCTCCTCTATCCATGGAATTCTCCAGGCCAGAATACTGGAGTGGGTAACCTTGATCTCAGACTTCCAGCCTCCAAAGCTATGAGAAATAAATTTCCGTTGTTTAAAAGCCGCCCAGGCTATGGTGCCCTGTTAATCAGCCCAAACTGACAAGCCCAAGACTGATAATAAACATTAGTGCAAATGAGATTTAACATATCACAAGGGCATGAGAAAATATGCAGCTTATTGGTAAAGGTAAACACAGAAACAACAGACAAAAACAACCCTGAGACACCGCCATCCTTAATCCCAGGAAGATGAAGGGACATGCCAGGCTGCTGGGTGAAAGGCCCAGGTCTACCTAATCTCAAGGACTTCCAGCTCCCACCAAGCTCTGCGGCCAGAAGCATCCAAGAGGACCCTGTGACAGCAGGGCCCAGCCCGGACGCCGGGCAGGTGATCCTGGCCAGACCTTCCACCAAGAGGCTCCAACCACGTCCATAAGTGTGGAGACAGGTCGGAACAGAGAGGCAAGCCCCCACAACAGACGAGCGCCCTGGAGAGAGCAGGTCCTGGCTGGTGTTCTGGAAGGTCCTGGCCAGCCCCTGTGTCTCTGCTCAGAGGCAAGTCTGCACTGTGTGGATGGTGGAATATGACGGCCTCCCTCTGACGGCACAGGAGCCCTTACACAGTGTAGTGGATGCTGTAACATGCCCCTTCTCCCAGCAGGACTGCAGGTCCTTTCCTCCAGCTGCTCAGATGCTGTTGGCACATGGCCCGCACTATCAGCCCCCTCAGGGGCTGCCTTACCTGTGCTGTCCACCTGGACCTACGTTAGGACACCTTCCAGGGGCCAGTCTGCATCTAGGGTCTGCCGAACAGGGAAGAGAAAGGCCTGGCCCCTTCACCCCAGCTCAGAAAAACTCTGGAAGACCCTCCAAGCTCTAGAGTCCTCCACCACCACCCCATGAGGTCACCTAAAGCCTTTGTTGAAATGCATCGCAGCCCACCTTCTCTCTCTGCCCAATCCTTCTTCCTTCCCTTCCTCTCCCCGGGTGTTGATCCCCAGAGCACCCTTCCACCCTGGCATAAACATCCTGCACATTAATCCTTGTCTCCAAGTCTGTTTCTGGGAACCCAGTCTGCAACAAGCAGCCTCCCCCACCCCTGCAGCAGCGTGGGAGGCCCAAGAGCGATGTGGGAGGAAGGGCAGGTGTCCTGGGCACCAGGGGATAGAGGATGGGCTTGAGACAGCCTGGACCTCAGCCACACCAGGACCAAGGGCAGGAGGAGGTGAGGCCCTGCAGCCCAGCCCAGAGGACCTGACTCTGTCTTGGTCACATGGCCCCCAAGCGGCTCCATAGCTTACTTGGGAAGACGGGGAGTGGGGAGGAGCTGGGAAGGAACAGGGCTGAGTCTCAGCCAGGTGGCCTCAGAGATTTCATCTGGAGTCCATCTGTCAAACAGCGTATAAACATGGGAAAAAAATTATTTCATCAGATTGGAATTTACATCAATACCAAACTAAGACTAGCCCTATATAATAAAGGGTGGAGGGAACAGAGTCCCAGAGAGGTGAAGTGACTTACCCAACGCCACCCAGCTTCCAGGTGTGAGAGTCTGGATTGAAAACAGGCCTTCAGACCTACAATCTATACTCTGAGTCACCTGGCCACACTGCCTCAGATAGCAAGCAAGGCCTGTTTCTAATCCACGTTATAAACAGAGCTCAGAGAGGTAAAGAGGATTGGCCCAGGGTCACACAGATTCTTGGTGACAGTCTCCTGTACAGAAACATTTCCTTAGCAACTTTATACAAGCCTGGGACTGTGCCAGGGCCAGATTGAAGGTTACATCTCCTAATCCTAATGCTAGCCTCCTAGGAGTGTGGTGAGAGACGACTGCGGGGTTAGAACAGTATTTATGTTGAGGCAATCTTCCTGGGCCACCTCCTCCTTAAGGGAGCCTGTAGTTTAACGGCAAGACTCCTCGGAGACAACTACCTCCAACACAGCTCAGCAAGTGTCCCCTGCCTGTAGCAGAACCAGGGTCACAAACCGGTCACCTGGACCAGCACACCCCAGCCAGCACCACCTGGACAGTAACGGCCATCCCTGCCTCCATCCCCAGGCCCGTTTCTATCCCACCCCCAGGAGGCACACAGGGTTCCCAGGAGGAACTTCTGAATTCAGCCAGCCTTTTGCAAGAAGGCACCCACTCCACCCAGGAAGGCACCTGGGCTCCCCACTCTGTGCTGGATACCCCATGCTGAGGCATAAGCGTCTCCAAAGCATCACCCTGGCTCTAGATGAAACCAAGGCTGTCAGCATGCTAATTAGTGAGCAGAGAGGTTGGGCACACAGACTGACAACTACTGAGTCCATCTCTCTGTTTCCTGCTGGTGTATTATTAATTCATTGTGCCTCTCCGGTGGGGCCAGAGGGATGACACAGACTGAGAAAGTTCACATTTCAATTTGCAGCTGAGATGAGAGGAGGGGTTTGGGGAGAAGAGCCAGTCCTCAAGAGGTGAGGGCACAGTATGGGAAAGCCTCCTCCACCCACCGACCATGTCCTACAGGAAGGAAAGCGCGTGTTACACCGGCCCAATCATGGAGGGTGGCAGGAGCGTGGCTTGTAATTGACAAGTGACTGGAAACTGCCACGGAGAGGGGCTGGGTGGACAAACTGTAGTTCTAAGGAAACTGCACCTAAGGAATACTATGCAGCATTAAAGAGACATTGTGGTCATCTTTCTAGAAACCGCCAAGGAAAGATATCCAAAATAGAGTGTTAATTTTTAAAAAGCAAAATTAAAAGCAAAATGCAGACCTGTATGGTATATGATTATATTGTCACCACAGAAGGAAAGGGAGGGACAAATGTTCCCAGCTTCAGCACAGAAATAAGAGCGAGAGTGTCACCACAATGCATGGTGGCCAGGGAGCACTGAGATGACGGGGAGGAGGGGTGAAGATGGACTTGACCTCAGCACACTCACGCGAAGTACGTCTGGCTGCCCTAGCCCACACCAAAGAGTGTGCCAAGTAAGTATTTCTGTATGTTAGTTCTGTACCCTAAGAACTCTAAGAAAGAGAGTTTACCCAACTCCTCCCTGTATTCTTTATAAATCTGGGGAGAGATATAGCTTTCCCATCACTGAGATCAGCAGGTGATGAGCGGAACAGTAGTGAGACCCGTACAGCGCTGCAGGGGGTCTGCACAGTGCTTCCCAGGTAAGAGGTGGAGTAAGGAAGAGAAGCAAAAGAGGAGCCTCCCTGTGTTTATTCATTCCTTCTCCACCTTGGGCGTTGGAGAACAAAAGAGGAAGAGAGATGTGGGGAAAGGGGCCAAAGGCAAAGAGGGGAGGAACAGGTGGGGGTGAGGGAGCCAGCCTTTGAGAGGTATCTTGTGCTGGGAGGAGACACAGCCACTGAAAATAGCACAGAGGCCAAAGGTCACAATAGACTGGCCACAGGGCCTAGGGCAATGTGCTTCTTTCTCTTTCAACAACAGTCTGAACCAGACAGAGAAAAATGGACTAATTCAAAGTTGGGAAAGGAGTATGTCAAGGCTGTATATTGTCACCCTGCTTATTTAACTTATATGCAGAGCATATCATGTGAAACAATGAGCTGAATAAAGCTCAAGCTGCAATCAAGAATGGACATGAGTCTCCAGGAGATGGTGAAGGACAGGGAAGTCTGGTGTGCTACAGTCCACGGGGTCGCAAAGAGGCAGACACGACTGAGAGACTGAACAACTACTTTCTCATCACCTCACATAATTTCTCATTTAAGGCATTTAAGGTTTTTAAATGTCTTGCTTATCACAGTATCTGGAAAATCATAAGTGCTCTGTGTGTGTGTGTGCACACATGCATATGCGTGTGTATGTGTGTGAGATCTTCAGCACTAAGCTTTTCCCTTCTCCCGCGTGTCCTCATCCATCCTGTCACTGCCGAGGAACATTTGTCCCTCCCTTTCCTTCTGTCGTGACAATGTAATCATATAACACGCTGCTGCTGCTGCTAAGTTGCTTTAGTCGTGTCCGACTCTGTGCGACCCCATAGACGGCAGCCCACCAGGCTCCCCCGTCCCTGGGATTCTCCAGGCAAGAATACTGGAATGGGTTTCCATTTCCTTCTCCAATGCATGAAAGTGAAAAGTGAAAGTGAAGACACTCAGTCGTGTCCGACTCTTAGCGACCCCATGGACCTCAGCCTACCAGGCTCCTCCGTCCATGGGATTGTCCAGGCAAGAGTACTGGAGTGGGGTGCCATTGCCTTCTCTGAATCATATAACATACAGGTCTGCATTTTGCTTTTAATTTTGCTTTTTAAAAATTAACACTCTATTTTGGATATCTTTCCTTGGCTGTTTCTAGAAAGATGACCACAATGTCTCTAATGCTGCATAGTATTCCTTAGGTGCAATTGCCTTAGAACTACAGTTTGTCCACCCAGCCCCTCTCCGTGGCAGCTTCCAGTTGCTTGTCAATTACGAGCCATGCTCCTGCCACCCTCCATCACCCCTGTGACATCAGGGGTGTCACTGCACCTCTGACTCATTTGCAGCCATGCATCCAGGTGAGCGAAGCGCAGTGCAGGGCAGTAAGGGAGACGGCAAGCCCTGACGGAACCGAAGGCGGAATCCCTGCGTGCTCACCCAGCTCTGCCAGGCTCTCCATCTTCTTGCCTGGCTGTCCTTACCTGTGATATGATGGGTGACCCCTAGGCTGCTCCAGCTCATTTCCAGAGCGCTCTGTAAAAACCTTCCAAGTGAGAGACCATGGCCGCACTACACAGAAATGACCACGAGAGGGCACCATAAAACAGGAAAAATTACTTTGAGAAGGGAAAAATGTGATGAATTGTGCAGCTGACACTAGGGGGAACCCCTTTTCCCATTTTCTTCAAAAAAAACAAGTCGGGATTGAATCCCTTTGTATCTTGACATGTCCATGAGGCTGAACGTCTTCTGAAGCTAACCAGGAGAGGATCACGCTGTCAGAGCGGAGATGGCCGGGTGGTGGGGAGGAGAGACTGGTTCACCCGCCCCTCAAAACGGACAAGACGCTGATGGTGCCACCAAGGGACACACAGTCATGGACTGGACACCTGGGGTGCATCAGGACTGAGCGCTGGGCTACAGGGCCACACACTCTCCTCCCCTGCCTCCTCCTCCTCCTCCCTGGATTGTCCTTGAGAGGAGAAACCAGGACAACAGAGGGTCAGCTGACCCTGCTGAGTGCTGGCTCCTGACTCCATGCCCCGGAGAAGGTGACAAATGCTGCTGTCCCTTGGGGTAGCCGGTGGCTCAGCGAAGGAGCAGAGAGGTTATGGGGGTGGGGGGAGTCACCAGACACTGCAGGAGGGGCTGGGCGCCTACAAGGGGACCCCACTGCTCACGTCCCCCACAGCCTGCCCTCCAAGGGACGCTTTCACAGAACTGCCAGAAGGTCTGAAGAAGGAAAAAAATGTAGGGGAAGGAAAGTCACTAGAGAACAGACCTAGAAAGAAACTATTTTCTTTTATTTTTTTAATCCCTGGAGGGGACAGGTTAAAAAAAAAAAAATCAAGGATGTGTGCTGAAGTTCCCCCAAAGGGCTATTGTAAAGCCAATCTCTAGGCGTCACCAGAACTGTGTCAGTTCCTGGGGGGCAGTTCCTGTATGCTCAGCATTCCAAGAAGGCAAGGCAGATGCTTGCAGGTCCCATCCTGGCTCATGGTTTCCAAACGTGCTGTTGGCTAGTGATAAGGCAGTGTGTTGAAGGCTCATGGTTTCTGTGTTCCATTGGCATATGTTCTGGTTTCTGAAAGTCTGTGATATATACTACCACCCTAAGAGCCTGAAATGCTTCGTTTTGAGTGAGGGGGTGGGACTCTGCATGGCTCCATACAGGTGCCTTTGGGGCCAAGCTGGACCTCTAAATGCAGGGCGCTGCCCTGTCTGAGGCCGTAGGGAGGGCTGGGGGTGGCAGTGACCTTCCTGCCTCTCCTCAAAGCAAACGGTATATGGATTTATACCATATCAGATCATCCAACAAAGCACCTCTGTTCAACTGAACAAAATGCTGCCCCTGTGCCCTTCCGGCGGTGGCATCCTACAGACTTTAGCATTCTAAGAACTAACCCCGAGGAGCCTGAGTTTTGCCAGCAAGTGGCAGCGTGTGGAAGGATGTCCCCACCTAGTCTGACTGGTTTCTCCATGGTTCTGGACGAGTTCAGAGAAAAATTGGCCCCGTGACTTTAAAAATTCAGCCAGAAAGCTTCAAGGTTGAGACGTCTATTTTTTTTTTTTTTTTTTTTTTTACAGAATTCATCACGGATGTTGAGTGTGGTGTGAAAGCTGGTGAGAATGCTAGTGGCGTGTCGTCTCTCCCAATCTGGATGCTCAGCCCCGCCTCCCAGGATAGCACAGCTGCAGGGCTGTGGCTGGGATTTACAGGGCTGGGTCCTCCGAGCCTTATCACTCACCACAGTCCACTGACCTTACCATCTAAAGAATGGCTGATGGAAAGCACAGGCAGTCACCCAGCCCTCAGGACCTCGGTTTCCTCATCTGTAAACGAGGCAGCTGGAGCAGATGGTAATGACCACGATGATGATAAAATGGCTGGTATGCACTGACTCTTTACCACGCGCTGGGCACTTTATTTCTTCATTTCATCACCGAGAGCTGCTGGGGTCCACTGACACATGTGGCTGATCCAGACCCTGACTGCACCTTCTGCGCCCCAGACTTCAGCAAACTTCTATGCCCTGCTGTAGACAGGGATAGCAAGACAAGGCTCTGGAAGGTGAGGAACCCCATGTTAGAAAAACCTGTTGCAATTTGAAGGTCTGTATGTAGGGGAGTTACTGTAGTTTGAACTGGGTTCCTGTCACTTGCCTGTGCTTGTAGTCACTGCAGGGGACACTAAAGCAGGTAGAATGCCTCTGTGGAACAAGATGGGCATTGAAGTCAGAGGGCCTGGTGTGACACCTCATTAGCCGTGAGATTCTGGACAACTAACGTAACCTCATCAACTTGGACTTTCCCAGTGCAAATCGCTTTTTTTTTTTTTTGCAAATATCTATTAAGAGTCTAATACATGCCAGGAACTGTGCTGAGTGATGGAGACACAATGGGCATCAGACAGACATCCCCGCTCTATACAGTCTGGTGGGGGAGACAGACAGGTAAACAGGCAATTACAATATAGTGCAATAAGTACTATGATTATGGAAATATCTCTTCCATCTTCATAGAATAAGTTGCAGCAACCTACGCAGACTTGAAAGTTACACACAATTTCCTTTCTTTCACATCCATATGCAATAATAGTCCCATATGAAATGTTTCCACTCTTTATAATAGTACCTATGATTTCCATTGGAATAAATAACATGCACAGCATATAGCCAGTGCTCCATCAGGGCAGTGGTTATGAAGACTTGGGTTCTTTGACCTAACACCACCTCTGACTTTGCGGCTCGTTTTTCTCTTCTGTAAATTAGGAATAACAGTAGCTGGTTCATAGGGTCATAGCGAGGGTCAGATGAGATAAGATGTATGAAAACATCTTGGAAGCTGAAGGGAACTATATTAAAGCATTAGTAACACATGGTTTCACGCCCACTCGTTAGAGCTATAAAACAGTGTTAACCAAAAGGTCTCATAACCTCTACACTGGGCCCAAGGAAATTTTTTAAAAGGTTCTTTGGGAAATAACATTCTACACAAGAAAACCTGCTTCATCCAAATCACCTACAGTCTGTCCACAGAAAAACGGAGATCTTTTCCTTGAAGTCTCCTGCTACCCTTCCAACGTCCCCTCCCAGCATTTGGCTCCCCCAGGCAAGACCAAAAATGCATGCTGGAAACTGCCCAGTTTGGTTTCTAGTCAGCTTCGTGCATCACGAGAGTCCAAAGTCAGTGCCAAGGAGGCGAGATTGGTAAAAGCTGGTGATGTGTGCAGCGTGGGCTGTCAGCTGTGTGGGTGGTGGCCAGGGCCTAGGAAGGGGCTGGAGCTGAGGAAGGAGCAGAAAGCTGGCAGGACCACCGACAGAGACTCCTTCCTGATTTCCTACTACAGCAAATCTATGCTCTGCAAACAGACCAGGCTGCCCTGTCCTAGTGCCAGCAGGACTGTAAAATATAAGTCAGTGGAAGCCAGAAGAGAGAAGAGAAGGCTCCATCTTGCCAAGGTGCACCATAGACACAGGGTCCTGAGCAGCCCTGAGGGAGGGCAGGGAACGGACTCCCCACTTCCTCTGCTGACTGTTCACCTGGAGGGCCTTGTACAGTCAACAACCTGCACAACCACACAGCTGACCCGAGAACTCAGCTGCCTCTTTCCCTGGAAGCTAGCTGATTGGAAGAGGTATCAATTCCTTTCAGTGCATTTCTCCCATCATTCATTCAACAAACAGTTATTATGAGCCAACTATACATGGGACATTATTCTACACACTGAAAATAAACGAAGTCCCCACTTTCAAGAAGCTTACTTTTCAGTGCAGGGAGACAGACATACACAAATACACGTGTGTGTCTGTGTCTGTGTGTGTGTGTATACATGTGTCTCTATGTGTTTGTATGTGCACTTATGTGCATAATGTATGTGTTTGGAAAACAATAGTAAAGACTATGATGAAAACTAAAGCATAATAAAGAGATAGGGTGACGCTGGGGAGGCAACTCTATAAAAAGGGGTCAGGAAGGGCTCTCCGAGCAGAGTGCTCAGTGGAGTCGGGGCTGAGTCGATCAGATCTGCAGGGAAAGAGCACTCCAGGCAGAGGGAACAGCCAAGGCGAGTGCCCTCCAGTCAGGTGGGTTCCAGGAAAGGCCTGAGGCAACACAGCTGGAGAAGATGAGTGGGGGAGAGAGTCAGAGATGAAGCCAAAGATGCCCGTGTGTCTTTGTGGGGGAGAAGTCAAGGTCAAGGTCCAGGAGGGAGGTCAGGCAGAGCCAGGTAGACTGAGAATTAAATGAAATAATGCATATAAAGTGCTGAGCATGATGCCCAACACATATAAAGTGCTCAGCTATGTTAGTAATTATTAACATTACTGCTGCTGTTGTCATTAATATTGAAATACAGCTAAGTCTGGTGCTACTCAAAGGATATGTTACCATAGCTTAAAACTTTATCATCTTAAAGGAAATCAGTCCTGAATATTCATTGGAAGGACTGATGCTAAAGCTGAAGCTCCAATACTTTGGCTACCTGATGCAAAAAACTGACTCATTGGAAAAGACCCTCATGTTGGGAAAGATTGAAGGCAGAAGGAGAAGAGAGTGACAGAGGATGAGATGGTTGGATGGCATCACCGACTCAATGGACATGAGTTTGAGCAAGCTCTGGGAGTTGGTGACGGAGAGGGAAGCCCGGCATGCTGTAGTCCATGGGGTCGCAAAGAGTTGGACATGACTGAGCGACTGAACTGAACTGAGTGAGATTTCTGGGCAGGACTAAGGGTGGACTTGGTGTGGAGGCCACAATTTATGGAAAAACCAGTGAGCAAGGCTGTGAGTTATGCTATAGTAATGTTTGACTGTCCAAGTGCAGGTGAAGAAGAGCTGGCAAGCGAGATTTAAGCAGTGTTGGGGTTTTGCCAGACCCATATAATGCAGTACCAGAGGGTAAAGGAAGTTGAGGGTGAAAACAAGGAAGTGATCATAACGATGGTGAAGCATGAAGTAGGCTACTGACTAGCCTGGGAGGCATCCAGCATCCTTGCCCTTGGCTGCTGATTGGCGCTATTGGAAGCTGGCAGGAGAAAGTCTTGAGAAGGTAGGAAACCTCAAGTGCAATGTCACTATTTTTCTCTGGAGAGTATTTTTGGTGCTTACAATGGAATTTAATTTGATAAGATGGGAAGTGAGGATATGGTTGGGGGAGGAGCAATGACAAAGTAAAAGGATCAGATGTCTGTGGATGCCAGTGAGATTAAAGAATCTGGGGACTGGAGCATCAGAGGGAGGTAACTGGACAGAAAAGAGAGGATAATCAGGCAGTGAGACGCTTGAAATTGAGATCATGGAGCAGTGCAGTTACGACATGGTCCACGCTGGCCAACGAAATGAGGCCAGCCAAAAGTGTCGAGTTACAAAATGGATTAAAGATCTAAACGTAAGACCAGAAACTATAAAACTCCTAGAGGAAAACATAGGCAAAACACTCTCCGACATAAATCACAGCAGGATCCTCCATGACCCACCTCCCAGAATATTGGAAATAAAAGCAAAAATAAACAAATGGGACCTAATTAAAATTAAAAGCTTTTGCACAACAAAGGAAACTATAAGCAAGGTGAAAAGACAGCCTTCAGAATGGGAGAAAATAATAGCAAATGAAGCAACAGACAAACAATTAATCTCAAAAATATACAAGCAACTTCTGCAGCTGAATTCCAGAAAAATAAACAACCCAATCAAAAATGGGCCAAAGAACTAAACAGACATTTCTCCAAAGAAGACATACAGATGGCTAACAAACACATGAAAAGATGCTCAACATCACTCATTATTAGAGAAATGCAAATCAAAACCACAATGAGGTATCATTTCACACCAGTCAGAATGGCTGCTATCCAGAAGTCTACAAGCAATAAATGCTGGAGAGGGTGTGGAGAAAAGGGAACCCTCTTACACTGTTGGTGGGAATGCAAACTAGTACAGCCACTATGGAGAACAGTGTGGAGATTCCTTAAAAAACTGGGAATAGAACTGCCATATGACCCAGCAATCCCACTGCTGGGCATATACACCGAGGAAACCAGAATTGAAAGAGACGCGTGTACCCCAATGTTCATCGCAGCACTGTTTACAATAGCCAGGGCATGGAAGCAACCTAGATGTCCATCAGCAGACGAATGGATAAGGAAGCTGTGGTACATATACACAATGGAATATTACTCAGCCATTAAAAAAAATACATTTGAATCGGTTCTACTGAGATGGATGAAACTGGAGCCCATTATACAGAGTGAAGTAAGCCAGAAAGAAAAACACCAATACAGTATACTAATGCATATATATGGAATTTGAAAGATGGTAACGATAACCCTATATGCGAGACAGAATAAGAGACACAGATGCATGGAACAATTTTATGGACTCTGAGGGAGAAGGTGAGGGTGGGACGTTCTGGGAGAATAGCATTGAAACATGTATATTATCATATGTGAAACAGAACACCATTTCATGTTCGATGCATGAGACAAGGGCTCAGGGCTGGGGCAATGGGATGACCCAGAGGGATGGGATGGGGAGGGAGGTGGGTGGGGGGTCCAGGAAGGGGAACACATGTAAACCCATGGCTGATTCATGTCAATGTATGGCAAAAACTATTACAATATTGTAAAGTAATTAGCCCCCAACTAAAATAAATAAATTTATAAAATGAGAAAAAAAAAAAAAGAAAAAAAAAAGAAACTATATAAAAAAAAAAAAAAGTGTCGAGTTAAACCATCAAGTAGAAGAGGTTAAGGAACCAAGAGGCCAGGGTACAAGAAGGTCATCTAAGTGGATATGGAACTGGCAGGAGAAGAGATGGGGAGAGAGGCAGTAAGCAAGAGCTAAAACCTTCCAGGGATGAAGGAGAACGCCTGGGAGTCTGCAGATAGATGCACAGGGAAGGAGTGGCAGGTGGTGTTGTCTGATGCCTTGAGCTCCAAACTGGCATTTTAGTACAGGCGTGAGGAATAATAGCCTGGAAGCAACAATGGCAAGCCGGGAGACACCTACCCCACCTCCAGACTCAGGAGTACCAAGCAGTACGGGAGGGAAGACAGCCTCCACGTGACACAGCTGCAGATCAAGTAGCACTCTTAGGGGAGAGGCAGGGTCCAATCAGAACAGGAGGTAAAGGGAGTGTCCAGAGAAGGCGCTTGTTGTGTAGAGTCATGGCTATGAGCCCTAGCCAGTGCGATATCAGGGTTTGGGAAATGGGGAAGGAATGTGAAGTGGGTCAGACTAAGGCGTGCACAGGGCCTTTCGGGGAGGGAGTTTGTGGTGAGGACAAAGGCTTGGTGGTACTAACCATGGAGATCTCCCAACAGACTGTAGTGATGGCTGTGAGGGTTGGGGAGCAGGGAGTCTGGGGCCATGCCACTGTCTCTATCACCTCCCATTGTCTCTGCAACACACTCCAACTGGGTCCTGTCCCCATCACCCTCCTGAAACTGTCCCCATTAAGGCCACACTGTATTGCCAAAACCCACGGATTCCTTCTCCATCCTCATTTTATTTGACCTTTTAGAAAATCTTACACAGATGATGACTCCTTCCTTCTGAACACACTCTTCTTTTCACTTCTTTGTCCCTGTATCCTCTGGCTTTTTGCCTACCACCCTGGCCACTCTTTCTGACCTCTTTGGTGAGCTCCTCCTCTACCACTACTCTTAAAGGCTAATACGTCCCCAGGCTATTGGTGTGCTGCCCTGTTTCACCTTTTCATGGGCTTGCCCTGATGAAAGCACCGTCTCTCCTGACTCCCGCTGCCACTCCATCCTCCAACTACCAAACCTAAGACTTATTCACATATTCCCAGCCATGGTGAAGTTACTTTTTCAGTGAGTATTGTAGGAATTCTTGAGTTAGGTCATGTGGCAGGCACTGAGTGACGTGAAGAACGTGCAAGACAGTCTCTGCCCCCAAGCTGTTCAGCATCCTCCTAAGAAGACAGGGTGGAGGTGCATAAAAATATAGTACTTCTGATTATGAAAAAAAATATCAACTAGCAGAGTTGGACCATATTCAAATGGTCATCTACTTCCTCCTACTCAACTTTCAAAGCCATGATGAGAATGACTTGCCACCTATAAGGCCATCCTGGGAATCAGACCCAAGTCTCTCAACCCCTAGGCCAGTGCTCTTGCCATGACACCTCAATGGGTGGATGAGATCAGCAGTTAAGTACCATGAGACCTAAAATAAAAGGCACTGTGCCTTTGAAGTTAAAGGCATGTATTCTAAAACCAGACTTCCAGGGTACAAATCACTAATGAACCTCAGACCAGAGTTACAATGCAGTAATAATTATCTTGGGAGAATCATTTAACTTCCCTGTGCCTTGTCAGTAAAATGTGGACAATAATTGTACTACCTCATAGTAAGGATGAGGAGTAACATGAGTTAATACAAGTAAGGTATTGAATGTCGCTGGCACTTAGAGAGCTATGTGAGGTTTTAAAGGCTAACACGCTGGAAGGTGATCAACAGGAGAGAAGGTCTGTTAAGTGCCGGGTGCCCAGTTCCTCTCTGAACCCCAGGAGCCTGGCGCATGTCACCGAATAAATGAGCTAATGAACATTTAATATCTGTAGGAAAACAACACCAGGGATCACCTCCATCTACCCCCATTTGCACCATCCAGGGTGTCCGTCAAAACCAGGGAGGTAAATTCCACCATGACTATCAAAAAAACTATCAAAAAAACACCTAGTGCTGGTCTAACATCTACCAACCCAGTCCAAGGCAAGAGGAGATAAAGACGTACAAACCTCAGGACGTGTATTAATAAACAGGCAGAATAAACATTGGCATCAGAAGGACAAATCAAAGTCCCTGGGTGGGATGTAAATCTGGTGTCATTGAGAATTAAATGAAATACTAACTTCCTTTAATTTATGACTCCAAGAAATAAAATCCCAGTTCTCAATAAGCAAAAGTCAGGGTAAACGTGGCCCAAGACAGAACATAAATCCTTTGACTCTACACAAAAAGAAACAAAGTCGGGATGGGGGGGAGGGAGAGGTTGAAATCTTGGTCAATCTCTTCCATCCACTGAACACTTGCCCCCAAATATAATCATTCACTCAATATACCAGAAAGAGGAGGGTTAGCAGCAGTTCCAGAGGGAAAAACGAGATAGGTGCTTCACATTTTGGTAGATTCTCCATGGTTTACAGAGCTCCTCTTTTCAGGGAAACTTGGGATGTGAATCAGACCCCAGGTCCTGATGCCGAGGCTCTTGGTAAACTAGATGCGCTTGGGAGCGGGGTGGGGGTGGGAAGAGTGGGGAGCGGCTCTTTGGACGTCCTCCGTGAGGTTCCAGGAGCCTGTGGCTGGTTAGTAAGATGGATCCGGTCTGACCTTGGAGACCTACCTCGGAAGGTCAAGCCTCTCTCTTGGCCACAGCAGAGAGAGCTCCATCTGCCTCGCTGGGCCCATCTTTTCCCACGCGACCCCACGCGCCCTCGGCTCCTCCCTGGCCCCATGCGCCCCGCTCCCACCCCGCCACCCCCAGTACTTACTCCCACTCCTTGCGCCGCGCCTGCGGGGTGCTCTGCATCTTGTGCGCCTCGTGAGCCTTGATGATGTCCCGCTGCTCGATGAGACCCCCGCGCCGCCGCTTCATCACCTCGGGGCTCACCGGCAGGAAGGGGCTGGAGCCGCCCTCCCAGCCCGGGCCCTCGCCCTCCTGCATCGGGAAGAAGTTGTCGAAGCCGAATCCGCCGGCGGTGCGCGGGGAGGCCGGCAGCATGCCCGCCTCGTCCGAGGCATCGGCCTCGAGCAGGGTGCACTGCTGGGGCCGCCATGCCTCCTCCTCGGGCAGGGCCAGGACGTGGCAGTGGCGGCGGCCCGCGGCCCCGGGCTCAGGGCTCCCGCCCGCAGCCGGGCAGAGGGCGGGCTCGGGCAGCCTGCGGCCGGGGCTCAGTCCACGCATCTCGGGCACCATCACAGAACATTGCTCTGCGCGGGGAGGTGGGCGAGAGATAAGGGTAGGAGGGCAGGGAGGGGAGGGGTGGGCACAAGGGAGATAGAGAAGAGAAAGAGGTTAATGACGTTGTCCTCCGGGGCAAGGCGTCTGGCCTGGCCCAGCGACTGGCACACAGTTGGCTCTCAATAAATGATTGTTGCTCTCCGGAGCACCCATCCTGGAGCAGGCTGTGTGCCAGGTGCTGCTGATAAATGATGGTTGAACTTGGGAGCATCCACTGTGGACCACGCTGTGTGCCAGGTGCTGGGTGTCTAGAGTTAAGAGAAGCAGGTTTGATTTTTGCCCCGTGAACTTCAGTCCGGCACAGAGAGCAGAAGTTAAAGGCATAATTACAGGCAACTGTGATCAATGTCTCAGGGTGCTGAGAAAAGGATGCCAAAGGCTGTCCCTCTCAGCCCCACTTTGACATCTAGCTGGCCATCCCAGCCTGTCTGTGGTGAAAGAATCTCCTTACTCCTCTCCCCAGGGACCGAGCGTTTCTGAGGAACCCACCCACCACCTGCTCCCCTAACTCTGATACTCTCTCTGGAGGTACAGGTTATTGATGAAAACTGTGTCCCATACACGGTTCCTTCCTCACTTTCTTATGCCCATTCGAGCAGGGTCTGGGGAGCGTGTGTAGAATCAGGTACCCTGGCTGGCTCCCTTGAGCCTGATTTTCCTCTTCCATGCCAAGGAAGATGTGGCCAGATTTGCCTGTGTGAGACACACTCATTCAGTCAATACTGACTGAGGGGTAACCACGAGTCTGGCGCTGGGCACGGCAAGATGAGCTGGATTTAGTCCACATCCTCCTCCTTGGAGGAACAGGATGAACGTGAATTTGACCACACAGCCTGATGCGCTGTGACTGAGGTGGGCCTGATGGCTATGTAAGCTCATGTGCGGGTCCCCTCAGCCCACTTGCAGGCTTTGTGGAAGAAGTGACCCTCAGGCTGGGTGTAAGTGGGGTTTGCCTAGTGAGGAAAAGGAGATTACCGGCAAAGGGGAGAGCATGCGCAGAAAGGATTTAGGGAAACTGAAGGACTTAGAAAGTGTTCCCATAGCAAGTCTGAGGTCTGGGGGACAGTCCAAAACTGAGAGAACCTGAACTTACCATCTTTTCCAGACCTCTACCTCCTGTTTCCCTCCCAGCCAAGAGCCCAACACCTGTAATTCCCAGCCTCTTCTCCACCCACGTTCCAAACCACGCCCCTAGTGACACAGCTGGCACAAACACGCCCCCGTGGCTCCAAAAAGTGCCATTTGGTCTACACAGTGGGAGGAGCCCAGGTATCCACATCACTAATCCAGGGCTTAGTGAGCACCTATGATGAACTGAGGGCTAGGCTGGGCCCCCAGGGGAGACATCTTCCCAGACCCTGCTCCGCCTTCCCCCGTCTGGACTGCATACCAAATCGCAAATCACAAAAACTGAGAATATTAAAATGGGCAGGAATGTTAATGGTCGAGCCGTATCATTTTACAGGTGAGGTCCAGAGAGATAAAGAGTCTTGCTCAGACTAGTCATACTAGAAATAAAAGAGCTGGGTGAGGGCTCCGGTTTTAAATTTAACTCACAGTTTTTTCCACTATATTGATCACACTGCCTCTACCCCATGAAGCAGAATCCATAGATGCCCCGTCAACCCCCTCCTCATTACATTAAGGAAGCAGGTAGAAAAGGCAGGATAGAGATTTCCCTGGCAGTCCAGTGGTTAAGACTCCGTGCTTCCACTGCAGGGGGTGTGGGTTCTATTCCTGGTTGGGGAACTAAGATCCCACATGCCTCAAGGTGCAGCCAAAAAAAAAAAAAAGGCAGGATGATTTTAGTGCATCGGTGATCAAGCCTGATATAAGTGTCAAATAGACCCTGACCTCCCTGAGGAGTGGGCCACAGGCATCTTCCTCAATTGTCTCCTGCATTTCTAGCACACAGACTGGTCAGTCCAGCCCTGCCAGCACCACACCCAACAGCTCAGGGATGCAGGGCAGGAGGCCCTGGGGATGCACTGACCAGCCCTAGGTACGCAGCCACCAAGCTCAGTTAAGAGGGCAGGGGCAGGGGAGATAAAGGGTCCTGGATAAGCTTGCAGGAGAGGAGAAATGAAGGGGAAAATCCATTTCCAATCCTGCACACAGTTGGGTGGGTCCCTAGAGTGATTCATGTTCCTCACGTTGTCATCCTGTCTCAACTCTACTTGATGGATTTTAAATTTATCCTTCATTCCTACGATGTTTAAATGTCTCTCCCCCACCACACACATGCACACACCCCTCCCCGGCTGCTCCCTCTCTCTCCGCAGGCTTTAGCACCACCAGAAGCCCAAGCAGCCTCGGGTTCTCTGCAGCCAAGAGAACCTTCCTCATGTCCCCGTTCGGCAGAGGCTCCCGAACCACCCTCCCAGCTCCCACCAAGGATTTGGCTCCTTGTCTCTGATTCCTGGCCCACCCTCTCCCTCCTCACTGGATTCCCCCTTCCCAGACACGCTGCCAAGTTGAGTCACATCTTTTGCCAAAATTACAGCAGCAATAATATGTACCGCAGCGCTCCTGCTTCAACGGAATCAATTTTACGAATATCAAAACATGAAATTATCTCATCTTTCCTTTAAGAATTCCTGTTAAACAACCCTTCTATTATTGATATAAATGTTCATCATGGAAATCTGTCGCCCCCACTGCCTGCCAAGCTGGCCAGTCCCCAGGTCTGGCTATCATCGAGCTGAGAAAACATCTTTCATCTCAAGAAATTTAGACAAGACGGAGTCTGCATCTTCCAGGGAAGGACATTTGAATCTACTCTATACTTAGCTTTTCTCCCAGCCCCCAAATTCTTTGAATACCTTAAGATCAGAGATCTTGTCTGTATTTATCTTTCTATATCCAGACCCTAGTACTAAGTTCAACACGTAGGAGATTGTAATGGTGGCCACTGATGAGGGCTTCCCTCATGGCTCAAACAGGAAAGAATCTACCTGCAATGCAGGAGACCTGGCTTCGATCTCTGGGTTGGGAAGATTCCTTGGAGAAGAGAATGGCAACCCACTCTAGTATTCTTGCCTGAAGAATTCTGTGGACAGAGGAGCCTGGCAGACTACAGTCCACAGGGTTGCATGGTGGTCACTGATAACTGTTAGTCAAATAGCCTGGTTATCCCCATCTTGGGCACGTGGTAGGATGTACGTCCTGGCCCCCTATGGTTCATGTGACCATGCTGACCTGTGAGTTGTGAGTGGAGGATGTATGTCATTTCAAGGCTAAGCACTTAAGGCCAGGGTGAGACCTCTAGATCTAAAGGGACAGGCAAATTTTCTGTAAAGGACCAGATAGTAATTATTTTAGACGTTGCAGGCCATGTAATCTTTCTTGGAAATACTCAAATTCTGCGGTTATAGCCTGAAGCAACCAGACAATATGTAAATGAATGTGTGTGACTGGGTTCTGATAAAACTTTATTGATGAACTTTTGTAAACTTTGCCCTTTCAACTGGACCTCTTGGACACCATCATGGCCACTTAGTCTGTGTCCAATTCTATAGAGCAGCAGGAATAAAGAGGATAGAGACCCACAAAACAGAATGGAGGGTGGACACCTCAAGTGAGAAGCTTCCTGAAGGCAAAGTTTCTGTCCTGTGGGCCCACCCCCAGTCTCTAGGGGAAGAAAAACAGGCCCTGCTGCTCTGCGATAATGGCTCAAGAATGAGCTCATGAAAGCCCCAGGGACACCTGTCTTACTCCTCTAAACTTGCCTTCCACTTACTTCTCTTCTTTTTCTTTGTTGGTTTGTTTGACTAATATGCAAGGTGGTGGTGGTGGTGGTTTAGTCGCTAAGTCGTGTCCGACTCTTGCGATCCTGTGGACTATAGCCTGCCAGGCTCCTTTGTCCATGGGATGTTTCAAGCAAGAATACTGGAGTGGGCTGCCATTTCCTTCTCCAGAGGATCTTCCCGATCCAGGAAGGTATGCAAGGTGCAGGATCTTAAATTATGGGGGTCCCGAGGAGGAAGAAGGTTTAGGCACACATTAGTAATCCAGCAGCCCCATTAAACTTATTTGTCTCCCCTCGTTTGTCAGGCCACATAGGGAAGAAGAGTAAGGTCTCTCCTTTCCACTCCTACCCCCAAGCACCTTGCACTGATGAAGATGCTCAAGCCAGTGGTCCACACTCCTGCCTGCCTCTGAAACCTTCTCCCCTCTCTCCCCTCAGAGCCAAAGTCAAGATCTTCCTCCCAAAAGGAACAAACTCTTTGGACCATCAAGAGTTTTAATTTTAGGGGCTTCCTTGATGGTTCTGTGGTTAAGACTCCACACTTCCAATGCAGGGGGGGCAAAAGTTCAATTTCTGGTTGGAGAAATAAGATCCCACACACTGATATGGCAAAAATAAATAAATATACATATTTTTAAAAACACACATATACTTGTTAAAAGAGCTTTAATTTTATCCATCTATCTTTGATTGCTTTAGTAATAATGGCCTATGCATCCCCTTGGCATGTCCTTGCCTCTCAGACCCAACAGGTGAGTCCATCATGTTGAAGACCAGCATCGTTCTCTCATTGGGTTCATGCCCATTCCACTCCCACCCCTTACTTTCTGATTCTTCCAGAACATGAACATTTTCCAATCACCTTCTAAGAAACAGATACATCAAGAAGTCGGCAAAGTCACAATGCTCTTGTGAACGTATTGCCTTCAAACCCTGAAAGTTTTGAGTTGAGCAAGGAGGAAGAAGCCACCACTGGATATACCACCAAGCAGCACAGGCTGGGAGACAGCGAACAGAAATGGAACTGATGGGCAGTAAAAGGTGACTGATAGGCACACAAATGTCCCTAAGCTGGACCTGAGATACTCAAGCCCTGCACCCTTTGTCTGCCCTGGGCAGGAAGAGGGCAGAAGGGTCCCCATCCCAACCGTAAGGAATGAGAACTCACAAGAGGAAAACACTTTTAAAAATACTACACAACTGAGATACCATTCTGAGTTCTTTTCTAAAAATGATGCTCTAGAGAAGAGAATTGACATACTTAATGGGCTTCCTGTCCAGTGAAACAAAAGGCAGAGAATGACCCTACTCCTCATCCTCACCCACCTACTCAGAGAGGAACATTCCTGGTACAGTGATAAATATTCATCTAGGGATTCTTATCTGAGCCAGCTTGCTACCTGACCACAAAGGAGGAGTAAAAGCTGGATTGTTCACTTGTGGTAACCTCCCAGGGTTATGATTCTCAAGCTTTAGTGTACATCAGAAGCATCTACATTGCTGATTTTAAAATGCAGCTTCCTGGGACCTTCCTTCAGAGATTCTCATGCAATAGATCTTAGGTGGGTTCAGGAATCTGCAGTTTTAATAAGCACCACCTCATCCCCTCCACCCATAGGAATCAAGTCTTGAGTAACACTGTCCTAAAGGTAGCATATAGTCCTGAGAGATTGTGCCAGGTTAATAAGAAGTAATGTCTTGGATGAATTAGGATGTTAAAGGTCCATAGGTAGGACAGTGTCCCTTTCACTCATGTTCAGTCTACATCATGAACTGAAGGTACCAAAAAGCATCCAGGATGAGTTCCTTGACCCACCCCCACTCCTTGCAAAACTCCATCCTCCCCTAGACTGACATCCGTTTTTGCCCATCCCACATCCCTCTCCATATGTCCCTGTTGTTATGCTGACCATTCAAGGATGAGCTAATGTCCAAGATCATTTGACAGGTTTGTGTATTTTGAATGGAAATCCAGATCCAAGGAAGACACATAACTTCAAACTGGTGTCAGCAGCTCAGGACTCAGGATATAGTTCTGCCATTTGCTAGTCAAGCAAGCTTCAGCAAGTCATTTCTCTAGGTCAGTTTCCTCTCCTGAACAATGATAATAATAATTATATAATTTCTACTATTTTATACAATATTTACTAATAAATATATTCTGTAATTATATTTTCAATAATAATATAACCTGTCTTACAGAAGTCTGTGGTGAAACTCAAATAAGATAGACTCTCGGAAAAAATTTGGAGATGTGAATTATGTAAATATGAAGGGAAAAAGAGGCATGGAGCCATAATGCTGAAGCCAAGCTGCCTAGGTATGAATTCCAGCTCCCCTCTGCGCAAATGAACCCCTGGACAAATGACATGGTCTTTCCATTTCCTCATTTTAAAACATCACTAAGAGTAGATTCTTCATAAGGTTGTTTTGAGAACAGAAACACATAGAATAGTAGAAACACGTAGAACAGTACCTAATAAAAATGCCCAATAAACGTTAGCTCTCATTTTTATTATGTAAATGACATATTTTATTAGGTAAATAATGCCAGTGAGAAAAAAAACAAATATCGATGGTTTAAGCCAAGTGCGAGGGTTATTCACTCAGTCATGCCTGACTCTTTGCCATCCCATGGACTGTAGCCCACCAGGCTTCTCTGTCCTTGGACTTCTTCAGGTGAGGATACTGGACTGGGTAGTCATTTCTTTCTCCAGGGGATCTTCCCAATTCGGGAATCAAACCCTGGCCTCCCTCATTGCAGGCAGATCTGAGCCACCCAGGAAGCCAAATACAGCAGGATGACTGTTGTTAATATGACTATATGCTACATGTGAAGGTTGTGGAGAGAGTTGAACCTAAGATTTCTCATCACATGGGAAATTTGTTTTTGGTTTTGTTTTTTTTGATCTATATGAGCTGATGAACGGTAACCAGGCTGATTGTGGTGGTCATTTCATGATGTATATAAGTTAAGTAACTACCTTGAACTTATACACTGCTGTATGTCAATTGTATCTCAATAAAACTGGAAAAATGATTTTTTTAAAAAAGGTTTATTTCTTTCTCATGTCATAGTTAAACAATGCAAGTTGGCCTAAAGATGGGAAAGAAAGACCCTGTACCCCACTGTCATTCTGGGACCCAGATTGCTCTCCTGCAGGGGCTCTGTCATCCCCTAAGGATGGCATTTTTTTTCTTAAAGGGCTGGAAAGTAAATATTTTAGGCTCAGCAGGGTGTGTGTTTCAGCTGCAACTCCTCACCATGGCCTTTGTAGTGTAAAAGCAACCATAGATAATACATAGGTAAATGAATGTGATTGTTTCAATAAAACTTTATTAACAAAAATAGGCAGCTAACAACTGAGCCTAGAGCCTCATCATCCTCCACTAGACTTTTTCTTTCCAGCCAGGAAACAAAGAAAAAGTAAAAGCACTTGGGGAATCTTACAAAAGGGCCAGATCTGGAAGCGATGGATAGCATTTCTCCCCTCTTCCATTAGCCAGAACTGTCTCCTGGCCCTGCTTAACCAAAGGAGAGCAGAAATGCAATCTATCTGCATGTCAAGGAAAGGGAGGAGAAAACCTATAGTGATCATCTGCATCACACAACTGCTATTTATATTATGATATAACCACAAAAGTGAATCAAATGGAATAATGGCCAATCCAGTGAGTTATTAATCAACTGCTATAAATTAGCCACATCATAGTGTGCACAGAAAGAAACAGATATATTTTACCCAAAAGAAAAAGGAAAAACTCTAAGTCGTGTGACAATCAATTCACCAAAGGATCCTGAGGATTTGGGAAACAAGACCTCAGCAACACAAAGTGTTGGTGTTAGCCTTAATCAATTATGCAGCAGGCTCACACCACAGACTACCCCCCTCAAAACACACATAAACACACACACAAGCTACATGAAGAGAGAGCCCATATGCCAGCAAATCTGCAAAACTTCACAGTGGCCACAGGACTGGAAAAGGTCAGTTTTCATTCTAATCTCAAAGAAAGGCAATGCCAAAGAATGTTCAAACTATCATATAAAAGCACTCATTTCACATGCTAGAAAGAGTATGCTCAAAATTCTTCAAGGTAGGCTTCAGCAGTACATGACCCAAGAACCTCCAGATGTACAAGCTGGATTTAGAAAAGGCAGAGTAACCAGAGATCAAATTGCCAACATCTGCTGGGTCATAGAAAAAGCAAGAGAATTAAGAAAAACATCTACCTCTGCTTCATTGACTACGCTAAAGCCTTTGACTGTGTGGATCCCAAGAAACTGCAGAAAATTCTTCAAGAGATGGGAATACCAGAACACCTTACCCGCCTCCAGATAAATCTGTATGCAGGTCAAGAAGCAACGGTTAGAACCGGACATGAACAATGAACTGGTTCCAATTTGGGAAAGGAGTACGTCAAGGCTGTATATTGTCACCCTGCTTATTTAACTTATATGCAGAGTACATCATGTGAAATGCCAGGCTGGATGACGCACAAGCTGGAATCAAGATTGCGGGGAGAAATATGAATAACCTCAGATATGCAGATGACACCAACCTTATGGCAGAAAGTGAAGAGGAACCAAACAACTTCTTGATAAGATGAAAGAGGAGAGTGAAAAAGGTGGCTTAAAACTTAACATTCAAAAAACAAAGATCATGGCATCTGGTTCTATCACTTCATGGCGAATAGATGGGGAAACAATGGAAACAATGACAGACTTTATTTTTTGGACTACAAAATCACTGCAGATGGTGACTGCAGCCATGAAATTAAAAGACGCTTGCTCCTTGAAATAAAAGCTATGATGAATCTAGACAGAGTACTAAAAAGCAGAAACATTACTTTGCCGATAAAGGTCCATATAGTCAAAGCTATGATTTTTCCAGATGTACAAATGTGAGAGTTGGACCATTAAGAAGGCTGAGGGCCAAAAAATTGATACTTCCAAACTGTGGTGCTGGAGAAGATTCTTGAGAGTCCCTTGGACAGCAAGGAGATCAGACCAGTCAATCCTAAAGGAAATCAACCCTGAATATTCACTGGAAGGACTGTTGCTGAAGCTGAAGCTCCAGTATTTTGGCCATCTGATGTGAAGAACCGACTCACTGGAAAAGACTCTGGATGCTGGGAATGATTGAGGGCAGGAGAAGGGGGCAACAAAAGGTGAGATGGTTGGATGGCATCACCAACTCAAAGCATGTGAGTTTGAGCAAACTCCAGGAGATAGTGAAGGACAGGGAAGCCTGGCATGCTGCCATCCATGGGGTCACACAGAGTCAGACAGGACTTAGTGGCTGAACAACAAGGCAAAGACCACAGCAGCTTTATCCACTGCTGTATCCCCAGCACCCAGCCCTAAAAACATTCAATACATTTTTATAAAAGAAAGGAGTGGGGGGCAAACGAAGCAACAGACAAAGAATTAATCTCAAAAATATACAAGCAACTCCTGCAGCTCAATTCCAGAAAAATAAACAACCCAACCAAAAAGTGGGCCAAAGAACTAAACAGACATTTCTCCAAAGAAGACATACAGATGGCTAACAAACACATGAAAAGATGCTCAACATCACTCATTATCAGAGAAATGCAAATCAAAACCACAATGAGGTATCATTTCACACCAGTCAGAATGGCTGCTATCCAAAAGTCTACAAGCAATAAATGCTGGAGAGGGTGTGGAGAAAAGGGAACCCTCTTACACTGTTGGTAGGAATGCAAACTAGTACAGCCAGTATGGAGAACAGTGTGGAGATTCCTCAAAAAACTAGAAATAGAACTGCCATATGACCCAGCAAGCCCACTGCCGGACATACACACTGAGGAAACCAGAATTGAAAGAGACGCGTGTACCCCAATGTTCATTGCAGCACTGTTTATAATAGCCAGGACATGAAAGCAGCCTAGATGCCCATCAGCAGACGAATGGATAAGGAAGCTGTGGTACATATACACAATGGAATATTACTCAGCCATTAAAAAGAATACATCCGAATCAGTTCTAATGAGGTGGATGAAACTGGAGCCTATTATACAGAGTTAAGTAAGCTAGAAAGAAGAACACCAATATAGTATACTAATGCATGTATATGGAATTTAGTAAATTGGTAAAGATAACCCTGTATGCGAGACAGCAAGAGACACAGATGTATAGAACTGTATTTTGGACTCTATGGGAGAGGGCGAGGGCAGGATGATATGGGAGAATGGCATTGAAGCATGTAAATTATCATATGTGAAACGAATTGCCAGTCCAGGTGTGATGCATGATACGGGGTGCTCGGGGCTAGTGCACCGGGATGACCCAGAGGGATGGGATGGGGAGGGAGGTGGGAGGGGGGTTCTGGAAGGGGAACACATGTACACCCATGATGGATTCATGTCACTGTATGGCAAAACCAATACAATATTGTAAAGTAAAAAAAATAGATGAATAAATAAATTTTTTTAAAAAAATAAAAGTAAAAAAAGAGAAAGGAGTGGGGGAGGGGAAAGAGGAGGAAGGGGAGGTAGAGGGGAAGGAGGATATTCTGCAATTTCCCATACTATAATTTTACTATTGTGGTAAATTAGTCTTCTTAAAGTATTGGTTTCTGCAGAGATCCTTACCACTACATTTGAGTGGGCAGGAGGGGGCTTAAGGGGCTTTTGCTTGCAACTTTCCAATTTGCTTGAATATTTGCCTTTGCTGTTCTGCTTTAAGAACTTCTTACAATCTCCACAGGACCTGCCTGGCTCAGAGAGGGAAAGGGAGACGCTTTAACGTTGGAAAGTGAAGTCGCTCAGTCATGTCCGACTCTTTGCAACCCCGTGGACCGTAACCTATTAGGCTCCTCTGTCCATGGGATTTTCCAGGCAAGAATACTGGAGTGGGCTGCCATTTCCTTCTCCACGAGATCCTCCCAACCCAGGGATTGATCCCGGGTCTCCTGCATTGTAGGCAGATGCTTTACCATCTGAGCCACCAGGAAACTCTCTTAACATGGGAGGGGAGGCTTAATTTCCATGCAGAAACGTCCATGGATCCATTCAACAAACATTTGTTGAGCACCTACTCTGTGTCAGGGAATGATAAAGGCACTGGTATTTCTTTATGGTACCACAAAAAGAATCCAGGAAGAAACCTAAGGAGTTAGCCCAGCATAAAAAAACACATTTTCTTTTTTTTTTTTTAACCAAAAATTACTTCTACAAGAGTATCTTGAAATTCCTTGAGCATTTGTGACTTTTCCAGGATTTGTTACTTCTGCTACTCCTTCTACTCCCCTAAAGCACCCAGACATAAACAGACAAGACAGGCAAAGCTAAAAAGGAAGGCTTACTTTTTCTGAAGATCTTAAAGCAAGTAAAAACCTAAGGACAGAATAACATTCTCAGGATCTGGAAGGAATCAATTATGATGACAGCTGTAGAGAAAACTAATGTTGCCACCCTTTTGGGCTTATGGAAACAGAGTTAAGGTGCCACGGTTGTCTGGCTTGGGATACAGAAGGGCTTGGGGGCTGACTTCCAGGAGACCACACCTAGTCTCTGAAAGATATTTGTCCAAACCACTGCAGCCTCGGGCTCTGACAGCTGAACTCAGACTGCTGCACAAACTCCCCCAACACCTCTGTTTCCATCAGTGCTTGTCAAGTGTCAATTTCAGGAGCACTGGGATCTCCAACTAGTGCCTGATAATAGCCCTCCTGCCCACACAGACCAAGATGACTTGAACTGATTTGCCTGGAAGCTGTCTATAGAACAGTCTTATGGACTCTGAGGAAGAAGGTGAGGGTGGGACGTTCTGGGAGAATAGCATTGAAACATGTATATTATCATATGTGAAACAGAACACCATTCCTTGTTCGATGCATGAGACAAGGGCTCAGGGCCGGGGCAATGGGATGACCCAGAGGGATGGGATGGGGAGGGAGGTGGGTGGGGGGTCCAGGAAGGGGAACACATGTAAACCCATGGCTGATTCATGTCAATGTATGGCAGAAACTATTACAATATTGTAAAGTAGTTAGCCCCCAACTAAAATAAAAAATAAATAAATAAATAAATAAAAGCAGAGACATTACTTTGCCAACAAAAAAAAAAAAGAAAAAGAAGTTACTGCCGCAGTAAAGTTAAGGGTGGGAGTCGGCACAGATGGCACCTCCTTTCTGAGCAGGATTCCAGTTCCAGTGCAGGTTCTCAGAGCAGCCCCTTCCTCTGCAGCTCTAAGCAGGGAATGTGGTTTGCCGGGAGAGAGCCAGTCTGAGCCACCACCAACCGAGAGAAACAAGTCCAGAGCCCCCCAGGCTGCATTTCAGGATTCCACGGTGTGGCCACAGAAAGTAGGGCAAACTTACAGCCCTCAAGGCCTTGCATTCTGGCCAGCTGTGAGCCCCTGTGGTGGTGGCCATCCCTCCAGATGCTGAACTCTGCCCCACCTGTCTGCTAGTGGCCCCTCCTGCGGGGTCAGACGCCAATCTCAGACCTGTCTCAGAACCCACTCTTTGTCTGGACACCCTCTCGGCTGTGATCGGACACATGGGAAGTTACAGCAAAGCGGGCCAGCAAGTAGAAAGTCATGGCCTCTGAGCTGGGTGCTCAGGTCCCCATGGGAATAAAAGGATGAACTGATGCCTTTCAAGCATACCTGGCCTTTAAGAGCTTTTCTAACTCTCTTCTTCATCCCACCCTCGTCTCTGTGCTCTCTCACAGCTCATTTATGCCTTTTACTTTCTGGTCATCTATTGTGTATTTTACCACAATTAGTAGCAGGGGTATAGTACCAGCTGCTACTAATAATGGTATTATAATTAACCTGTTTTGTAAGCCAACAAAACTTGCATTTCCAGAGATAAAATGACCTGAAGGATTATATGCTCAGTATACACACACACACACACACACACACACACACACAGAGTACACAATGTTGACAGTTCAATGTGTGCAGCTCAGACTGGTGGGAGTTGTACACTAAGACACGGAGCACTTGTGTGACATTAGACCAACAAAATACAACCACGTTGACAATGCCTGCACACCTACAACAAGCTGAAAAAGAAAAACTGTAGTGGGCGGTACGGTTATTTCATTCACGGCCTTCCATGCCCCCGCCCTCATGCACTTTCTGCTCAACCTGTGGGTTCTAGTTAGACCACACCAGTCAAGGTAACCCTAACCCTTTGCAGGTGATTAATTAAGAGAAGGGGCTTCCCTTGTGGCTCAGCTGGTAAAGAATCTGCCTGCAATGTGGGAGACCTGGGTTCAATCCCTGGGTTGGGAAGATCCCCTGGAGAAGGGAAAGGCTACCCACTCCAGTATTCTGGCCTGGAGAATCCCATGGACTGTGTAGTTAAGAGAAGGGCATGTGACTGACTTAAGGCCAGTAAAGGGAGAGGTCAAGCTTCCTGGGGCTGTAGGGGGAATTCTTCCAGAGTTTAAGGAAAGCTTTTAAAGGAACTGTCCCTGGACGATGTCCTACACAGATGTGAACTGTGGAACTGCCACCACCACCACCTCATTGCCAACCTGAAGACAAAGCTGCCACATGGAGGAGGGCAGGCCACAAGAATGGTGTCACCAGGTCCCGTCAGCCTGCCAGCCATCCAACACTAGACTCAAGCAGTACGAGACATCACGGTTCCTAACAGCTGCAACCCGTGCATTTGCGTTAGATTTTCTGTCACTTCGTACCAAAGCATACGAACTGTAGAAGCACCCATAACCACCAGCACCATGACAAAACACAACTATTCCATAAGCCTGAAAAGCCAGTGACTTGTTTTGGTCACGACAGGGGGACGTCCCCTCACGCTCCTCTACATGCTTTTTTTGGTTGTAGTTTATCTTTTATACGTAGACATCGGGACCTCAGTCTTACATAAAATTCTTGATAATGAGATACTAATTCTAAGAATCACTGGTCCACTCCAGTATTCCTTCCTGGAGAATTCCATGAACAGAGGAGCCTGAAGGACTACAGTCCATGGGGTTGCAAAGAGTCGGATACGACTGGGGACTAACATTTTCACTTCTTATTGCTTCTTTGGCTGCTTCTGGGATTTTCATGAATAGATGCTACCACCATCACAAAGGTTTCAGAGAAGTATCCAGGCAGGTAGCCCTCCCCTCATTATCCCATACCATCTCATGACTCTCCACAGTGAAACTTAAAAAAAAATAAAAAGAATCACTGGTATAATGGGGAAATGATTCAAACTGAATAAAGTTAAATTCAATTGAGTAAAAGTTAAATTCAATTTAGGTGGGGAAGGGAACTGAATTACATGGAAAAGGACTTTCTGCAATTAAGTGTAGCATAAAAAGATTTAGTGGTCCTAGCAGACACCGTCATCATTATCATCAATAAATATAATGGTTAATATTTATTGAATTTTTATTTTATGCTCAATACTGTTAAAGGGCGCTTGGTCTTCTTTGCTGTGCATAGGCTTTTCTCTAGTTGAGGCGAGTGGGGGCTCCTCATTCTAGTGGTTTCTCTTGTTGCAGAACATGGACTCTCGGTGCACAGGCTTCAGTAGTTGTGGCACATGGGCTTAGTTGCCCCACAGCATGTGGGCTCTTAGCTCCCAGACCAGGGATTGAACCCGTGTCTCCTGCACTGGCGGGCAGATTCTTAACACTGGACCACAGGGAAGCCCTGGTTTTGTGTCTTTACACAGGACTGGGGTGAAGAAGCAGAGCTATGGGCAGCGGCACTTTCTAAACAAGCACAGTTCTGCATGCGGCAGAGCACACTCTTGGCACAACTGTCCCAGGCCTTCCCAGGTAGCTCCATGCAGGATCATCACAGAGCAGGCTCTGGGACAGCCCAGAGACGTGGAAAAGAGGGAGTGAGTCATCACCTGTGATCCTGCCTTCACCGACAAAAGTCAAGTGACAGCTCTGCTCTGGAATGAAATGGGGTGGCGGGTCAGCGGGGGGGCCGGGGGGACGGACAAAATGAGTCTTGGGATCTTTCCCCCTCTTGTCCTAGCCCCTGGGCTCTCTCTTGCCACATTATACCCCCATCCTCCAAGCTGCCATAGTTCTTTACTGTCCTCTGGCTATTGTCAAATTCCTGTCTTCACCATAATCTTGTCCAAGAAAGCTACCATGATTATGGCAACCTTAATTTTCAATCCCAAAATTAAAACTGGTCTGAAAAAAGATATTTTTTCTGACTTTAAAAATGATATGTAAGAAACATATAGTTACCCATATTGGAAAAAATACAATTCTACAAAATTGGGAAGCATCAGAAAGCAGGACCATCTAGTCATCACACATGTGCTCCCAGACAGTCTATCCTGCCTTTCTGCCTCTTTTTCCCATCTTAAACTTGAGCTCTCCCAGCAAAGGAGGCTCTTAGAGGTAAAATGAAAATCACTTAAATACATTAGCACATTTCAAGGTGCCAGTGTAACAAGGAGCTGGGCTGCTGCAGTGATAACAGGAGATGAGGCAAGAAGAGTGTCTCTGCGAGTCACATGTAAGACGATGCTGGAAAAACATAGGACTGCCCCTTCGATCCAACACACACTTTCCCAACATTTTAGTCTGATTTCTCCTGTATAAAAAGCAGTGCCATTTTCACTGAGACTAGCTGAATGACAGACAATACGGAAGCTCTGTGGCAAGAAGCTTTCCCTTATCATATAAATTATAAATTACCTCTTTTTTGAGCCAGGCACCATACTGAAGGCTTTACAAGCCTTCCAGCTAATTGCAACAATCTTTTTTTTTCTTTTTAATGAACTGATTCACTCATTCATCCAATCATTTATTTATTCCACACATGTGTAATGAGCACCTATTATGTGCCAAGCATTGGGCTAGGCATCAGGGCTCAAAACAGGCTGATGAACAGATTCTGACATGACACCGTTCTAAGTGCTCAAATAAAAAAAAAAAATAATAACCTACTTTGGGAGTCCATAGAGGGCGCTGGGAAGTCAAGGAGGCTGTCTGGAGGACGGTATTTACTTAAGCTGAGAACTGTGCATTATAACAGAACAGTTGGTCATGTGTGGGGTGGGGTAGGGGGGAGTTGGGGTGGGTTGCAATTTAAATAGCCCGGTCAGGGTAGGCCTCATGGGGGAAGTGACATTTGAGCAAACTTGAAGGAACAGGAAAAAGTGAGCAATTGAGATCTCCAGGGAGACAGAAAAGTAGTGCTAAGGCCCCACTGAGGGAGCATGCCTAGAACATTCTAAGAGCAGGAAGGAGACCAGTGTGGCTAGAACAGGAACAGCAAGAGATAAACTCACAGAAGTAATGTGGAGGGGCTTTGCCTTTGGCTCTGAGTGAAATGGGAAGCCACTGGAGGGTTTTAAGCAGAGCTAGGACAATATCCTACTTGGCTGGTGTTGAGAACAGACTCTAGGGAGCAGGGGAAGAGAGCAGGAGACTAGCATATTGGAAGCTGCTACAGCAATAATACAGTAAGTGTGGCTGCTTCCTCTCTGGAACCCTGGGCAGAGACAGTCACTCAAAGGGCCCTAACCATCAGGCGCTTAACATCTCACAAGGGAAATTGGAGGCAGGGCCGGGCTGGGGTGAGGCAGAGGGAGGGGCTGGGATAGCCACGTACATGCTAAGTCGCTTCAGTCGTGCCCAACTCTCTGCGACCCCGTGGACTGTAGCCTTCCAGGCTCCACTGCCCATGGAATTTTCCAGGCAAGAATACTGGAGTGGGTAGCCATTTCCTTCTCCAGGGGATCTTTTTGACCCAGCGATCAAATCCATGTCTGCTGCATTGCCAGCAGATTCTTGACTGTCTGAGCCACCCCTAAAGCTCCTGTGTCCTCCAAGCAGTGCAGGAGACTCTCTGTAGATTTCCTATCTTCAGCACACATTCCTGCCCACGGAGAGGGTTGAGGGGATCTAGCCACTGTCCTGAAGGGGCCTCAAGGTTCAGGCAAGGAAGAGACAGGCGGCTAGAGGCATGGCAGGGCACACAGAGACTCCAGCAGCTGATGCAGTCACACCCGTGCCCACCCAGCAGAGGATACCTACACTCCAGTCACGGCTAATCTGCGGCCACCCTCACAGGCCACATACCCCACCCCAATGTCAGGCCATGGAAGCGCCAGGGAAGAAAGGGGAGGAGACAGAATATTAGTTCACAATATATTTAATCAAAAGAACAATAAATTGTGCGTTAACTAGAAAATCTCTGGCTAGAACCAAGAAAAAACACGAATTTGAAAAGATCAAGTTGTTCTCCATTACAGTGGCTGGGGATTCAGAAATCAAATAAGGTTCTGGAAATCATGAAAATCATATCTTTTTCTGAGTTTTGTGGCCATGCAAATTCAAATCTGCTTCACAATGTATCCTTGAAAAGAGCACTGCGATACAGCATGGAAATACTGTAGATATGATTTCGTATCGTTTACCTGGATCGTCTGAACTATACAAGCTTTGCAACAGTCAGGGTCGAAATTCAGCAATGAAGGTTTTAAATGTTCAAGGTCGTGTCTTAGGACCCCACCTGTAATTCGTGCAATCTTAGAGTGGGTTACCATGGCATTGACTGTCTTAGCTTCATCCTAGGGAATGATATCCATAAAATCATGATTTGATGTGCTAATTCTATTTTTACCTTTTTTTTTCATTTTTTAAAAAAAGACTTTAATTTTTTAGGACAGTTTTAAGTTCAAAGCAAAACTGAGAGTCAGGCACAGAGAGTTGTCATATACCTCCTGCCCTTACATATGCATAGCCTCCCCTATGGTCCACACCCCCCACCAGAATGGTACATTTGTCACTACTGATGAACCTTCACTGACACATCATTATCAAAGCTGGGAGACTACACAGGTTTGAACAAATGTATAATGACAGATATCATACAGAGCATTTTCACTGCCTTAAAAATGCTCTGTGCTCTGCCTCTTCATCCCCACCCCACACCCTTTTGACCCCTGGCAACCACAAATCTTGTTTTACAGTAGCCATAGTTTTGCCATTCCCAGAATGTCATACAGTTGGAACCCTACAGTATGTAGTCTTTTCAGATTGACTTCTTCCACTTAGCAACATGCACTGAAGCTTCCTCCATGCCTTTTTATGGCTTGATAGTTCATTTCTTTCTAGTACTGAGTGATATCCCATTGTCTAATGTTGCAGTTCATGCATCATGTCCAAGATGTAGGACATCTTGCTTCTGAGTTTTTGCAATTATGACTAAGGCTGCTAGAAACTTCTGTGTACAGGTTTCTTTATGAACATGTTTCCAATTCCTTTGCATAAATACCAATGAACATGATAGCCAGATCATATAGTAGTAATACATTTATTTTTGCAAGAAACAGCCAAACTATCTTCCAAAGTGGCTGTACCACTTTGTATTCCTACCAGCAATGAATGAGAGTTCTTATTGCTCCCCATCCTTGCCAACATTTGGTGTTGTCAATATTCTGAATTTTGGCCATTCTAATAGGCATGGAATGGTATATTGTTGTTTTATAATTTTTCCTGTTTTTAATAGTAAATTCGTCACCAACAAAAACCCTCTAGCATACCACCATATTGGAAATATTGTCCTGGTTAAGATATAGGCTCTAGCTAAAGTGATTAAGTCATCCAGGGCTTTAACATTGAACATGAGATAGACATAGCGGACATTAAAGATTACCCAAGCTACCCTCCCAGTCATTGCTTGAGTCAGATCCAAATATTCCCTGCACAGTCACTCAGCTTATGTTTGAACACCTCTATTGACATAGATCTCTCTGCCTCCAAGGCAACTCTTCCAACTTAAGACAGCTCTATTAGGACGCTCTTTCTTCCTTATTCTGAGCTGAAATCAATGTGTGTCAACACAGAAATCAATGAACTGTGAGGAGGAGTAATTCATTCAACACTAACAATCTAGAAAAAGAGGATGTAATCAGCAATAAAAACAATGAAACAAAACCAAAAATCAATGTGTCTCCTATTGGAACAGTTCTCTCCTGACATAGTTCAGTGTTTTCTCAACAGACTCAGAAGGCCACAAGATTTTTCAGTTGCTTCTTTTTTCTTTTTCCACCTCTTTTCCTTTTTTAAAGAAAAACAAACAAAAAAACACCTCTTTGAGCTTTCTTCCCAATGAAAAGCTAGTTGTAACTTTCCTGAAAGCCATTACTTTTTGATTCAGGTTATTTCAGGAACAGTCAGCACCCACAACTTCAGAAGAGGGGCAGAAAGGTCACAACAGGAGGACAAATCTTTAAAGGATTTGAGGGGATAAGGAGGTTTGCTGAAGAATCAAGGTCCACCTAGAATCTGCAGAGGAGAGTCTTTTAATATTTCTGTCCTCTTGGTATAGACAGAATTTCTGAATGCACAGCAGAACCTAGAAGAGGGAAAGGGATTCGTTTTTAGTTGACTTTTCCATTGCTTTTTTGCCCTTTGACCAAGCTGAAGGGCTGATTTTCAGGGATGGGGCTACAGATTTCAAAGAGGTGCTTGGTTTTGTGCGATGAAGTAAAATCTCTTGGAAACAGACTAGAGTAGGTCCTGCAGTGATGCTAAGGCATTTTCCTGAAAACTAGACAGAACGGAAAGCTGACAAAGGGAAAGGTGATCCAGGTTGGGTGTGCAGGAGGCAGAGAGGTGTTGGTGGCCCCAGGAACCTCAGTCTCCTTCAGCAAGGTCCATGGAGAGCAGGCACTCTCCAAGCTGCCTGGTTCCAGCTGCCAGGAAGGTTCCCTCCAGAGTTCACCTTTGCTTTGAATCACCCTCTTCTGGCCCTTCTTCTCCCTGCTCTATTCCTAGCATTGTCATTTACCAGCTTAATGTCATTGAGCAAGTCAGCAGCCTCTCTGGGCCTCAGTTTTCTCATCTGTAAAATGGAGATAATTGTCCTGGCCTCCAATAGATTTATTATGAGGATTAAATAGGATAAAGTGAGAAAGCACTTTCTAAGCCGTAAAGCTTATGGAGGAAAAAGTTGTTTGTTGGTATTATCATCTAATTTAAAATTTTAGCACATCTTTGTCCTATTTTTCAGAAAACAGGGAGAAGAATAGCTGCTCCTCACACAGTAAAGACTGCATGAGAAATCTAGAGACTGTCATACAGTGTGAAGTAAGTCAGAAAGAGAAAAACAAGTATCATATAGTATTGCTTATATGTGGACTCCAGAAAAATGATGCATTTGCACTTATTTGCAAGAGAGAAATAAAGACATAGATATAAAAAACAGACATATGGATACCAGGGGTGGAGGGGGTAGGAGTGGGTGGGATGCATTTGGAAAGTGTGATTGACATATATACACTGCGTGTGTGTGTGTGTGTGTGTGTGTGTGTGTGTGTGTGTGTGTGTGCGTGTTAATCACTCAGTCATGTCCAGCTCCATGGACTAGCTTGCCAGGATCCTCTGTCCATGGGATTCTCCAGGCAAGAATACTGGAATGGGTTGCCATTCTCTTCTCCAGGGTATCTTCCTGTCCCAGGGATCAAACTCAGGTCTCCCACACTGCAGGCAGATTCTAAAGGAAGAAAAAATCAACCCACTGCAGGAATCCTGTGGTCTGTGGAGCCTTTCAAAAGCCTGGGGTTGATGCTACAATGGAAAATTGAATGCCAGAGCAGGGATCAGAGGAAGAGGTGACTTCTCTGAGCTACGTACCAGCTTGATAAGGTGGCATTAGTACATTAGCATCAGGATGGCTAATTGATTTGTTCCTCTTACAGGAGCATCCGTCTCTGCAAAAATGAGGTGGCCACCAAGTCTGGTGTGGTTGCTAGGAGAGCATCCAGGATCTCCAAGGTTACTTTCTCTCCCAACCAATGGGGCGAGGGCTTTCTGGGAACCAGGAGAGCACCCATAGGAACTGCCTACTCCACAAGAGGAGCAAGGGCTGACCTCATGTTCAGGCCTGAACCTGGAGGTCCCAGGACTAATGAGCCAGGCAAGGGGAAGAGAGGATAAGGGGGAAGGAGAGGGAGGGATGCTAGGTCTTAAAGCTGGAGTCTAAGCATCACAGATGTGGTCCATTCAAAAACTTCTCTCATTGTCCTCCCCTTTCCTAGTGGGTTCAAGAGGAGACGCTGCTTAGGGGTCCAAGACAGAGTCCTAACCACTATTTATTCTAGTGAGACCTAAAAGAGGAGAGGATTTAATAACATAAAGCCTGCTGGGAGCTTGGGGGCGGGGGGGGGGGTGGGGTGGGGCTGGGCACTGGCTGATGCTTCTGCTTCTTCCAGAGACATTCTGAGAATGCCAACAGGTCCCTGTGCTTTTTCTCTATGCTCTATAATTCCCTCATCTAGAGACAGAGCCTGACTATCTTCAGGGCTCTGAACTACCCTAAAAGTCCCAGCCAGTGATTTTTCAGGCAAACTACAGAGACCCTGCAACCAGGCACCTTGACTGTTCTACTCTTGAAATAAAGAAACTCCAGTCTTCTCCCAATTCCAAGAAGAAAAAATAATTAATGAAAAGAACCTCCATTAATGGAAAGATCATTAAGATTTCTTTCCTGTAATTTTTTTTTTCTTAAACTCTTGTGGTCTGGTAGCTCTTATCTATGTAAGAATAGGGTAGGTGATTTTAGGGCTTCCCTGGTGCTCAGATGGTAAAGAATCTGCCTGCAGTGCAGGAGACCTGGGTTGGGAAGATCCCCTGGAGGAAAGCATGGCAACCCATTCCAGTATTCTTGCCTCGAGAACCCTGTAGACAGAGGAGCTTGGCGGGCTACAGTCCATGGGGTCACAAAGAGTCAGACACGACTGAGCACAGCATAGGTGATTTTATCTGTTTTTAGCATAAGCTATTTGTTTGGAGTTAAACAGATCTTTCTTTCTATGTTAATTCAAAAAGGGTACCTTGACTTTGCAGATGCCCACATCTGGACAAGTTACGAGAATAGTAGTCTACCTTTTAACTAAAAGTGAAAGGAATCATGACGGAGGTGTCCTAACAGCAGCCATAGTTACCCACCATCATCAAAGTCATCAAAGGATCAAAACCATGTATTATATCATAGCCAGCCCAGTAGTCATGTATGGATGTGAGAGTTGGACTGTCAAGAAAGCTGAGCACTGAAGAATTGATGCTTTTGAACTGTGGTGTTGGAGAAGACTCTTGAGAGTCCCTTGGACTGCAAGGAGATCCAACCAGTCCATCCTAAAGGAAATCAGTCCTGGGTGTTCATTGGAGGGACTGATGATGAAGCTGAAACTCCAATACTTTGGTGAAGAGTTGACTCATTGGAAAAGACCCTGGGAAAAGATGCTGGGAGGGATTGGGGGCAGGAGAAGGGGACAACAGAGATGAGATGGCTGGATGGCATCACCGACTCGATGGACATGAGTTTGGGTAAACTCCGGGAATTGGTGATGGACAGGGAGGCCTGGTGTGCTGCAATTCATGGAGTCGCAAAGAGTTGGACACGACTGAGCGAATGAACTGAACTGATGGCCAGCCCAGCTGATAACTTTGCTTCCCCACTTCACTGAGGAAAAAGGAATGATCAGAAGACAGCTCCACAAACTCCCATAATCATATCTACCCTCACCACATGGTTTGTTTTCCTGATCCCAGCATGCATCTAGCTGAGTCCACTCCCCCTTGACACGCTTATCTCTCTTTCCTACTCAAGGACAATGCTCCAGTAATTCTCTTTCTCTTCTCTTTTGAAAAAATGTGTTTATTTATTTTCGGCTGTGTCGGGTCCTAGCTGCAGTACACAGGATCTTCCATCGCAGCAAGCAGGCTTCTCTCTATTGTGGCACAAGGGCTCAGTAATTCCACTGTGCGTGTTTAGTTGTCCTGCAGCGTGTAGGACCTTAGTGCCTCAACCAGGGATCAAATCCACATTCCCTGCACTGGAAGGCAGATTCTCAACCACTGGGCCACCAGGAAGTCCTTGTCTTTCTCTTCCCCTCTTCATCAATTTTTCACTCTCTGGTTGAGTATTCCCATAGTTGATGTCAACTTCTAAGATGTCCCCACTTCCTGGTACTCACTCCCTTGTAAAACCCCCTCACATTGTGCCGGGTTTGGTCTGTGTGACCAAGAGCATCCAGAGGTGACAGTATGACAATTCCAAAATTAGGTTATAAAAGACTGTGACTACCATCTTCGGAGGTCCCTTGCATGCTGTCTTTCTCTTGGATCAGTTGCTCTGAGAGAAGCTGCTGCCATGTCAGGAAGCCACTCAGACAGTTTATGGAAAAACCCACATAGTGAGAAAATGAGTTGTTTGGCCAAAAGCCAGTGAGGAACAGAGGACTGCCAAGAACCATAAGAGTGAGCGTGGCATAGAATTCTCCAGCCCCAGTTGAGCCTTGACATGACTTCAGCCCCAGCTAACAGCTTGATGGCAACCTTGCAAGAGATCCTGAGTCGAAACCACTCAGCTTAGCCACTCCCAGACTCCTGACCCTCAGAAACTTTATGAAATAATAAACACTGTTTTAAGCTACTAAGTTTTGGAGTGAGCCACAAGAGATAATTAACATACTTGACCCATCACATTACTTGACACAGTTGATCCCTCCTTCCCCCTTGATCACTTTCTTCATTTGACTCCCGTTGCAGCACACTCTCTTGGTTTTGCTTCTACCAACTTCCTTTCAACTTCCTCTGTTGGTTCTTCTACTTTCACTCAACTTTTTCAAGCTGGAGGCCCTAAAACTTGGCCCTTGATCCTCTTCTCTTGTATGTCTACACTCACTCCCTCAGTGACCTCATCTAGCCTCATGGCTTTAGTTAATTCTACTTCTGTGATGTCAACTCCCAAATTTATCTCTCGCCCTGATCAGTCTCCCAAACTTCTAATGAATGTAGCCAACTGTTAATGTGGCTTTCCCATTTGGATATTTTCAATATACAGCTCCAATTCAACATGATCAAAGATGAACTCTAATTTTTCCCACCCATCCCTGTTCCACATTCTTCTGAACTGACAGCAGTTCCATCTTCCCAGTTACTCAGACTATCCTTAATTCCTGTCTTTTTCTTATTCTTCATATACGGTCATCAGTGACACTTAATGACTCTATCTTTCTGGAATATAAGAAGACCCAGTTCCTTCTCACCAACCACTGGTACCATCTTAATTCAAGCCACCAGCATCTCTCACCTGGACACAGCATTAGCTTTCTAACTGGTCTCTTCATTTCCATCCTTGCCTCTCTACAGTCAACTGTGGACACAGTAGCCAGTGTGTAGTGTAATTCTCTTAAATAGGCAGATCACATCACTCCTCTCTGCTCAGCATCCTGCAGTACATCCTCATTTACTTAGAGTAAAAGCCAAAGTCTCCCCAATGGCAGCCCTCACAGTTTGGTTTCCCTGTTACTCCCTGACTTTATCGCCTTCTCTTCTCCCTTTACTCTGTTCTAGCCACACTGGCCTTCTTACTATTCTTGGAACACTCTAGGCACAGCCTCCCAGCATTCGAAGAAATGTACTGTTGCTTCTGCATGGAATGCTACTGCTAAGTCACTTCAGTCGTGTCCGACTCTGTGCTACCCCATTAGATGGCAGCCCACCAGGCTCCTCTGACCATAGGATTCTCCAGGCAAGAGTACTGGAGTGGGTTGCCATTTCCTTCTCCTCTGCATGGCATACTCTTCCCCTAAATACCATCATGACTAAGTCCCTCACTTTCTTCAAGTCTCTGCTCAAATACCACCTTGTCAACGAGGTCTGTTTTGGCCATCTCATTAATATACACACTGCCCCTACCCCAGCGCTCCCAAGGCCCCAGATCCTGCTTTCGTTCTTTTTTCTCCACAGCACTTAACGTTTTTTTACAAACTAGAAACTATTCGCTTCTGCTAGTTTACTGTCTATCTTCCCTTGCTAAAATTTAAACCACAAAAGGGCCAGTATCTTTGCTATTTTATTCGCTGATACGCCCTAAGCCCTTAAGGCAGCATCTGACAGAGTGAATAATAAACGAAAATTGTTGAATGAATGAATAACTACTATCTATAATTATGAGAAACACCTCACACGATTTTTTTATCCACATTTTACAGATGATGAAAACAAGGAAAAGGGAATTAACACTTCGCAGCCTTACTACGTGCCAGACTCTCTACCTACATTATCTTAGATAGTCCTCCCGTGTTCCGAGACTCAAAGAAGTTAAGTAGCTTTCTAAAGTCAAATAAGAGGTGAGAAGCAAAGCCTGATATAAATCCAGGTCTGGGGGGCCTGGAGGACGTCCCACTCTTCCACTAAACACCCAGCATACCCTGCACTGGTCAGGGATCTGCAGTCAGCTGAGACAACCGTCTGTGGCCCAGAGAACCCACCGCATCTCACTGTCATGACATCCCTTAGGGTCCTGTCTGGATACCTGCAGCCAATATCCACCTTTCCTCCTGTCCCCAGGCACAGGTATCCATCCTACTGACAACACAAGGACAGTCACACAAACAGCACCAGCCCCTTCAACCTGCAAGCCCAGTAAGAGGTTCTTGGTATTCGCTTCTTGAATGTTGCAACCATTTTTGCAAATATTTGAAGTATCAGGGTTTCAAAGCCTTTGAGGCTGAATGACTACACATTGGTCCACAACTTCTCACTGCCTCCATCAGGAAAGAACATCAGCTTTTCCATCAGTCTCATCCTCAAATCCTTGAAGATGCTGACAATTGATGGCAATAATAACTGATAGTATATTAGGTTCTGCAACACACTAGGCACTCCAAAATGCGTTACATAAATTACACCTCATTTAATCCTCACAGCACCATAAGGAATGTACTATTATTAACCCCATTTATAGATGAGAAAAACTGAGGCACAGAGAGGTTCAGCAGCATTCCTACAGTACCATAAGTGGTAAATAATCAAGCCACAGTTTAAGCTGTGGCAGCCTACCCCCACATCCTGTGTTTAACTGATGTACCATACTTCAGCATGAAAGTGTGTGGAACATGTAAACAACACCAAGGGCTGTTTAAAGCTCCAGCACTCCACACAGCAAGTCCATTCATAGCCACAGACAACATCGAGATGGATAAACAAACTGACATTCTATCTTCCAACATAGCTACCCGCAGTTAACATCCTTATCACTTCACAGACCCCATTCTTACCTTCCTAAAGAACCTTCCCTGCATTTTCCACTAGATCAGTTATCCATTATTCATTGCTAAATGTAACATTTCAAAATTGCCAGCATCACACAATATCTTCACACTAAGCTTTCTCAGCCTGCTTCCCATCTCAGCCTCTCTCGCCGCTGTCTTTTCTTTTTCCAGCTACCCATTAATTAAGGGCAGCCACCCTTCTCCCCAACAGCCACAATTACAGATTTGCTGCCAATGACCATATTGCTCTGCCTTGTTCCTGAAGCACTCTCTTTGGGGGCGTCATTAATCATTGATCACACACATTTCTACCTGCCTCGCTTTTTTTTCCTTCTTCTTCTTTTTAAACACTGATTGCTTGATCCTTAGGATTGCATAAATTTCCACTCACCAGATGTTGGTTAGACATCTACACTGCACCTGCAAACAGTGGTGACATCTCTGAAATAGCTCTCTTGGGAAGAGCTGATTCAACCAAATAGTGAAAGCAACTTCAAACCTTTGAAGAATTCTGAAAAGGACAGACAGATCCCTGTGGGCTGGAGGAAACCAGGAAGGCTTCATGGAGGAGGTGAGGTTTGTGCTGTTCTTGAAGAATGGCTAGGATTTGGCCAAAGGGACTCTTATATGCAAAGGCAAGGAGGTTGAAGTCAGTGTGGCCTAGTCAAGTACAGTGAATAAGATTTCAGTTGGAGAAACATGAGCAATAAGATTGGATGAAACCCTAAAAGGCTTTAATGCCACATGAAAAGTCTCTGAGATTATATTCTGGAAGCACCAGACTGCCGGTGTTTTACACTTTCTCTGCTGATTTGCCACATAATTCTCTTCAGAATAATATTCTCTGCTTATTCTCCCAGGGTCAACAAGAGGCCAATAAGAGGCTCTTCATCATTTACTCAGCCCCTGGCCCAGGAGATACCTGTCCCTCCACACACACACACACACACATGCACACACAGAGAGAAATATGAATAACTGAGCAGATTCCTGGGCTATGGTACTTTCTGACTAATTTAGCAATTTCCTGTTACACCCAGGAGTCAGACCCAGCCTGCACAAATAGTTCAGCCAGTGCCTGATATTCCACAAGCCAGCAGTTTATTGCACCTCCTCCTCCAGGATACAGCTCACATCCCGGGCCACCTGCCTTGGCCCCCAGCCCCAACCCATGGCCTGACTTCTTTGGGGCATTTTGGAATACCAGGGACAGCTTGGTTCACCTGGGACTCAGCTTCAGAGAGGCAGCCTCTCCAGGGTCTCCTCAGTCTCCGTCTCCATGGTGATTCCTAAGCTTAGCTAGCTCTCACCCTGCGACCAGCCCTCGTCCCACCCAATGTGCATCCCAGACCTGGGTCAGGTGGGAATAAATCCACCCTGCTCTGCCATCCCAACCCTGCCTCCCTCCACTTCTCCCTACAAAGGGACAAACTGCCTTTGGAAACAGGTCAGTGCTAGCTCTCAGCCGCAAACTTCCAAACTCTTCATCCCCATGCCTTGCCCCTGGCCTCCAGCCCTGCCCCAAGAAGAAAGAGCCAGCGGAGGAGGGGGGCAGAGGGGGAGGTGGCTGCAAAAGAGAGACTAGAATAAGAAGCCTGTCATCCCTGACAACATTTCTTGATTTTTTTCATTGTAGTAAAATACACATAATACAAAATTCACCGTTTTAAAGTTTACGATTCAGTACATTTACAATGTTGAGAAACCATCACCACTATCTAGTTCCAGAACTTTTTCATCATGCCAAAGGAAACTCATATATTGGGTTGGCCAAAAAGTTTGTATTTGGATTTTTCCATAAGATCTTATAGACATACTCGAATGAACTTTTTGGCCAACCCAATAAATACAATCATATTATGTGTATCCTTCTGTCTTTGGCTTTCCTGTTGAGGTTGTGAATCCATCCTAATGTGTGCTGAGCACCCTGAGGGTCTAGGCACTAAGACAAGGATGGACCTTGTCTGGTGGACCCAAAACACCAATCGTGTAGTGCCTTGGGAAACATGGTCCACCTGCCTCTACACATAGAAGGTGAGCACCCTCACCCTTTGGACAGATGGGCCCACCTACTTAGTCAAGGCCCCGTGAGGGTCCAAGAGATCTCGGGGCCATAGCTTCCCCAAGCAACCCAAATGAAGGGCTTCAACTTAAAGGAAATGATAGGAAGGCAAAGGAAATGCCTGGGGCAGTCAAGGAAGGCTTCTTGGAAGAGGCAGCACTGATTCTGGCTCTGAAAAGGTGATCAGGACTCACTGAAATGGCATTTAATTGCCATCTACATTCAGATACTCCCAAATGTCTATCTCCACCTTTGACTTCACCCCTGAACTCCTGGCTCCTGCATCCAGCTGCCCACATAGTATCTCCACTTGGGGGTCTGACGGGCTTCTCCAAATGAAAATTCTTCATTTCCCTGCTCTCTGCCCCCTGCTCAGTTTTTCTGTCAGTGTCTCCCATCTCAGTAAATAGCACCACCACATCACCCAGTTGCTCAAGTCACAAACATTGAGGGTGACTTCCCTGGTGGCCTAGTGGTTAATTCTCCGTGAGTCCACTGCAGGGGGGGTGGGTTTGATCCCTGGTCAGGGAACTAAGATCTCACATGCCGTGGGGCGTGGCCAGAAAAAAGTAAAACATTGGCAACCACTCTTGACTTCTCCACTTCCCTAACACCCCACATTCACTGCATCAGCAAATTATATTGACTCCACGTGCACAATATATGAAATTTTACCATTTCTCACCAACAGCACTGCTGCTCAGATGTCCCAAGCCACCATCGTCTCTCACCTGTACCACAGCAACTGTCTCCCGACCCATCCCTCAGCTTCACCTGCCCCATTAGAGCCCCCTTCTCAGAAGCAGTCGATGTGATTCTAATACAATATAAGTCACATTGCATCAGCCCCCAGCTCAAAATCCTCCAATGAATCCTCATCACATTTAGAATAAAATCTATCACTTTGTCTTCTGCTTACAAGCCCACCGATGATTGCTCCTGACTTCTCCCTCCATTCCTGCCCCTCTGCCTTCACTCACTGTACTCTAGCTTTCCGGTCCTCCTTGTCCTTCCCGGAACGTCTCCTGCCTCAGGACCTTTGCACTTGCCATTCCCTCTGCCTAAAACACTCTTCCCTACGACATTCACATGGCTTGCTCCTCACTTCCAATCGTTCTCACATGTCACTTTCCACAGCACTAAAAGACGTTCCAGGACTTCCCAAGCTAAATAGAAACCCTCTCGAAGCACACTATAGTTCCTTATGAGTTTTGATTTTTCATAGAACTATTCATTAACTTGTCAAAAAATATACATAGAGTCAAAATATATATACACACACAAATATGTTTTCATAAAATTAAGCATGAAGGCAAAAAATAAATATGCATACTTAATATGTGTGTGTATGTGTATGTATATATATATGTATACATGCATCTTTCCTGCTAGACAGCCTGTTTACCTTATTTACCACTGTATCTTCAATGCATAGAATAGTATGTGGCATATAACAGAAACTTATTAAATACTTTTTGGAAAGAAGGAACAAATGGGTGAAAATCAGGTGTGTCAGGGCCACAAAGAGACTGTTTCTTCTAAGAGCAGAAATCAGAGAGTGATAGGAAATAATTCTCCTCTTCAACCTCCTTACATGGTGCAGAAGCGCCTTCAATCACTTGGCCCCCCACCCATCATTCCAACCTCTGACCACGTTCACGGTCCCTTGCCGATCCCCACCATCACCCATAAACTGCCCACAGGGCCACTGCTTCCTGTTCTCAAGCAGCCTTTCTCTTGTACCCCTTCGGATTGCATGCTGTCCCTCCACTTTCATTTCCCTTCACCTTCCAAGCAGGGGCTTGGATGTAAGCAATCTTTGTGACACCCCAGGAAGGGCTCCCTGCTTTGCACTAAGAACTCAGTTAGCACAGATCACACTGCACTGTCTACAGGTTTATCTCCCTTATTAGACGGTGAGCCCAAGGGGAGGGATCCTGGTTTCACGTTTACATTAACATCCTGTTTTACATTTAAATGTCTCCTCCCTTACACTAGCAGAAATTGGTTCTTATGAGGCACTCCAATCCTTGATGAATAAATGATTCAATTATTCAACTATTATTGAATTATTCAATGATTCAATCATTTATTCATCAATGATTCAACCATTTATTCAACTCTTTTTTTTTTTATAAATTTATTTATTTTAGTTGGGGGCTAACTACTTTACAATATTGTAATAGTTTTTGCCATACATTGACATGAATCAGCCATGGGTTTACATGTGTTCCCCTTCCTGGACCCCCCACCCACCTCCCTCCCCATCCCATCCCTCTGGGTCATCCCATTGCCCCAGCCCTGAGCCCTTGTCTCATGCATCGAACATGGAATGGTGTTCTGTTTCACATACGATAATATACATGTTTCAATGCTATTCTCCCAGAACGTCCCACCCTCACCTTCTCCCTCAGAGTCCATAAAATTGTTCTATGCATCTGTGTCTCTTATTCTGTCTCGCATATAGGGTTATCGTTACCATCTTTCAAATTCCATATATATGCATTAGTATACTGTATTGTTGTTTTTCTTTCTGGCTTACTTCACTCTGTATAATGGGCTCCAGTTTCATCCATCTCAGTAGAACCGATTCAAATGTATTTTTTTTAATGGCTGAGTAATATTCCATTGTGTATATGTACCACAGCTTCCTTATCCATTCGTCTGCTGAGGGACATCTAGGTTGCTTCCATGTCCTGGCTATTGTAAACAGTACTCTTGATGAATAAATGAATTCCTCTTAAGTTCACTTTGCTAAAGGCATCCCTCGGTCTAAACCAATTGTGACTAGGATAGCTACAAAACTTTCACTGGCATTAAAATGCAGGAACTCTTTGGATACTTTCTATGCATCCTTCAAAGTGCAGTTCTGAATATGGCATGATCCTGCTTAAAAACTTTCCATGGTTCCTTATTACCTAACTGAATAAACTTATTAGCATAGCCTCAACCTGGCTCTCTTCACATAACGCCTATTTACTACATATCACATTCTGGCCTTTTTTTCATTATTAGTACTGTTTGAGAATGTTCTTTCTTCTCTCCCATCACTGCTTATCGAGATTCTACTCAATTTCAACACTACTGATTTATTCATGCCACAGCTAGTCCGAATGTGTACTATGTCTGGCATCATTCTAAGTACTGGGGATGGTCACAACAGTTCGGTCTGCTGAATGGGGCACACAAAACCCCTGCCTCTCTGGAGCTTTCCTTTTAAGAGAACAGGGTAAACAAGATGCTTTCATGTAGCTGATAGTCTAGTGGGGAAAATAAATAAGTGTGTGTGTGTGTGTGTGTACACGCACACACAAACGCACACCAAGTAACGACTAGCTCTATAAGATAATAATAATAAAGCTGTGTAGTGAAATAAATCGTGAAGGGTGAGGGGCACTACTTAGCTTGGTGGTCATGGAAGGCCTCTCTGTAGAGGCAACATTTGAGCAGAGACCTGAATGAAGCAAGGGGAGACAGTAATAAACAACAAACAAATAAAACAATTTTGCTGAAAACAAATGCCATAAAGACATATCAGGGTGATATTATAGAGTAGCCATAAGTAAGGTGAGGGGAGCCAGTTTATACAGAGTGGGTGGTCAGGAAGGCCCCTCTGGGAAGGTGCCATTTGAGTTACACTGAGGATATAAAGATGGAGCCAGCCAGGAGGGTAGCCAAGGGATGCATATTCCAGAAAGAGAGGGCACTGTCCAAAGAGGTGGGGAAGGATGCGCCCGGGGAGATGCAGGACTAGAAAGGAGACTGGAGAAGCAAGCCTGCTAGGAGGAAGGGCAGGCTGGTACAAGGCAAGGGTGGACAGGTAGCCAGGGGCAGATGGTTTGGGTCCCCACAGGCAATGGCAGAGAGTGGGGGAGCACCAGACTTGGTCTGTTCACTGTCAATTTGCTTCTGCCCTTCAGCATTTCCCTGGCTCCCTGACAATGGGCTTTTGGCAGAGTTCAGCCATTCGGAGACCCTAGTGAGAGACGAGAAAATAGAGAGAAGCCAGAGTATTTCTCTCTCTCCTTCTTGGCATTTATGGCAATGTCTCTTTTGTCACTGTAGCTTCTCACCAGACAGTCCCTCCCTCCAAGGTCCCAGCTCCCATCATGGAGGCAGGGGCGGTTGTTGACCATCATGGTTGAGTAGCTTCTGGCTTCTCGGCTTGGGTCTCTCCAGCCTAGAGGTGGTAGTGGCTTCCTGCTCTGGGTTGCCTCTCATCCTCTATTTGTTTCTATGTAACGAAATCCTTGTATTTCTATTCCCTTTGAAATACCTAAAGTTGTTTCACTGACTAATACAGGATGTTACAAAGGCTTTTGAGAATAAGAGTGGCAAGATCTTGAATTATCCTTTGGAAAAATTACTCTGGCTGCTACAAAAACTACTGATAGGAGGGGAGGTTGGGTAGAATTTTAAGCCAGCTAGGAAGCTCTTTCAAGAGCCCCAGCAGCAGTGGGTTGTGCCCAGAGCTTGGGTGGTGACAATAAACAAAGAGAGCATGGATAGACTCAAGTTCTACACTAGAGATGGATGCTAAGCAAACTAGAGATAGACTGGATGTGGGGATGAGGAAAAGAGAAGAATCAGTGATGAATCTTCTAGATGTTTGGCTTGAGCAACTGGGTGGAAAGCACAGAGATGGGACGATAAGGCAGGGGCAATTTGGGGGTCAAATAACATGTCAAATTGTCTCCAGCAGCCCTTCCAGTAGGGAGTAGTTTTCCCTTCCTTTGTAATCACATGATGGTGGGAAAACATTATAACTATACAGCTATATGTCCATCTGACCCACTTCCCCTGCTAGACTGGCATTTGCTGTTGCTCATTGTATCTTTCACCAAAATCCTCGGCACCTAGGACTCTCAGATGTGCAGCCACAGGGCAAAGCACTGAGCTGACAACCTAACAGAAGAGAACTGCCCCTATAGCAGGCCCCATGTTCTGTCTCTTATTATATAAAGGGGTATGAATTTCAGCAAGCACTGTGAGCCCGTGCTAACAATCCTGGAAGTCTTTCCCTGACTCACAGATGAAGCCCACTTCCCTACTGATGGGCAGCTGTACCTGACCAGCTTCTGTCTCTGTCCAGCCTGTGATTCCATCCTTTCCAGCAGAAAGGGCATACAGAGGCTCAGCCAGTGTCTATGGAACTGAACCAAACTGATACCACCAAACAGCATGAAGAGCATGTTTCCTTTTATAAGTTCTCTCAACTTCCTCCACTTTCCTAACTTCTCATTAAAAATAGATATATAAAATGGTGTCCTATCATCCGGCCATCACAGAATGCAGCTGAAGCCACTCCCTATGGTCAGGTCAGCAAAGATGGGAGTCCAGGTTCCAACCACAGACCCTGTTCCCTTGGGAAGATGGCTTAATCCCCCTTCTCTGTCCCAGGCCCCTTGCCCATCTGAACAGTGGGCATAAGAGCCAGGCCGCCTCAGGGAGCTGCCATCCTTTATGTGGAGGGGAATCATGTTTTCAAGAAGGAAAGTCCTCCCAGGGAAGGAAATGGAAAACAACACACCTCTGCCTCTCCCCAGCCCCCCATCCCAATACACAGAGTCCGCCTTTCCCCAGATCATCTTTCTGTGGCTGCAGCCACTTCAGTCTCCTCCAGCAGGTCCTTCCACCGCCTCTTCATTTATGTTTTGAATCAAGCTTCGTGTACTCACTGTAAGCACTCCTCAGGTCCTACGTGCATCCCTCATCTCATTTCATTCTCTCTCTCTGCTCTTCCAGCGTCAACAACATCCTCACAGCCCTCAGAGTGAATAGTCACCAAGTACCACTCTGGGCCAGATGGTGTTGATGCAAATGACAGACATGTGCTCCCCAAGCTGGGTCCATCCAAGGACACAGGACAAAAAGTAGGACTCACTCACTCTGCGGTCAGGACCAATACTTTGGACCAACACCTTTCAGCAATACACACTTGCCCAGGATGTCATACAATTTCTGCCCAGGCACTCAACCTCCACATCTCTGCATAAAGCTTAACTCCTTTTTTCAATTTCCTCCTCATGCTTATGATACTATCAATCCTTATTCACAGACTCCACACACACAGATTCACCTACTGACTAAAATTTATCTGTAATCCCCAAATCAATACTCAAGGCACTCTGGCAATCATCCACAGACATGTAAGGGTGGCAAAAAAAAAAACTGAGTCACCCCATGCACACTTTCCAGCCAAAGTCAAACAAGGTGATGCTCTGCCTTCTCATTTCAGCTCATTCCGTGAACAAGTCCTTTTCACTGTCTCCATAGAACCATGATTTTCGCATTTTCGTGCTTCCTGTTGGTGACTTCACTGTTTAAATGGCCCCCCAAGCCTAATGCTGAAGTGTTATCTGGTGTCCCTAAGCACAAGAAGGCTGTCATATGAAATATGTTTGGCAGATAAATTTTATTCAAGCATCAGTTTTTAGCACTGTTGGGTATGATTTTAATGCTAATGAAACAAAAACATATATTAAATAAGGTGTCTTTAAAAAGAAATGCACATAAAACAAGGTTACGCATTGACTGGTTGATGAAAACATTGTGACCAGAAGCTCGGGGCAACCCTAACCCTGTATTTCCCTTAGGAACAAGGCTCCAGTATTCACTAATTCTGTGACTCTATATAACACAGCTACTGTAAATAAGAGGGATGGACTGCATTGGAGCTCTATAGTCTCCCAGGCTGTGTTAACGAAGGAGAGCATCTAGAATAAAAGAGAAGGTGGTTCTACCCCACATGCTATGCTGAGGTCAGCAGTGGACTGTGAAGTTTCAGCTTTGGGGAGAAACTAAAGATTGTCAGCCAAGATCACCAGGGGCTTGATACCTAGTCCTCCAAAGAAGAGGGAGCCCACTGGAGAGGAAAGACTCAGACTATCACCAAGCACCCGGGGTCATTCATGTGAAGGAGGGATGATCAGGTTGGGTTTATAGAGTCCCTTGGGGAAGGTTGAGAAGGCAATGGCACCCCACTCCAGTACTCTTGCCTGGAAAATCCCATGGATGGAGGAGCCTGGTAGGCTGTGGTCCATGGGGTCGCTACGAGTCGGACATGACTGAGCGGCTTCACTTTCCCTTTTCACTTTCATGCATTGGAGAAGGAAATGGCAACCCACTCCAGTGTTCTTGCCTGGAAAACCCCAGGGATGGGGGAGCCTGGTGGGCTGCCATCTATGGGGTCGCACAGAGTCGGACACGACTGAAGCGACTTACCAGTTGGGGAAGGTTAGGATCCAGGTGTGAAAGCTACAAAGGGGCAGACTTTAGCTGAGTGAAATCTGTTCCCAGCGTCAGAAGGACCTACAGATGGGAGGGCAGCCTCATGTGGTAATGAGGTCCCTGTCACTGCAGGGAACAACAACCAGAGGGGACACAGAAAATGCAAGCACTGATGAAATGATATTTGAGAGTCTGTTACTCTATGAAAATAAATTCCCCAAGTGGGAATCAAGACTCCACCAGGGCAAAATATCTGTTCCCTCACTAAAATTAACATGTCTCCAGTCTCTGTGTACTCTGCAAAGGGGGTGACACCATCTGCACTCCCAGAGAGAGGAGATGAGCCCTGGCCACCATGTCATGAGGACCTCCTGCTGCTGCACAGAGACCCGGGCTCAGGAAGCGCTCTCCCTCAGGGCAGGCGCTCTACCATCTCTGGCTCTGAGGGTAGATGGAGGCTAGAAAAGTGGCAGATCATTGATTATCCCCAGACTGATTGAGAGCAATTACCATAAGAACATTTTCTTTTATGCCTCAAGCTGAGCCGAAAACATAAGCGTGGAAATAAGACTTTTTCCCAATCATTTTAAAACTGTAACTCTCAGTGGGAAAGTGATTTGACTGTCAAGAGTGAATGCAGGAATGGAAAGCAAGCTCCCTGTCACCATAAGGCTTTCAGAAGAACAGCCTGACAGGTCTTCAGGGTGGAGACTAGGTCCCAGGAGGTGACAGCTTGCCTTTCCCTGAGGAAGCGGAGAATCCCTGCAACCCACTGCACTTGCAGCCCTGAAGTGGCCCAGAGATGGGCAAGCGAGAGAGTCTGGGGACTCCCCAGAGAGGGGTCCCAATGGCTGTACAGTTCATAGGTAGATGGCTTCTGTGCACCCCCTGGGGGAAAGGACGCAAGCTGGTCTCTGCATCCTTAGAGCTTTCTATCCATCAGCTCATGAAGAAAAACAAGAGCCCATCGAAACAAAATCTATTCAATGAATGCAGGCTATGTGGCCTGCCGTGGGGTGAAAACCAAAAGCAAGAGCAGCCCCCACCCTGACTCACTGAAGTAAAGACCCATTGGAGAGGAAGAGGGACACAAGTAAAAACTGGTAGAAAATGGTTACCCGGTTCACCAGGAGATTAGACTGGTACGACAGGCCTCAGTGGCTGGGGAGCCTTGAGAGAAACAGAAGGGCTCACCCGGGGGTTTTAGGCAGAAGAGAATCCACTAGATGTCTAGATAGAATGAGCCAACAATCCAGGTGTGTACTGTCAATATGGTGGCTTCAAGCCACACATGGCTATTTAAATCTAAATAAAATAAACATTAAAACCCAGTTTTGAGGTCACACTAGTCACATTTCAAGTATGCAATCGTTAGTATGGCGTGCATTGATGGTAATGGACATCCAGAGCAGGATGTCCATCATCAAAGAAAGTTCGATTGGACAGCTCTGATTCAAACTGTCCTTACCCACTTCAGCATCGTCGGATGCCCTAGAAGTCCAAACTCACCACCGCGACTTAGACGGCCCTTAGGGATCAGCCTCCTCCTGGCTCTCAGGACATTTTTGCCACTCTGGACCCACACGCCGTATGCACCAACCACACTGAGCAAGCTTCCGGTCCTTCTCACAAGTTGCTCCCTCCCGCAGCTAGCTGAACCACTTCCCCGACCCCTTTTGCCAACCTGATTTCTTCTCAACCTTCTCAGTCCCTCCTGAATGCTTAGATAAGACAAAGACCCCTGCTTTGCCCATCACAGCCCTACTATAAGTTGTTCACCAATGTATCCCAGTGCCTAGAACACTGCCTGCCTCACAGTAAACTCTTCCATGATTATTTGTTAAATGGATGAATGACTCTCTTTGTTAGGCTTCCTTGTTTCATTGTTTGTCAACCACCATAGCTTGCAATTACAAGGAATCTTGTTTATTTCATTTTTACCACCTTCTCTCCAGTCTCTCCATTATAGTAGACGATCAAAATTATTAAAGAATTTTCAATAAGAAAGGAAGAGATGGAGGGAGGGAAGGAACAAGAGAAGAGAGGAATAGAGACAAGCAGGAAGAAAGATACAAGTAAGAGAAACAAGAGGAAGAGGTAGTTGAATAAATGATGGATGTAGTTTCTGCCTTAGGAGACCGTGGAAATGATGGTGTTACTGAGTAACAGAACAGCTGGGAGCTAATAGCACCAAGTACCCAAACTTTGACTATACAATGCTGCAACAATTATTTTCCCATCACCGACTAAAGGACAAGCTTATAAAGCCTCCCTGAATAGCCCCATCCTTGCCACCCCCACTTCCCAGCCCAGTGGAATGAGAAACAGTGCAAATTAAGCTTTATATTACAATTAGCAGCCTAACACAGCCATCACCCGTCTTGCCAAAATGTGATATTTCATCTAAGACATTCATAATCATAGCCCAGTGGGGGAGACTGTGAATCAATTCACTGCCTATTTTTCAACAGCTTTATATGAAATGATTTTTATTCTTTACAGTTGCTAGTTATCCCCAAGGAACTCAAGGCAATTTACAAACTTTTAATTCTCCTGACACCCAGGGAGTGTAGGAGGTGAGAGTCTGCAATGTATAGGTGGGGAGGAAGAGCCACGTGACAGGATTAAGTGCCCAGACAAAAGAGACTCATCCGGTCCCCAGAGACCATCCTTTTGAAGCTGAACAGAGCATAATTACAGCAATATTCCCCAAAGCCACCTCAGTAAAGAAGTTTGGGCAGAAGCTGGGCTGTAGAGGCTGAAGATGAGTTAGGTTTGAGGCACAGGTGATCTCAGGTATGGACATAATTGATATAGAGGGGGAAAAAAAACAGTGAAGCAAGTAAGAGTGCTAAGTGCTAAGGCTGAAGACAGGGACATAGAATAGAATGTGGAAAGGCCTGGAGTGGGCAGGGTGGGGGCTAGAACTAGCTCTGGGAGTGAGAACACTTTCAAAGGAGGAGGAGAAACAGAGAAGACAGAAAGAGAGCAGATATTTATCATTTTTTTTTTCTTTTTTGTGTGTGTTTATTTTTAATTGTGGCTTAAAAAAAATCATTGGTATCAAGTACATTTACTGCTTTGCAACCACCACAGTATCTATTTCCAGACTTTTCTAACATCTCAAACTGAAACTCCAGACATAAATGGTAATTCCCTTGCCCAACCCTGGGAACCTCTAGCCTACTTTCTGTCATATGGATTTGACATTTAGGGTACCTCATAAGTGGAATCACACAGGATTTGACCATCTGCAGCCTAACTCTTATTTCATGCAGCCTAACTCCTTAGGGTCTATCCATGTGATAGAGTGAGTCAGAATTTCCTTTCCTTTTAAGGCTGAATAATACTATGCTGTTGTTTGTATGGACAAAATTTTGTTGATCCATCCATGTGAGAGCAAATATTGGAAAGTGTTTTGGGAAAAAAAGAGGGGAACCCAGAAATGACAATTTTATGAGTGAGGAAGCCAGAAATGACAATTTTATGAGTGAGGAAGCCAATAAACAGAGAAGCAGTGCAACTTGCCTGAGCCCACGTGGTGAGCTAGGGTGGAGCTGTCTCTGCTACCCTGTGCAGCAAAAGAAGGTAGTGTTTGCCTCCTGGGCTCCATTTCTCCCCCAATAAAATGGGTGAGACTAGGAGCTCAAGGGAGGTGAAAGGAGATTGGATTGTTCATTCAAGAATGAGACTAGAGGGCTTCCCTGGTAAAGAATCTGCCTGCCAATGGAAAAGACAAAGGTTCAATCCCTGATCCAGGTAGATCCACAGGCCGGGGAGCAGCTAGGCCCAGGGACCACAACTACAGAGCCTGTGCTCTAGAGCCTGGTAGCCACAACTACTAAGCCCACATGCTGCAAATGCTGAAGCCTGTGCTCTGCAACAAGAGAAACCACCACAATGAGAAGACCGCACACCGCAACTAGAGAAAAACCCACGTGATAATGAAGACTCAGCACAGCCATAAATAAATAATTTTTTTTTAAAAAAAGAATGACATTAGATAACTGGGTTTGATATTAGATAGTGAGTTTATATAGCCACATTGTTGCCCAGCTGAAGATGGATACTATATGAATTTTTAGTGTAGCTGAATGAGCATGTATCCCTTACTTTATGGAAAAGACACTGTATCTCAGTGTCTTAACACAGTAAGTAACTATTTCTCATACACTTTACCAGGCAATGCTGAGAGGCTGGAATTCTGCTCCACCCAGTTATTCAGGGGCCAGACTCCTCCCATCTGTCTAATGCTGTGCTATCCAGTACGGTAGCTGCAGCCCTCTATAGCTATTTACATTAATTAAAAGCAAAGAAAATAAAAAATTCAGTTCCTCAGTCACACAAGCTACATTTCAAATGCTCAGTGAGCACATGGCTGCCATACTGGATAGCAGAGAGTTAGGACATTTCTTTATCGTAGAAGGTTCCACTGGATAGAGCTGCTCTCCACTGAAGCTCTGGCATGCAGCCAGCAGGCAAAGACAAGAAAGAGCTCGGCTGATGACGCAGGGGTCTTATCAGCCAGGCCTGGAGGTGCCACACAGCACTTCTGCTCATATTCCACTGGCCAGAGCTCAGTCGCATAGCCACACATAACTGCACTCAAACTATGTGCCCAGGAGGAAGAGGAAATGGGTTTAGTGAGCATTTGCCAGCTCCTGCCTCATATACATTCTAAAAACTTCCTAAAATGAAAATTCATTTCCCAACTACAGTTCTGTAATAAAATCAGACTGATGATCCTAAAACAAGAATATCTCCCCCTAGACTGTTTTAAATTTTAAACAGGTTAGAATTAAGATGGTGGTCAGGCTCATGCTCTGAGCTGTGGCTCTCTAAAGGCATCTCAATACTCACACTTTCCTAATTCTAAGCACTTTCAATTGGTCCATTTATGGCCTCTATTTCCTTTGTGACCCCTACCCCCAACCCATCATTTATGGAGACACCTGAGTCAACATTCACAGGGGAGGCAACAAAAACAAAAATAAATAAGCAAGGCTACGACAAACTAAAAGGCTTCTGCACAGCAAAAGAAACCACTAACTGGATGAAAAGGCAACCTGCTGAATGGGAGAAAGTATCTGCAAATCATATATCTGATAAAGGATTAATATCTAAAATATATAAGAACTCCTACAACTCAATAGGAAAAAAATAAGTCTAATTTAGAAGTGGGCAGAGGATCTGAATAGATATTTTTTTCAGAAGAAACATACAAATGGCCAACAGGTTCAGGAAAAGGTGCTCAATCACTGATCATCAAGGAAATGCAAATCAGCACCACAATAAGGCATCAGCTCACATCTGTTAGAAAATAGCTATAATCAAAAGATAAATAACAAGTGTTGATAAGGATGAATAGAAAAGGAAACTCTTGTACCCTGTTGTTGGGACTACAAATTGATGCCACCACTAAGGAAAGCAGTACATAGTTTCCTCAAAAAATTAAAAATAGAGCTACTACATGATCTAGCAATGTCATTTCTGGGTATTTATTTCAAGGAAATGAAATCAGGATTTCCAAAATATATGTACAGTTTCATGTTCATTGCATTGTTATTTACATTGGCCAAGACATGGAAACAATTACAGATGAATTGATAAATAAGATGTGGTATATACAGAATATTATTCAGCCAGAAAAAAGGATATACTGCCATATACAACATGGATAAAAATTGACAGCATTATGCTAAATGACAACAGCAATTCCACTATTACCCAGAGAAAATCATAATTCAAAATATACACGCACCCCAATGTTCACAGCAGCACTATTTACAACAGTCAGGACATGGAAGCGAGCTAAACGTCCACCAACAGAGGAACGGATAAAGAGGATGTGGTCCATATACATATAAAGGTGTATTACTCAGCCATAGAAAGGAATTAAACTAGGTCATTTGTAGAGACATGGATGAACCTAGAGAGTGTTATGCAGAGTAAAGTTAGAAAAACAAATATCATTTATTAATGTGTCTATATGGAAAAATGGTATAGATGAGCTTATTTACAAAGCAGAAATACAGACACAGAGGTAGAGAACAAACATATGGATACCAAGGGGGAAAGGAGTGGGTGGAAGGTATTGGGAGATTGGGATCCACACACATACACTATTGATACTATGTATAAAACAGATAACTAATGAGAACATATTGTACAGCACAAGGAACTCTACTTAATGCACTGTGGTGACCTGAACAGGAGGTAAGGCCTAAAGGTAGAGGGTATAGGTATATGTATGGCTGATTCATTTTGCTGTCCAGTAGAAACATAACATTGCAAAGCAACTATACTCCAATAAAAATTAAGGGGAAAAAAAGATAAATACTGTATGAACTCACCTGCATGTGAAATTAAAAAAAGAAAAATGAACTCATAGATACAGAGAATAGATTGGTGGTTGCTGGAGGTGGGAGAGGGATGGGAGGTATGCAAAATGAATGAAGACAACCAGAAGATATAAACTTCCAGTTATGAGATAAATAAATTCTGGGGGTGTCCCTGAAGGAAACTCACTGCAGCCCTCCAGCCCAACCAAGTCATACTGCTTTCCTCCTTCCTGACCAACTCAAGCCACCCTAGGTGCTCAACATCACTAATCATCAGGGGAATGCAAATTAGCACACCTAGAGAATGTCATACAGAGTGAAGTCAGAAAAACAAATATCATTTATTAACATGTATATATGGAATCTAGAAAAATGGTATACAGCTGATCTTACTTGCAAAGTAGAAACAGAGATGGCTGCAAAGATGAGATGCAATGCTGGATTTAAAGCAGAAGTCCCCAACCTCTGGGATCCAATGCCTAAGGATCTGAGGCGGAGCTTAATGAGGTCCTCCCTGGAGGGAAAACTGGAGACTAGGTAGCTTTGTCTGGTCCCAGTGTTGGTGATGGAGATATACAGGCAGGTGTGGGCCAGTTCACATGTGTGGAAAGGGAGAATCGACCCCACTCTGGATGCAGAATCTGACACATTCAAAGCAGAAAAGTGCTGGGATGACACCCCATTGTGTGCAGTGGACAGGAGAGGGCAGTCATTTCTTTCCGACTGACTAGTTTCCAAAAACAGCTCCTAGAACCCATCAAGGCCTTGCCCATCTCCAGGCCTCTGCAGTTGTGGCCCCTCAGCCTGGAAACGCTCTTCCTTTTGATTTCCACATAGCTGGCTCAGCTCAAATGTCACAATTTCAGACCTCTAACGGCCCTATCCCAACAGCCCCAGTCCCCAACTACTGCTATAAACTTTGCTGGGATTGTCCCCAGACTTCTGCTTTCCCCTTGCTCCCCGCTGCCCTTCGAGCAATCTCCTCCACTCCCCGACCTCCAGCTCACTCTCTGAACCTGTCTGCACATGAGGCACCTCTCCGCAACTGCAGCTCTACATTTCCAAAGAGCTCCTGGTGTTTCCACCTACGTGTTACGTTGGGGAAAACAGAAATCACTGTCTTTTTTAAAATTTATTTTTAATTGGCAGATAATTGCTTTACAACGTTGTGTTGGTTTCTGCCATACAACAACATGAATCAGCCATAAGTATACACAATGTCCCCTCACTCCTGAGACTCTCTTCCAACCCCCACCCCATCCCATCCCTCTAGATTGTCACAGAACATTGGGTTGAGCTCCCTGTGTTACACAGCAGCTTCCCACTAGCTATCTGTCTTACATATGGTAATGTATATGTTTCAGAGCTACTCTCTAAATTCATCCCATCCTCTCCTTCCTCTCACTGTGTCCGCAAGTCTGTTCTCTCTGTCTGCATCTCTATTCCTGCCCTGCAAATACGTTCATCAGCACCACTTTGCTAGATTTTATATATGTGCATTAATATATGCTGTTTTTTTTTTCTTTCTGACTTACTTCACTCTGTATAACAGGCTCTAGGTTCATCCACCTCACTAGAACTGACTCAAATTCGTTCCATGTCCTGGCTGAGTAATATTCCATTGTATATACGTACCACAACTTCTTTATCCATTCATCTGTCGATGGACATCTAGGTTGCTTCCATGTCCTGGCAGTAAGTACTGCTGCAGTGAATACTGGCGTACATGTGTCTTTTTGAAATCACTGTCTTTTGCAAACTAGTTCCTATTTCTGTCTCCTTTATTTCTGCTACTTCTCCCATCACCCTTCTGATTTCCTAAGCTTATAATCACATGATCATCTTTAATTAAGTCCTTATGTATAATTAATAATTCTCTGTAGTGTTATATAGTATATGAAGCGCTTTCACATGTCATCTTCTTAATCATTTAGATGGTCATTATTATTATTAATAGCTTTATTGAAGTAGAATTGAATACATAAGAAACCATTACCAAAATCAAGATAATGAACATATATATTATCCCAAAATGCTCCCTTGAGCTCCTCAGTAATCTCTCCCTCATCCCTCCCCACTTCTCCATTCTCTCCAGGAAACCACTGATCTGTTTTGCATCACTACATTAATGTGCATTTCCTAAAAATTTTTTATGGAATCATACTTTATATACTCATTTTTGCCTGACTTCTTTCACTTGCTCGGCATGATTGTTTAGAGATTCATCCTATCCTGTAGCTTGTATTAATATTTCCTTCTTATCACTGAGTAGTATTCCATTGTATGGGCTTCCCTGATAGCTCAGTTGGTAAAGAATCTGCCTGCAATGCAGGAGACCCTAGTTTGACTCCTGGGTTGGAAAGATCCGCTGGAGAAGAGATAGGCTTCCCACTCCAGTATTCTTGGGCTTCCCTGGTGGCTTAGCTGGTAAAGAATCCACCTGCAATGCAGCAGACCTGGGTTCGATCCCTGAGTTGGGAAGATCCCTTCGAGATGGGAAAGGCTACCCATTCCAGTATTCTGGCCTAGAGAATTCCATGGACTGTATAGTCCTTGGGTTTGCAAAGAGTCGGACACGACTAAGTGACTTTCATTTTCACTTCATTCCACTGTATTGATGTACCAGTTTGTCCTTCACCTATAGATGAATATTTGGGGTTTCTAGGTTGGTGCTATTACAAATAAAGATTCTATGAACATTTGTATGCAAGTCTAAAGCCTTCAATGCTCTTGTGCAAATAACTAGGGGCAGATTGGCTGTATCATATTCTAGATATATGTTTAGCTTTTTTAAAAAACAGCTAAAATACTTTCTAATGTCGTGTACCACTTTATATTTCCACCATCAGGACTTAAAAGAGTCCCAGGTCTTCCCCCTTCTCACCAATACTTCACATCATCAGTCTTTTTAATTTCAGACATTCCAATCGACATTTAACTTATATGCAGAGTACATCATGAGAAACGCTGAGCTGGAAGAAACACAAGCTGGAATCAAGATTTCTGGGAGAAATATCAATTACCTCAGATATGCAGATGACACCACCCTTATGGAAGAAAGCAAAGAACTAAAGAGCCTCTTGATGAAAGTGAAACAGGAGAGTGAAAAAGTTGGCTTAAAGCTCAATGTTCAGAAAACTAAGATCATGGCATCTGGTCCCATCACCTCATGGGAAATAGATGGGGAAACAGTACAAACAGTGTCAGACTTTATTTTTGGGGGGGCTCCAAAATCACTGCTGATGGTGATTGCAGCCATGAAATTAAAAGACGCTCACTCCTTGGAAGGAAGGTTATGACCAACCTACATAGCACATTGAAAAGCAGAGACATTACTCTGCCAACAAAGGTCCGTCTAGTCAAGGCTATGGTTTTTCCAGTGGTCATGTATGGATGTGAGAGTTGGACGGTGAAGAAAGCTGAGCGCCGCAGAATTGATGCTTTTGAACTGTGGTGTTGGAGAAGACTCTTGAGAGTCCCTTGGACTGCAAGGAGATCCAACCAGTCCATTGTAAAGGAAATCAGTCCTGGGTGTTCATTGGAAGGACTGATGTTGAAGCTGAAACTCCAATACTTTGGCCACCTCATGCAAAGAGTTGACTCATTGGAAAAGATCCTAATGCTGGGAAGGATTAGGGGCAGGAGGAGAAGGGGACGACAGAGGATGAGATGGCTGGATGGCATCACCGACTCGATAGACATGGGTTTGGGTGGACTCCAGGAGTTGGTGATGGACAGGGAGGCCTGGCATGCTGCGATTCGTGGGGTCGCAAAGAGTCAGACACGACTGAGCGACTGAACTGAACTGAATTGAATCGACACACGGTGGTACCTCCCAATAGTTTTAATTTGCCTTTCTCTAACAACTGATGCCATTCAGCACATTTTCATGTACTCTTGTCACTTGTTTGAATTCAGTTTGCTAAAAGTTTGTTCAGAATTTTTGCAACTATGTCCACGAAGGATATTGTTCTATAGTTTTCTTCTCTTGTGATGTCTTTGGTTTTGGTATCAGTGTACTACTGGCTTCCTAAGATGAGTTGGGATGTATCCCTTCCTCTTCAATCTTCCAGAAGAGCTTGTATGGAATTCTTATTTAAATGGTTGGTAGAAGTCACCAGTGAAGTTATCTGAGCCTGGAGTTATCTTTACAGAAATGTTTCTAACCAAAAATTATATTTAAATAACTATGCAGCTATTCAGGTTATCTATTTCTTTTTTTTTTTTTAATTCTCTCATGAGGTATACAGGTTTTTTAATTTTTTTTACGTTTTTTTTAATTGAGGGATAATTGCTTTACAGAATTTTGTTGTTTTCTGTCAAACCTCAACATGAATCAGCCATAGGTATACATACATCCCCTCCCTTTTGAACCTCCCTCCCATCTCCCTCCCCATCCCACCCCTCTAGGTTGATACAGAGCCCCTGTTTGAGTTTCCTGAGCCATATAGCAACTTATCTATTTCTTTTTAAATTATCTTTGACAGTTTGTATCTTTCAAATAATTTGCCAATTTTATCTAAGCTGTTGAATTTATTGACAGAAAATTGTTCACAGTATTACCCTATTATCCTTTTAATATCTGTAGAATCGATAGTGGTGTCACCTTGCTCATTCCTGATATTGGTAATTTATATCTTTTCTCATTTTCTCCTGATCAGTCTGGCTAGCGGTTTATTAATTTTATTGACTTTCTCAAAGAACTAGCTTTTCGTTTCATTAATTTTTCTCTGTTTTTCTGTTTTCAAGCTATTTGATTTCTGCTCTGATGTTTATTATTTATTTTCATCTACTTACTTGGGTTTACCTTGCTCTTCTTTTTTGAGTGTAAGATGGAAGCTGAAACCACTGATTTGAGACCAATATTTTCTCAGAGGCAAGTCTGTGTCTTTATCTTCGGTGGACTTCTTGTAGTTAGGTCTTAACTTTTCATCTAGTCTGACAACCTTTGTCTTTTGACTGGGGTATTTATTGATATAGTTGTGTTTAAATCTAGTACCTTGTTTCTGTTTTTCTGTTTCCCATCTGTTCCTTGATTCTTTTTTCCTCTTTTTCTGCCTTCTTGTGAATAAACTGAAAATTTTGTATGATTCTGTTTTATTTCTGTTACTAACTTATTAGTGTTAACTCTCTGTTTTATTGTTTTGGTTGCTTTAAGATTTAAAATATATATATTTACCTTATGACAGTCTACCTTCAAGTGATACCACTCAGATAAAGTATAAGAACCATACAATAATACATTTCCATTTCTCTCCTCCCAATCTTTATGTTGTCATGACTTTGATTTTTACATATATTAAATCCCACACTAGATTATTACTGATGCTTAAACATTTTATTTTTTAAAGAGATTTAAATAATAAATAAAAAATATTATATATTTATCCACATAAGTATCATTTCAGGTATTCTTCACTCCTGCATTTAGATCCAGAATTCCACCTGGTAGCCTGCTCCTTCTGCCTGAAGAACTTGCTTTTAACATTTCTTGTTGTGTGGTTCTGCTGGTGATGAATTCTTTCAGCTTTTGTATGTCTGAAAAAGTCTTTATTTTTCCCTCATTTTTTAAAAAGGTTTTTGATGTGGACCATTTTTAAAGTCCTTATTGAACTTGTTACAATTGCTTCTGGTTTTTTTTTTCTGTATGTTTTGGTTTTTTGGCCACTAGGCATGTGGGATCTTAGGTCCCCAACCAGGAATCAAACCCCCTGCACTGGAAGGCAAAGTCCCAACCATGGGACCACTAGGGAAGTTCCTATTTTTCCTTCATTTTTGAAAGATAGTTTCTCTGGGGACATCAGATTCTAAGTTGATAGGGTTATTTTCTTTCAAAGATGTGCCACAATCTTTCATCTGCATTGTTTCCAAAAGAGATCTACTATCTTTCCTACCTTTGTTCTTTGGTATCCAGCATGTCTATTTCCTCTGGTAGTTTTAATACTTTGTCTTTATCAATTGTTTTGAGCAATTTGATTATGACGTGCCTTGGTTTAGTTTTCTTCAGGTTCCTTTTGCTTGAGGTTTTTGAATTTCTTAGATTTCTGAATTTATCATTTTCATCAAATTTGAAAGCTTCACCCATTATTTCTTCAAATAATTTTTCTGTCCCTTCTGCCTCTCCTCTCCTTTGTAGACTCCAGTTACACGTAAGGCCACTTGAAGTTATTCACAGCTTACAAAACGTTCTGTTCTTTTTTAAAAAATTCTCTCTGGTTCTTGTGTTTCACTTTGGATATTTTCTATTGCTAGGACTTTAAGCTCACAATACTTTCCTTCTGCAAAGTCTAACTTATCTTTAGTCTATCCAGTGTATTTTCCATCTCACACACTGTAGTTTTCATTTTAAAAAGATGGATTTTTATATCTTCCATGTCTCTACTTAACTTTATGAACATAAAGAATACAGCTATTACTATTTTTAATGGCTTTGTCTGCTAATTCCTGCATCTGAGTTAGTTGCAGGTCAATTTCAGTTCATAAATTTATCTCATTAGGCACTGTATTTTCCAACTTCTTTGCATGTCTGGTAATTTTAGTTTGGATGACTGACATAAATTTTACCTTAATGGATGTTGAAAAAATTTCCCCATAAGTATTTGTGGGATTTGTTCCAGGATGTAGTTTTGGAAACCATTTAATCGTTTTGTGTCTTTCTTTTAAAATTTGTTATGCAGAACCAAAAAAAATTAAAAAAAATAAAATTTGTTATGTAGAACCAGAGCAGTGCCCTTGAATCTTGAGGTTTCCTGTCAGGCTATGAGAATAGGTACCATTTCTGGCCCTCTGTGACTGCTAGACACTGCTGCCTCTAATCCTTTCAAGTGAAGCTTTCCTCAGCTTTGGAAAGTTTCCTCACATACATGTACACAACATAAGTACTCAGTTGAAAGCTCAAAAGGGATTCTCTACAAACTCCTGGAGTCCTCTCTCTTTGCAACTTTCTCGTCCCTGTTACTCTGTCCTGAGAATTCGAACTGCCTTCGTCTCCCTGGACTATCAGCTTTGTCTCTTAAATTCAGGGAGTTGGCTGGTATTTGGCTGGCTTTCCCTTCCCTCTATGTGGCCCGGAAACTCTCTCAAGACAGTAAGCTGGGACAACGACAGAGTTCACCTCACGTGTTTCTTATCTTCAAGAATTACTGTCTTTTTCTGCTTGATGCCCAGCTACTTGCAAACTACTGTTTCATATGTTGTTTCTGAATTTTGGTGTTTCAAGTAGCTTAAATATGGTTCCTTTTACTTCATCTTGACCAGAAGCAAAATCTCTGTCATTGCTATTATACTCATATTACAAATGAGTAAATTGAAGAAAAGGTCAGCCCAAGATTCCAAATTATAAGTGTTCCTAAGTTTCACAGCAAATCAAGCACAAGGTTCTGTCAATTATTCCTTTTATCCATTACCACCAGTCATAGTTCAAGATAATCATCATAAGAACTATCAAAACATTTACCTCTTAACTAAGTGATAAAGGACAAAACCATGTGTATTTTATTTACATTTATATGATGCTAGCAGCTCCTTGCATTTTGCTGGGGTTTAATATATCTAGGGAAATTTTATAGTGCAGTATTAATTGTATGTGATAGTGAAGTCAGACTACCTATGTTCAAATCCTGATGTTGCAAGTCACTGGCAATATGACCTTGGACAAGTCACTTAACTTCCTTATACATTAGTGTTCTTGCCTGTGACACAGAGATGATAAAATCAAACACAGGATTATTGTGAAGATTAAACGATTTAATATATGTGAAATGTATAGAACAATGCCTGGCACACTGTAAGCATTATGTGAATGTTAGCTAGTATTATTGAACTGAATTGAACTGGTCTCCTTGCTTTCAATTTCTCCTCCCTTTAATCTATCCTCCAGAAGATATTGGGTGGGTCAAAAAGTTCATTTGGTTTTTTTTTTTTTCCCCCAAAATCCTAATGAACTTTTTGGCCAACTCAATACTTCTTTTAGAAGAAGCTTCTTAAAATCCAAGTTTTATCCTAATGTATCACGGCTGTAAAATCTTCTATGGCTCTCCATGTAATCCCTGAAGTATCCCCACTGTCTAGCCCCAGTAGTCATCTCTAAATTCATTTCTCCAGGACCACTGCCACCGCAGTAACTCTTTGCTCCATGAGTACTGATCCTTTTGCCAGACCCCAAATACATCTTCCTCCTAACCCTTGCTCACACAATCTCCTCCACTTGGAATTTCATTCTATAGCCTCTCTCCACCCAAGCTGACTCCAATCGTGATCCTTTCCATCCTTAAGAGTCTAACTCAAACTCCACCTCCCCATAAAGCCTATTCTGATCACTCTTAAAATATTCAATCTCTGTATCTTCTCAACAGCCTCAGCAACACTGTCCATGATTTTCACAGGACCCCTATAGACTTCCTATGTTAGTAACTGTTATAGAGCTATTCACCTAGCAGTGACTCAATAAATATCCACTCAATGAACAGATAAGTTACTTTGATTCAGAGAACTAAAGACCACATTCAAGGCAAAGAACTTTATAGTCAATTCTGTCCTTAGCTAGTTCTTCCTGAGAGAAGCTGAGCTCTTCATCATGCAAACGGCAGGAAGAAGTGAGCCAAAAACAGCCACTTCATCCCTGGCAGCCCCCTGGGGGTAACAAAGGCTAGGAAAATTCAGTTGCCAGTTAACTCCGGGCTCTAGAACTTGTCTAACTAACCAGCCTCCCTGAGTCAAATGAACCAAAGAGAAGCAGAACATCCCACCAAATATAGATTCTGCTGCCATCCTCCCCTGGAAATAGAAAGAAAGCAGGAGGCAGAAGATGCTCAGGACGCAAAGCAAGAGTGACATGGTGTCACAGGACAGGAAACAGGCTAATTCCCACATCCCCACGGCAGCGAGAGAGAAGAGAGAGAAGCCACTCCCCATCCCCTCCCACCCTGAGCTAGAGCTGGAGGCACTTTCCCAAAAGGTTGGAGAAGGAGGGAACAAAGGAAGGCATGTCACAAGCCACCTCTCAGCATGAGGCCCTTTCTGTCTCTGTCTCCTAGAGACTGAAAGAGGAAAGAGAATTAAGATTATCAAAATGTGGAATCTAAAAAAATAATACAAATCAATTTATTTAAAAAACAGAAACAGACTTACAGACAAAGAAAACAAATTTATGGTTACCAAAGCGGAAAGGGGAGGGGGAAGGCTAAATTAGCAGTAAATAACAAGGATTGACTGTGTAGCATATAGAACTATAGGGGCTTCCCTGATGGCTCAAGTGGTAAAGAATCTGCCTGAAATGCAGGAGATGCAAGACATGCGGGTTCAATCCCTGGGTGGGGAAGATGCCCTGGAGGAGAAAATGGCAACCCACTCCAGTATTCTTGCCTGGAAAATCCCATAGACAGAGGAGCCCAGCGGACTACAGTTCATGGGGTCACAAACAGTCAGACATTACTGAGCACATGGGAGCATGTAGAATTATATTCAACATATTGTAATAACCTATAATGGAAAATAACCTGTAAAAATATGATTATGTAACTGAATCACTTTGTTATACAATTGAAACTAACACAATATTGTAAATAACTATTGCTACATAGATATTTAAAAAATAAAAGATATAAAAATCTGTTACTGCAGGTTCTGTGCATGCGTGCTCAGTTGCATTCTACTCTTTATGACCCCATGGACTATAATCTGCCAGGTTCCTATGTCTATGGGATTGTCCAGGCAAGAATACTGGAGTGGGTTGCCACTGCCTCCTGCAGGGGATCTTCCCGACCCAGGGATCAAACCCATGGCTCCTGCACTGGCAGGTAGATTCTTTACCACTGAGCCACCCAGGTTCTGTGCCCCTAACCTGGCTCAGGAAACATCCAGTAGGCCAAGGCTGTCAAAGAATGAAAAGTGGCCCCGTCCAAGCTCCTTCCCTATTTCTTATCTCTGCCTCAGCAGAGTAAACAGCTTACTTTCCTCAGTAGGTCACCCTGGTTGAGGTTTATTTTAAAGCAAGCAACAACAAAAGAGGCACTGGCATAGGTGAAGGGTGTGATTTATAGGTTTGTCTCAAGTCTTGGTATCTCCATGGTTCGCTCTCACCTCCCATAACCTTGGGTTTTGACCACACATTCTTCATGCAGCTCAGGCCCTTTCCTGGCTCTACTCACTCAACGAGTATTTGCTGAGTGCTGCATGTGTGCCAAACTCTTGCTCTAGAGATTAAATAGTTAAAAGATGTACACATAGTAATTCTGTCCCAATGGAGATTGTGGTCTACAGGGAGAAGCAGAAATTAAATAAATAAGTGCACAGATAAGTGTGTAATTATGTAATGAGTTTTAAGAAGGAAAAGTACACAGTGCCATTACAGCCTGCAGCCAGGAAACCCAGGGGTCTCCTGGGGACTCAAGAGAAGTCACCCAGTAGAGACAAGATGAAGGGCTCCAGGCTTGATGTCACTTCTCTGCAAGGAAATCTCCAGCACACTGTTTAGCTTCCATGTACCTGGGTTTTCTTACTTGTGAAACAGGCGGGGATCATGACTGTACCTTCTTCATAGAGCCTTTCTGAGGGTTAAAAGGAGTCAATCCTCCACACATTTTTTTTGCACAGTGTTTGCAATAGTTCTTGACAAAGTAAGTACCAAATGTTTGCTTTAGTTCTTTGGGCTGTTTCTCATCCTTCTGCTGAAGTTTCTTCTCTTGGTAGACCCCTCCTTGACTCCCTCTGGGAGAATCAGACATCCCTAGAAATCTCAGCTCACGCCTCTGTCATAGCACCCACCACAATCCACTCTATTTGCCTGTGTGTATTACCTTCAGGTCGGAGAAGGAAATGGCACCCCACTCCAGTACTCTTGCCGGGAAACTCCCATGGACGGAGGGGCCTTGTAGGCTGCAGTCCATGGGGTCGCTAAGCGTCAGACATGACTGAGCGACTTCACTTTCACTTTTCACTTTCATGCATTGGAGAAGGAAATGGCAACCCACTCCAGTGTTCTTGCCTGGAGAATCCCAGGGACAGGGGAGCCTGGTGGGCTACCGTCTATGGAGTCGGGGGAGGTTCCAGAAAGCCTTGACTCCACCTAATATGTACCTTTGTGTTCTCAGGGTCTCTCATCGTATGACAGAAAAATGTGCACATAAGCATTTATGGAACAAATAAATGAATTTCTTTTCAGCTTGCTAGAGGTTTCTATCAAACTTGAATACCAGATAAGAGGAGCTACAAATGCAACTGATGTGAATTTGACCCCTAATAAAACCCCTCTTGCCAGAACTGTTTTTAATGTTTGTGCCTCCAGTCTACACAGACAAACATATAGGAACCAAGCCCCTCAGACTCAACCCAACTGTGAGCTCTGTGAGGGCAAGGCTTGAATCCCATTCATTGTTCCAACCACCTGGCATGGTAAGCATGTTGTGTATGTTCTATAACTACTTGTTGAGTGAACTAACAAATGCCCATCATGGGACTCTCCTGGCAGCCTAGAGGTTAAGGCTCCACACTTCTACCGCAGGGAGCATGGGTTTGATCCTGATTGGGTAACTAAGACCCTGCCTGCCACATGGTGTGGCCAAAAATAATAACAATAATAAATTTTTTAATTAACAAATGCCCATCATATTGTTATTCATCCACTACATCACTTGGCACCTACCAGTTTCTACATCTTTAGTATCTGGAAAACTTTCAGAGCAATTATTTTTCTTTCATCTTATGAAAATGTGGCACCTGTGACTAATTATACTTCTCTTTTTATTCTGGCTTGTAGATACGATCAGAGACAAACTTGAAGTCCCCACTTTCTAAATGTGAAGGCATTTATGGTGTGCAGTGTACCAGCTTTCTGTTTGGTCTTAACTATGTTGTATTATTTTCCCTCCACTCCAGTCATTTTTTTGTTTTTTACCTTTACTGATTGATATATATACAGGTGCAAAAATTACACACACTTCCTAGATGTTTAAAAAATATACTTTTTAAATTTTAAAGCCAAATTCATTTTGATTATTGAGCCCAATACATTGGGTAGTGGGGGAAATTTTTAGCATGGTATTTCCAATTATTTTAGACTCTACTGACTTAAAAATGGTCTCTTTTAGGTTTTCTCAGGCTTTTAGGGGCAAAATCTGAATCAATTCAGCGTTGAATTTCCTACCAAAGCTATTTCTACTGATCCTATGATGTCTGAGATGGAGGAGTCATTCAGGCATCTTTATGGCATCAGAGAAGGGACTTGTGGTCTTTACAGGTCTCCAGTACAATGTGGAGGAGAAGGCAATGGCACCCCACTCCAGTACTCTTGCCTGGAAAATCCCATGGATGGAGGAGCCTGGTAGGCTACAGTCCATGGGGTCGCTAAGAGTCGGACACAACTGAGCGACTTCACTTTCACTTTTCACTTTCATGCATTGGAGAAGGAAATGGCAACCCACTCCAGTGTTCTTGCCTGGAGAATCCCAGGGACGGCGGAGCCTGGTGGGCTGCCATCTGTGGGGTCTCACAGAGTCGGACATGACTGAAGCAACTTAGCGGCGGCAGCAGTACAATGTGGCAGGTACGGCATGGCCCTGGGGAGTTGGAACTTCTTGACTCTTTCAGGGTCATGTTTTAAGCTTCAGGGTCCCTCTAGGTGTGAGGGTCCCATCTCTGAGGCCTAAGTATTATAACAGAAACATAGGGCACCTTCCATTCAACAAATTCAGCAGAGAGAGTTCTGTGATGTGGCTTTTTGAGCTTCATACGACTTCTGCAACCCAAAATGCCTTAGTTAATGTGTGGTGAATTCCGTTTCCTCCGAGGGGAACTGTGATTGACAGTCAGAGCAAGGCTTGTGACATAACAGGCATTGGTTTCCTCCAGTGGCCCAGTCAGACCGGGAAACAGAGACTGGAGAATGCTGTCATTAAAAAGCCTTGGTTGCAAGCCAGGTAATTTCTCCAGTTTTCAACCCCCACAATGCATTCGGTGCAAGGCTGGAATTAGTGGAAATTTCCAAGCTAGAAATATCTTGGAGCCAACTAACTTTGAAATGTTGACATGCAACTATTCACCGGTGTACTTGGAGGCCTGCATAATTTAGTGAGGAGTGTCCCGACCTGAACTAGGGAGTCACTTAGACAAAAGGATCCACTCCTTCTACAGTATCTGATTCAACCTCTTTTCATGATGCTATTTTCAGTATAGGGTTGGAATCCTGATAAATCAGCATGACTACAAACCCTTGTGGTCACTGAAAAGGAACCTACTGTGTGCTGAGTACTTTACATTCATCATCTTTACTCCCTGAAGAATCCATACTCGGGGGTGTTATGAAATCCACTCTATGGATGTGGAACTAAGCAATTTGACTCTAATCATAATCATTCACACCGTTGCCTCCAAAGTATTTCGATTCTCTCCCTCTTGGAAAGTTTGAAACAAATTTAGTGTAATTAGAGACTGACCAAAAAACCGACTTTTCTGTAATACAAAAATTTTATATAAAATTTTAATTTTTTTTTTTTTTTTTACAAAATTTAAAAAAATTGGCTCCATGGCCTCTTGTGACTGTGGGCAAAACACGACCACTGTCCTTGCTGGTCCCGTCTCTGCCCCCATAGGCTCTTCTCTGTCTTCACAAGACACAAGAAGATAAACATTAGATGTAAATTGTGAAGAGCAGCTTTTGCTGAAGCCCCATAAGCATGTCTCAATTGTTTCTGCCACACAGCTGAACCACCTTTTTCTTGCTCAAACTGATACTCCTATTTTAGCTAATTTTGATTTTCAGCTAGCTTTTATTATTTCTAATTCAGATGTCTTTAATAACTTTTCAGAAATCTTTTCGACAATAAAATTTGTACCCCAGGTTCTCTGTGGAAATAGTTTCATTTGTCACCTAGTTATAAATATCTCCTTTTCGGTTACTCGGGCAGATCTGTGATGCATTTTCTCTTTGCCAAGTGCTTCACATGGCTGTCTATCAAAGGCATCAGTGGGGATTTCTGAAAGCTCTATGAGAATTAAAGCACTATTTTCAAAAGAAGCAGAGTAAATTACAAATAAGTTGACCTATTTCTTGTGGTTCTGGAGCAGAACCATATTTACTGCATTTGCAAATAATTAAAATATAAAAGCTAATATACTATATCTTACCCATCCCTTATAAAGCAGTCTATCTTTTCAGCAGTCAGCTAGTGACTCTGTTATTTTTACCTCTAACTAGTACAAACATAATTATTATCCCAAATCAAGTTCATCTGGAGAGCTTGAAATTTCACTTCATTTTTTAATATTTTTCTACAGTGCACATTCGGTACCCCTGCGAGGAGGCAAGTTTCCGAAATAGTTTTCAAGTCTGCAGTGCACAACAAAAATAAATGTCCAGGTGGTCCTGGAACAAACTAAGAGGCAAACTCTTGAAGCCCAAGATGGGAAAGAGAAAATCTGAAAGGCAAGATGAGATGGTGCCAATTCAACTCAGAGCAGAGTTTCTGAAGCAGCACTTCAGATCAGATACCAGCCCTAAGATCTTTGACAAAATCTTGAATTTTGCTTAGAATCTGCTTCAATGCTAAGGAGCAACAGGTTCTCCACGGCAGAAGGTGCTATCACAATACTCCCAAATGACAACTGTCCAGGGACAGGGGAGGCAGGAGATACAGATCCATCTCCAGAAGTCAGGGTGTCCTGGTTCCAGGTGGGGCTCACCTGTGTGGTAGCCCCAAAGGAGCTAATAGGATGTGTTAGGCAGAGGAGTACCTCCTTCAATACAGACACAGGATCACATAATAGAAAGAGGAGGAAGTTGTTTTGTTTTTTTGCCAAGCTCTGTGGCATGTGGGATCTTAGTTCCCTGACCAGGGATCGAACCCACATCCCCCCTGCAATGGAAGCACAGGGTCTTAACCACTGGGCCACCAGGGAAGTGCCAAAGAGAAGGAAGGTTTAAGGAACGTCAGCCTCCAAACTATCATCCTTTCACTTATAAATTGAGCTAAAAGTACCTCCAATGGCTGTGTGAGGATTACAGATGATACAGGTAAGCACATGCCACAGAGTAGGCCTTTAAGGGATGTGCCGTGCTAAATCACTTCAGTCATGCCTGACTCTTGGCTACCCTGTGGACTGTAGCCTGCCAGGCTCCTTTGTCCATGGGATTCTCCAGGCAAGAATACTGGAGTGGGTTGCCATGCCCTCCTCCAGGGGATCTTCCTAACCCAAGGATCGAACCTACATCTACTGCAGCTCCTGCACTGTAGGCAGATTCTTTACCAATGAGCCATGGGGGAAGACCTTAAGGGATGTAAGGTAATAACTACTGCTATCAGTATTAGTCTGCTCTCTCTTTAGTTACCCAACCTAAAGGCATATGTTTTCCATTTCTGTGAGAAAATCTCAGGTTCAGAGAAGTGAGGCAAATGGCCTGGGGTCACACAGCAGATGGATGTTGGGGTCAGGGCTCACACTGCTGCTCCCTGCCTTTGCAGTCTTCCCTTATCCCACCCATGTACAGGGCTCCCTCTCTTTCTGCAGCAATGCCTGTGAATGCTATCCCTGCAGGCTTTGATTTGTGTCGACAGTGTGGTGGCTCACTTCTCAAGTGGCGAGAAGAAAAAGGAGGATTCATGGAGGAAAGCAGAGGAAAATGACTGGATTATGCTGGCAACCCTCAGAGTGCCACAGGTCAAATCAGTCCATCGGAGATATTTATTGAGTCCTACCTTGAGATACCAGTCACTCCTAAAGGAAATCAACCCTGAATATTCATTGGAAGGATTGATGCTGAAGCTGAAGCTCCAATACTTTGGCCATCTGATGTGAACAGCCAACTCATTGGAAAAGACCCTGATGCTAGGAAAGAATGAAGGGAAAAGGAGAAGAGGGTGACCAAGTATGAGATGTCTGGATTGGCATCACCGATTCAATGGACATGAATTTGGATGAACTCCAGGAGATAGTGAGGAATGAGGAGGCCTGGCGTGCTGCAGTCCATGGGGTCGCAGAGTCAGACATGACCTAGTGACTGAACAACATCAGCCTTGAGATAACTGGGTCTCATGCAACCAATAACCCAAGGGAATCCAATCAACTTACAGCAGAAACCATGGCTCTGAGCCAGTGTCTGCTGGGACCACAGAACATCAGAGCCCAGCGGAGTAAGAAAAGCGGACAGGGGCAGGGAAGAGGCAAAACAACAGCTGTAACGTGTGCGAGGTGTATCAGTCCTCTCCGCATCCTTAAAACAAAAGGTGTAAGATGGGAATAAACCATTCAGAGAGGAGAGTCAAACATGACTGTGGAGAGGCTCATTCTCTGGGGACCCCAATCCCAGGCTCATGTGACAGCCCCTCTTCCAGCTCTCACCAGCCTGTGGAGGTGGAATCCCAGCGACAATGATAACCCCAAGTTCACAGGCTCTGGCAGGCCTCTGTCCTCACGGGGTCCTCTCCATGGCAGTCGGAGGTCTCTGAGAGCCATCTCCATGCTCGGCAGCCAGTTTCCATGGGGCATGTGCCCCATCCTCTCCTTCCGCTCAGGTCCCTTCATCCACTTCATGACATGACAATGCTCGTGGCTGCACGCACTGCCAGTGCTCGCCTCAAAAGCCTCTGCCCTGTTTCCGGGGTGCCATGTCCTGCTAAACGTCAGGGGCTCATAGGCCCCAGGCACAGTGGGAAGCCCTCTCCTGCAACAAGGCAAATACAGCTTCTGGAGCTTCTGCCCCAGGCACACCCCTGCCTCTGCTGTCTGGACCACATGTCCCTGGGTTTGGGGTAGAAAAAAAGATCAGTGTCTGAAGCAACTACTTAACCATCCACCCCAGCCCAGGACTCTTCTTGCTGATTTTTTAAGACAACAACATACCAAGCCAACAGGCTGCAGCTGCCCCACCCCAGCTCCTCAGATTCACCCCAGCAGGCTCCAAAGGTGGGGCTCCCCCTCCCAGGAGGGGTGGTCCCCACTTTCTCCCATACTCACACCCACGCTCACTACTAGCCAGCTCCATGCTGCCCCCTGACCATGCCAGGGGCTGGGCTGATGGTGCCAAGAGCTGTGTGCAGAGGAAAGGCCCCGGGGCCACCCATCATCCCAGCAGCACCGTCAGCAGGAAAGTCACAGGCAGGAGGGTGGGAAAACCCTCTGTCCAACACACTGTGCACCAGGTTTTCCCCAGCACAGGAGTCAGCCTCAGCCCCTAGTGCATCAGAGAGCAGGTACTTCCCCTCCTCTGCCCCCAGCCCCCCTCCTGGGAACACCTGCTCCCTAGACCCTCACTGCATCCTGTATCCCTTCAACATGCCCCACCTAGAATCCTGTCCAGGGCAGAGTCACACACCAACAACACAGCTTCACTCCACTTTCCTTGCCCAAATCTTCGTGATCCTTCTTGTGTTCTCCTTCCACTAAACCCTTGCGTTGACCCATTCCTCCCTGTTACTTCTCCCCTGAGATGCCTCTGAGGCCCAAGTATTCCCATCCCAGCTCCTTCCCTGGCAGCCTCCATCCTACCTTTGGTGAGCAAAAACAGAGGTCCTTGTCCACACAGACCTCTATCCCAAGGAGAGACAACTAACAATTGACATCATAAATAGGTAAGTTACAAAATGTGTTGGAAGCTCCTAAGAGCTATGGAAAAAGGACTCTGCAGAGCAAGATAAAGGAGACTGGGAATACGGGGTGCAGGAGGGCACAGTGCAGGAATGGTCAGGGTAGACCTGAGAACATAGAATCTGAACAAAAACCTGATGGAAGTCGGGAGTTTACCAAACCTTGGGGGAGGAACATCCCAGGCAGTGGGGAACAGTCAGGCATAAGCCCTAAAGGAAGCACATGCCTGGCCTGCGTGGCCTCTGGGCTCTGTCACCTCCATCTCCTTGACCATCACTATTGGGTTCATCTTTCTGGTTCCTTGTGCCAGCCACCTGCTCAGGAATTTGTAAGGGCTTACAGTTGTAATCTGTATTTCTAACTTGAGTATTAGAGACATCCTCTACCCCAACCCTGCCCCTCTATCTGTAGTCCGTGCTGCTGGCACTCAACCTGGATCCCTCTACTTTCTGTGCACCACCCTCTTTGTCTGGTTTCTGACGGCTGGTACCTGCGATGTTATGGAGAGCCGTGTCACCCTCATGCAGAATCAGAAGGACCTGGGGTCCAAGTCACCTTCCCTACAGCAGCCGATAGACACGGAGTGGGACTGTGAAGGGCCAGGTCCTTGCCTAGAGCTTGGACAGAGTCAGCCGCGTCATTTATGCTCCAGAGCTCCTGGAGGGGCCAAGCTGAGGCTGGAACGGCACCTGGAACAGCATCCTTGCTTGTTGCCTTCCCTGCCCTCTTGTTCCACCCCTGGGCCCTTACTAGCTTCTGCTGGAAGCATTTTCTCTTTTTTTAAGGTATTTTATTTTACTTAATTTTTTAGCTGAGGTACAGTTGACTTACCATATTACATGTTTCAGGTATAAAACGTAGTGATTCACAATTTTTAAAGATCCATTTACAGTTATTATAAAATATTGGCTATATATATATATATACACATATATATATATTCTCTGTGCTGTACAGCATAACCTTTCAGTTTAGCTCATACACAGCAGTTTGTACCTCTTAATTCTCTACCCCTACCTTGCCCCTCCTCCCTTCCCTCTCCCCACTGGTAACCACTAGTTTGTTCTCTATATCTGCAAGTCTATATCTTTTTTGTTATATTAACTAGCTTTCATCTTTTAGATTCTACATATATGATAACATGTAGTATTTGTCTTTCTCTGTCTGACTTATCTCACTGAACATAATACCCTCCAGGTTCATCCATGTTGTTGCAAATCACAAAATCTCATTCCTTTTTGTGGCTGAGTAGTATTCCATTGTGCACACGTGCACACACATAGCTACACATATATGTATGCATGTCTCACATCTTCTCTATTCAGTCCTCTGCTGATGGACACTTAGGTTACTTCTGTATCTTGACGACTGTAAATAATACTGCTATAAACACTGGGGTATGTGTATCTTTTCAAATTAGTGTTTTCATTTTCTGCAGGTATATACCCAGGAGTGGGATTGCTGGATCATATGGTAGCTCTCGTTTTAGTTTTTGAAGGAACCTCTATGCTGTTTTCCACTGAGGCTGTACCAGTTTACATCCCCAACAACAGTGTAGAAAGGTTCACTTCTCTCCACATCCTTGTCAACACTTGTTATTTGTGGTCCTTTTGGTGACAGCCATTCTAACAGCTGTGAGGAATCTCACTGTCACTTGCATACATATCTTTAATTCAGGCTCTGTCACCAGGGAAGTAACCTAAGATACTTGGTTTACGTCCCATTACTTCCAAACATGGATTTTTCTCCTTCTTTCCTAAGCCATTCTAGCAGCACGATCTCTCCCTGAATTACAGCAACAGACATCTCACACACACGTTCTGGCAAGTGTTCACAAAGGAGTGTGTTTTGCTTTCATTTTGTTATAGGTTCATATATCCATTTCCTGTCTCCCTAAAGAGACTGTGAGTGCCTTCAGAGCATTTTTCATAACCTTCAGCACCAGACCAGACACGAAATACAGGCTAGGAACTTCCTGAATGAAACTTGACAGGATGGCAGGTCTGCTTTTCCCCTGTTCATGGCTGCTTTGAAGCAACCTGGCTTCAAAGGAAGCAATAACTCAGCTTGGAAACACAACTGTGCCCATGGGGCCTCTGGGGGCTGATAAGAGGCCTCATGCCAAACCTGGGATGAGATATTTAACCCCTGAAGTCTCCCCCTGGTCTCTCTGGTAAACTCATAATGCAGTATCTGAGGAGGCCTCAGGCAAGGGCTGGTTCAACTGAAGACAAAGTATACACTCAGAATCTTTGGGGGGACTCCTTGGTGGTCCAGTGGTAAAGACTCTCCCTTGCAACACAAGGGACACTGGTTCGACCCCTGGTCCAGGAAGATCCTACATGCTGTGGAGCAACTAAGCCCGTGCATCCCAGCTGCTGAGCCAGCGCACTGCAACCACTGAGCCCATGTGCTGCAGCTACTGAAGCCTGCCTGCCTGGAACCCGTGCTCTGCAAGAAGAGAAGCCACAGCAATGAGAAACCCGTGCATGCAATGAAGCATAGCCCCGACTCACCGCAACTAGAGAAAGCCCACCAGAGCAATGAAAACCCAGAACAGCCAATAAATAAACAAATAAATCTTTTTTTTTTTTTTTTTCAAAAAGAGTCTTTGATTTCTCCTATCCATTCTTTCATATTCCTCTCCAGTTTCCCAGGGCTTCCCTGGAGGCTCAGATGGTAAAGAATCTGCCTGTAATACAGGAGACCCAGGTTCAATCCCTGGGTTGGGAAGATCCCTGGAGAAGGAAATGGCTAACCCACTCCAGTATTCTTGCCTAGATAATTCCATGGACAGAGGAGCCTGGCGGGCTATAGTCCATGAGGTCACAGAGTCAGACACAACTGACTGATTTATACTGTTTGCTACCCCCAGTTTCCCAGTTTCCCTTCCTAGATGGGCATTAAAGTCCTCTTTTCATGTTGCCTCTGCCCAAGGCCAGGCCCTCCTAATGACAATCCTTGAGGCTTCCTGGGGGTCATAGGAAAATCTAGCAGCTGAATCTCCTGACCCATGAAGCTCTGAAACCTTCCCAGGGCGCAGGGCCCCACACAAAGTAGAAGACTCAACAGCACGTGGTAGGATGATATTCATCTGAGACCTACTGAATGTCAGATGCTGGCATGCAACCAGCCTTTAAAACTCTCCTGTGAGGTAGGTAATATGAAAATGGTGGGTGATTTCTAAACTGAGCTCTGTATCTCCCTGTACTGCCTTGTCCTTCCCTCACTGGGTCCACTGAGACAGTCTGTGTGCACCGCCTCTGGAAGGAAAGCACAGAAGAATCGCACAGGAAGAAAGAGTTAGTTCCAGCTTTTGAGTTTACAAACCCCAGCCCTCAGGAAGGAGCAGACAGGATTCAGCGCCTAGACCACAGACAGAAGAGAACTACACAAAGAAGCAGCTCAGAGCTTCCCACGCTGGTGCAGCCAGGGGTGAAGCAAGGATGGAGAGATACAGTGGGTCCCCAAGAAAGGGGAACGCTGTGCCTAGTCCTTCACCTCTCGAGGATCCTTGTAGCATCCTCCCCACAACTTTATGGGATCTGAGAACATTAGGGGTCCTTGCCCCCTTATCCAGGTAGAGTCCTACAAGGTCTCAGAGAAGAAATAGTTATATAGGATATCCAGAGAGAGAGTGAAAAATTCACTCTCTCTTTTCTGTTTTTTTGCAATCGTCAAAGTAAAGATATCATTCACGTAACATTTACCATTTAGCCTGACCTTATTTGGCTGAAAGAAACACATGAGAGATCTGTGGTTAAAATGAAAGTGATGATGACTCTACAGAAAAAGCTTATCACTTCAGGCAGTGACTCGTGATAATTTGCTAAAGATGAAGAAGTAAGTAGAAAAACAGAGGTGCTTTAAGGATTTTGCTATTTCATTGAAACTGATGGTTTTTCTTAAGAAACAAATGGCGCAGGGCAATGATCCATTAAAAATTGCTACATGTTATGCCACAGAGATTTATTTTGCACACAATTATGCACTGATATCAGAAAATGTTATTAATATCTCTTGGATTTTTTTCATTATACCCTCAATTTAAAATGATGTGTCTCATGGAACTCTGCTCAATGTTATGTGGCAGCATGGATGGGAGGAGAGTTTGGGGGAGAATGGATACATGCATATGTATGGCTGAGTCCCTTTGCTGCTCACCTGAAACTATCGCAACATTGTTAATTGGCTGTACCCCAGTACAAAATAAAAGGGTTTTTTTAAAAAAAAAAAAAAAAAAAAAGATGTGGCTGCATGCTTAAAAAAAAATCACCCACCATTTAAAATGTTACAGTTCAGTGGTTTTTAGCATGCTCATAATGTTACACAACCATCACCACTAATTCCAGAACATTTCCATTCCCTACCAAAAGAAATCCTACACTGTTAGTAGTCACTCCAATCCCCAACTGGAGATCCCCAATCCCCAATCCCCCACCCCACTCCACTACACCCAGCCCCTAGCTACCACTCATCTATTCTCTGTCTCTATGGATTTGCCTATTCTGGACAGTTCATAAAAATGAAATCATATATGACCTTTATCTCTGACTGCCTTCATTTAACAAAATGTTTTCCAAGTTTATAGCCAGCTGTAGCACGTATGAGTACTTCATTCCATTTTATGGCTGAACAGTATCTCATCCTATGGATAGGCCACCATTAGTTTATCCATTCATTAACTGATAGACATTTGTGTTGTTCTCTCTCTTCGGCGATCATGAATCACACAGCTATAAACATTCATGTACAAGTTTTTGTGGGTCCACAAAACATACACATTCTGTTGGTTATATACCTAGGAGTGAAAGTGCTGAGTCATAAGTCTATATTTAAATTTCTGGGGAACTGTCAAGACTTTTTCCACAAAAGCCTTCAGCAGAGATAGGATTTTTGACAGCCTGTGGGGCTACCCATGGCCTAATGAGTCATGGAAGCCGCAGAACAACTATGATTCCTATGTGCCGAGGGAGAGAGCCAGACATGAGGAGATCTTGTCATTGAGAGAGGGAAAGTCAAAACCACTCAGCACTGGGCTGCAAGACTGATCAGCAGTGTCGCTATTTCGGCAACTACCAGGGTGAATGTATACACCAGCTCCCCCCATGCAACTCAATTTAGCTATAACCCTAAGGAAAGGAGAGGGCTTCAAATTAAGTAAGATTAACTTTCCTTTTCTAGCAGAATGAAAATTTATTATAGAAATTAAGTAAAATTATAGGGAAATTTTAAAAATTACATTTTTTAAAGATTTTTTTTATGCTGACCACTTTTAAAGTCTTTATTGAATTTCTTAACCATATTGCCTCTGCTGTTTATGTTCTAGTTTTTTGGTCCTGAGACATGTGGGATCTTAGCTTCTCAACCAGGGATCAAACCCACAGCCCGTGCATTGAAAGGTGAAGTCCTAACCACTGGACCTCCGGGGAATTCCCAAAATTACATTTTTGCATACCTAAATTTGTGACTAGAGATATGTAACTACTGTGCAGCTTAATCTTGGAAGCATCTCAGAAAGGAAGCCAGGGAAGCCCACTAGGAGTTGTAAACCCTCCACCACCTAAGCCTCTAAGTCTTTATCCAAAAGGGAAGAGTAAGCACAGATGTGAGGAACAGCAGAACTAGAAGGTGCTTAGTGGGAGTGCAAGCCCGCATTCCTTAGAATGGCCCGTTCACCCCAGCTTCCTCTCCAGCATCACCTCTCCCTTAGCCACAATGGACTGCTTGCTAGTCCCCACATCCATTTTGTGTGTTTGAGAGTCTGTGCCTTTGCCCACACTATGCTTTCTCCTTGGATGCTAAAAAAGAAAAAAAGTCCTACTTCAAGGCCAAGTACAAATGTCACTTCCTGCAGTGAGTCATTTGCTGTCCTTCTCAGGCAGAATTAAACCATTCCTCATCTATACCCTTCAGCGTGCTACACACTTGACATTGTACTTACTTGTTTATATGTCTCTATCTTCTATCTAAAGCCCCTTTAACTACCACCACCCTCCCACCCAGACAAAGGGCAATTAGCTGTGCATTCTTTATTATTATTATTTGACTGTGCATCCTATGCATTTGGGCTTCCTAGGTGGTAAAGAATCCGCCTGCCAATGCAGGAGATGCAAGAGATGTGGGTTCAATCCCTGGGTTGCAAAGATCCTCTGGAGAAGGAAATGGCAATCCATTCCAGTATTCTCGCCTGGAAAATCCCATGGACAGAGGAGCCTGGCAGGCGGCAGTCCATGGGGGTCACAAAAGAGTTGGACACTACTGAGCACTCTCAGACCAGATCCATGCATTTAGCACATAGCTGATGTTCCACAAACATCTGTTGAGTGAATATTTGATTATAACTGTTTGTTAATCAACTATAGTCAGGCCAAGCCACTGTTATACAAATAAGGGACTAAGGCCAATAAAGCTAGGGGACTTATCAAGCATTCCAACAGAGCCAGTGCTCAAACCCAACAGATCCAGGGTGATTTCCAAGGAATGGCCAGAAATTGCCTGCAAATAAATACTGCAGTATCAACCAAAATTTCTATTGGTTCCACAACTGCTTGCCTGAGTTTCTGATAAAATGATTAAAGTAAGGAAGTGTTATAAGTGGGAAACCTTGCTGGCATATGCATTAGACTGGGATTTGAGGAAGAGACATATGGGGGATAATGTTACAAGGACATTATGTAGTGTGCTGGGTGTACTTCTGAGGGAGGACAGTCTCTAGAAGCCTGCTTTACATTGATGTAAAATGATAGCTCATTATGAATAAATCAGATCTAACACACAGCTTGGCAATAGCCAGATTCTGCTCTCACCAACACTCTTTCTGCAAAACAGGACATTCACACTCATTTCAAAAACACAACTATAATATCAAGGCTTTTCCAAGAAATCTCCATGTAAGGATTAGCCTTAATGTTCCTTGGTTCACTGGATCACTAGTCCACAATATGAAAGCTCTTTCAAACATCTAAAACAAATCTCTTCTGCAACTTTGTAAACTCTTAAAAGATTACACATTGCATACGATTTCACCAAACCCTCTTTTAAATGTCCCTTTATACATGAGAAAAGAAATCATTACAACTGTTGCATCTTGCTGCAAAACCAAACTGAGTGTGTGGCCTTTAGCACGATCTGCATGCTTGCAAGGTCTTAGCTAAGTCTCAAGAAATAGCTCCTGACCAAAGAACAGAAGGAATGAATAAAACTCACCCAATTCCAAACAAAAGAAAGGCTACTTCGGCCTGGTCCCCGCCAGATTTAAGGAATGTAAGATTGCTCATGTCATGCACTGAGAAGACATGACATGGCATCATCCACAGGAGAGCCACCTGTGGACAGATGCAATCCAGTCTGTTTTTTTTTTAATTAATTTTATGGGAGTATAGTTGCTTTACAATGTTGTTAGTTTCTACTGTACAGCAAAATGAATCAGCCATACATATACATCTATCACTGCCCTTTTGGACTTCCTTCCCATATAAGTCACCATAGTGAATTAAGTATTCTCTGTGCCATACAGTATGTTCTCATTAGCTACCTATTTTATACATAGTATCAACAGTGTATATATGTCCTCCCAGCCTGTTTTTAGAGCCAGCACTGTCCTGTCCTCCTGGAAGGCATGCCAAGTCCCCTCTACTTGCATCCCCTTACACTTGGCAGACCTCCCGCTCTGTGACAGACAGCCCTCTAGCAGCAAATCTCTCACTCCCTTACATGGCAAAGGCCCATAGCCCACCACCCTTTCCTCCTCTTACTATGAACAAACAGCAGGGGAAAGGAGTGCAATCGACTGTCTGCTGTCCTCTCTCTGACCTGGGATTCACAATACCAAGGGGTAGAGATTCCACCATCCCACACCATCCAATAAGGACACTCAGGGGCTGGGCATTCAAAGCATGTAGACTGTAAATGTCATTCAGAGTCTGGGGTTAAACTATATAGCCCTGAAATTCAGGAAAACCTAAATAGCCTCTCTTTTGCCTTAGACTGAACAGTGATGGGTGAGGCAGGGCTGAAGTTCCCCGTAGAGTAGGGGAAGGCATCCTTTGGGTAATTCACAGGCAATCCTGCCTAAGAACTATCATTATCAGCCTACTCTAACCGAGCTCACACAGACTGCCTGGCATCGTCCCTTATTTCCAAATGAGAAAAAAATACACACAGGGAAACCAGAACAGAAGTGTTTCCCTACCACGGAGGCTCATAGTCCTGAACAGGGCCAGAGGGACCAGCCCTGCTCACCAGGGGCGCTGGGAAGAATCACAAGTATGTATCTACTTCGGTTTTCTCATACAGAGATACGAATAAATAATGGTTCAGATGTTTAAAAGTCCCCAAAGGGCCTCACCAAGGACTTCTAAGCATGGCAATGGGAGGTCATGCCCATTCTTGGGAACTTTGAGTCCAAGAGAAGAGAAGTGGGTGCCAGCTCCATGGGCTCCCAGAGACCTGCCCATCTTTCTGCTCTGCAAGCCTTTGGGGTTAATCCAGGAACAAGAACAAGTAAAGACTCCTTTGGAACACTGGGTGGGCAAGGACGAAGCAGGTGGGAAGGCAGGAGGGGAGCCACTTCAATGGAAACAATTACATTTGCTGCTGAGAAAGAGGCAGAGAGGAAGCCTGGGAGAGGGCAGCTTCAATTATCGGCAAAATAATCGGAAATAAACAGTCGTTTACCCAAGTACAACTTCTCCATCCCCTCTAGTGAGCCTCTTTGCTGTGATAGTTATATTTAGAACCAACTTGAGCAACCAGTTATTTGTCCATTGGAGACAGAGAAGCCTCTAAGGGCTCCCACCCAGGGCTTGAGAGTAAGGAGGAGCAGGTGGCAGAGAGTCGAGACGCCAGCCGCTCCTTACCTGGAGCCCCGGGGTGAGGAAACCCCTAGGATGCAGCAGGAGCCACCCAAGAGGAACAGAGCCTAGCAGTGGAGCCTGGAACAGCCTCAGAGGTGGAGCTGACTCTAAAGCCAATGGCAGAGGAATCCAAACGCAGCTGAGGCCTGCAGGGCCTGGGTATCTTCTCCTAGCCAGGCCTGGGGGAAGGGGTGCAAAGGCCAGAGCACACAAGTCTTCTAGGGACCTCAGGGCTCTGGGGAAGGCCCAGCAACTAAGGGACCAAGTCAGACCAAGAGTCTACTGTGCATCTTTGTGTCCCAAGCACCAGGCACAAAGTCACATGTTCAGCTAGAAGGGGAGTTGGTGTGGATTAGATACAGAGCAAATAGATGATATAGGAATCACTGTCTCCAATGTAACAATCAACCTGGACACACACACACACACACACACCCCTGAAAGGCAACAGTCAGGGAATAAGACAGTCCCACTGGCCTCCTCTATCCCTGCATCTTCATGCTCTACTCCTCAACAGTTCAAAGAAAAACAACTCTGTCAGACTTTCCTGGTACTCGGTGGTGAGGAATCTGCCAACACAAGAGACACAGGTTCGATTCCTGGTCCAGGAACCTCCCACATGCAGCAGAGCAACTCGGCCTGAGCGCCACAACTGCTGAGCCTGTGCTCTAGAGCCCAGGAACCACAACTACTGAGCCCGCACACTCCAGAGCCCATGCTCCACAACAAGAGAAGCCACTGCAGTGAGAAGCCCGTGCACCATAACTAGTAGAGAGTAGCCTCTGCTAGCTCCAACTAAAGAAAAGCCTGCACGGTGACGAAGACCCAGCACAGCCAGAAGTAGATAAATAAAAATAAATACATAAAATTTAAAGAGAAAGAACTCTACCACAAGCACTTCAGAGTCACCCTAGACATTCTTGATAAATCTGTCCACAGGAGCACACCTGCCTAAGGAAATCACAGGCTGGGCAGTGAGTCAAGAGTCACTACCCGTTTTCAACATGCCTGCTACCACTGGGCACCGCGACAGCCCTGGAAATGCAAGGTGAGAAGAAAAAACTGCCTGTACCTCCTTTTGCTCACGGGATAGTGGGTTGTCAGGTAAGAGCTGTCCTTGATTTCAGCAGAGCAGGGTCAACTGAGGTGCTCAGCCTCACAAGAATTCACAAGAAATACCCACTTGTCCTCACCACTTTATCGTTAAATAATAGGCCCGCAGAGGTGCCTTGATTCATCATATTCAACATATTCAAAAAATATGTTCCTGAAAAGTGGGGTGTGGGAGGCATTATGAAATCAGAAAAACAAGCAGCATAAAAACTGTATATATGATGATCACCTTTTTATAAGACATGGACAATAAACAAAACCCAATCTACACAACTCTCTGTTTTAAAAATGACAGCATCCCAGAGAGAAGGGCACAAAAAGATGCATGTCAGGTTGTGAACGTGGTGGAGGGTGTCCCAACAGTGCCAATAAAAATGTAAAAGAGGGAAAGGGGGATGAACTCCTTATACCAACTTGGCATATCTTGCATGAAATTTTGATCACAAGGTAGGGTGCAAATTAACTGTCTTATAAAGTGGGTCTCCATGCCCCATTGGTTTGCCACATCATCTCAGAGATGCTGAACCTTCATTTCTGATGCCCCTACACTTGGCAATGCCTTCTGTCAATTTATCTTGAACATTCTCTATCCTCCGGCAATTGTCAATCAGTTACTGATCTGGAAACAAGCATTGTGGGGGAGAGCTCTCTTTTAAGGGAAGTCTTTCCAGATTTTGGTTCTAATTATTATGAGTTGGCCAAAAAGTTCATTTGGGTTTTTCCTTATGATGTTACAGAAAAATCTGAAACTTTTAGGTCAATCCAGTGAAATGAGCCCTTAGTCCATGGGGTAGCCCTTAGTCCAAGAACTTGGTACACAATGCCTCATGTAAACCTCCCCTTCACTTGTGATGTATTTTTCCACATTTTCCAGATGATAAAACAGATATGCAAAGGATAATAATTTTATCTGCTATCGTCAGCTAGTGGGGCTTCTCTGGTAGCTCAGATGGTAAAGAATCCACCTGCAATGCAGGTGGTTCGATTCTGGTTTGATTCCTGGGTCAGGAAGATCCGCTGGAGAAGGGATAGGCTACCCACTCCAGAATTTTTGGGCTTCCCTGGTGGCTCAGACGGTAAAGAATCCATCTGCAACATGGGAGACCTGGGTTTGATCCCTGGGTTGGGAAGATCCCCTGGAGAAGGGAACAGCTACTCACTTCAGTATTCTGGCCTGGAGAATTCCGTGGTCAGAGGAGCCTGGCGGGCTACGACTTGCAAAGAGTCGGACACAACTGAGCGACTTTCTCTTTCACCTTTTCATCAACTAGTACGAGGTAGGGCCAGGATTCAAACCCAGGCAATGAGCTCAGGGCCTCACCCAGGTTAACCAACTCACTGGACCCTTTCCCCTGGGGACTGTTCTATTTAGCAAAGTCACACCTTCCTCAGTGGAGTTCCTCCAAGCAGGGCTCACCTCTCCTCATGGAGCAGGGTCCCAGCAGACTCTGGCTTCTTCCATCTCCTCACACCATGAAACACAGCCAAAATTTCTGGAAGTCTTGGACAAGAGGTGATAAAATTCCAAACCTTACTTCCTAACACCACTCACTAGGCTTGGAGTTGGCTCTCTCAATTTTCCTGTTTTGGTTTCTTCATGCACAAAACCCTCCTTCTATCTCTCCCTCCCTTTCAATTTCCACAGGAACCCAGCTCCCCTGCACTCCCACACCATGCCCATAATGCTGTCTCCTTCCCAGAACACCCTGGGGTAGCCAGGGCCTCACTGCTCTGCCCTTTCTTCCTCAAGGAAAACCTACTCTTCCACCTGAGCTACACAATCTCCCTCTAAAAGAACAAGGTAAGGTACAGACAACTCAAACTGAAGCAGGGAATCTCTACTTGTGGCTTTTCTGATGCCAGGAAGCTGGCATGGATTTTGATAAAGTAGGTTCCCCCTACCCCCAAAAAAACCATGTAAGCTCATTCATTCATTCCTCAGTTGTTGTTGCTGTTGCTCAGTTGCTCAGTCATGTCCGACTCTTTGTGACCTCATGGACTGCAGCAGGCCAGGCTCCTCTGTCCTTCACTATCTCCCAGATTTTGCTCAAACTCATGTCCATTGAGTTATTAATGCTCTCTAACCATCTCATCCTCTGCCACTCCTTCTCCTTTTGCCTTCAATTTTTCCCATCATCAGGGTCTTTTCCAATGAGTTGGCTTTTCACCTCAGGTGGCCAACGTATTGGAGCTTCAGCTTCAGCATCAATACTTCCAATGAATATTCAGGACTGATTTCCTTTAGGATTAACTGGTTTGATCTCCTTGCAGTCCAAGAGACTCTCAAGTCTTTCTCCAGCACCACAGTTCAAAAGCATCAATTCTTTGGCGCTCAGCTTTCTTTATGGTCCAGCTCTCACATCCATACATGACTACTAGAAAAACCATAGCTCTGACTATATGGACCTTTGTTGGCAAAGTGATGTCTCTGCTTTGTAATATGCTGTCTAGGTTTGTCTGCTTTTTAATACACTGTCTAGGTTTGTCATAGCTTTCCTTCCAAGGAGCAAGTGTCTTTTATTTTCATGGCTGAAGTCACCATCCACAGTGATTTTGGAGCCCAAGAAAATAAAATCTATCACTGCTTCCACTTTTTCCACTTCTATTTGCCATGAAGTGATGGGACTGGATGCGATGACCTTAGTTTTTGGAATGCTAAATTTTAAGCCAGCTTTTCCACTCTCCTCTTTCACCCTCATCAAGAGGCTCTTTAGTTCCTCTTCACTTTCTGCCATTAGAGTGGTATCATCTGCATATTTGAGGTTGTTGATTTCTTCAGATCTTCAAGCAAAAGTCACCTCCTCATCAAGGCCTTCCTTGAGAGCCCTATTTGGAAGAGCAACTCTTCCCTGGCTCTCACCATTCTCCTGCCTGGATTGTCTCCATAGCGCTTGTCAACACCTGACATATTATAGATCTCACTTCCTTATTTTATCATCTATCTCTTGCTATGGGCCTATCACATAGTAGATATGTATTTCCACTTTCACAGATACTGCTTTCACTCATTTCTTTTCACTGAGCGATATTAACAATTAGGTGGCAAGCACAATTACAACAGACATAATTTTTTAAGTCTATGCTCTTACTCAGCTTCCAGTCTGATACAGAGATAAATCCTAAACTTGAATAATACACAAATACAGTAAAATTGCAATTTGTGTGTACAGGAGAGGGACCAAGTCAGCCAAGGCAGTTAGCACTCAGGAGCTCAGCAAAGTGACTCTTTATCAAATATGTATGGAAGTGTTTCATTTTTAACAACCCTAAATAGCGTTACTAGTGCATCCCAATTAATTATCAATTTTAGTAGTCAGGGAATCTCTTCAAATTCCTTACAGATAAATAAAGGTAGCTTTGCCTCCTACAGCCTTCTATAACCTTTCTTTCTCAGTAAGGTGGCTGCAAATTTGAAAATCTGACAGCCCTCCAATCAAGAAGCAGAGTTTATGCCCCATACCTTGAACTTCAGTGGGTGGTTCTATGGCTGCTCTGGCTAATGAAATGCATTGAAAATAACTCTGCCAATTTCCAGTCCTGGGCCTTGAGAAACTTCACAGTTTATAATTCCTCTCATGGGATACCCTCTTCGGGGATCCTGACCTTCCACGTAGGAAGTACAGCTACCTTGAGGCTGCCTTACCAGAGAGTTCCAACCAAGCCTGACCTTCCAGCCATCTCCACGGTTTCAGATGTGTGAGTGAAGCCTCTTATATCTCCAGACCAGCCCATCTGCCACCTGAATCCACCCTGAGACCTGTGTCAACCCCACATGGAAGATAAGAACTGCCTGGCTGAGCCTTGGCCAAATTCCTGACGCACAAAACAGAGAGATATAATGAAATAGTTGTTGTGTTAAGTCCCAAAATTTCTCTTTTTTATGAAGCAATAGATAACTCAGTGCTATTCCTGGAAGCTCTCACCATCTCTCAGCTTCAGTTCCCATCCATGTGTTGAGGATCTGATTCTGCCCCTTATGTCCTGCTCTATCTCCTGCGTTCTAGACCAGTGTCATCTCCACTTGAATAGCTCACAAGCATCTCAAGTCCAGTATCTCTCCTTCAAAGTCTGCTACACTCTCGTATTTCCTATCTGAGCAAAATGAGACCATCATTTAGGTTTGCTGCTCAGAAAATGAAGTCTAAATGTCATCTTCTATTCCTCCTTCTCTCTCACCCTCTACAATCTCAAAGCCCTGTCACTTATTCTCCATTAATATTTCAAATATTTGTGTTTTCTCACCATTCACTGTGTCTAGACCTTAGTCTATCCCACCAATGTCTTTTGTCCAGATGACCAACAGCACCTGAACTGGTGTCCCTACTAAATAGTCCTATCCCTTCCCTAAGCCATTTTGCATACTACAGTCAGAGTGATTTTTCTAAAATAATAGTAAGTGTAAGTCTGATTATGTCACTCCCATGTTTAAATCCTTTCATGGTCCTTTTCCCTAATACCCCATTCAAAGAGTCGGCACCTGGTTCACCCCCAACTCTTCTGACCCTCACCCTACACTCAACACTACGTTCATGCCAAACCGCTTGTAATTCCCCAAACACATCATGTTCGCTCTCTCCAGAGCCTGGCCATATGTTATTCCCTCTATCTGAAATGTTCTCCTCCATCTTTGACTTGGCTAATCCCAATTCTCTCTCAGACTTCAGGGTAGACATGACGGCCTCCAGAAAGCCACTCTTGCCTTGTAAGACCAGGTTCTGTGCTCTCAGATCACCCTGCACTCAGACCAGCAGAAACCTTTATCCTACTCTGATTGATTTGAGTTGCTTGTCTGTTTCTCCCATTCAGATCAGTTCAGTTCAGTTCAGTCACTCAGTTGTGTCCAACTCTGCAACCCCATGGACCGCAGCATGCCAGGCCTCCCTGTCCATCACCAATGCCCGGAGTTTACCCAAACTCATGTCCATTGAGTCAGTGATACCATCCAACCATCTCATCCTCTGTCATCCGCTTCTCCTCCCGCCCTCAATCTTTCCCAGCATCAGGGTCTTTTCAAATGAGTCAGCTCTTCACATCAGGTGGCCAAAGTTTTGGAGTTTCAGCTTCAACATCAGTCCTTCCAATAAACACTCAGGACTGATCTCCTTTAGGATGGACTGGTTGGATTTACTTGCAGTCCAAGGGACTCTCAAGAGTCTTCTCCAACACCACAGTTCAAAAGCATCAATTCTTCGGTGCTCAGCTTTCTTTATAGTCCAACTCTCACATCCACACATGACCACTGGAAAAATGATAGCCTTGACTAGACAGACCTTTGTTGGCAAAGTAATGTCTCTGCTTTTTAATATGTTGTCTAGGTTGGTCATAACTTTCCTTCCAAGGAGTAAGCGTCTTTTAATTTCATGGCTTCTCCCATTAGGCAAAAGCTACTTTGGGACCAAGCTTGTGCCATGTCTTGCGGCATCTCCAGAGCCTGACGCAGAGTGGTAGACATATTAAATGCTTGTGGGATATAAATGAAAATCCCTCACAGGACCCCAGAGAGGTGATCTCCTGCAGGCCCCTGTAGATTAGCAGAGGAAGCCATTATATCTTTAGAAGCCAAACAGCTCCCATTAATTCCCAGTATGTGTAAATGGCAATGGTCTGCGATAGGGCCAATAACACAGCCAACAACAAGCAGCTGTCCAGAAACCAGGGCAGCATGACTGAAGCCCCAGAGACCACTCTGACGGGAGCATTGAGGTCAGTCTGAGTCCCTGTCCTGCCCTCCCTCGGGTCAGAGAAGTGCTCACTAGTCCTGCCTGGGGACAACCTCAGCCTGCACTTAGCCCCCCTCTGTTCTTCCCAATCAGAAAAGATGCCTTATTCCAAAGGGCCCACCAACCTGGGAGAAAGATTAATGGGAGCAGACACTGGCTTAGAGACAAGGACCCTCACCCTCCAATCATAACCATCATCCCCACTCTCAAGTCTAAAGAGTAATTCAGCCAATATCTACAAATTGCACTGCTACATCTCTGATCTATTTCTTTCCTCTCAGCACCTTCAGATGATATAGATGCTAACAAGTGGCAGAGGAGGCGGTGAAGAGAGAGACCAATGCATTAATTATTCAAATTTATTCTTGTTTAATTTCAGAAGTAATGAAAAGAAATTCAATATTTCTAGAAAGACTGTCTAGGTAGGAGACCTTAATGTTTCTTTGACAGAGCTAGGAAATACCATGTTCTTCTCTTATTTACTTAATCATATCTCACATAATTATTCAAGTCCATGAATTCTCAGAATCTAACAATAAAAACTCAGAACTGAAGGCAACAAAGCAACCCTCCCTGTAAATGCCAATGGAAGTCTCCATGCTCTTCCACCCTCCAGCATCCTCATACTCCCACTTGTTTGGACACCATCATTCCCCACTGCTCTGTGCCCTTTTATTCCATGTCAGGAGGCTTTTTATTTAAAACATAAAGAGTTGATGTAACTGAAAGGGTTCTTGCCACCCCAAACTTCTCATCCCTCTTTGCTGCTGGTCAAATCTTATCCTGGGAATGACAGGATTAAGATCTAATGAAAAATTAAAATGTCATAGCTGGAGATGTAACCAAGTATTTTTGCCAGCACTCATCAGGGATTCCAACCAGGTGCTGAGCACATATTTCAGATATTGGTGCATAAACCCTGCCCTCACTCTCCCCACCTCCTCCTGCTCCTTCAAATCACATCTAGGGTAGGCTAAATAGTAGCTCCTAAATATAGCCACATTCTAATATCCCAGAAACTGTGAATGTTGCCTCATAATGCAAAAGAGACTTTGCAGATGTGATTGGGGATTTTGAAATGTGGAAATTAGCCTGGATTATCCTGGTAGGCCTAAATGCAATGACAAGTGTCCTTAGAAGACAGAAGCAGAGGGAGATTTGACAAGGAAGAAGAGAAGGCCATGAGACCAGCAGGCAGAGATGGGAGGGAATGCAGCCACAAGCCAAGGGATGCCAGCAGCCACCAGAAGCTGGAAGAGACTAGAGGCAGCTCCTCCCCTAGAGCCTCTGGAGGGAGCTCAGCCCTGCTCAACACTTGATTTCAGTCCAGTTATTCCGATGTATTACTTCTGCCCTGCGCAGTTGCAACAGAACAGATTTCTGCTGCTCTAAGCCAACACCTGTTCTGCCATTTGCTACAGCCATGGCAGAAAACTGATACAGCATCCAAATCACTCCTTCTCCATAGTAAAATCCAAAGTTCTGCAGCTCTAGGACTGAGTCTATTCTCCTGAGTCTTGGAGAGTCCTGAATGAGACCATTCTTTACCTGCCATGCTCCATGGTACAGGACCCTGAGCACTTCCTGTTGGCCTTGAGCTCCAGAGGTGGACCCGGCTGACACTCAACACACTCCTTCCCTACTGTATGAACCTCCCACTCTATCTCAATCCCAACACTGCTCCTGAGTGAGGAGCCAGACACACCAGTCCTCCTTCAGCTATTCCAATGCTTCCGGCCACTTCCTCTAACGGGAATTCTCCTCATCCTGCTTTTCAAATGCCTGGCTCCTTCCTCAAATCTAAACTTAAATGTCACCTCTTAGAGAACGCTTTTTTAACTCAGCATCAAAAAGAGCTCTTCTCCTGGATGGCACTAGGCATCATACTAAGTGAAGCAAGTCAGACAAAGACAAATACCATATGATATCACTTATATGTGGAATCTAAAGAATAATACAAATGAACTTATTTACAAAACAGAAACAGACTTACAGACATAGAAAATGAACTTACGGTTACAAAGGGGAAGGTAGAGGAGAGGTATAAATTGAGAATATGGGATTAACAGATGCATACATATACAAAACAGATAAACAACAAGGATTTACTGTAGAGCACAGGGAACTGTATTCAATATCTCATAATAACCTGTAACAGAAAAGAATCAAAAAAAGAATAAAGATATATACATATATGTGTATAACCAAATCACTTTGCTGTGTACCTGAAACTAACACAATATTGTAAATCAACTGTGCGTGTGTGTGTTTTAGTCGCTCAGTCATATCTGACTCTTTGTGACCCCATGGACTGTAGCTAGCCAGGCTCCTCTGCCCATGGGGATTCTCCAGGAAAGAATACTGGACTAGGTTGCTATTCCCTTCTCCAGAGGGTCTTCCCAACCCAGGGACTGAACCCAGGTCTCCCACATTGCAGGCAGATTCTTTACCATCTGAGCCACCAAGTGTGGTGGCGACCTACACCAAGGGGAAATCAACTATATACTTCAATAAAAAAAAAAAAGTTTCCCTGCTGTTTTTCTCTTCCAGCTCCCTGTTTCTTTTTTTCATAGGACTTGCCATCATTTACAGCTATTTCATTCATTGGTTTGTTTGTTTTATTTTTATTGTTTGGTTGCTTCTCTCCCGAAGTATAGAAACTGCATTTACTTTGTTTTCTCTTGTATCCTCAGCACCAATACGTGCCTATAAATGATAGGCACTTAATACACATTGTTGAATTAATTAATCCTTTAACTGTGGAGGTTATGGATGGAATAACTGGGAACATATAAGGCAAAGGAGGCGGGGGGAGGGGGCGGTATTTCTGATCATTTCCAAGTTTGAGACATGGAGAGTCATTTGTTGCGACTGAGACATGGAGAGTCATCTGCTGCGACAGGAACCCAGTTTGGATGGCTAAAGCTATGTGTGTTCCCTGACTCTTACTTGCATGCCCTTTATAACTCTGTGCCTTTCTCCACTTTCCCTGAATCCTCTCCACCATTCTTCAAGGCCCATCAGCACCAGCTCCTGCAGCCCCTTTAGCCTGTCTCCTACAGTCTCAGCCCTGCCTAGACTATACAACAGGACAAAGAGGATCAGAGGAGCTTCAAAGAACAGGGCCGTTGTAAGAGCAAGGATTGATATGCCCTGTACTGGGCTCACAGGCTCTCTGGACTGGCACCTCCTCTCTTGCCTTGCTAGATTGGTATAATTTTTAAGGCTGCCTTCATTTCCTGACTTGCACTTTAGCTCCTGTGCTACTCCAATCCAGACGGCTGACCACAGGAACCACAGCACCTGCACACATTCACCCTTCTCACCACTTGCTGCAATGCCCCCATTCATCAGATGCATTTGAACCTGGATCAGAATCAAGGTCTTCAGGCCCCTTTGGACACTGTGATGTGGGACTGCTGGCCACTCCCCTCAGGACCCGAGCCAGGAAATTCCTTTCAGCCCAAATGACCCAATCTCAGTTTTTCCTCCTTCCCCTCATCCGAACCCAGGGCACCGCAGAGCTGAGTCACCATCATTACCTCTAGGCCACTAACAGGGGTCATCTGTTGCCACTGTCCAGCCAGCACCCTCTCTTTAGAGGCACTTCTCCTCCCACCTGAGTCATGTGATTCTGATGGGAAAGGCGATCATAGAACCTACATGACCACGATCACAGGGTTGGCCATGTGATGGAGGCCCAGCCAAAATGCCGATACTAGGCCAGAGTGCTTCCCCCAGATTTTATTTATGGATACTGAAAGAGAAAAACTTTTTCTTTTGCCACACTCAGATTAAACGGCCTGGAAATGCCAACCTTCCCACTCGAAGGATATTTGTAATACTGAGGAAGAAAGTCAATACTCAAAAAGAAGTTGTAGCCCACATGTGCTCAGTACTGTCTGACTCTTTGCGACCCTGGGGACTGTCGCCTGTCAGGCTCCTCTATGCATGGAATTTTTCAGGCAAGAATACTGGAATGGGTTGCCATTTCCTACTCCAGGGAATCTTCCCTGACCCAAGGATTGAATCTGCGTATCCTGTTTTTCCTTCACTGGCAGGCAGATTCTTGACCACTGAGCCACCTGGGAAGCTCACTCAAAAAGAAGTAAAGGAACAAGTATATGGATACCGAGAGGGAAAGGGGTGGGTGGGAGGAATTGGGAAATTGGGATTGATACACATACACTATTGGTACTTACTGTGTATAAAACAGAAACTAATGAGAAACTCCTGTATAGCACTGGGAACTCTACTTAATGCACTGTGGTGACCTGAATGGAAAGGAAGTCCAGAAAGGAGGGATACATGCATATGTATGGCTGCTTCATTCTGCTGTACAGCAGAAACTAATACAACATTGTAACGCCACTATACTCCAATAAAAATGAATGTAAAAAAAAAAAAGCAGAGGAGAAAACACAAGTGAGGGTGAGAGATCAAGGGGAAAGTGGAGGATGCTTAAACTCTTTGGTCCAGCTGGACCTGATCTAGATCCACCCCTCTTCTTCCCAGTTATACAAACTAAAACCTGCCTTTTTTACTGTCAGCCATCTGGAGCTGAATTTCTGTCTCTCTGAACTGAAAAAGCCCTAATAGTTCACTGCCACGTCCACATTGATCTCTCTCCACATACACCTTCCGGGCCACTTAATGCAACGCTGTGCCTTCTCCGTGGCTGACTACTTCGTGATAATCCTGGCTTCCTCCTCAGCTGGCTGCAAGTGCCTCTACACAAGGCTGTTGTCCAAGAGCCACCCTCATGCCAGGGATCAGGGTCAGGGCAGGTGCACGACAGGTGTGCGGGCTCATTGGGTCTTATGTTCTCTCAGTCCTGAGCAAGCTGAGGTTTACGAGCCCTTATGAGGTTAAGATCAGAGACAGTGAGCCAGAGGACATATCGACTCTCCCCACCCCCAACCTCGCCTTGGATAGAAAGGGAGGGATGAGGGAGTGGGAGCAAACAGGTGGGCGCTAAAAGCCCCAGAGACCAGCGCTCCCCATGGCTCTTCCTTCTGCCACAGGATACCCTGTCCTTGGGCAATAGCTACAGGGGACATGCACCCTCCCAGCACCAGGTAATGGAGGGCTCCAGGCCCCAGGAGCCATCACTTACGTCCTCCGCTGGGTCTCCAGGGAAGTGTTTGCAGCCTGCCTGGTGACAGATCAAGTGAAGAAGAATATCACATACACCAGTTTCCCAAAATTAAAACGGAGAATGGGGCCTCAGGGAAGGCTGCCTGGGTAATTAAGGCTTTAATTCAAGATCTGGTTTGCCTGAGAGCACTGGGCTCCAGAGAGCACCACTAAATTTCTCCCAGTAAATATTGGCAACTTGAAGGTAGTCTCCTGGCCAGGGTGCAGGGTCATAAAAGACCCCCTTTCTCTCGGTCTCCTGCCTGTCATCCTCAGGGAAGGACTCAGAAGCAGTAAAGTCAGGGGGCTGAGGGTCTTTACTCAAAATGCCGCCCTTACGAGCCAGGGCTGGATAAGGTCTTGAAAGGCAATTGCAGCCCAGGAAACTGAAGGACAGAGAAGGGACGGTTTGCTTGAGGTGACAAGGCTGTTGGTAAGAAAGAGTGGGATCGAGAGTTCAAATGTCCCGATATCAGGATAATCCATTTCCAACTCGGTTCCATCCCACGTATCTTGGAGCCTCATCTACAACATGCCAATATGCACATGCAAACACAACGCATGTGTGCACAAGCATGCACATGTGCACACACGAATCCATCCTTTCTACACAGGCCCATCTTCTCACTGTCACCCGTAACTCAGTGCTTGTCTTGGAGCCGCTCCCCCGCCTGGCAGCCGGCATGCCTTCCCTCTTCTCCAGTTTCACATCCGGGAGGCTTCCGTTCAAGGCCTCTCTTCTAGCATCAACCCTTTTAATACCAGGGCTTCATTCCCTTCTTCAAACAACTCCAGCCCTTGGTGTTTTCTTTTTTTTTTTTTTTTAATAAATTTATTTATTTTAGTTGGGGGCTAATTACTTTACAATATTGTAATAGTTTTTGCCAAACAACTCCAGCCCTTGGTGTTTTCATACGACACATCTTAGCCCTGAATCCTGTGGTGCAGGGCTATTTTATCTCATCTTCCCAAAAAGACGGCGGATTCCCTGTGGATTTCTCTCAGTGACCCCTGCCTCCTAGCCCAGCCCAGCCCAGCTCAGCTCACAGTGAGAGCTCCAACACTGCCCATTCCTTGGAAATCAGGGATTCACAGTGAGAGCTCCAGAACTGCCCATTGCTTGGAAATCAGGGATTCACAGTGAGAGCTCCAACACTGCCCATTCCTTGGAAATCAGGGATTCAAGTTCTATCTGCGTTGTGTTGACTCTCATGGCCTTGGATAAGCCTCAGGGTGTACCTGCGCCTCCATCCCCACCCAAAGGGCATCAGCTCCACCGAGGGCCAAGTTGATGCCACACGGTGATGCCTCTCTGACCTTCCCTGCCCTGTAACAGCAGCCAGCCCAGACCTGCCACTTCTCTGCTCTCCCCACGTGTCCCCCAGAGCCTCCTAAGGATGCTGCCATCTGCAGAACTCTGTGAGGGAACATTCACCAACTGTTCTCTCTCCCTGCCCACCTTCAGGGTCCTCTCTAGACTCACGCTATAGAGAAGGACCAGTGAGCCTGGTGGGGGGCATGGGCCAGGGAGCTCCAGGCTGGATCCTGGGTCCTGTCCCCCCAACCTATTGCCTGCCCATGTGCCCTCATGCACTCACCACAGGCTCAGCTCTGTTAAATGAGGATGTTACAGTTCACTGCTGCTCCCTCAAGACTCACAGCCCCGGGTAATTCCCCAGTGGTCCAGTGGTTAAGACTCCATGCTTCCACTTCAGGGGGTATGGGTTTGATCCCTGGGTAGGGAATTAAGATCCTGCATGCGATGCAATAAAAGAGAAAAAGGATAAAAAAGACTCATGCCCCATACTTTTTTATGTGTTAAGCAAACATCAGTGTCTCCATACACAAAAGGCAAGCACAGCAGCTGAAAACACAGCCTTAAACATCCAGGGCGTGTAAGAGGAGAAGGAAAATTACCCTTTTCTTGGAAATCTGACTTGTATCTCCCAGAAGAGCGAGTACAGTAAACACCAGAAGACACGAAAACCTCTGAGGCAACGATACACCCACCTGACACATGTACACACTCACCACCACCATGCACACCTTCCAGGAGCACTGCTGCTGCTGCTGCTGCTAAGTCGCTTCAGTCGTGTCCGACTCTGTGCGACCCCATAGACGGCAGCCTACCAGGCTCCCCCATCCCTGGGATTCTCTAGGCAAGAATACTGGAGTGGGTTGCCATTTCCTTCTCCAACGCATGAAAGTGAAAAGTGAAAGTGAAGTTGCTCAGTCACGTCCGACTCTTCGCGACCCTATGGACTGCAGCCTACCAGGCTCCTCTGACCATGGGATCTTCCAGGCAAGAGCACTGGAGAGGGTTGCCATTGCCTTCTCCGCTAATTAGATCTGGGGCCCAGCAACTTAAAACAAGGTCTATCATTCAGACGATAACAAGCAGAACTGCCACTGAGCAAACCATACTGACTCCCCAGCTCAGCTCCTCAGATCACTATGTCTTCTTCAATCTGTGAAATGAGGGCTGGACTACATGTGACCCAACCTCCCACAGGCTAGGCAGACCTCAAGTTATATATGTTCTCTCTTTCCCCCGGTGACTGAGTACACTCAAATGCAACCCTGCATCTCCATGGCAAGACCATCCTGTCTACCTACACCCCATCTGAGCTCGGAAGATAGCTCAGTGCTGGGCACTACTGGCGTTCATATCTGCCCTCCCTGGAACCAGTGATTCCAGGGCAGGGGCTGAGTCCATTATTGCAACTATCCGTGCCAGTACTCACTTTAGGGCCACAAGTCAGGGAGGCGGCAGGCACCTAGAGAAGGTTTACCCTGTTCATCGCCCTCCCACACTCCAATCCCACCAACTTAAGTATCAGTGACCGGATGGTGCCAGTCCAAAGAGGTGGCCCAGAAGAAAGTCTTAATGGCCAAGAGTCACCTGCTAGTTACCTGAGCAGGTGAGGGCGAGAGCCTTGCTCCGGTTCGCTGTCCCCCACCAGGCCTGGCCCTGGGTAGGTTCTCCCTGTGGGTCGCCTTTTTCTTCCTAGCTGTAAAGTGAGCAGCTGTCTCTGGACCCACACCCTGAGGTGAGCTGCTGTCCTACTGTGTCAATAATTAACACTCTGCAAAGTGCCTGTTATGTCTTCAGCTGGGATTTTGTTGTTTTTTGACAAGAAAGGGAAATATTTACCATTGTGGAGGACGATACCTAGGAAAGCCCTCTGTGGTAAAGTGGCCACTCCCTGCCCCACCCAGCAGGCCGCGGCCACTTGCTGTCACCAACTCCACCACCCAGGACAGCCGACACGGTCACTGAGTTTAGACACCATGAGCCCCACTAAGAGTGAGTGAAGGCCTGAGGCCAGAAGACTCAAAATCATGGATGGAGGAGGAATAGGTTCAGAGATGGCGATGGATCCTCTTACCTGACCCCCTATCCCTGAATCTGTAGGGCCTTTCGTTAGGAGATGGGGATATGAACAGGGCTCTGCAGCTCTTTGGGTAGGACCTTCTTAAGTAGGCACCTGTCTGCTTCACCCTACAAAAACAAGGCACACATTGATTCAGGGACCAAAATGCCAAACCACCACCAAGAGGAGGTAGGGCGACCCCTGCAGCCCCTACTTCCTGTGACCCTGCCCCACAAGTAGCACTTGGTGGCCCCAGGAGCCCACTCCTCCTGTCTAATGGAACCTGGCGGGTGTTGGGAGACACCCTGGCTGGGAGGAAGATCTAGGCTCAGCCCTGGCTCGGCCACTCAAGAATCAAGGAGAGGAGAGCATGGTCTGACCTTCCTGGACCTTAGTTTGCTCACCTGTAAAAAGAGGATGCAGGGTAACTCCTCTCTGACGTCTCTACCAGCCCTCGGTGAAGCCCCCACTCTGCCGACAGACCAGACTCACCCATGTTTCCATGTGTGTCTCGTCTCAGACCACGAGCTGAGGTTCCAACAGTGGCCCTAGAGTCACACAGCCACTTCCCTAGGGAGCCTCTGCAGCTAACAGACCCTGAATGGTTACTTTAGGCTCCAGACCTTCCCGGTGGCCCGCTCATATCAAAGGCAAGGCCACCTGGGCCACCGTTTCTCCTGCGGCCACGTCCAACAGGCTCACAATTTTCCCACTTCCTTGGTCTGTCTGTTGCTGAAACCTGCCATGTCCACCTCTACCTCAGGACCCCTGTGCTTGCCTCTGTCTTCTCCCTAGACTACAGATGCTGGCATAGTTGGCTTCTTATCATTCAAGTTTCAAATCAAATAACACCTCTTTAGACAACTCCTTCTCCCAACTCTTTGCATTTGGAAGAGACACCCAAATCTCCCTCCTTCGTTCTCCTTTGTTTGGTTTTCTTAATGGCACTCTTTACTATGGGAAGCTATCTTATTTACCTGTCTGGTGACTTGCTTACTGTTTATCTCTTCCCACCTCCCTGAGCTCAGGGACACTGTTTTGTTTGCTGTTGTATCCTCAGCTATTACAACTGGGTCTGACATTGAACAAGCATTCAATAAAAGCTTGTTGAATGAATGAATGAATGAGTCTCCATGAAAGATAGCAGCATAACTGCTCTGGTGGCAGGTGGAGGAAGTGGGCAGATAGAAAGTAGTGAATACTTTTGAGAACAGTGGAGGAAGATAAAAGGAAAGAATGGAGGCAGGAGGTGAACACATTGAAGCTGTGCTCTGCACCCTGGGCTGAGGGCCTCCTCTTTGGCCCTGTGGCCTGGTCTCACGTGTGCTGGATGTCTGTGTGCCCCTTGCAGCCCCACTGATCCTGGAGCCCAGAAAAGATCCCCTGTGAGGGAAGGAACACTGAGCCCCCTTCAGAGCACAAGGCAACCCCTGCTGAAGCAGGAAAATAAGCGAGGCTGCCTTTAATCCTCATCTAAGCGACAGCAGAGGAAGGTGGGGGTGTTTCATTGTTCTCTCTGAGAAGTCAAGGCAGCAGGATGAGACAATTCGGGTTGTCAGCCTGCCAGCACGACCTCTGGAAATGACAAACTTTCCCAACTACTGCCTCAGTAAACAAGGAGCAGCAGAGGCTGGCTTCAGACTGTATCTTGCAGCTGGGCGCTGGGTGTGCTCCGAGTGGTTGGGGGCCTATCCCTGCACAGACCCAGAGCAGCCAGCCGGGGGGAGGACTAGGATGGAGAGCAACTCTCAGGGAGGGACAGACAGGCTCCTCCTGGAGACAGGACAGGAGCCTGGGGCTGCCAGGCAAGGACAGGGACTGAAAGAACGTGGACAGGGATGTAAGGCTCCTAACTACCACACAATTGGGCTCATTTAACATGTTAGCAAGGTCATGCTCAAAATCCTTCAAGATAGGCTTCAACAGTACATGAACTGAGAACTCGCAGATGCACAAGCTGGATTTAGAAAAGGCAGAGGAACTAGAGACTAAACTGCCAACATCTGTTGGACCACCATAGAAAAAGCAAGGGAATTTCAGAAAAACATCTACTTCTGCTTCATTGACTATGCTAAAGTCTTTGACTGTGTGGATCCAACAAACTGGAAAATTCTCTAAGAAATGGGAATATCAGACTACCTTATCTGCCTCCTGAGAAACCTGTATGCGGGTCAAGAAGCAACAGTTAGAACTGGACATGGAACAACGGACTGGTTCCAAATTGGGAAAGGAGTACATCAAGGCTGTATATTGTCACCCTGCTTATTTAACCTATATGCAGAATGCCAGAATGCTATGTATCGAATGCCAGGCTGGATGAAGCACAAGTTGGAATCAAGATTACCAGGAGAAATATCAATAACCTCAGACTTGCAGAGGAGAAGGAAATGGCAAACCACTCCAGTACTCTTGCCTGTAAAATCCCATGGACGGAGGAGCCTGGTAGGCTACAGTCCATGGGGTCGCTAAGAGTCAGACACAACTGAGCAACTTCACTTTCACTTTTCACTTTCATGCATTGGAGAAGGAAATGGCAACCCACTCCAGTATTCTTGCCTGGAGAATCCCAGGGACAGAGGAGCCTGGTGAGCTCCCATCTATGGGGTCGCACAGAGTAGGACACGACTGAAGCGACTTAGCAGCAGCAACAGCAGCAGACTTGCAGATGACACCACCCTAATGGCAGAAAATAAAGAGGAACTGAAGAGCCTCTTGATGAAGGTGAAAAAGGAGAGTGAAAAATCTGCCTTAAAACTCAGCATTTAAAAGACTAAGATCATGGCATTCAGTCCCATCACTTCAGGGCAAACAGATAGAGACAAAATGGAAACAGTGTCAGATTTTATTTTCTTGGACTCCAAAATCACTATGGACAGTGACTGCAGCCATGAAATTAAAAGACGCCTGCTCCTTGGAAAAAAAGCTATGACAAACCTGGACAGTGTATTAAAAAGCAGAGACATTACTTTTCCAACAACGGCCTGTATAGTCAAAGCTATGGATTTTCCAGTAGTCATGAACGGATGTGAGAGCTGGACCATAAAGAAGGCTGAGTGCCGAAGAACTGATGCTTTCTAACTGTGGTGCTAGAGAAGGCTCTTGAGAGTCCCTTGGACAGCTAGAAGATCAAACCAGTCAATCCTAAAGGAAATCAACCCTGAATATTCATTGGAAGGACTGGTGCTGAAGCAAAAGCTCCAATATTTTGGCCACCTGATGCCAAGAGCCGACTTATTGGAAAAGACACTGATTCTGGGAAAGACTGAGAGCAGGAGGAAAAGAGGGTCACAGAGGATGAGATGGTTGGATGGCATTGCCGACTCAATGCACGTGAGTCTGAGCAAACTCCGAGATAGTGATGGACAGGGAAGCCTGGCGTGCTGCAGTTGATGAGATCACAGAGAGACTGGACACGACTGAGCAACTGAACACAGTAGTCCAGCCCCACCCATGTGAACTCAGGAGAGCAACTTCTTCCCTCTCAAAACGGACATGAATAAATACTCTCTTTGTTGAAAAGTAAATGGCAACGGGATCATACTTATCAATAATTACCTTAAATGTAAATGGGTTGAATGCCCCAACCAAAAGACAAAGGCTGGCTGAATGGATACAAAAACAAGACCCCTATATATGCTGTCTACAAGAGACCCACCTCAAAACTAGGGACACACACAGGCTGAAAGTGAAGGGATGGAAAAACATATTTCATGCAAACGGAGACCAAAAGAAAGCAGGCGTCGCAATACTCATTTCAGATAAAATAGACTTTAAAATAAAGGATGTGAAAAGGGACAAAGAAGGACACTACATAAAGATCAAAGGATCAATCCAAGAAGAAGATGTAACAATCATAAATATATATGCACCCAACGTAGGAGCACCACAATATATAAGGCAAATACTAACAAGTATGAAAGGGGAAATTAACAATAACACAATAATAGTGGGAGACTTTAATACTCCACTCACGCATAGATCAACTAAACAGAAAATTAACAAGGAAACACAAACTTTAAATGATACAATAGACAAATTAGATTTAATTGATATTTACAGGTCTTTCCACCCCAAAACAATCAATTTTACCTTTTTCTCAAGTGCACATGGAACTTTCTCCAGGATAGATCACATCCTGGGCCATAAATCTAGCCTTGGTAAATTCAAAAAAATTGAAATCATCCCAGCCATCTTCTCTGACCACAATGCAGTAAGATTAGACCTCAATCACAGGAAAAAAACTATTAAAAATACCAACATATGGAGGCTAAACAACACGCTTCTGAATAACCAACAAATCACAGAAGAAATCAAAAAAGAAATCAAATTATGCATAGAAACGAATGAAAATGAAAACACGACAACCCAAAACCTATGGGACACTGTAAAAGCAATACTAAGGGGAAGGTTCATAGCAATACAGGCGTACCTCAAGAAACAAGAAAAAAATCAAATAAATCAACTAACTCTACACCTAAAGCAACTAGAGAAGGAAGAAATGAAGAACCCCAGGGTCAGTAGAAGGAAAGAAATCTTAAAAATTAGGGCAGAAATAAATGCAAAAGAAACAAAAGAGACCATAGCAAAAATCAACAAAACTAAAAGCTGGTTTTTCGAGAAGATAAACAAAATTGACAAGCCATTAGCCAGACTCATCAAGAAACAAAAGGAGAAGAATCAGATCAACAAAATTAGAAATGAAAATGGAGAGATCACAACAGACTCCACAGAAATACAAAGGATCATAAGAGACTACTACCAACAGCTATATGCCAATAAAATGGACAACTTGGAAGAAATGGACAAATTCTTAGAAAAGTATAACTTTCCAAAACTGAACCAGGAAGAAATAGAAGATCTTAACAGACCCATCACAAGCACGGAAATCGAAACTGTAATCAGAAATCTTCCAGCAAACAAAAGCCCAGGACCAGACGGCTTCACAGCGGAATTCTACCAAAAATTTAGAGAAGAGCTAACACCTATCCTACTCAAACTCTTCCAGAAAATTGCAGAAGACGGTAAACTTCCAAACTCATTCTATGAGGCCACCATCACCCTAATTCCAAAACCAGACAAAGATGTCACAAAAAAGGAAAACTACAGGCCAATATCACTGATGAACATAGATGCAAAAATCCTTAATAAAAATCTAGCAAACAGAATCCAACATCATATTAAAAAGATCATACATCATGACCAAGTGGGCTTTATCCCAGGAATGCAAGGTTTTTTTAACATCCGCAAATCAATCAATGTAATACACCACATTAACAAATTGAAAGAAAAAAACCATATGGTTATCTCAATAGATGCAGAAAAAGCCTTTGACAAAATTCAACATCCATTTATGATAAAAACCCTCCAGAAAGCAGGAATAGAAGGAACATACCTCAACATAATAAAAGCTATATATGACAAACCCACAGCAAACATTACCCTCAATGGTGAAAAATTGAAAGCATTTCCCCTAAAGTCAGGAACAAGGCAAGGATGCCCACTTTCACCGCTACTATTCAACATAGTTTTGGAAGTTTTGGCCACAGCAATCAGAGCGGAAAAAGAAATAAAAGGAATACAGATAGGAAAAGAAGAAGTAAAACTCTCACTGTTTGCAGATGACATGATCCTCTACATAGAAAACCCTAAAGACTCTACTAGAAAATTACTAGAGTTAATCAATGAATATAGTAAAGTTGCAGGATATAAAATTAACACACAGAAATCCCTTGCATTCCTATACTCCAATAATGAGAAAACAGAAAGAGAAATTAAGGAAACAATACCATTCACCATCGCAACAAAAAGAATAAAATACTTAGGAATATATCTACCTAAAGAAACAAAAGACTTATATATAGAAAACTATAAAACACTGATGAAAGAAATCAGAGAGGACACAAACAGATGGAGAAATATACCGTGTTCATGGATTGGAAGAATTAATATAGTGAAAATGAGTATACTACCCAAAGCAATCTATAGATTCAATGCAATCCCTATCAAGCTAACAATGGTATTTTTCACAGAACTAGAACAAATCATCTCACAATTTGTATGGAAATATAAGAAACCTCGAATAGCCAAAGCAATCTTGAGGAAGAAGAATGGAACTGGAGGAATCAACCTGCCTGACTTCAGGCTCTACTACAAAGCCACAGTCATCAAGACAGTATGGTACTGGCACAAAGATAGAAATATAGATCAATGGAACAAAATAGAAAGCCCAGAGATAAACCCACGCACCTATGGACACCTTATCTTCGACAAAGGAGGCAAGAATATACAATGGAGAAAAGACAATCTCTTTAATAAGTGGTGCTGGGAAAACTGGTCAACCACTTGTAAAAGAATGAAACTAGAACACTTCCTAACACCGTACACAAAAATAAACTCAAAATGGATTAAAGATCTAAACGTAAGACCAGAAACTATAAAACTCCTAGAGGAAAACATAGGCAAAACACTCTCCGACATAAATCACAGCAGGATCCTCCATGACCCACCTCCCAGAATATTGGAAATAAAAGCAAAAATAAACAAATGGGACCTAATTAAAATTAAAAGCTTTTGTACAACAAAGGAAACTATAAGCAAGGTGAAAAGACAGCCTTCAGAATGGGAGAAAATAATAGCAAACGAAGCAACAGACAAACAATTAATCTCAAAAATATACAAGCAACTTCTGCAGCTGAATTCCAGAAAAATAAACGACCCAATCAAAAAATGGGCCAAAGAACTAAACAGACATTTCTCCAAAGAAGACATACAGATGGCTAACAAACACATGAAAAGATGCTCAACATCGCTCATTATTAGAGAAATGCAAATCAAAACCACAATGAGGTATCATTTCACACCAGTCAGAATGGCTGCTATCCAAAAGTCTACAAGCAATAAATGCTGGAGAGGGTGTGGAGAAAAGGGAACCCTCTTACACTGTTGGTGGGAATGCAAACTAGTACAGCCACTATGGAGAACAGTGTGGAGATTCCTTAAAAAACTGGGAATAGAACTGCCATATGACCCAGCAATCCCACTGCTGGGCATATACACCGAGGAAACCAGAATTGAAAGAGACGCATGTACCCCAATGTTCATCGCAGCACTGTTTACAATAGCCAGGACATGGAAGCAACCTAGATGTCCATCAGCAGACGAATGGATAAGGAAGCTGTGGTACATATACACAATGGAATATTACTCAGCCATTAAAAAAAATACATTTGAATCGGTTCTACTGAGATGGATGAAACTGGAGCCCATTATACAGAGTGAAGTAATCCAGAAAGAAAAACAACAATACAGTATACTAATGCATATATATGGAATTTGAAAGATGGTAACGATAACCCTATATTGGAGACAGAATAAGAGACAGAGATGCATAGAACAATTTTATGGACTCTGAGGGAGAAGGTGAGGGTGGGACGTTCTGGGAGAATAGCATTGAAACATGTATATTATCATATGTGAAACAGAACACCATTCCATGTTCGATGCATGTGACAAGGGCTCAGGGCCGGGGCAATGGGATGACCCAGAGGGACGGGATGGGGAGGGAGGTGGGTGGGGGGTCCAGGAAGGGGAACACATGTAAACTCATGGCTGATTCATGTCAATGTATGGCAAAAACTATTACAATATTGTAAAGTAATTAGCCCCCAACTAAAATAAATAAATTTATTAAAAAAAAAAATACTCTCTTTGTTGATATCTCAAGATCGTTGTAAGGATCAAGTGAAATCATATATACAAAGAGCTTTTTAGACAAATATAAGATGACAATAATGGACCTAAAAGAGGTCCATTACTCAGAAAGTGAAAACAGATAGTAAATCACAGGCCAGATTTGGATAAGTGGCAATGTCTGGGAGGATTATTTCCTTTAGGGACACTGTAGCACCCCAGGCCAGGAGAATGGGAAACTTACAGTGACTAAATTTCTAAAAGCACAGTGAGATCTCTAGTAGTTAAGAGGACGGATCTTTATAAAAACAAAACTAAAGAGAGAGGAATAAATTTAATAAGAAATATGCAAGATGTATGAAGAAATATTTCATTTAAAATACTGCTGCTGCTGACTGCTAAGTCACGTCAGTCATGTCCGACTCTGTGCGACCCCATAGACGACAGCCCACCAGGCTCCTCCGTCCCTGGGATTCTCCAGGCAAGAACACTGGAGTGGGTTGCCATTTAAAATACTACTTTAGGACTAAAAAAACAAAGACTTGAACAAATGAAAAGTCACAACACATTCATGGATAAAGAAATTTAACATCCTAAAGATGTGAATTCTCCCTTAAGTTTATTTATAAATTAAACATATTCCCAACAAAATCACCAGTAAGTTTTAGAGAGAGCTAGATAATTTTAATCTGAAGTTCACATGGAACAATAAGTAAGCAAGAATATTCAGGAAAATTCTAACACAGAAATGCTATTAAAGATAACTAGTCCCCACATATTAAGGCACATTATAAAACTGCTTTAATTAAAATATGCATTCTGGCATATGAATGTACAAATGGATTGATAGAACAGAATTTAAAATGCAGAAAGAGACCTAAATATCTATGAGAAATATTATATTTCAGATCACTGAGGAAGAGATGAATAGTTAATAAATGGTTTTGAGACAACTAAGTAGACATATGGGAAAAAATTAAGTAGGATCCTTCCCTCAAGTCTTATGCCAAAATAAATTATCTATGAATCGAAGATATAAGTGTAACAAATGAAACCATAAAAATGCCAGAATTTTTTAATGTGTAATTTTTGTAGTTGCAAAGGCCTCTGTTAGCAATATAAAACCAAAATACAGTAATCATAAAAACATAAACAACTTCAAAAGGCAAACTACAAATTAGAAAATATTTTATGCATCTACACTGCAAAGGACAAATTCTCTTAATATATCAGTTCAGTTGCTCAGTCATGTCCAACTCTTTGCGACCCCATGGACTGCAGCACGCCAGGCCATCACCAACTCCCGGAGTTTACTCAAACTCATGTCCATTGAGTATGCCATCCAACCATCTCGTCCTCTGTCATCCCCTTCTCCCCCGACCTTCAATCTTTCCCAGCATCAGGGTCTTTTCAAATGAGTCAGTTCTTCGCATCAGGTGGCCAAAGTATTGGAGTTTGAGCTTCAGTATCAGTCCTTTCAATGAATATTCAGGACTGATTTCCTTTAAAAGGATGGACTGGTTGGATCTCCTTGCAGTCCAAGGGACTCTCAAGAGTCTTCTTCAATACCACAGTTTAAAAGCATCAATTCTTCAGTGCTCAGCTTTCTTCATAGTCCAACTCTCACATCCATACATGACCACTGGAAAAACCATAGCTTTGACTAGACAGACCTTTGTTGGCAAAGTAATGTCTCTGCTTTTTAATATGCTGTCTAGGTTGGTCATAACTTTCCTTCCAAAGAGCAAGCGTCTTTTAATTTCATGGCTTGGAGCCCGAAAAAACAAAGTCAGTCACTGTTTCCCCATCTATTTGCCATGAAGTGATGGGACCAGATGCCATGATCTTAGTTTTCTGAATGTTGAGCTTTAAGTCAACTTTTTCACTCTCCTCTTTCACTTTCATCAAGAGGCTCTTTAGTTCTTTTTCGCTTTCTGCCTTAAGGGTGGTGTCATCTGCATATGGGAGAAGGCGATGGCACCCCACTCCAGTACTCTTGCCTGGAAAATCCCATGAATGGAGGAGCCTGGTAGACTGCAGTCCATGGGGTCACGAAGAGTCGGACATGACTGAGCAACTTCACTTTCACTTTTCACTTTCATGCATTGGAGAAGGAAATGGCAACCCACTCCAGTGTTCTTGCCTGGAGAATCCCAGGGACAGGGGAGCCTGGTGGGCTGCCACCTATGGCGTCACACAGAGTCGGACACGACTGAAGCAACTTAGCAGTCAGCAGCAGCAGCATATCTGAGGTTATTGATATTTCTCCTGGCAATCTCGATTTCAGCTTGTGCTTCATCTAGCCCAGTGTTTCTCATGATGTACTCTCCATGTAAGTTAAATAAGCAGGGTGACAATATACAGCCTTGATGTACTCCTTTCCCGATTTGGAGTCAGTTTGATGTTCCATGTCCAGTTCTAACTGCTGCTTCCTGACCCGCATACAGATTTCTCAAGAGGCAGGTCAGGTGGTCTGGTATTCCCATCTCTTTAATAATTTTCCACAGTTTGTTGTGATCCACACAGTCAAAGGCTTTGGCATAGTCAATAAAACAGAGGCAGATGTTTTCTCTTAATATATAATGAATTACAAATTAACATGAACATGTGCAAAGGATATGATCGATCAACTCACAAATTAGAAAATATAAAAGGCTCTTAATATTTGAAAAGTTGTTCACTATCACAATAAGAGAAAAACACATTTAAACTAGGAGATACCACTTTTCATCCCTTAAGATAGTCCAGGTCTAAAAATTGTTTGGTAACACACCGTGCTGGCAAGGATACAAGGAAATAGCCACCAGGCTGGTAAGTGGATCAACTGGTACAACTTCCATGGGAGACTAGTTGGGACTACAATGAGAAATTTTAAACTCACTCTTTGGCACAATTCTACTTTTAAGAAATTTTCTTCATGTATATTTGCATTTGGGCAAATTAAATCCTTATGTTTATTCATTGAAGCATTAATAGTAAAATATTACCAAAAAAAAAAAGAAAGAAACCTGTATATCTATCAAAAGGGGATGAGTTAAATAAATTATGGAATGTATAAAGCTTTTAAAAAGAGAGAGACAGATTTCAGGGTCCTGATTTGAAAGAATCTCCAAGATCAATTCTTAAGTGGAGAAATACTTAGGTACAGAACAGTAAGTTATGTATATTACTATTTGATTTTGAGAAATTTATACATCAAAATTTTATTGATATACATGGAAATAGAAGGACACATGAGAAAATAAAAATAGTGGTTACTTTCTAGGAGGAAAACTTGGTGGTTGGGGAAATTTTTAAATAAAGAGAATTTTTTTTCAAATGAAGACACCAAAAACTATGAAAAATTACTAAAAGATATTAAATAAGATATTAATAAATGAAAAGACATCTCATGTTCATGGATCAGAAAACTTAAGAGTCTTGAGATGTCAATACTACCCAAAGAGATTTAATGCATTCCCTATCAAAATCTCAACAGTTTTGCATAAACTAAAATGCCAAGTCTAAAATTCATGAGGAAATTCAAGAGTCCTTGAATAGCCAAATGATCTAGAAAAAAAAAAAGTTAGTGGTCTCACATGTCCTAATTTCAAAACTTACTTCAGAACCACAGGAATCAAGACAATGTGGTATTGACATACAGACAAACATATAGATCAATGCAACAGATTAGAGGGCCCAGAAATAAACTCTTCATACATGGTCAAATTATTTTCAACAAGGGATTCAAGACTATTCAGTGGGGAAAAGACAGTATATTCCACAAATGGTGTAGGGAAAACTGGATGCCCACAAGTAAAAATTGAATTTGGACCCTTTACCCTACACCATATAAAAAAATTAACTCAAAATGGATCAAGACCTAAATGTAAGAGTTAAAACCATAAAACTCTTAGAAAATATATGCAAATCATATATCTTATAAGGTTTGGTATCTAGAATATATAAGGAACCCCCATAACAACAAAACAAAGAACTTAATTTTTAAATGACTAGGCACTTCTCCAAAGATAACAAACAATCAATAAGCACATGAAAAGATATTCAACATCATTAGTCATTAGGGAAACGTGAATCAAAATCACAATGAGATATACCACTTTATACCCATTAGGATGCTGCTAAGTCGTTTCAGTCATGTCCGACTCTGTGCGACCCCATAGACGGTAGCCCACCAGGCTCCGCCGTCCCTGGGATTCTCCAGGCAAGAATACTGGAGTGGATTGCCATTTCCTTCTCCAGTGCATGAAAGTGAAAAGTGAAAGTAAAGTCACTCAGTCGTGTCTGACTCTTAGCGACCCCATGGACTGTAGCCTACCAGGCTCCTCCATCCATGGGATTTTCCAGGCAAGAGTACTGGAGTGGGATGCCATTGCCTTCTCCACCATTAGGATGGCTATTATACAAAAAAAAGGAAAGAAATAACAATATTGATAAGGAAGTGGAGAATTGGAAGGAACCCTTGTACATTACTGGTGGAAATATAAAATAGTGCATCCATGTGAGAAACAATATAGCAGTTCCTCAAAAAAATTAAATTGAGAAATGCATGTGTGTGTGCTAAATCACTTCAGTTGTATCCGACTCTTTGCAAACCCATGGACTGTAGCTCACCAGGCTCCTGTGTCCATGGGGATTCTCCAGGCAAGAATACTAGAGTGGCTTGCCATGCCCTCCTCCAGGGGATTTTCCCAATTCAAGGATTGAAACCATGTCTCTCACATCTTCTGCATTGGCAGTTAGGTTCTTTACCACTAGCATCACCTGGGAAGCCCAAGAATTACCATGTGATCTAGCAATTTCATTCCTAACTACATACCCAAAGGCACTGAAAATAGATATTCAAACAAACATTTGGATACCCGTGTTCATAGCTGGATTACTCACAATAGCCAAAAGCAATCCAAGTTTCTATCAATGAATGAATGGATAAACAAAATGTACTATGTACATACAATAGAATATCATCCGACCTTTAAAAAGAAAGAATTCCTGACACATTTCTTTATATGGATGTATAAGGCTGTAATATGGATGAATTTTGAAGAAATTATGCTAAGTGAAATAAACCAATCACAAAAGAACAAATGGTATATGATTTCACTTGTGTGAGGTGCCTTGAGTAGCCAGATCCCTAGAGAAAGAAAGTAGATTGGTGGTAACCAGGAGCTGGGGGAGGAAGGAATGTGTTTGGAGTTCTAGTCTGGGAAGATGAAAAAGTTACAGAGATGGAGGAAGGTGATTATAGCTGCACAGCAATGTGAATATACTTAATGTGACTAAATGGTATACTTAGAAATGGTTAATATGGTAAATTTATATTATGCATATTTTACCACAATTTAAAAAATAAAGAGAAATATTTTACCACAATTTAAAAAATAAAGAGAAAGAAAGAAATATGAAATAATATACAAAGAAGAGTGAATTAGAGAGTCCACACTTCTGGGTTTGAATCTTCACTACTCCCTTTCATGACTATGTCACCTTAGAAAGGTACTTAACATTTCTAAGATTTAGTTTCCTCATCAAAAAAAAAAAAAAAGGTAGTAAAAGCACTGCCTACTATACTACGTTGTTCTGAGGCACATAAAGGGCTTAGGGGAGTGTCTGCCGCATATTACATCCTCAATAAGTAGTTGTTCCTCATTCATTATTGCCTAAGACATTTATTGAGCATCTATTAGATTCAGATATTATGCCAAGTGCAGGGAATACAGAGAATAGGACGGATTTCTGCCTTTAAGAACCTCACCACTTAGTAAATGGGATCTTAATGGATTCTATCTTCAGGCAGCCTTCACTGAAAGACCAAGTGTTGAAAAAGTTACTATGGAAGTACTCTTCAAGAGAATAAACAAGAGACTCAAATAGATTGAAGGTTTAAACTGTTTTCCAATGATTGTGCTCTGTGCTTAGTCACTTAATCGTATTTGACTCTTTGCCACCCCATGGACTATACCCTGCCAGGCTCCTCTGTCCATGGTATTTCCCAGCCAAGAAGACTGGAGTAGATTGCCATTCCCTTCTCCAGGGGATCTTCCCAACCCAGGGATTGAACCTAGGTCTCCTCCATTGCAGGCAGATTCTTTACTGACTGAACCACCAAGGAAGCCCAAGAACACTGAAGTGGGTAGCCTAACCTTTCTCCAGCTGAACTTTCAGGGGAGCCTTATCTAAAAGTAGAATGGACTACCTCGAAAAGTAATAAGGCAGCCTGTATAGCCACTTTTCAGACACATTTCAGGGGAGACACAGAGAGTTAGACTAGGTGGTCACTGGGGCTCCATCTGGCTCAGAGAGTTTCTGATGCTACAAAGAGAGGCCAAGGACTGGATGATGAGCGGACTGGCTGGGGAAAAACTTCAGGGCGTCAGCCTTGCAGACATCACTATCTCATGATGTCATCCAATTGCCCCCTCCCACCCCGGCAGGGGCCAGAAGTCTCCAGATGGCAGATGTAGATTCAAATTCAAAATGAGAGACGTTTTCACATAAATGAATGGAGAGGCACCAAGGTGTACTCATCCCAGGATGACAGACAAAAGGGAAGAAAGGCCCAAAGAGGAGGCCACCATAGCCTTTTTCTGGGCCAGCATGAAAAGTGAAAGTGTCAGGCACTCAGTCACGTCCGACTCCTTGCAGCCCCATGGACTGTAGCCCACCAGGCTTCTCTGTCCATGGGATTCCTCAGGCAAGTATACTGGAATGGGTTGCCATTCCCTTCTCCAGTGGATCTTCCTGACCCAGGGATTGAACCCAGGTCTCTTGCATTGCATGGAGATTCTTTATCCTCTGAGCCATCAGGGAAGACTGAGCCAGTATGAGCTCCAGAATAAAACACTGAAGCAGATTCATGAGTGAAGATCTGGAAGAAAACATCCCAAGGCTTGGCTATGAATCCAACGAGGGTCCCCCATGCCAATCCCAGCTCTGGTATACCCCAGCTGGTCCAGCAACCCAGAGAGTCAGAGAGCTTATATTTCAAGGAAAGGGAAAAAGGGTCCCTTTCAGGGGGGTGGTTTTGAGGGTGTCTTGCCTGGAGAGAGAGGGAAAGGCACAACTCCCTTCACCATCTTGGAGCTTCACCTACTGTGTAGACCTGCTGCAGTGCGAGTCAAGACAGGAAAAGGACTGCAGGAAAATACTCCTGTGTGGTCTGTAGCTTCCCTATCAGGGTCTCAGAGGAAAGACAGTCCGGCTTCTCTTTGTTGAGATCTGGACATTCTTCTTTCCTGGAGTGCAGAGGGGTGGAGGGAATAGTAGTGTGATCAGAGTAGACCTCACTGAGCAAAGACCTGAAGGTGGTGAGGGGCAAGCCACTCAAGTATCTACAAGAGAGCACCCCAGGCAGAAGGAACAGCAAGGGCAAAGAACCAGGGGCAAAAGAGTGTGTTTAGCATAATGGGTACCGCAAGAAGCCTGTGTGCCAGAGCAGGGAGACACATGGGAAGAGTAAGAGGATATGAGGTCAGAAAGGCAAGGGTTCGGGCTGAGGTTCAGGCTGTGTAGGCTTCTGCAGGCCACTAATTTAAGGATTCTGGATTCAGCTCTTAATAAGATGGGAAGCCATTGGAGGAATATGAGAACAGTGAGTTACCCTGACTTACAGTTTTTAAAGACTCCCTAGGGCTGCTGGCTTGAGGATGTACTTCAAGCAGGGCAGCATGACCACCTGCTCCAGTCAGTAGCAGGCAACAGTCTCACAGATGGGGAACAAGAGCTTGAACCAGACAGGTAGAAGCAGAGGTGGTGAGAAGTGGGTATATTTGAAGAAAGAATCAAGATGATGTGCTGACAGATTGGGTGTGCAGAGTGAAAGAAAAAGAGGTGTCAAGGGTGATGCTAAGATTTTTTTGATCTGGGCTCCTGGAAGGACAGAGTCCTCATTAACTGAGAAAGGAAAGACTGAAGAAGGAGCAGGTTTTATAGGGAATATTAAGCATTCTTATTTGAAAATGTAAGGTTTGACTTGTCTCTTAGACATTCCCATGGAAATGCCTCATGAGCAACTGGAGAGACATATGTAGTGTTCAGAAAGAAGACCAGGGGAGAGCTATATATTTCATATCATATGAAATATAATATCTAATATACATATATGGTTAATTATATGTATATATACTTAGAAGTCATCTATGTCTAGAACCCTGAAGAAGTTACTGTAGATAAAGAACAGAAAAAGTCTGAAGACTGAGCCAAGGGAATCCAAGGCTCACAGACTGATTAGGAAAATTAAAAAGCCACTGAGAAGGAGTTACCAGTGGCAAAGGAAGACCCTCAGGAGAAGGTGGTGAAACCTGAAAGCCATGAGAAGCATTTTACAGAGGAAAGAGGGATCAGTTATGTCAGATGCTGCCAGTAGGTCAAGTATCTTAAGATGAGAAATGGATTTAGCAACAGGACAGTCCTTGATGATCTTAGGACAATTTTGGTGGAGCTGGAGCAAAAGGAAGGATCAAAAGAATGAAGAGAGCCAAATAGTGTGGGGGAAAATCTCTCTTTAAAAGTGATTCAAGGGACTTCCCTGGTGGTACGGTGGATAAGAATCCACCTGCCAAGACAGGAGACATGTGTTAGATCCCTGATCCAGGAAGATTCCACATGCCTCGAAGCAACTAAAGCCCATGTGCCACAACTACTAGACCATGAGCCCATGCTCTAGAGCCTAGGAGCCACAACGACGGAACCTGCGCACAGCAACTACTGAAGCCCACACACCTAGAGCCTGTGTTCCGCAACTAGAGAAGCCACCACGTTGAGAAGCCTGTGCATCACAACAAAAGTTAGTTCCCACTCTCTGCAACTGTACAAAACCTACGCAAAGCAATGAAGGCCCAGTGGAACCAGAAAAAAATCAAAGTGATTCCAACTAACAAATGAAGAAGGAATGATGGCATTAGGATATCAGCTTAGAGTAACCCCCAAGGAAACAAACAATCCAGGCAGGGGTCAGCAAACTATGGCCCTTGGGCTATACGGGGCCTGCTTGTTTTTATAAATAAAGTTTTATTGGCACTCACCCATACCCATTCATTTCTGTATTGACTCCTGCTGCTTCCACACTACCAGAGTGGTGTTGACTAGTAGTGATAGAGACTGTGTGGCCTACAGACTGAAATAGTTACTATCTGGCCCTTTATAGAGAAAGTTTGCCAACTCTGATCCAGGCAGTAATCTTCAATGGCTGCTAATGTCACATGAAGGGAAACAGACATTATGTGCCTCTGATGAAAATACATACCACCCCTTAGGAAGCGATCTTACAAAATAAAAAAAAAAGTAAATCTGAATCAGATGGCACTAAGCACCAGTTTACAGGAAATACAGGGAAAAAACATTCAACAACACGACGGGGAGGCAACCAGCAAACTCCAGAATGTGGGAAAATCTACCAAAAATATGGAAAGTTTCTTCAACAAATAAACCATGAGGCTAAAAGCCAAGTGGAGTAAAGGAACCTGCAGTTATGACTTAAGAAATCTTTCAACAAAATATGATGTGTGACCCTTATTTGGATTATGATTCAAATAAACTTTTAAAAAAAATAAAATGTGAACTGCTTTTTAAAAAAAAATGATACAATTGGAGAAATTTGAATGCCAACTAGATATCAAAAATATTAAGAAATTATTGTTAATTTGGGGAATACGGTAATGCTATTATGGTTATTTTTCTAATCCATTATCTTTTAGAGACTAGTATCGAAATATTTATGAATGGAATTATAATAACTGGGAATTGTTTCAAAATGGGAAGGTAAACTAGGGAGACTGAGATGGAAAAAAAAATTTGTTATGAGTTGATAATTATTGAAACTGAGTGGTGGATGCCTAGAGGTTCATTAGACGATTCTCTCTACTTTAGTAAATGCTTGAAATTTCCCACAATAAAAAGCTACTTTAAAAAAGAAAGAGAAAATAGGGTGAAAATCTGGACCCAACAAGCACAAACAAACAGCTCTTCAGAGGAACTGCACTGTGTTTTTCTGTCGTAGGTTGTTTTTATTTGTTTGTTTGAGTTGTACTCTACTAAGAAGCAAAATGGAGCAATTTATGGAGGAGGAGAGTCTTAAAAACACAGTCTCAGTCATTTCCACCAGACTTTCCCTTCACAGTCCCTGCAGCTTTCACTGGGGCTTCCTTCCTCTCCTGGCTGCTCTCCTAAATAACATATTTGGTTTCTTCTTAAACTTCCCACTCTGAGCTTCTAGGTAGACAGTCAGAAGTTGAGTCTCAAACTGTGAGAAGCTGCCTTCTAACTACAAAGTGAAAGTTGCTCAGTCGTGTCTGACTCTTTGCGACCCCATAGACTACACAGTCCATGGAGTTATCCGGGCCAGAATACTGAAGTGGGTAGCCTTTCCTTTCTCCAGGGAATTACAGCTGAAAGGTCAACTAAAAGACAGAGAGTGTGGGAACATGTAGCCTAGAGGATGTGAGGGCCTTAAGGGTACTCTGGTTCACAGAAGAGTGAGGGGGCCACGGCAAGGGCTAGGAATGATACCAAGGAAGATGGGTGGAGAGGAGAGAGCATTCTAGGAAGGAAAGTAATAGGAACAAAAGCTGTGGAAGAAAAGGCCCTTCCACAGACTTTTACAGAGTTCACGCTGGGAGAGGCCAGTAATAATGTCACCCATCCCCAAAGTCACCCTCTGATGTGTCCGTATGAATTGCTTCCTGTGGGCCACCATGATCCACAGCCAACTTTCTGGACATCAGGGCCCGCAGCTGTGGACGGAATCCCCTGTCCCTGTGCAATACAGGAGGCATCCTCAGAGAGGGCAATTTTGCACAATGAGAACAGAAACATCCTTGGTGAGTCATGACACCAGACTCAATAGCAAAAGTAGGGACCAGGCCTGCCTCTTCACCTGGCATCTATGTCCTCTGAGTTCTGCCCAGTCCTCTCATGGATGCCTCATGATGCTGAGAACATTCTCGATCTGGCATGACCTACTTAGACTCCAAGTAGGTAGGCTTCTTAAGGCTCTGGGATCCCTGATACTGTATGAGTATTTGGGGCACCCATTTTCACCAGGTCGAGTCCACTGGCTTCATCAAATTTTCAGCAAATTCTATGACTCTAAAGGTTATGAATCACACTACTAGAGACTTAATCGTTGTTTGATGTACTGGATTTGGGGTAAGGTCTGGGTTATAATTACATCTGTTGGGACTCCTTCAAAGGTCCTCCTACTTCTCAAAATAGAAGATTGTTTCAGTATCAATGAACATAAGAATTATAATTCTTCAATAGCAGGCTAACAGCAATGCAAACCTCAAGCACCCTCTACCTTTACAGGCCAAACAAAGTAGCAAACCTATCAGGAACCATTTCCCACATAACAGCTGACATTATACATATTCCAAGCCCTACAGTTTACAGAACAGATTATTTCATTGGTACTTTATATTTGGACTTCAAGGATTTTGCTCTGAAAACCTTAAAAAGCAGAGTAAAGCAAGAAAATTGGGTGCAACTTATACTTTTCGCAGAATTGTGTTTGGTGTTAATGGTTTGAAGGACTTCTATAAATTGATATTCCCCAAATCCTCACATCTTTACAACCCCATCAAAACCCGCGGGCCATCCCATAAAAGGATATGGAATCCAAGACAATCTTTAGTCTTTGCCTCCCTCAAATATTCTATATGCTCATGTAATCAACTTTTACTGGATGCCTAGTGGGCTTGAGATTCTGAGATGCCACAGGACAGCAGAGGAAGAAGGTGGGCCACAGGTACATTGGGGCAGTGCCCATAGAGACCTCTGCCTCTCATTCTGTCTTCTCTCCCCTCCCTACGGAGCTCAGCACCATACCGCCCCTTGATTCTAAACAAGTCTCAGTCATCTCCAGCTAATATGTGTTGATTGCACTTATACTGATTCAGACTTCACACAGATCCTGTGAGATGGGTAAACTCCTAGATACACTGAAGGAAGCTGAGACTCAGAGCAAGTAACTCACCTGCACAAAACCTCTTAGGAAGGAATGGGGTGGGCAGAACCTTATGTGAAAGCTGCCTGACCCCAGGTTGGTGCTCCAAGCCCTCCACCATAGCACTGAGTGCCCATCCACTTGGTTACGACCCGTCTGACACCCAAGGAAACCCTGTCACAGTGACCTGGGCAGTTCTATGTTTCGACAGCAGAGTTTCAACAATTTGAGGATGCCAGCAAGCCTTGCCCACCCCATGGGGGGAGAGCAGGATAGAAATAGGGGCCAGAGCTGCTGTAGCCATGGTCGCCCCCGGGCCGTGTCTGCCCAGCTCCCGGGCATCTTCCTCGGGCTGACCCAACCACGCTCTCTACTCTGCTTACTCCCTGGCTTGCCTGCCTTACCATGATGACTAACGCCAGTTGTGACATTTCATTTGAGATACCTCTGCCTTTCGTTTCAGCCATAATGAGCTGCAGGCAGGCAGAGAAGAGGGAAAGGGGAGAGGACTGGGAGGAGGTGGCCATGGCAGGGAGAGGGTGTGGGCAAAAACCAGATATTGTGGATTTGGTTCCAGACCACTGCAATAAAACAAATACTGCAGGGGAGGGATAAATTAGGAATTTGGGATTAACATATACACACTGTGTACCTGCGTGTGTGCTGCATGCTCAGTCATGTCTGACTCTTTGTCACCTTATGGACTGTAACCTGCCAGGTTCTTCTGTCCATGGGATTCTCCAGGCAAGAACACTGGAGTGGGTTGCCATTTCCTCCTCCAGGGGATCTTCCCAACCCAGGAATGAAAACTGCATCTCCTGCAAGTCTCCTGCATTGCAGGTGGATTTTTTACTGCTGAGCCACCGGGGAAGCCTAACATATACACATTACTATATATAAAACAGATAACCAAGGAGAGTCTGCTGTACAGCACAGGGAATTATATTCAACATCTTATAATAACCAATAATAGAAAATAATCTGAAAAAGAATACATATGTATATGTGTGTGTATTATATATATATATATAAATGAATCACTTTGCTGTACACCTGAAACTAATACAACACTGTAAATCAACTGGACTCAATTATACTTTAATTAAAAAAATAAACAGAAAAGGGAGGAAAAGCAAACTTTTCAATAAAGCAATTGTGCAAATTTTTTGGTGCCCCAGTGTATATAAAAGGTATGTTTACCCTATACTGTAGCCTATTAAGCATGCAGTAGCATTATATCTAAAAAGCAATATATATACCTTAATTAAAAAATACTTTATTGCTAAAAAATGCTAACTATCATCTGAGTCCTCAGTGAATCAAAATCTTTTTGCGACAGTAACATCAAAAATCACTGATCACAAATCACTTTAACAAATATAACAAAAATGAAAAGTTTGAAATATTGCAGGAATTACCAAAATGTGATATAGAGACATGAATAAGCAAATGCTGCTGGAAAAATGGTGCCAAAAGACTTGCTTGACAGAAGGTAGCCACAAACCTTCAATTTGTTAAAAAAGAAAAAAGCACAATAAATCTGCAAAGCATAATAAAGCAAAGTGCCATACAGCGAGGTATGCCTAGTGAGACATGAGTTATGAGGCTGTTGTGTCATCTAAGTGAGAGACGCTGGTGGCTTGGTCTAGGTGGGGGCGGCAGGTGTAGAGAAGATGCAGATCAATACATATTCAGGCAATTAGACTGACAGGATTTCATAATGGATTGCCTAAGGGCATGCAGAAGTGCAAGCATCAACATGGACTCTGGACTTGTGACTGGATGAAGGTGCCATTCACCAAGACAAGAAAGCAGACATGGTGGTAGAGATCAAGAGTTCAGTCTGAAGATATTAAGCTTGAGATGCCGATGAGACAGCCAAGAGGAGACATGAACAAAGCTGATGGATCTAAGAGGTCCAGATCTTAGAAGAGAAGTCCGGCCTGGAGGCATAAATTTGAGACTTATGATGAATTATTTGAGTAATGGCGCTGTAGGTAGCCATGAGAATGTGCCTGGTAGACGTCTAACTTCAGGGTGCTTAATTGACCAAGAGCCCCAGCTGCTAGGCTCTGAAATCCATCACTGAATTTGCACAAAGGGAGCAGAGCAGGGACACTGAAGCAGGCCCACTGCTGGGAGACACAGGACCCTGCTGATGGCTGACCTGGGCTAGATGGAAAGCATCCCAGCACTTGCTGAGCATCTTTAGATTGCAGAGCAGGCTGGGACCCTGATACCAACCTTCTTCCCTCTACTCATCACTTAGGGTCAGACTTGCGAGGTGCTCTGATAGCTCTTCCAGCCTTTCCCTGCTCCCTCCCCCATTACCTTTTATAGGAGCTTCCCCCAATAAAATCGTCACACATTTAATCTGATCTTGGTGTCTGCTCTGTTGGAGGACCTTCCCACAATGAATCTCAGCTTGATTCTGTGGCTTGCTTTAGGTGGTGAAACAGAAGCAAATGTGATAAAAGCTGCGTATTGAAAAAGACTTGTGCATTGGGGATTGCCTTCTCTCTTGCTTCTGGAAACCTTCCGCAATCATGTGAATAAGCCTTTCTGAGGATCAGCAACTGAGAGGAAAGAGGCTCCAGCCATTCCAGCTGTCTCACTGCCTCAGGGTTGAAGACCCAAACATGTAAGTGAGGCCAACCTGGACCATCCAACTCCAGCCAAGCTGGCACAGAACAAACCAACCTACCCAACCAACTCAGAGAATTGTGAGAAACACTAAATGTTCGCTGTTTTAGACTACTGAGTTTGGGGATGACTTATTCTGAAAAAGTAAACTGACACAGGAGTCTGGGGGCATAAAGATGGTACTCAAAGCCATGGGAATGGGTTGGTCCTGTTATGGATTCATGGATCCTGCCCTCAGGTTCCTAACCCAGACCCTTTCACAGGGCTCTTTCCATTGGTTAAAGCCCTTCTGAAAGTTTATTTAGCACTTACTATGTTCCAGACAACATACTAAGGAGTCATGCCTATGCAGTTATAACTGAAACACATTGTTTATCCTAAATAAAAAGTGGGAGAACCAAAGAAAATCCTTCTTCACTTTCTATATATTAAAAATTACTGGAGACAAAATTGGCAGGACTATAGAATCTGCCTGAATTCTCCTACTTCAGGTTTCATGGGAACACTTATGCACGCACGTGCACGCGCACAAACACACACACACACACACACACACACACTCCACGGTATCACAGCTTTCAGTCAACTCATTGTTGTCTCTGAGAGGAGTTGATAGGTTCTTGGTGTGACTTCAAAGTCAACAAATGATGAATACTCTGTTAAAGTAACAGTTGGTGAGTACGGTGTCCCCAATCACAGGGAATAGGGTACCACAATAGACGGAAGGAGAATCAGGATTGGTTGAAAGTTCTAGTGTGGCTTCTCTACTTGTTTACACATTCAAGAAATTTATCAGTCATGTGCTAACTACAAAGCATCAAGGAGACATAGATAAGAGAAATAATTCCTGCTCTGAAAGATTTCACACGCTATGGAAGAGGCTGGCAATGATACTACAGCACAAGACACTGAGAAAGTACAAAGGAAAAAGATCTAGTACAGCTTGGAGAGAACCAAGGAAATCTTCCTGGAAGAAGTAACTGACTTTGGTAGAATAAGCAATGATGAGCCAGGCCCTTGTGAGGAGGGGCTAGGAAAGGTCACCTTGAATTAGCATTAGTGAACATATCAAGGCTTGACAGAGGAAGGCATGTCTAGGTAAATGTAGTTATTCAGAGGAGCAGAGTATAAGGAGAAGGTGAGTGGAAATATCTAGAAACAAGGCTGGAGAGGCAGGCAGAGGGTTAGACCATGAAAGACTTCACCCATCTTACCATAAATACTTTATTCTGAAAAAAGTTCCCATGGAGTCATGTCAAAAAGAAGAAAGACATGCTCATATCTGCATTGTAGAAAGGTAGCTATTGCCACAATACAGAATATGGAGACAAGACAGGTGCAGTAGACCATGAGCGAAATGATGAGTGCAGTAGTAGTGAAGACGGGAGAAAGGCCGGAATCCTGTGGCATTTAGACAGAACAGTCAGTAGAACATCCTCACTAACAAGATGCAGGTGAGGGAACAAGGCAACTAGGAGGAAGAAGAGTCACAGATGACATCCATATTTCTAGGATGAGCAACTGAATGGACAGTGGTACCACTTACTGAAAGAGTCTCTATGAGAAGAAGACAAAATTTTGTAAACGATGATGGGTTTAGTTATGGACAAGGTTAAGTCTGAGATACTATGAGGAGTTGAAATAGAAATGTCCACCAGAGAGAAATTCAAACACTCAAAAGAGAATCCTGGGATGGAAAACAAATTTGTAAATCATCATCATATGGGAAACAGTTGATGCAAGGGAGGAGCTGAAGTCCCTCAAGGAGAGTGTACCCAAACAAGTGAAAAGAGCCAGGACTGGGACCAGGGAGCACCTACATTTAAGGATCAGTCACCCAGTTCCCAACTGGAGGAGGAACCCAGCCAGAGCTAGCCAGAGGAGAAATTACCAAAGCAGTGAAAGCACCCACGAGATGCCACCAGGCTATCGAGCAGTTCCAGCTCTCTTCTCAGAAGTCTATCATAAATGACCAGGAGGGTAATTAGCATTAAGGTGCTAATGATTAGTAACAGATGTCTCCAGATATATTTGCATTTTAATTAGGCATCTAAACTTCATAGTGATTCTGGCTTTGGAGCTAATGCTCGATTCTCATCCAGGCTCCACCACCTACTGTGATATTGGATTCTAGAATCCTTTGTTCACTCCTATAAAAACAGGAATAACAACGTCTCTATCTCAAGAGGTGTAAGATGTATCAAGTTTCTGGCACATCCCTTCATCTAAGCCTCTAACAGTGATTCTCAGACTTTACCGTGCATCACATGCATACAGCCCCGGGTTCTGATTCAGGATGTCTGGGATGGGGCTGATGCTGCTGGTTCAGGAACCACACCCGGGGACAGCACGTTCTCCCTGAAAGACTCCTCCCACATTAGTGAATGCCCACTCATATGTACCCCATAAACTGGTCTTTAGGCCCCAGAGAAGAACTGCGAGATGGGAGCTCTGGGTTCTCAGTGCAGGAAGCATGACAAAGCAATGGGAAGGTGAGGGACAGGGACAAGCACATAGTCTTCTCCCTCAACTGTCACCCAAGACATCTCAAGGGCTACAAGTTGAGTGATTCACACCTGCATGTTTGAAAAGCCATGACTCACAGGATTCAGTAGGTGGGCTGCATTGACTGAACCCTTACGGAGGGTGGCGGGGAGGGGGAGCAGGGATGCAGAGTCACAGGTATCAGGCAGTAGAATGGACTGAGGTCTCCAGGGCAGCTGATGAGCCAGGTCCTGGACTGGAGAGAGGAGAGAGATGCTGAGGGGCTGGAGGAAGGCAAAGGTTTCGGAACCATGGGAAGGGGAGCTTGGAGAGGAAGCCTGTGGCCTCTCTTCACAATTTCAAACAAGCTACCCTCTGCTCTGGGTTAAGAAGACACTGAAAAGCAAGAAAAGCAATGTGAAATTTCATCAGGAAGTCTGCATCCACAGTATTGCTCATCCAGCTCCACCCCTCTGCACCCAAGTGATGCCCTGGGAACCTTCTCTGCTTTCCGCAAGGCATCGTGGATAGGAATCACCAGGAAAGTCCAGTAGTGGCAAGAGTGTCTTCTTTCAACAAAGGCCTGGTACAGACATCATCTTAACTTATTTCTTAAAAATCCCTTCTGAACTCCCAATTTTATACACATAATGTTTTTCAACTCTCATTCACTACCATGCGAGGTGCTGAGATTACAAGTGTTAATTAATCACAATGCTTGCCCTCAAGGAATTTTGCCTAATGAGATATAAAATGTGCAGCATTTATTATGTGTCTATAAAACACTTTCATATACAATTGTGCTTATTCTTCACCATGGCCACGCATGAGAACTGGTGATATGAATCCTATCTCGTCTTTTGCCATTCTGACCTTCGGTTTAAACATCACCTCCTCGGAAGCCTCCCTGATGTCCAATCTAAAAAGCTACCCAATCAAGTGCCAGGCTTCACTGGTGGCTCAGACGATAAAAATTCTGCCTGGAATGCTGTACACCTGGGTTCGATCCCTGGGTTGGGAAGATCTCCTGGAGAAAGGAATGGCTACCCTCTCCAGTATTCTGGCCTGGAGAATCCCATGGAGAGAGGAGCCTTCAAGGCTACAGTCCATAGGGTCACAAAGAGTCAGATACAACTGAACGACTAACACACTCCACTCCCTAACAAGTGCCATGTCACCCTATATTAATTTTGTGAGTGACATGTATTGCAGTGTGATTTTTTTAAATAAATTTACTTGTCTATTTATTGTCTCTCTCTCTCTCTCGTTGCAGTGGAACAACAGTTTCACGGAAGTGGGAAATCTGTCTGCCTTGTTCACTGCTGTATTCTCAGTACCCAAATAGTGCCTGGCCTGGAACAGGACTGAGGACACGTCTGCAGGAGGAAGCAGGGTGGGAAGACAGGGTGGAGCGGGGGAGGGAGACGAGAAGCAGGGGGAGGCTCTGACTTTTCCACTCAGTAGCAGAGCTGGGACTCACAACTGTAGCTTTGCTCACCCCCATCCCAGCCCAGGTTCCTTCCCCTCCGCGAGGACACTGGGGGCCACTCTGAGCCAGCGCCCAGACTCTGAGGTTGACAGGCTGGCTTTCCTTGCCTGGGCACAGAGGCAGACGTCCCCAGGACTCTCAGACTTGAGCGCCGAAGAGCTCATTAACCCAGAGTCAGAGATCCCCCGGAGAGAGAAGCGGGGATAATGTGTGTTCACCTGTCACCACACATCCCTTCTCTAAAGAAGGCCTGCAACTCTGTCTGTATTTAGGATCCTTTCACTCAAGAAAACATCAATCAAGGACCAAATAAGTCAAGAGAGATTTAAATTACTTTCTTTTGAGAGGCAGAAATATAAAATGTTCTCTACCATTTTTTAAATTAAGAACAAAGAATAAAATTCCATTCAGTAAATAGAGCAAACAAAGAAACAAAAGTCTACTGTATGACTAGGTAAGCAGGGGAGACAAAGAATAAAGAGAGAGAAAAGGGGTGGAAAACAACATCACAGACAGGCATTGATCTTAAAATAGGATGGGGCCTCAGGCCACCAATGGGTATCGGCCCCTTCTCTCCCAGATGCACTACTGGGCCTGTGTATTGATACCACAGCTGAGGCCCAAGGGGTAAATGATTTGCCATGGTCTATAGCCAGTAAGGACTGGGGCAGGACTAGATAACATGAAACTTGGTAAAAGAAATCAAAATTTCTTCAAAGGACTGTACTTGGAGCTAGAAATTAACTGAGAGTGAGAATCATGTCATTTTTGTCTTTATTTTCCCATTTCTCCCAGCAAAAGACCTTGTACACATCTGATTCATGTTGGGGAACCCCAAAAGATACATAAAGGAGGCATCAACGCAGATAGCTTATGCTGGAAAGACACAGAGGGCTGCGTCGTTATGTTTCTGCAACTGCAGTGATATTTCCATCATTAAGAGATGCGCCCATGAATGCAGCCCTAGATTTAGTCACTCGGGTTAGAAATCATGTAAAAGCCCACAAAGGGCTGGATGCCCTGCCCTGCCACAGGCTGCAGTGCCTGCCCCGTGTCCAAGACAGCCTCATGCCTTCCTCTCACCGCACCCCAGCTCATGCCCTCTCACTCAGCGCCCATTCAGCTGTTACTGCCACCACTAACACTATGGTGAAAATCTGGAGCACTCTCTCTTTACCCCAATCCCTGGTTAGTATTTATAGGGGGAAAGTTCTTTTTTTTTTTTTTCAAGTGTACTTAATGTAGTTGTAAAGGCTCCATGATTCCCAAGGATGTATCTTTCCAAGTAACACTATATGAACACAGACGGGAGGGTCTTTCCTCGGTAAAGCCCAATTCTGTTCTAGAATCTCATTCACTGCCATTCCCGCAAGTCCACACATCTACAGCAGACAACAGAACCCTTTAGAATCCTCATGTCACAGAAGAGGATTACATCCTTCACACTTTTTCCAGGTTACAGGGAAACAGGTGCCACATATCTCTGCTACTGTCAGGAAGTTTCTTGATTTGCATGTAACCCACTCAGTACTTCCCAGGTGGCGCTAGTGATAAAGAATCCACCTGCCTATGCAGGAGACCCAAGAGATGCAGGTTTGATCCCTGGGCCGGGAAGTTCTCCTGGAGTAGGAAATGGCACCCTACACCAGTATTCTTGTCTGGAAGAGTCCATGGGCAGTGGACCCTGGTGGGCTACAGTCCATGCGGCTGCAAAGTCAGATACAACTGGGCACATGACGTAACACTCTACGCTATAACAAAGAGCTTTGTAGTGGACTTTTGGTTCCAAATGGCTTTACAGTTTGTTACTATAAAGTAACATCACTTTGCCAACAAAGATCCGTGTATAGTCAAAGTTATGGTTTTTCCAGTAGTCATATACAAATGTGAGAGCTGGACCATAAAGAAGGCTGAGCACTAAAGAACTGATGCTTTCGAACTATGGTGCTGGAGAAGGCTCTCGAGAGTCCCTTGGACAGCAAGGAAATTAAACCAGTCAATCCTAAAGGAAATCAACCCTGAATATTCATTGGAAGGACTGATGGTGAAGCTCCAATACTCTGGCCACCTGATGTGGAGAGCCGACTCATTGGAAAAGACCCTGAGGCTGGGAAAAATTGAAGGCAGGAGGAGAAGGGAATGACAGAGGATGAGATGGTTGGATGGCATCAGTAACTCAATGGACGTGAGTTTGAGTAAACTCCGGAAGATGGTGAAGGACAGGGAAGCCTGGCACGCTGCAGTCCATGGGGTCGCAGAGAGTCAGACACTACCGAGCAACTGAACAACCACCACCTCACAGTGGCCTAAATCCTGACTCCCTACCACACCGCAAGGCCATGAGGACAAAGACCACATCTCTTTTTCATTTTTTTTCATAGACCACCACCTCCCATCCTCCTGCCTACCACCCCTACCCCTCACCTAGCACTTAGCTCATCATTCAGGGAATACTGTAGATATTGGTTAGCATAGTGGAATCTGCTCTTTTCAATTCTCTGTCGCTTATTGTGGGTATAAGGATATACAACTCGTTGAGTTTGCAAGATAGCACAAGACAGATAGGAGGAAAGGCCAGATAAAAAATGTTATTTTTCCAGACTAGCATGAGGCTGAGGCCTGCCCAGAGGAGACCTAGGGCAGTCACTGCTTCTCTCCAGGATGACCCTTTCGTGGCCCCTCCATCTACCTCCATTCTCCATCCTCTTTGCTCCCCCACCCTCACCCAGGGAGGGGAAACCAGGAGAGGCTCTGCCTAGGATTTGTGGAGCACGGAGCTCAACACTACCCTGAACTGTGGGATCTTCAACAGCTGGAACAGGGAAATACCTGGGAAGCATCTGCCCAATCTTCATTTTTAGGCAAGTTAAATGAGGTTCAGGGAAGCTTGTGAATCACCCAAGGTCACAAGGTTCCTTAATAGGGTTTAATGAGTTGGGTCAGGTCTCCCAGGCCAATGGTCCTTTAGCCACCCCTGCTAAGCTAAGTCACTTCAGTCGTGTCCGACTCTGTGCAACCCCATAGACGGCAGCCCACCAGGCTCCGCCGTCCCTAGGATTCTCCAGGCAAGAATACTGGAGTGGGTTGCCATTTCCTTCTCCAGTGCATGAAAGGGAAAAGTGAAAGTGAAGTCGCTCAGTCGTGTCCGACTCTTCGCGACCCCGTGGACTGTAGCCTACCAGGCTCCTCCATCCATGGGATTTTCCAGGCAAGAGTACTGGAGTGGGGTGCCATTGCCTTCTCCGTTAGCCACCCCACCCCTACCTAATAACACCCTGTGGCCCCTGGAAATGCTGTTCTTGGTCTGGCTGATTACATGGCTGCAGGATAAATAGAAAGGATGAATAGGTGGAAATAAAGTTCTAGAATTCCCTATCTTAAGGCTCTATTTTTGCCTCAATGATAAAGGATCTAAAGGACCAACCAAGACACTGTCAACTGGAAATGGTCAGGTCCCCCTCCTAGTCTATAGAGTTGCTGCTGCTGTTTAGTCACTTAGTCATGTCCAACTCTTTTGCGGCCCCATGGACTGTCATCCCAGGCTCCACTGTCCGTGGGATTTCCCAGGCAAGAATACTGGAGTGGGTTGCCATTTCCTTCTCCAGAGGATCTTCCCAACTCAGGGATTGAACTTGGGTCAACTGCTTGCAAGGCGGATTCTTTACCACTGAGTCACCTGAGAAGCCCCGTCTATAGAGTTACTTCTGGGCAAACCAAGGGCTGGGGAGGCTTTCTCCAAATCAAAGCTATGGTCAGTCTCTGAGACAACTGGACTCAGTCAAATGTGATCCTGAGAGAGCCAGGCTTCAATAACTAAGGTGTAGACAGACCCTCAGTACCGGATGCTGACACATGCTCTGCCCTTTCACAAGACAATCCTCCCACCCCAGGCATTTATCGGCACACTGGAGTGAGTTCCAGAGTAGAGGGACCTCCAGCGATGGCCCAGGTGACAGGGCAGGGGGTGGGGCACACAAACTTCATAGACACCAAGAAAGGACAATGCAGTTAATCCACAGGAAAAGGCTTGGCAGGTCCATCTAAATTCTTTTTTTTTTTTTTTTCTGTTTGGCCATTTATCTCAATGCCATTTTTTTTAATCCATTTTTTCTTCAAGATACAATAAACTGTTACTATAATATCTTAAAAGAAAAGAAAGGACAATGCAGACAGAAAAAATAAGGGCAATATGAATCAAGAACCAGACAGGATGGACAAGTGGACTGTCCAATCCACCCTGCTCTGAAACCATGGCCCTAAACAGGTTGCATCACATGTGTGAACCAAATTCTGTCCACATCAACTTCAGCACAGAAAGGTGTCCACTGCATGGAGAGAGTCAGTTAGCTTCTGGGTGAACTTGAGCAAGCTACTTAACTTCTCTGAGCTCCAGTTACCTCTATAAAATGGGGATACCTACTTAATAGGTTAGATAAGGATTCCCAGGCAGTGCTAGTGGTAAAGAACCCACCTGCCGAGACACGGGTTCAATCCCCGAGTGGGGAAGATCCCCTGGAGGAGGGCATGAGAACCCACTCCAATATTCTGGCCTGGAGAATCCCATGGACAGAGGAGCCTGGCAGGCAGCAGTCCATACGGTCACACAGAGTCGGACAAGACTGAAGTAAACTAGCACGCACGCACTTAACAGGGCTGGATAAGTATTAATTATGATAAAGTCTGGAAACTCCTCGTTCTAGTATCTGGAAAATAATAAGCACTTAATAAGTGATAACTAAACTGCTGAAGCCCTACAGCAAGTTGGCTGTCTGACAGACTCATGGGTTCCTAGGGGGCTGGAGGTGTGACTGTCACATCCCCTGATAATTCTCATCACTTCCTCACACAACCCGGGAAGTAAGAGCTGGGCACTTCCCTGCAATAGAATGCTTCATGAATATGAGTTCCTCAGTTTGAAACTCAGACACATACAGGATTCCTTCCTCTCCCTTCTCCTCTCTCACATCCAATATATACCCCACCAGAAGCCTCAGGACATCTGAGGAGGTATGCCAGCAGCGATTCAATCACTCAACCGTGTGACTCCGAGGGTCACTGTATATCATCCTGCCATCAACTCACAAGCCCTGGCAGAAGGATGGCCCCTTGGGAGACCAAGCTCATAAATATCACAAGGAAACAGAGAGATAGAAACATGTAAATCGCCCTCTCCTTATAACTCCTGCAATCAGAGCATGAAGTTCCATTCTGGAAGTGGGATTTGTGAAGGGTTTCATGGAATTGAGGAAAGAGGGGTTTGTCAAAGGAAAGAGATTTATAATCAGCGCTAGCTTCTCAGAGGGAACTGAAATAAAGCCCATTTGCAACTTGACTCAGGAAGAGCCACTCCAGGAAGGAAGGTGCAAGATTCAAATGATATGAGAGCATGGCACGCTGCCTCGTGAACTGCCCCTCACTCTGACTATACCGTCACTCCCAGGGCAATCATTCATCCCTATCTGTCTAGACAGTCTCTCTTGTCCATGTCTAATTATTACTAATGTCTCTGTCTACTCTCAAAAGTGTCTCAGCTTGGACAATAAATTATATGATTACTCAGTGCTACAAAGTGGTTAAAAAAAATCTTAGCTGGCTGGAGACAAATCATGTGAGAGAATAGTAGAGTGGAGTCAAACAAAAAAGTCATCTCTTTCTAGGCTCCAGAGATGGCTGCATAACCCAAAAGACCCACACATTTGCAGGAAAGGAAGTTCTATTATTTTCCATTAATGATTCCTTTTGGAACTGTCAGCTGGGAAGTTTTCCCCAGGATCTAACCCAGCTCCCAGCCCCAGTAAAGAAAACCACTTTTCTCTAGCTCTGGTGTCAACGGTGATAAAACGATGCTCTTATTTAAACATCAGAAACCTCTTTCCTTTCACGAAAACACTTCTCTGAGTGCAGGTCTCACAGTCTCCTCTGGGCTAAAGTGCTTGGCTCCTCCAGCCTATCTGTTGACTGTGATGTTTCTGAGACACCGTGGGGTTCTTGGCCCCTAGAATCAGAAAGAATCAGTGCTCCAACACCATGGCCTCTAAAGGTAAGAGAGAGAAGATCATTACAGTCCCCCAGATCTGGGTCATTAACCCACCTACAAAGCCTGAACCACCTGCTCTGAGCAGCCACAGAGTCAGACCCAGTGAGAAGAACAATTGTTCCCTGGGCAAGTGGCCAAACTGCCACCTCAGTCCCCAGAGTGAGGCAGAAGCCTCGATCTCAGCGGAATGTGGCAGGGGGAGGGGGTGGCATCTCCCATCATTTTCTCCTGGGCACAGGCACAAAGCAAAGGGGCACAGTGAACCGGGTGTTCATCCCTGGAAAAGGACACAGCCACCATCTGGCTGGGAGACCCAAACGTAGTCAAAAGGCAAGTCACTCTAAATAGCTCGGCTTCTTCTTCGAACTCGCCTTCCTCCTGCAAGCGCCAGTTCCCAGCTCTCTCCCAGGATAGGGTCCACTCATTCTCCCACGGATCCACCACCCCAAAGCTCCAGAAACACCCCAGCCTAACCTGCATCGATGATTCCGGGATGCTTCCAAGGGCGCACACAACTCCTTCCCAGAAACTTCACTGGAAGCTCAGCCCCTCCTTAGCCAGCCCTCCCCGGAGAGGTACACCCCCCACCCCGAACCCACAGCACTGGCTGGAACTGGCAGAGACCCCGCAGCCCGGGCCGGCACCCCCTCCTCCGAGCTTGGCTGCGCTCCCAGGGCTGCACGAGCCTCCCTCGCTGCCGCCTGGCTGAGCGAACACGCAGGCACGAACGAGGTGCCAGCCCTCGGCACCCTGGCAAGGGGCACACCACTCACACCCCACCGCGCGGGGGCTTTCCTACGCCTGGGAAATTAACACGGAAGTTACGAAGAAAAGGGCTGTGCGGGGAGAAGAAGAACCGGCTTAGGGGGAGGTTTCAGACAAACTAGGAATCTCCACGGTCCATGCACCCCCAACAGGTAGCAGCACTGGGGACTCGGAGCCAGGCGCCCTACACCGACCCCGGGGAGAGGAGCGAAGCCCGGCAGACAGCAAGCGCCAGGGCGAAGGCGACCATTTCCTGGGCAGCAGGAACCGGGGCTTACCTTGAATTAACGCAGAATCCCGCGCTCGGCTGAATGAGGAGAGTGTGCTAGTATTCCCGAGACATCACTGAATTATTTTTAAAAGGGCACAAAGGTAAGGGAAGGGGCACGGGGAGAGGGGGCAGGAGAGACAGTGAAATTGAAAGGGGAAGAAGGAGGTATCAGAAGAAAAAAAAAAGGAGAGGGGGGAGGCAGGAGAAGGGAAAGGAGAGAAACGGAGAATAAAATAAATAAAGGAGAGGGGAGACAGTTGCGGGGGGAACAAGCTGTCTCCTGCCCACACAGTGGAAAAGAAATTTCTGACAATCAGAAAGAGAACTGGCACACATGCCCCCAAGAGGGGTCAGAAGGAGATAAGAAGACTGGAGCTGTATCCAAACAGAGGAACAAACAGTCGGCTGGGCAGCACCACGAGGCGGGAGGGTGCGGAGAGAGATGCCGGAGGGAGCCGGAGCACGCACACCCCGGCGGGCGGGGCCGGGGGCTGGATGGCGGGCGGGGCTCGGTGTAGTGAAAGGGCCTGGAGACGAGAAATTTCGGTTGGGGTTTCTGCAGAAAAGTTCAGTGACCTCAAACTTCCACAGTCTATTTCCACTCAAGTGAAACAGTGGAATACCGTCCCTGTTTCTAAGCACCATCGGCACCTCCCAGGGTTCTGCCAGTGGACCTCACCCTGGCTCCAGGGTCCTGGCTGGTTGCCTTGTTGGGCCGGCAACAGCGATGGAAGAGTGTGATTACCTACGAAGGGAAGCAGAAGTGAATGGGGGCTTTCAGCAGCAAGTTAATAGAGAGGAGAAAGTGGGGGAGGGACCAGTGCTTGAGCCTGATGCTGCCCAAGGGAGAGACCCCAGCCCAAGTGGGGAACATCTCTGCTGCCTCTGGAGGGATCTAGAGGTTCCCTGGGGGTGGCCAGGAGCCAGCTGAGGGCTGGAAGGAAGACTCTGTTCCTCAGGTGTGTTTTGTTGTTGTTGTTTAGTTGCTCAGTCATGTCTGACTCTTTGCGACCCCATGGACTGCAGCACACCAGATTTCCCTGTCCTTCACCAACTCCCAGAGCTTGCTCAAACTCATGTCCATCGAGTCGGTGATGCCACCCAACCATCTCGTCCTCTGTCGTCCCCTTCACCTCCTCCCTTCAGTCTTTCCCAGCATCAGGGTCTTTTCCAATGAGTTGGCTCTTCGCATCAGGTGGCCATAGTATTGGAGCTTCAGCTTCAGTCCTTCCAGTGAATATTCAGGATTGATCTCCTTTAGGACTGACTGGTTTGCTCTCCTTGCTGTCTAAGGGACTCTCAAGAGTCTTCTCTAACACCACAGTTCGAAAGCATCAATTATTTGGCACTCAGCCTTCTTTATGGTCCAACTCTCACATCTATACATGACTACTGGAAAAACCATAGCTTTGATTAGATGGACCTTTGTTAGCAAAGTAATGTCTCTACTTTTTAACACGTTGTCTAGGTTTGTCATAGCTTTCCTTTAGGGGTATTTAAGGAGCACAAAAAATGAACAGCCCTTAAAACTGTCAGACTGGCCTATCTCCAAAGCTTTCTAGTCCTGAATCCTTCCGAGGGCTCCATCTCCTCTCATTTCTCTGGCTCTTTGCATATCTTTTCCTGGATAATAGAAATGCCTCCCAGGGCCCTTGCTGGTGAAGATCTCAGTTCCCACCAGCCCATCTCTTCAGTCCAAATAGATCCCCAGAGGGGCTGTGCCAGTTGACTATACTCAGCTGCCCACTTACCACCGAAAACTCAGAATCAGAGGGTCCCACAGAGAGAGAAAGGAGAAGGCAGTAGGATTGGATGGGCCGAGAAGAGAAACAGAAAGGAAGAAGGGGAGGAGGAGAAAGAGAAAGGAGAGGCTTCGCACTCCTGCAGCTCTAGTTCCTTAGGCCTGGCCTTGGCACAGAAAGATGGGGCAAGTCTTCTGAAGACTTCCTCTGAGGATTGCCAGAGTTGAATGAAGACATTGGGCCTTTCCTACTTAGCTGTGAGCTATGGCCAAGAGCAGGGATTCTATTCAGTCACCTTTGTACGCTCCACACCCATCTACCCAAGGCCTGGCACTCTCAGAAAAGATGCAATGAAGGGAACCAAATGGTCACAAGGCCAGAGGCTCCTCTCCCCTTCCTCTCAACTTGGGATGGGGAAAGGAAGTGTCCTTGGCCAGTGTCCATTTCACCCCCACGAGGTCTCCCCGGGAGGATGCAGAATTTTAGCCCTAGCATCAGGTCAATCCTAAACAATTATCATCAACCCTGAAAAGAAGTGAGTCTGGTCTCTATGAAATAAGCTTTTGGAAAATCAAGCCTGTAGCCCTGACGTTGAAAACTGCTCCAGCTGAGCATCAGGGGAAAAAATCAGGGTTATCCCTCAGTTTTTCAGAGGCTGGCAGATTTCTGGGAAGACTTACAGCTATGGTATCCCTTATTAAGATTTTTTTTCTTCTCAGTTTGAGCATCAGCAGGAGCCTCTCTCATACAAGAGATCGTGGGCCCTGAACACAGAGGGATCGGAATCCTAGGACCTGGAGAGTCAACAGCCCTCCCCTCGAGGGAGAAGAAACAGAGAGGGGAGGACATGGGGAGAGATGTTCCCCCTTAGAAAACTGACCTCAGGACCTACTGAATCTATTAGAGGGAAGGAGAATGACTCTATTAACCTCAAAATGGACTCTTCATACCCCCCACCGCCCCCTCACATACGTACCCACAGACACAGGACAGTCACCAGCCACGGAGGCCCCTCTTCTGTCAGCCCACAAGCAGAAACAGTCACATTACAATGTTTGGCTTTCTTTTTTTTAATGAAAAAGTTTAAAGAGCTGGGCTACCAGAAGGTTCATGGTTTTCCTGGCTTGGAATCTCCTTAAAAGAAGAGCATCCATACTCACCCCCCTCCACCATCAAAACAAACAACAAGTGTGCCCACAAACAACCCTCCTTGACAGCCCCTTCTTGTAGGCAGAGGGCCATGCCTGCCAACCGGATGGCTCCACGATAGATTCCCTCTAACTATCTAAGGAAGAATTGCAATCCCAGATGGCCTAGTATGACCCCAGGGGCACACCTGTCATTTTATTCCTTGCCTCTCTGGCAACAAGTAACAACAAATTTGAACAGTATGGTGCCCTTTCAGACATAACGAAAATATTGGTTTTGGTTCTTCGTCGGTTCCAATGAGTTGCGGCTGTTGTCCAGTGCTTTTGCTGAAACAGGTGAGGAGAGTCGGCTGGGATGCTGGGGTTCAGTCCCTCCAACACTTCACTCCAGCAGATACACCTCCCCCTCACCCCCAATCACAGGCCTCTACTGTACTCAGCGAGGTACTTGGGTGCTCAAGGCACACTCCAAGAGCCAGACCAGCAAGGGAGCACCTTGGCCCACCCCGGTGCAGACCTGTGCCCCACCCTGCGCCCTGCGCCCCCTAGTGGGACTTCGTACTGGGGCCCTGGCTTCAAAGACCCTGGTTTAATAATTCAGCCTGCTTGAATGCCATTTAGTAGCCATGGCAACAAGCTCCCTGCCATCTAGTTGGAGGCAGGATGTGGTGAGAAGGGGAAAGAGAGGGAGAAAAAGAGGAAAAGGGATTGGGAAAAGGAAAAGAAACCTGGCTCAGATTTTATCTAAACTTTCCCTGCTTTCCCTCCACACATAATCCTGACAGTGTGCCACCCAGGAATCTCAGCTGTCCGTGCCTCTCCTCAGCTCTTGTCCCTCTGTCTCTGACTCCTCTCTTTCCCCATCATGTCCTTCTCTAGCTCTTTCTCTCTCAAACCTACTAGAAGCCTTGGATCTAGGTCTCTTACTCAGCATTTTAACTAAACACATTTGTAACTCTGGTAAATCCTTGGTAAATGCCTTTCTGTGCCTCAGTTTCCTGATCTGTAAAATGGGATTTTACATGTTCTCTCTGGTTCCTTCCAGCTCTCACAATCCACGATTCCCTGGTCCTTTCTCTATTCCTCTCATCTCTCCACCTTCCAGCATTTCATTACTGTCCAACTGTCTGTGTCTATCTCTGCCTCTTCCACTGTTTCCTATGTTTCTCCCATCTGTTTGTCCTCTACTTGTTCTCTCTCTCTCTCTCTCACCATTTGCCATCAGGTTTTACCTGTTAGGCAGTTTTTTTAAAAAAAATTCAATTCCCTCTTGCTGGAAAGTATCCCATCACCACCCTTTACCCAGCTAATTCCCCCTCATCTTTCAGTCCCCTAAGAAGCCTCCACGGTCCCTTTATAAGCTCCTGTAGGGCCTTGCATTGACCCCCTATTGGGGCTTCCCCAGTGGCTCAGTGGTAAAGAATCTGCCTGCAGTGCAGGAGACCCAGGAGATGTGAGTTCAATCCCTGGGTCAGGAAGATGCCCTGGAGGAAGACATGGCAATCCACTTCAGTATTCTTGCCTGGAGAATCCCATGGACAGAGGAACCTGGCAGGTTACAGTCCATGGGGTTGCAAAGAGTTGGACACAACTGAAGTGACTGAGCACACACATACCTCTTCTCACTGTATTGTTGATACCTCAGCTGATGTGTGAACTCACAAGGGGCAAAAATAGCACTTCTTTCACTGCCATACCCCCAGTGGCTGCCATTTGGGGGGCACATAAGAATTAGTGGTTGAATGAAAGGGTAAATCACCTCAAACCATGCATTTCTGAATCACTGCTTGTTAAAGACTCAAGGTGCACCCCAGAAATGGCATGAGGAAGCCTTGGTGGGAGCCCATGGGAGTCCCAGTCTTCCCTGGGTGTGCATGGGGCAAAGGAGACCTCCTCTCCAAACTGTTCTGATGAGATGGGAGCTGAGAGCAAGGGGCCCTTTCAGGCATTTTGGTGAGACAATCCAGAATGGAAATAGGTCCTAGAGGGATTGAGAGTGGGCTCCAGAAGGAATGGGGAAAGTGAACATCTCCAGACAGGTGACTCCCTTCTGCCCATCTCCAAGGTTGCTCTGGCACCATTTAGGCAAACTCAAAAGGTAACTGAATGCATGAGGTAACGGGAGCTCCTGTCAAGGTGTCAGAGCTTCAGGCAGCCACCTGACAGCAGATATCTTGCAGCCATTCAGCCTGACTACTTTCTGCCAGGAGCAGGGTCATGAGGAAAGCAGACGGAGGCTGGGATACTGCTGCCAGAGGCCCACGGGCGATCAGCAGAGGAGTCAGGGAGAATGTGGGCAGTGTTTGAGGCCCCTGCTGGGAAATGTCAGTGTGGATTTCTGTCACCCAGGAAGTGACTGCTTTACAAACAGAAAGGAAAATATTCTTTGGATAGCCATTTTTTGATGGACAAACAAGACTTACCCATTTAAGAAACTTTAGCTGTAAATATGAATGGAAGACGATGGTTTCTTCCTGAGACTCCCTAATGAATTCTCTTTCATTCATACATTACATAAAGGAGGAGGGACAGAGCTGAGAAACACACAGACACACAAGCCCTCAAATGCATGGAGCTCCCATTAAGTTGAGAGTCAAGCACAGGGCTGGAGAAGGAAATGGCAACCCACTCCAGTATTCTTGCCTGGAGAATCCCAGGGATGGGGGAGCCTGGTGGGCTGCCATCTATGGGGTCGCACAGAGTCAGACACGACTGAAGCGACTTAGCAGCAGCAGCAGCAGCAAGCACAGGGCCAGACTCTACAAGGTGTGCTATCCCCATTCATAACCTAGAAACCCAGGCCTGCTGGTCTGAAGCCCCAGTCTCCATGTAGCTTTTCCCCCAAATAATCCTTAATCCAGATGGAGCTGCCTTGCTGTCAAAGATCTGCCAAGTGACACGCAATCTTCTTGATATCATGTGCATGCTGAGTGACACATTTTGTTAGCAGACTTCCATGAGCTGTCCCCACCACTCGCTTCCCAAGTGCCACATTCTCACAGACCTCATGCCACAGGCAGGCTAGCCCAAGCCTCAGAAAGAGAGAAAGCTTTAAATCAGAAAGAGAGCAGTGAAAAAAAGAAAAGACCAGCACATTCCATGAAAAAACAGACACTTCTTTGTAAAAATGATACCCCCAAACCTGATTTGCATCCATACTAGATCGTTTGAGCTCAATATGGATCCACACTGAGTTTTCCCCGCCCAGGAGAATCAGATCTCCCAGCTGGTGAAATATCCCACACCGATACACTTTGGTGCAATAGAAACCTGACGAAGGGAAAACTAAGTTACCAGCCCTCCTGTGTGCTCAAACCACCCCACCACATCACCCTCCACTAAACTGAAAATGCACGTCCTCTCCCACATGTTCGAACCAGCTCCCAGTACAGCACCCAAACAGGACAAACCTACGCTCTTCATCACCCCAAGAGCATAACCAGAAAGCATTTGGTAGTGAACGCCCATGCTAATTCCACCTGATATACACACACACAAGCTGTCAAGGCATCACACAAACACACTCCACATATACAATAACTGAAACATGGGCACATGCACACATATTCATACATATACACTGCCCTCCCGGGGCATGCGCGCGCGCGCGCGCGTGTGTGTGTGTGTATTTTGTTCAGAGACTGATGATGCACTGGGTTATGAGGTTTCCATGGTTACTCTCTGTGGAGGGAACTGGGGTAAGTGAACTCTTGGGGTTCGCCATTCAACAGATGCAGCTTGCTCACTCCTGCATGTACACTCTCTAACTGGCTTCTTGCTCTGTCTGCATTTTATCACCATCAGTGTTTAGTTACAGTTTTAAGTCAAGTACACTTTAATAGGATGGAATCTTCTGAGGGCTCTGGCTTTACCTTGGAAGGAGGTATTGAAAACTCTGACTTCAGTATGTGGATTACCCTGGAGGAGTCTCAGACTAAGTAGGGTCTAGGGGCAGCCAAGGTCCTGTAGACCCGCCCTTTTCCCCTATGCAAAAAGCACAGCCACCCCAAGTGTTGTGTTAGTCGCTCAATTGTGTCCAGTTCTTTGTGATCCCATGGACTATAACCCGCCAGGCTCCTCTGTCCACAGGATTCTCTAGGCAAGAATACTGGAGTAGGTTGTCATTCCCTTCTTCAGGGAACCACCCCAAAATGGGTGAGAAAAAATCATATTTACTAATTCATAAAATGCTCTAAGAGAATAAAACAAAGGACCCAGGCCAGCATAAACCAAAGAGATGGGGACAGGGTGCCAATACCCATGTTTTCCATAGCCCTTCAAGGACTTCTCTCTAAGTGATTATCTTACATCAATTTAGAGCAAAGTAAGTTCTCAGTATAGTGTTAGCTTCAGACATGGTCCCACCTATATATATGAGAAACAGCCCAAATTGACTTGTCAAAGAAAATACTTCAACATATATTACGTGCTAATGACTCATTTCCTCTGATGAATCTAACAAGACAAACAGAACTGGGAGCCTACTGGGAAATAATTGCCAGACTCTTCTTCAGACTTAGCTGACCTATAGGAGTAAAGAAATGAAATAATTTCATTTAATTAATGAAGAAATATGGTAGAGGACTCAGATAGGGAATGGGACCAGGGAAACTCATTGCATTGAATTGTAAGTAAGAGCCTGGAGACCCCTAGCAAGACCTTAGCTTTCTTCAGCCTCGGCATCTTATGTTTCTATGATTTTTAGATTCTCAAGGTTTCAAATTGTTTTCCACATATAGGAGAAACCTTTGGCTTATTAATTCACCATATGGTACAGGACAAAAAGGACCCAGCACAAGTGGTTAAGATAGAATTATTATTTTTCAAATGTTCATACTCTTTTATTTTACCCTTATATCTCTCCCATTGCTACACAAAATTTTCTCCTCCAACCCAGAATTGACAATATATCTATGAACCAGTAGGAGAAAAGACAAAAATTAGATGTAAATGAACATAGTGTGCTTTCAATTTGGACCCAACCACTTACTGGTGGGTCAGGTGGTAAAGCATCTGCCTGCAATGTGGGAGACCCGGGTTCAATCCCTGGGTCAGGAAGATCCCCTGGAGAAGGAAATGGCAACCTACTCCAGTATTCTTGCCTGGAAAATTCCACAGACTGAGGAGGCTGGTAGTCTACAGTCCATGGGGTCACAAAGAGTTGGACATGACTGAGCGACTTCACTTTCACTTACAAGGCAGAACATGAAATTCATGGCCAAAAGAACAGTGTAGATAATTAACCAATTGGAAAAGAAGAGCAGGGAAGCAAACAGGAGAGGTGGGACTATTTCCTCATTCAGAAGAGAAGACCAAGAGGCAATCGAATCATCGTGGGCTTCAATGGGACCTACACTCTCCATCACCCTGTGAGAATTCACAGATGAGAGAATTCACCCTGGCTGAACTGTACATGCATGATCAGTTGTGTCCAACTCTTTGCAATCCCACAAACTGTAGCCCTCCAGGCTCATCTGTCCATAGGATTTTCCTGGCAAGAATGCCATTCCTCCTCCAGGGGATCTTAAATTCATATACTGAAAGTCATAAACTTCAGTATCTCAGGATTTGACTGTATTTGGAGACAGGGTCTTTCAAGAAGCAATTCAGGTTAAATGGAGTCACTCAGGTGAGCTCTAATCCAATATGACCAGTATCCTTATAAAAAGACAGTAGGACCTGGACGCACCCAGAGGGAAGGCCATGTGAAGACAGAGGGAGAAGACAGCCATCTACGATCCAAGGAGAGAGGCCTCAGGAGAAGGAAACCAGCCCTGCCAATACCTTGATCTCCGAGTCCTAGCCTCCAGAACTGTGAGAAAATGCTTTTCTGTAGTTTAAGCCACCCAGGCTATGGTACTTGGTTATGGCAGCCTGAGCAGACTTAGACAGTCTGAGACCTGAAATGAGATGGTGAGGAGTAAGTCCCATTCGTTAGGGGACTACAGTGGGGGCTCTGGCATCAGACTGCCTGGGGTTCACTGCCTGCTCAGCCACAAACTAAATAACACGTGAGCTTAGGCCAGATGTTTAACCCCTCTGTGCCTCGGTTTCCTCCTCTGTGTAATATGGATAATAGCAATACCTTTTTTATTTTAAAAAAACTTTTTTTGGCCACACTGCATGGCATGTGGAATCTTAGTTCCCTGACCAGGGATCAAACCCTCACACACTGAATTAGGAGCATGGAGTCTTAACCACTGGACTGCCAGGGAAGTCTCAACAATACCTTTCTTATAGGGTGATTGTGAAGAGTGAAGGAGATAATGCCTGTCAAGTACTCAGAACAATGCCTAGAACACAGAGAATCCTCAATAAATATTATTACAAGCCAAACAATTTCTTTTACTGAAGTTCTTTTTTTTTTTTAAGCTAGAATTGAGTCAGGTGTCTGGGTTGATCCTGCCTGCAGGCAAGGAAATGAGTAAGATAACTTCCCATGCACCTGTCTCACTCTGAAGTTATCCAGATGTCTGAGAAAAACCTTGCTCCCTTTCAGGGAAGGCTACGAATTTGAATCATTCAGTCACACACAAATTGATTACTTTAGAAAAGATCAGTAAGTCAGGAATATCCATTTTTCAAAACCACCTGTCTGTGAACTCTTTCCCACAGCTACTCTCCTTCCTCCTCGAGAGCCCACTGGAGGCATCTCGAGTTCTCACTTGCCGTCCTTATGACCACGTCGTCCCTGACAGACCTCTGAAGGAAGCCACCCCTTCACTCCAAGGACAACTGAACTGAACTTTGGCCTCCATCCTGTCCCTATAGGATGTCTAGAATCAGAGGAGGCAGGAACAGGGATTTAATCTAATAAACACCAGAATAGCACAAGCAGGAATTCATTTTCATTGATCAAGGGTGGATGATGGGTACAGGGTACAGGAAACAAGAGGTGGTGCTGCCTGAGCCTCATGGATGCTCTGACAACTCACCAAATACTCCCTCACTTTCCATCACCTAGACCCCTCACCACAGAACTAAGGTGGTCAGTTGTCCACCTTAGGGCCTTTGATTTGGTTGCTCCTGCTTCTGCCCTGCAATCTCTTCAGTCTCTGTTGCCCACAGGAACCGTAGCAGGAAACCCAGACTTCCAGTTCTTGGGACTCTGGTAATACACAGCCTTCCATATTTGCCCAAGGAGAAGTCGAAGGCCAAAGACACAATTATTTCCACATTTCCAGCAAATGCCAAAAATGGCAGCTTTTCCATTCATAGGGCCCAGTGGTACCCAAGTCACCCAGGTCCAGCATCCTTGAGCAAAGAGCAAATGTGTTATCAGAGGGGGAGTTGAAAATGTTCTCTTCCCAAGTCCAGAGCATGCACTTCCTTAGAGCCTGTCTAATCAGACAACCCACTGCTTCTCCAGCGTGTGCCAACCCTGTCGCTCCAGGTAGACACTCTTAAAATGTAGTTACATGCCAAGATGACAATTTAAAATCCATGGCTTTCCAAGTCCATGGAGGTTGAGCACAGGAGAGAGAAGAAGAAAAAAACAACAAAGGCATGAAACCTTTGTGCAAGAGGAGCCCTCCTTAGTTGTTCCTGTACAAGACAAACACCACCTTGCATCTCTCGGCATGCTGAGATATCAATGGCATTGGCATATTTTCAAAGAACTTTTGGGGGAATGAAAAAAGGGAAGTACAAATATTGGGACAGGTGACTCTAGCTTCTTGTCCACTAGAAACTAGGAATTCCTGAAGCATCCATTTGCTTTTTGTTCCCAGGGGAAAGAAAATAGGAATAGCCCAGTCATCACGACAGAGAGGTTTGGGCACCTTTCCCTCAGATCTTTACCTCCCTTCTCCCTGTCTCTTCAAGTCTTATAAAGCACTTTTGTTTGGGCTTTACTGGATTTGCTGTGTCCAATACCTTCCCCTGTGCATCAGCTGGCTCTGTTATGTTCATTTAATAAAAGGTGAGGAAAGAGACCCACACTCTCACCAACCCCCAAATTATCCTTATCTTTATTTCCCTGGTCCTGGATCCTTCTAGTTCCCATGGCTTGTTGTATGAAATACTGAGTCGATTTACAAAAAGAAAACAAGCTTCTAGACTGATCAAATGATTTAATTCTTCAAATAAAACTCCATTAGGACATTAAATTCAAATATTCCAGACTTCTGCTTTCCTCTCTCCCATCATTGAGACCCAGAGGCCTTCATACCAGAGAGACCTCCTCAGCTCAACATCTTTGATGCCCCTAGATTTTTCTAAAGATCTGATGACCAAGCCCAGCAACCACATCCCCCTCTCTCTTTTATTGTGGTAAAACATACAACATCAAATGTAACCTTTTTATCATGTTTAAGTCTACAATTCTGTGGCTTTAAGTACATTCGTATTGTTGTGCAGCCATCAATACTATCCATCTACAGAACTTTTTATCGTCCCCAACTGAAACTCTGTACCCATTAAACAATAACTCTGCAGCCCCCCACCTCTAATTCCTAGTAACCTCTATTCTACATTCTGTATCTGTGAATATAACTACTCTATGTGCTTCCCAGGTCGCATTAGTGCTAAAGAACCCATCTGCCAATGCAGGAGACATAAGAGACACGGGTTCAATCCCTGGGTCAGGAAGATCCCCTGGAGGAGGAAATGGCAACCCACTCCAGTATTCTTGCCTGGAAAATCCTATGAACAGAGAAGCCTGGTGGGCTACAGTTAATGGCATCACAAAGAATTGGACATGACTGAAGCGACTTAGTACTTAACACTTATGTGCTTCACATAAGTGGAGTCCTACAATATTTGTCCTTTGTGACTGTTTATTTAACCGTTTATTTAACTTAGCACAATGTCCTCAAGCTTCATCCATTTGTAGCAGGTGTCAGAATATCCTTCTTTCTTAAGACTAACATTCCATAGTATGTATATAGCACATTTTGTCTATCCATTTATCTCTTGATGGACATCTGTGTTGTTCCTACCTTTGACTGTTATGAAAAAGGCTGCTATGAACATTGGTGTACAAAGTATCTATTTGAGTCCCTGCTTTTAATTCTTTTTTTAAATTGAAATACAGATGATTTACAATGTTGTGTTAGTTTCAGATGTACAGCAGAGTGATTGAGTAATTTATATATATTCACATATATGTATTTTTCAGATTCTTTTCCCTTATAAGCTACTCAGTATTACAAAATATTGAGTATAGTCCCCTGAACTATAGTAGGTCATTATTGGTTACCTATTTTATATATAATAATGTGTATATGTCAATCCCAAACTCATAATTTATCCTCCCCTCCCTTTCCCCTTTGTTAACCATAAATTTGTTTTCTATATCCATGGGTCTATTTCTGTTTACTTTCAATTCTTTTGGATGTCTACCTAGAAGTGAAATTGCTGGATCATATGGTAATTCTATGTTTAACTTTTTGAGAACAACCAAACTGTTAACACATTCTCTTTTAAAAAGTCCTCATCTGCAGAACCTTCCCTGAGAACAACCAAACTGTTAACACATTCTCTTTTAAAAAGTCCTCATCTGCAGAACCTTCCCAGGGACATAAATAGCACCACGTTTCCAGGAATTCTGAATTGGGCCTGGGATAGATTGCCTTAATGTCCTCCATCCTTCACTCTCCTAGACACGTGCCCTCTGTGGCCCCTCCCACAGGAAGGCTGGGAACTCTTCCAGCCTTTGACATTGGCTCAGTCATGTGACTTTCTCTGGCCAATAGGATGTCACGGACATGACACATTAGGGCTGTCTCTCTGACCCTCTGCTGTTGTTTAGTTGCTAAGTCATGTCCGATTCTTTTGCACCACCGACATGAAGAGAAAATGCTCAGCTTGGCCCAGTGCTTCCAGGAGAAACAGGAGGGACTCATGACACAGGGCTAGCCTGGCCACTGCAACTGGAAGCAAAGCTACCCCAGCTTTCCTACTGCTCCTTGAGAAGAAATGATTATTGTTTTAAGCCTCTGAATTTGGGAGTAGCTTATGACAAAGTGTTATTGGGGCAAAAATTGACAGTACAGGGACTGTCATTTACCATTTACTATTGGCCTCAATGTCAATGAAAATAAAATTTCTGCAGAATTAATAAATGGCATAAGAATCTCATTGGTGGGAATTCTCTGGTGGTCCAGTGATTAAAACTCATAGCTTTCATTGCTGTAGCCTGGGTTTGATCCTTGGTCACAGAACTAAGATCCTACAAGCCATGCATCTCAGCCACCCGAAAAAGAATCTCATTGGCTCCAGACTTTATTTTAATTCACCTGAACCTGAATTAGAAGCCAGACATCCCTACTATGTATAAAATAGATAACTAATGACAACCTACTGTATAGCACAGGGAACTCTACTCAATGCTCTGTGGTGATGTAAACGGGAAGGAAATCTAAAGAAGAGGGGATATATGTATACATATAGCTGATTCATTTTGCTGTACAGAAGAAACTAACACAACATTGTAAAGCAACTATACTCCAATAAAACTTAATTTGAAAAAACAAAAAGCCAGGCATTCCCTCTGTCTCTCAGCTCTCTAGGACTGCCTGGGGGCCTTCTTAGTCTGTTCTCTATCTGACCTTGTCTTCAAGCCTTGTTAGTACTAAGCCGGGTCTGTGAAAGAATTTTAGCTTGACATAAAATGGGATGTGCCAAACAGAAAACATCAGTTAAGGAACTCTTTGGAAGGTTGTGATTAGTTGGAGCTTTCGCAGTTCAAGAAATCTTCATAAATGGCCACAAGGGAGGGGGCTGTTGTTTAAGATGAGGCCCACCAGGCAGTCATGGCTCAGCAGAGTCATCGCCCTTTAGCATGATCTCAGCAGGGCAGTTTCAGAAACTCAACTTTGTTAGTTCCCTTGAAATTAACCAGTACGCGGGGACAGTCACATAAACCAAAATATCTAGAGACTGGAAAACTGGAATGCCAGTTTATTAATTTACACACAGGAGGTTGTCCTTTCTGGGGCCTGAATAATGTACTTAAATTCTGTAGCCAGCACACTTCCTTCTTGTCATCAGCGTATCTGCAAGACCAAATTAGTCATCCGAGGCTGCTGCTTGGTAAGCACAGAATCATAACAAAGGAAGGAGGACAGTGTTGGTACATTTTAACCCAGGCTATGGAAAATCCTTGTAAGTATTCCCATTCCAAAATAGAACTCAATTCTAAGAACCAAATATTGGCATAGTGTTACCCATCTTAGGGGCTAATCCTCTAATCAAGCTTGACTATCTTGATAAAAGTAAAAAGAATGATAAAGAAATAAACCGTAAGCTCTAAGTATGAAGACCTGAGCCACCTCTGGATTTCTTAAGTGAGGACACATATCTTATCATCTTTATCAAATCCCACCCATCCCACCTGTAGAATGTCTCCAGAATCCAAGCCCTCTTCCACACCTGATGCCAGGCCACTGCCATCTAGTCTGGGCAACTCCACTAGCCCCTCCCTTGTCTCCCTGCTTCCACTCTGTCCCCTCCATTCCATTCTAGAACCACACTGCACCCCCAGAGTGACTGTTCTAAATCACAGCCCAGGTCACACCCTTGCTTAAAATCCTTCAAGGTACGAATGGATGGTATATATATACAATACAATATTATTCAGCCTTAAAAGTATAGAAATAGAACTTTCCTGGCAGTGGTTAAAAATCTGCCTGCCAATGCAGGGGACCTGGGTTTGGTCCCTAGTCTGCAAAGATTCTACATGCCACAGGGCAACTAAATCCATGTGACCCAGTCACTAAACCAGCGCCCCAACCACTGAACCAGTGCTCTAGAGCCCATGCTCTGCAACGTAAGAAGCCACCTCAATGAGAAGCCGGTGTACCACAACTAAAGACTAGTCCCCACTAACTGCAGCTAGAGAAAGCCCACACATAGCAACAAAGATCCAGCCCAGACAAAAATAAATAATTAATTTTAAAAAAGAATTGAAGCAAAGCATAAAGCATTACATGAAGTATCATATTATTGCTGTTGTTGCTGCTATTCTATGAAGTGTAAGCAGTGCCATGTAGGTAGCAGTATACTGAACTGTCAGTAAAGACTCAGATTCTCATCACAGTTTCGTCGATCAAACTACTATGCAACATTGGGAAACTAACATGGCACTCTGGACCTTGGTTTTCTCATGCTTAAGTTAGCATCAAAGTCAGCATGACTTGAGTGTGTGGACTGTATGGACAATAACTGTTGGGAGTTTCAGAAGAGGGAAAAATCAGTGAGGTTTATTCACAAGATGGGCAGAAGAAAAAGCACATGGAGTAAAACACGGCCAGTAGCTCTCTTGGCAAAACAATTTTAAGAATATATCCTGTTGGGTTAGGAAGCTGATGGACACAATGTCCAAAAACCACTTGTGACCAGACTAACAATAATGTAACTCCAGTTGCTGAGTTAGAGGCACCCAGCTTGAAAAAGCCTTGGGCTCATCGAACTTTTGGGGTAAAAGTCAAGTTGACATTCAGAGTACAGGATGAGAATAGTGTTGTTCTTATTCGATGTTGTGTCCTTACTTTATTGATGCTAAATTTTCATTTCAATTAAAGTGTCAGGATCATGCCTCAGAACTTAACTTGGTTAAATCCCTAAACTGTTGAAATAGCCATGTTTACTTTCTCCATAATTCTCAGTTTTAAACCCTTCCACCTAAGTTTAAATCTTCAGACTCAGGTCTATTTTTTTTTTTTTTTTTTAATCTTCACTCCTAATATCGGGTGCTGCAGGCACTGCGGACTCTGCAGCCCTGAACTGGTAAAACTGCCCCAGCCCTTCTCAGCGTGCCCTAAGCATGATTTTTAAGACCACCCACTGTGAAATTTACAGACATTATTTTCTGCTTTGAAGCCAGAGCTCTGAGCTGTCAAAATTCATTCCTGGTTTCAAGTTCAACTCAACTCTACTTTGACAACACGTCCTGTGCTAGCACTACTGGGTAGATAAATTGTGTGAGAAATAGGACTCAGACCCTCAAAATGATTACAGGCTGGTAGCAAAGACAGAATAGGTACATATAAAATTATTCGAAGACAACACAGGGGGCAATATAGTTCACAGAGATACTCTGTTCCTGGAGAGATTTTAAAAGAATGCTATTAGTGACACTTAGAAAAGGCTTTATGGAAAAAGATCAGAATTAGAGGACATTATACTATAACACAAATGTTACACAAAAAGCAGAAGACATGTGTTGGACTCGGTGATTGCATTTCTCAGGATTCAAGAAATAGAGCTCCATCCCTGATCCCCGTTCTCTGAGCTTTTGTGGACACACTATTTCCCTGATGAAGATGAGATGGTCATCTCACTGTCAGATGGAGGGACATCCTCTAACACAGGAGATTTAAAGAGATGTTGCTCATGTTGGCTCTACCTTTGTGTGCTCAGAGGTGGAAGATATGATGCCTGACCTGTCCTGATTCCATCTACATCCCTGACATGCAAAGGAACAAAGTGTTCTGTTAGTCACTCAGTCGTGTCCAACTCTTTGTGATCCCATGGATTGTAGCCCACCAGGCTCCTCTGTCCATTGGATTTCCCAGGCAAGAATACTGGAGTGAGTTGCCATTTCCTCCTCTAGGGGATCTTTCCAACCCAGAGACTGAAACTGGGTCTCCTACTTTGCAGGCAGATTCTTTACTGTCTGGGCCACCAGGGAAGCCCCAAAGGAACAAAAGGGGCAGGATATACTCCTTCAGAGGCATGCTTGTTAAACAGAAAGCCTCAACCAGGGCCTCAACCTACAAAAGACAAGCTTTGCCACAGATGGAATTGAGAAATCAACTCCATCTACGGCAGTTGACTCTTAAAGCCAAGAATAAGCCCCACTGGGCCTGCCCCAGGCCAGATGTCCCCATGAACTTCATACTTCTGGGGCCTTTAAGTTCTGCTTCTGGTATCCAGAAATGATCCCAACTCCACACCAAATAACAGCTATAAACCTGGGGAAAAGTACAACACAAAGCTTCTTTACCATCTAAGCCCATTAGGCAAGCAATTCAAAAATGAATTTTTAAAAAAACACTATGTGTCTATTTGTTGATAAACCTAAGGTCAAATTACTGGCTCTCCTGGTGGCTCAGATGGTAAAGAATCTGTCTGCAATGCAGGAAATCCAGGTTTGATCCCTGGGTCAGGAAGATCCCCTGGAGAAGGAAATGGCAATCCACTCCAGTATTCTTGCCTGGAGAATTTCATGGACAGAGGAGCCTGGCAGGCTACAGTCCATGGGATTGCAAAGGTCAGACATGACTGAGCAACTAACACTTCATTTCACTTCACTTCAAGACCAACTTATAGTTACAAAGGAGAGCATGCAAGACTATGTAAGGTAATGTTAGACCTTCATGTTCTGAAAATTCCCATGCAGTAAAACCATTAAAAGAGTTGATCAATGAATATAGTAAAGTTGCAGGATATAAAATTAACACACAGAAATCCCTTGCATTCCTATACTCCAATAATGAGAAAACAGAAAGAGAAATTAAGGAAACAATACCATTCACCATCGCAACAAAAAGAATAAAATACTTAGGAATATATCTACCTAAAGAAACAAAAGACTTATATATAGAAAACTATAAAACACTGATGAAAGAAATCAAAGAGGACACAAACAGATGGAGAAATATACCGTGTTCATGGATTGGAAGAATTAATATAGTGAAAATGAGTATACTACCCAAAGCAATCTATAGATTCAATGCAATCCCTATCAAGCTACCAATGGTATTTTTCACAGAACTAGAACAAATCATCTCACAATTTGTATGGAAATATAAGAAACCTCGAATAGCCAAAGCAATCTTGAGGAAGAAGAATGGAACTGGAGGAATCAACCTGCCTGACTTCAGGCTCTACTACAAAGCCACAGTCATCAAGACAGTATGGTACTGGCACAAAGATAGTAATATAGATCAATGGAACAAAATAGAAAGCCCAGAGATAAACCCACGCACATATGGACACCTTATCTTCGACAAAGGAGGCAAGAATATACAATGGAGAAAAGACAATCTCTTTAACAAGTGGTGCTGGGAAAACTGGTCAACCACTTGTAAAAGAATGAAACTAGAACACTTCCTAACACCGTACACAAAAATAAACTCAAAATGGATTAAAGATCTAAACGTAAGACCAGAAACTATAAAACTCCTAGAGGAAAACATAGGCAAAACACTCTCCGACATAAATCACAGCAGGATCCTCCATGACCCACCTCCCAGAATATTGGAAATAAAAGCAAAAATAAACAAATGGGACCTAATTAAAATTAAAAGCTTTTGCACAACAAAGGAAACTATAAGCAAGGTGAAAAGACAGCCTTCAGAATGGGAGAAAATAATAGCAAACGAAGCAACAGACAAACAATTAATCTCAAAAATATACAAGCAACTTCTGCAGCTGAATTCCAGAAAAATAAACGACCCAATCAAAAAATGGGCCAAAGAACTAAACAGACATTTCTCCAAAGAAGACATACAGATGGCTAACAAACACATGAAAAGATGCTCAACATCACTCATTATTAGAGAAATGCAAATCAAAACCACAATGAGGTATCATTTCACACCAGTCAGAATGGCTGCTATCCAAAAGTCTACAAGCAATAAATGCTGGAGAGGGTGTGGAGAAAAGGGAACCCTCTTACACTGTTGGTGGGAATGCAAACTAGTACAGCCACTATGGAGAACAGTGTGGAGATTCCTTAAAAAACTGGGAATAGAACTGCCATATGACCCAGCAATCCCACTGCTGGGCATATACACCGAGGAAACCAGAATTGAAAGAGACGCGTGTACCCCAATGTTCATCGCAGCACTGTTTACAATAGCCAGGACATGGAAGCAACCTAGATGTCCATCAGCAGATGAATGGTTAAGGAAGCTGTGGTACATATACACAATGGAATATTACTCAGCCATTAAAAAAAAATACATTTGAATCGGTTCTACTGAGATGGATGAAACTGGAGCCCATTATACAGAGTGAAGTAAGCCAGAAAGAAAAACACCAATACAGTATACTAATGCATATATATGGAATTTGAAAGATGGTAACGATAACCCTATATGCGAGACAGAATAAGAGACACAGATGCATGGAACAATTTTATGGACTCTGAGGGAGAAGGTGAGGGTGGGACGTTCTGGGAGAATAGCATTGAAACATGTATATTATCGTATGTGAAACAGAACACCATTCCATGTTCGATGCATGAGACAAGGGCTCAGGGCCGGGGCAATGGGATGACCCAGAGGGATGGGATGGGGAGGGAGGTGGGTGGGGGGTCCAGGAAGGGGAACACATGTAAACCCATGGCTGATTCATGTCAATGTATGGCAAAAACTATTACAATATTGTAAAGTAATTAGCCCCCAACTAAAATAAATAAATTTATAAAATAAAAAAAAAAAGAATAACTAAAAATTACTCACAATAAATGTAAAAAAAAAAAGAAAGAAAGAAAAAAAAAAAAACAGAGGGAGCCTGGAAAGGATATAAGTAAAAAGTAAAATAAGCTCATTGATTGCCTAACAGGAATTAACTGTGTAAGGAAGTAAAAGGATGTTACTTCAAAATAGCTTTAGTGGAGGGAAATGGAGGAAAAAGAAGAGATTATTAGATTATTTCAGTGTTGAGTCAATAGAGAAAGAAACCAAGAGACAAAAATTCCAAATCTAGCATTTTACAAATGTGTGTGTGCATATACGCTCAGTCGTGTCCAACTCTTTGAAACCCCATGGACTGTAGCCCACCAGGCTCTTCTGTCCATGGAATTTTCCAGGCAAGAATATTGGAGTGGTTTGCCATTTCCTACTCCAGGGGATCTTCCCGATCCAGGGATTGAACCCACATCTCGTGTGTCTCCTGCATTGGCAGGTGGATTCTTTACCACTGTGTCACCTGAATGAGGAAACACTGAAAGCTTTCCTGCTAAATTCAGAAACAAGACAAGCACTGTCTCTTCTTCTATTTAATACTGTTTTGGAACTAATGCAATTAAATAAGAGAAAGCATCTAAAGGAATAAGAATTGGAATGAAAGAGGAAAAACTATTTGCATGTGATATAATCTTGAAAATTGAAATGAATCAATGGAAAAACTACTACACATAATAAGAAAACTTAGTAAAGTAGCAGGTACTAAAATTATGTTATAAAAATTAGAAGTCTAATGAGAGAAAAAAACCCATTTCAGTGCAGCAGTATAAGATAAAATGCCTAGATACAAACCAAAAAAAAAATGCCCAAAATCTGTATCAGGAAAATTACAAAACAATCAGAAAGAAACAAAAGTAGACTTGAACAAATGAAATGACTCAACATCCTAAAGATGTCAGTTTTTTTATAAGATAATTTGTGAGTGTAATACAATCTCAATAAAAATACTTCTAGGTAATTTTTTTATCTTGAGTCAACTTGAAGCAAATTGATTATAAAGTTCATTTGGAAGAATAAACAAAGAAGGATCACCAGGAAAAATCTTAAAATGAAGAGCAATGGCTACGTGGAAAGGGGCTAGTCACATCAGAATTCAACCCTACCGTAAACTTCTATGATAAAATGTTTTGATATTGTTACATGGACAGAAAATGCATATCTGGAAAATGACCCAGACGTGAACACTTTATTACCTGAACATTTAGCATTTCAAAGTGGGGAGAACAGAGTATAAGATTACTGTATAACCACAGAGGAAAAGATGAAAATCAGATCTATTGCTCATATCATATATTCTAGAATAAATGTCAAGTGGATTCTGACATTTAAATGTAAAAAATTAAATCATACGGGTAATTGAAAAAACTAAGAGTAAATTCCTCTACAGTCTTGGAATCAGAAAAACCTTTCTGTTACATAAAACCCAGAAACAATAAAAATATTAATAATTTTACTACATAAGAAATTTTTAAAAAACATTTGCAGGGCAAAAAAATCATATTCTAAGAAAAGAACAAAGGCAGATGACAAAGTAGGAAAAACTATCTGCAACTTATTCATAAACAAAGGCTTAATGTCCATAATATGCAGAGACTTTCTATGAACAGAGGCCTACCACACTTTAAAAGATTTAACATGTAACAAAGATAAGAACTGAGAGTTTATAGGGAAAAATGCCAATGGCTCCTAACCACAGGAGAAGTTGACTACCCTAATTCACAACAAGAGCAAAGCAAATGAAAACTACACTGATACCACTCAGTCGTAAAAAAGAATGAAATTTTGCCATTTGCAACACCATGGATGGACTTGAAGGGTATTATGTTCAATGAAATAAGTCAGAGAAAGACAAATGCTGCATATTATCATTTATAGGTGGAATCTGAAAAATAAAACAAGCTAGTGAATATAGCAAAAAAGAGAATAGACTTACAGATATAGAAAACAAACTAGTGGTTACCAATGGGGAAAGGAGAGTGAGGAGGGGCAAGTTAGGGTAGGGAATTAAGAGGTACAGGCTACTATGTATAAAATAAATGTAGTACAAGAATATATAGTACAACATGGAAAATACAGCCAATATTTTATAATAATCACAAATAGAGTATAATCTTTACAAATTGTGTTATGCATCAGAAACATATATTATTGCAAATCAACTATACATCATTAAAAAATTTTTTTTTAATTTTAAACTATACAGTGAGGTACTAACTCCCATCCATCAGGTTGATAAAAATCTCAAGTGTGACATCATATTCTGTTGAAAAGCTAGTGAGAAGGCAAAGCAATAGAACCTCTATGATGAAGAATTTGACAATATCTAGCAAAATTTCCGGAAATCAAGGAAGCTGTCAAAGACTTCTAGATTCATGTCAAGTGGATGCAGAAGCCAACTTGAAGAGGCTCCTACTAGCCAAAGCTGGGATTATCCAATTACCAATAAGAACAATTGTAGTTAATTGAAACACATTAATTAAGTTTACATCTAAAATTTCATTATGATACTTTAAAGAAAAAAAACCTATATTGATCACACTTGGAAATCAACTCATTCTTTTAAAAATAGCTAATGAAAGATTCAAGCATTTATTTTGCTTTTCCTATACTGACTCAGACAGTAAAGAATCTGCCTGCAATGCAGGAGACCCAGCTTCAATCCCTGGGTCAGGAAGATCCCCTAGAGAAGGAAATGGCAACCCACTCCAGTATTCTTGCCTGGAGAATCCCATGAACAGAAGAGCATGGCAGGCTATAGTCCTTGAGGTCACAAAGAGTCAGACACGACTGAGTGACTAACACTATACAAACCGATGAAGGGAAGTTGATAAGGGAAAGTCTATATACATTAAGGATATTAACTCTTTGTTTGCAAATAATTTGCAAATATTTTTCTTTTTCATTTTTCTTATAGTAACTTTTTGATATGCAAGCTTTTAGAATATTTTATGTAATAAAACATCAATTTTTTGTATTGCTTCTCGGTTTTAAGTCATTGTTACAAAGGTTTTCCCTACTCCAAAATTAGAGAGGAATTCACCCATTTAAAAAAAAATACTTGTGTGGTTTAATTTTTTATATGTAAATCTCTGGTCCATTTAGAATCTCTTATGGAGTCCAAGGGTCTACTGCTCTTGGAGCTACTTTCAATCCATTTAGCATTTCAATTGCCCTTCCCTTCCATAATCCGGGCTTCCCAGCTGGTGCTAGTGGCAAAGAACCTGCCTGCCAATGCAGGAGACTTAAGAGACGTGGGTTCAATCCCTGGGTCAGGAAGATTTCCTGGAGGAGAACATGGCAACCCACACTAGTATTCTTGCCTGGAGAATCCCATGGACAGAGGAGCCTGGCGGGCTACAGTCCACAAGGTCGCAAAGAGTCAGACACAACTGAAGTGACTTAGCACACATGCACCCATAATTCACCCAGCAGATAGGGGCACTGAGCTTTTTCACAGAACTCCTACGTTCTAGCTTCTATGTTCCAGCAATAACCATTTGGCTTCCATTCTCCTCCCTTCCCCCAGCTGGTCACATTTTCATCTCCTTTTGAGTGGGAAATAAATTGTGTCATCCTGCCTTTTAAAACTTCAGCTCTCTAGACTTTGGCTCTTGATATTTAAAGCCAAGCAATATATATATATATATATATATATTTTTTTTTTTTTTTAACGTAAAGCTTCAGCTTTTAAGATTTTTGTTCATGTTTGGTGAGTTCATATTTCATCAGAAATCCAGTGGACCTTTTGTTCTAGCCCCATCAATCTGCTCCTGAGAACACTGTAAGAAAGGCTCTCAGTGTACTCTGAATGTGAGTGAGAAGAACGAGAAAAGGAAGTTTGGGGATAGAAGCAGGGACTCAAATTCTAAATACATGAATTATTATGTTCATCACTAGAACAACTTTGGCCCCTCCCTTCTCATGCTCCAACCTGGCTCCATCCTGCTCCCTCTGAGGTTTTGTCTGCCCCTGTCCCCCAAGCCAAGACACACACCACCTTCAGAACATTGCTGACAACCTGCTTCCTCCAGAGAATCTTCCCAGACTATCCCGCTTCACGTCAGCAGCCCTCCGCACAGGATTGGTGTGTCCACACAGGGTTTCTCTGCAAAACCATTTCAGGCCTCTGGACTTCTGAGGCAGGCTGCAAGGTAACCTGTTTGCCTGTGGGCCCCTCGGCCAGCTGAGAGAAATAGAAAAGAAGGCTTTGGGACTGACAGGCTTTCTGAACATAGCAATATGAGAAGACTTCAGAAAAGAAGGAGAGAGTGAGGCTACTCCAATTTGTGGTAGTGAAAAGTGTTACAGAACCAAGCTTGGGCCCATGTGCCCACACACGGTAAAGCCAATCTACTGATGTTGGCTTGTGGTGAAGGACACTCTAGCATTTATTGCTGGGCACCAGTCTAAAAGTCCAGGCTTCCCTGGTGGCTCAGACGGTAAAGAATCTGCCTGCAATGTGAGAGACCTGGGTTCTATCCCTGGGTGGGAAAGATCCCCTGGAGGAGGGCATGGCAACCCACTCCAGTATTCTTACCTGAAGAATCCCCCTGGACAGAGGAGCCTGGCGGGCTGCTGTCCGTGGGGTCACAAAGAGTAGGACACGGTGACTAAGGCCACACAATCTAGAAGTCCATTGCTGTTGGTGCCCAAAACACCTGAACTCTCTGACGGGCTTCAGGAAAGCATTTTAAAGGCAAGGAGAGGGAGTGAAATCCCAGCTGTGTGATCAGTTCATGCACGGTGCTCTGTCTGGTTGATGGTGAGGTAACGGGATGTCAAGGAGGTTAATATATTAATCCTTAGGCGCCAGTAGGTCTGGGGTCGATAAGCTCATGGTCATCGGGTAGTTAATTTCTTCCATTTGGTGGTGGTTTAGCATCTGTAAAACAACTTAGGATATGTGCATCAGATAATATTATCTAGGTGCTTCAGAGAGGAGTTAAAGCAGAGGGTGGGAGGGAGAGGTCTGTCCAGGGAAGACCCCATAGGGTCCTCAATTGCAAAAAGAGATGGAAAGAAAAAATAAGCCTGAGAGGGGAAGGCTGTCCCTGACCTGCTACTCAAACCCTCCTCCTGTTCAGTCTCTCACATGCTCAATATTTCTGTCTTTATTTTCTATCTTGATATTAAAAATATGATTTAAAAATATATATGTTTCTGTATAGCAAATGATAGCATGTTTATGTGACCCAGTTTTTATCGCTCTCTTCATGTACTTTTGACACTTCCACCGTAACATCAACTGTTATAATTCTGAGTTCTTTGGGGAAATTGAAAATGAATGCACTGTGAAGTCAGGGAGCAGGCGTGTATGGTCTCCTGCATCTCCCCAGAGGGAATGCTCTCTCTGTAAGCGCTATCAGCTTATCTACTCACTAAATGCCAGCCTGAGATATTTGGGTTTAGCAAAATGAAGAACTTCAGAAATCAGCTAGGAACCGGGGCAAAATATGGAATTATTCCTTGGAGACCTTTTTTTTAAAAAAGAGGACTGTCTTCTCTCTAAAATGAGTTTAGTATCATCCTTCTCCATTGTCCATTCATTTCCCTCTTCCTCAGTCTAAAGATGGTCAAGGCCATGGACTACTGCTGCTAAGTTTACCTTAAAGATCGAGAAAAGAGGCCGCATGCTTGAGGCCCATTTGCCATTTCCAATAATCCTATAATAGCAACACTTTGAAAAACCATCTGTGCACCTTGGGATATGCTCAGCTGCTCCATGGGGCCCCACAAATCAGACCCTGAATTAGTCATTTAGCACTCCAGGTTCCCAAATCCTCCTGCTGATCCTTTCCAGATGATCCCAGACAAGGTTAGAAAGAAGACCATTCTAGGCCTGGGAGAATGAGTACAGGGCCCTGGAGTTAGCAATCAAGAGTTGATATTCCAAGAGAGGAATTTCAAGAAGTATTTAAAGAGGACCATGGTGTTGTCAGACCAGCCATCATAAAAGATTTAACAGCAGGTAACTTGTTTCCTGGAGAAGGAAATGGCACCCCACTCCAGTACTCTTGCCTGGAAAATCCCATGGACAGAGGAGCCTGGTAGGCTATAATCCATGGAGTCGCTAAGAGTCGGACACGACTGAGCGACTTCACTTTCACTTTTCCCTTTCATGCATTGGAGAAGGAAATGGCAACCCACTCCAGTGTTCTTGCCTGGAGAATCCCAGGGATGGATGAGCCTGGTGGGCTGCTGTCTATGCGGTCGCACAGAGTCGGACATGACTGAAGCGACTTAGCAGCAGCAGCAGCAGCAACTTGTTTCCTCCTTCAAAAGGCCCCATGCAGGCACTGCTACACTCAGTGCACCCAACCCTGCAGCAAGCCGCTGCTGAACCACGCCTCCGCCGGAGATTCCCGGACACTCCCAGGCAAGTCTGGGTCAGTCTCTTGTGGAGTCACTGCTCCTTTCTCCTGGGTCCTGATGTACACAAGGTTCTGCTTGTGCCCTCCAAGAGTCTATTTCCCCAGCCCTGTGTAAGTTCTGGCAGCTCTATGGTGGGGTTAATGGTGACCTTCCCCAAGAGGGCTTATGCCATACCCAGGTCTGCTGCACCTAGATCCCCTGTCCCTGCGGCAGTCCACTGCTGACTCACACCTCCTCAGGAGACAGTCTCTGTGGGGTCTCTGGGTTCTGGTGCACAGATTTGTTTGAGCCCTCTGAGCGTCTCTGGCAGGTATGGAGTTTGATTCTAAATGCGATTTTGCCCCACCTACCGTCCTGCTGGGGCTTCTCCTTTGCCCCTGGATGTGGGGTATTTCCTCAAAGTCTCTCCAGTGCTGTGCAGCTGCCACCCCAGCACCGTACAGCAATGCAGCAAACCCCCCATCAACAGAAAACTGGATTCAAGATTTACTGAGGATGGCCCCACCCATTAGAACAAGACCCAGTTTCCCCCTCAGTCAGTCTCTCCCATCAGGAAGCTTCCTAAAGCCTCTTATTCTTCTCCATCAGAGGGCAGACAGACTGAAAAACACAATCACAGAAAATTAACCAATCTGATCACATGGACCAGAGCCTTGTCCAGCTCAACAAAACTATGAGCCATGCTATGTAGGGCCACCCAAGATGGACGGGTCATGGTGCAGAGTTCTGACAAAATGTGGTCCACTGGAGAAGGGAATGGGA